>NC_031987.2:2213120-2853120 GCF_001858045.2 Oreochromis niloticus
ATGATAACTAGGCTAACCTGCCAATGTTTGTGAATTTATACAAAGCACAGCTAACACCTCTGGGAACTACAGCCTATCAGTCATAATTAACTTAAACAATGGTGATACATGGGAAGTTAACATAAAATAATGTATTCATATTGTAGAGATACTTTATTTCATTGGAAAAGTAATGATTCTCACAGTCTGCTAGTGGCCCAAAATCAAAGGTCAGCAGATTTTCAAAGCCAGTAGAATTCTCCGAACACTATCCAGTAGTTAAATGATGACGTGATGAGCTCTGCTTCCGGGTCCAAACTACTCTGCGTTCATTAAGGCTGTTGTGTTTTTAACATGTTTGTATCTTGTTCTATTTAATCTGAACAAGCCCCTAAAAACAGTCAGTGATCACTGTCGGCTTCTCTCGGTTTTTATTACCGCTGTTCATTTTAAAGCTCAGTTTTAAACCCTTACATGTAACTACAGCCCAGCCCATGCAGCAGTATATTAATGACTAACCTGGTATTGTGGATGGATTATCTCAGTTGTTCTCCTGACTGAAGTTTGGTCCGTTTACAGCATCCTGCCATGCGATTGCATTTGTCCCTAACCATCAGGAACCCTCACGTTAACTTTTATCGAGTGGAAAAAAGTTAGCGTTCATCCTCCAGCTTCACTGTGTTTATGCTATGCTAACATAGCTGTGTCGCTAGCGATCACGTAGCACATCATTATATACCAGCTAGCCCAACTTCAGTAACCCTACAAACGTCACTGCTGTTTAGTTTTCTGTCTTCATTTATGTTGGAAGTGATAGCAGAGCTGTACGTTTGAATGTTTCAGAAATCGCTCAGTCAGAACATGCTATATCATGCTTAGGTGGAAGCTAGCGAGCTAACTTCCTGCTAACTTCTAACTCTGTTAAACTTTATAAATTCTGTTTTCATGGATGTTAAACTTAATCGTTTACCTGGTAAAACAGCCACACTCATCATTTTATTACAGATGAAATAATGTAGACCGTTTGTAACTCTCAATGATGCCACAGTGTTCGTTTGACTTTGGGACCTGAAGCAGAGTTTGAACCCGGAAACAGCTAATGATGTCAGACTAAAAGACCGGATGGATATGCAGTGAATGTGAATGTACCAAAAATCATTGCCATCCAGCTAATAATTGTTTAAAAATGTTTAATTTAACTGTTTAAATTGTTTAAAAATTGTTTTAAAAGCATTAAAAATGCTAGACTGACCAACCAATCTTAATATCCTTATAACTTCTCCACTAGCTTGGCGTAACAAAGGGCTTGTGCTCACTTTCTGCCACACAGTCGCTTGCATTGCATTACAAGTTCATGCAAGTGATAACACATCCTGTTCACTGTGCAAGCAAAAGTTGGCGTGTTTGTGTGTGCATCTGTGTCTTGTAATGATCTTCACATAGATTGCGTGTGAACACAAGCACCTGCGGCAATGATATAGATAAGCAAATAGCTTCACACACATCGTTAGGTGCTCATTTACAGACATTAGGCAGGATGACAGGTAGCTCAGAAACTAGCAGGCATGTATGTGAGTGTATCTGCCTCAGTGAATATAAATTACTTGTAACATGCAAAGGCTGTGAATTTATTCATTTTAGTGCAGTAGAGCACAGTTTTGGCAGCTATTCATCTTCCCATCAGCTTTCTGGGTCCTGTTACTACATCAGGTTGTTTCTGTGACATTTTCCTTAAATTTCAAAAAGGCCCCAGGCTGCTTCAAGCACGACGATGAAATCGTTGCTCTTCATAGTATAAACTGTCTCGTGGAGGGTGAAAAGGCAGTTAAAACTGAGTTTCCTGATTGGTGCTTAGAAGCTGTTTAGAGCAAAATGGGAAGGATAATGACTTTTAATCAAGACATTATGGCCCCCAATGGTACTGATGATTTTAACACTTGCTTTTTTAATTGCATATTACTGTAACTGATGCATTTGTTCAGACTGCCATTAGATGAACAAAATTGGCAAAAAGTATGGAAAAAGAAGACAAAGAGAGGAGCAGAAGGTTGGGGAGAAACAATAATGACAGAAGACATAACATGTAAGCAAAAGGATCAGTGAGGAACATGAGACCTCATCCTCAGCGTGGCGCAACATGCATCAAGCAGTGACAGCCCCTCCTCTAAGCCCGTCAGCCCTAAATGACCAGTAAAACAAAGCTTATTCTCTTTTTAACCCTTGGAAACCTTCTGAAACACAACTTCATCCTTTAACCCGTCCCAGGCTGGAGATTCCTGCACGACAACCAGGCGTCATCTGCTATTAAACCAGAACTGGCAGCCATTTTTAATCGCACCTTTCAGTAAAGAGGCCGCATATTAAATTAATGTTCGATTTCCCTATTTTTTTGAGCAAATTCAGTCACATCATTGTTCAGTGTCTCATTGCTGTAAACTGAGTGTTTAGCTAAAGTACACGATAAAACTAAAATAACATCAATAAAATGAAGTGATGGGGGCACAGATCTCATTATTTTCCTAAATACTCCCGAGTGTCTTTAGAGCCAGACGTTTGGCATTATGTATGTGGAACTGTTACTGAATGAGTTTAGGGAAATATGCCGAGAACTTCATGGAATAATCAAGAACAAAGAAGTCAATGATGAAGAGTTGCTTATAAAAATACCGTTTTATGCTGTTTAAAAGCGGAGCACTCATGTATCTGGCATGTAGTGTGACAGAAATTAATTTGGAGGAATGTTACTGACATGTATCAGTCTGGAAAGGCTAAGAAAACCTTTTCTAAAGTTTTGGGACTGCAGTGAACCACGGTGAGAGCCGTTATCCACACATGGAGGAAACTCTAAACGATGGTGACACTTCCCCGGCGTAGCCAGCCAATCACAATTACTCCAAAAGTGCATCAGTAACTCATCCAGAAGACCCCAGAACGACATCTAAAGAAGTGCATGATTGAAAATACTCGGTAGAGTGATGGCCTGCGACTGCTGTGGAGTGGCTTAAATCAGATTGGCAGGATCCTAAATTAGTTAAGATTAGTAGTAACAGTTATTAGGTCTATGGGACAATTACTTTTTCCACGCGGGGTCAGGTAGGTTTGGGTAACTGTTTTTTCCCCCCATTAATGAAAGAAACAATCATTTTATAACTGAAATTTATATTTCCCTACTTTGTCGAGTTTATATTTAGACAGTTAAACCCCATGGTTTAAATTAAGAGGAGGATGTGTGCAGAATATTTGCAAAATAAAAGCGATAGAAAAACATGAAGGCTGTGCCGCGTCTTCAGTATGAAACAGCTGAGATTCCAGCGTTTCCTCATTTATCCAGATTGTTTTCAGCCCATATATCACCATGTAGGTCACTTCAGGACGCGCTTTCATAAGAATGCAACACCCCCACAGCAGCCAGCGATGCAATATTCTAAATCTGCAACCTAAACTCATTCCCAGAGTTACAAGCCTCTCCCTCTGGCCTTTTTTATTTAATCTGCCTCACTCAACAATAAAGGTATGTTTCATCTCAGTGTGTCAGGTTCTAGAGCAACCAGAGGAGAAGGGGAACAAAATAAAGCTGATGTGACAGTGTCACCCAAGGTTACTACAAAGAATTATGTGTTTCTTTCATAACCTACCACTCAACCTAACACACACACACATGCATGCTACTGATTAAACGCCACAAACATGGATTGGTGGGAGTGTCTGTGGATCACAAGGCTAATTGAGCTGTCTCAGCTGTGGAAAGAACGATTATTAGTTATAGAAAAATGCAGGTAAGAGAGGACAAGAAGAGTAGCAAACATAAAAAAAAGCAGATTGCTGACATGATTTGGTGATACACTATCGTGACTTTGATTTTTTCTTTTTAGAGTTTAGTTTTGTGTCTGTGTTGATCTGTCACTATGTTTCCGGCTAAAATATCTCAGGAACTGGGAGTTCATGTTCCCTGAAGCATGATAAGGTGTTCCCTTATTGTTATATGTGAACAAATATTGACAATACTGGTGCAAAAATAGCAGTTTTGTGTAAGACTGATTAGCACAGGCTTCACATTGTCGTGCTGAGGAACATGTATGCGATGAGCGCTTTGAGATCCTCGCTCTGAGGAGCAGACTGGGTGTCCCACAGAGCAACAGATGTTTAACTACTCTCCCCAGCCACTCCTTTGCGGCCCAGTCACTGCCCCCGTCTTTGTGTGCTAACCAGCTCTACGTGTGTCTGTCTCCTCCTATCATTCACAGACCTCTGTTTAGGAGTAATTAGCTATGTGCCTCCTCTCTCCCTCCACTTCTACACTGAAGCCTCATTTTCATTGTACTGTCATCTCACCCTTAACTGTGCTAAGTAATAATCATCCAATCTCAGCTCTCCTCCTCCCGCCTCCCCTCCTTTTCCTCTCCTCCTCCTCCATCCCTCCCTCTTGTCCTCCTCATTATCTCCCGGTCTGAGTTTTGAAGGCTGTCATTAATCAACTCATTTTGAACAATGTTGAACCTTGCAACCCCGAACACCCACCGCTGCTCAACTAGGAAGTGTTCCATTCCCCTGCGGTCCATTAGGCCAATCGGAGCAAAACGAGGGTACGACAAAAGATACAATAGAATCCAAAAGCAGATATTAGACTAGATTCCACAATAGGACACAGACAGCTGGGGAACAACGGGCTTTATTATATTCTATCTGTTGGGAATTTGGGGGAATTTTCTTCTCAACCCAAAGTCTCCTGGGATACACAGTCATGTTTTACTTTACTCAAATGCGTGGCGTGTTAATCCCTGTCTGACGCCTGTATCTTTCCATGGTTGCGTGGTGTTGACATAGACTAGATTAATGTGGACTGTATATTATATTCCTGACTCATAGATGATATGGTGAATTAAACTGGACAGAAGAGAAAAAACAAATCAAACACTTTTCTGGTGAGCATCATTTAAGCAGCAGTTTATTTGCAATAAGCAACCTGTTAACTGCTCTAATAAGCTCCATCATGTTTGCAAAAACCCATCAGTAATCCAGGCCTGCATGTGCTGCTTGAATACATGTGAAAGATGTGAAAATGCAGCTGAAGTCTCAAGCGCTACCTTGCAGCAATCATTAGTGTCAACTATTGGAAAATACCCACAGAAGCCTGCACAGAGTCTGTCCTTTGCAAAGTCATGAGAGTCATGAGATGATGTGCATTATTTCCACCCACACTGTGGCCAAATGTGGGTGGAAATTATTATTTTTTTAAATTGTACAAATTCTATTAAAGGTTCACCCTGTTTAAAAAACAGGTTCTTGGCACAAAATAAGTGAAATAAAATCGGCTCTGCCTTTGCACTTCAAGAATGGGGTAACCGTTTTGGCATTTAACTATAGAGGTCTGACAGAATCGCCCACCTCCTTTACATTTGTGTATGAAAAGAGGCGACATAAATGCTCCTTTTACAGCTGAGGGTAGAGGGGAGCGATGGGTTGGCTTGTTTTTCTATTCTGTGGCTTGCTCTTATCCATTTTAACTCTGTGATCTGCATTGTTGCTCTTGTCAGACCAGTGTGTGTGTGTGTGTGTGTGTGTGTGTGTGTGTGTGTGTGTGTGTGCATGACAGAGAGAGAACGAGAAAGGGAGGTTAAATGAAATGCATTAAATTATAAATCATTTAATTTATAAAATCAAGGATTTTCTGAAAGAATAAACATTTGCTCCGCTTCTTTCCTTCAGTTTCTTTTGTGTTAAATTGGACCAAAAAGGACAACCTTTTGTCAGGAGAGAACACATTCCTCCTTAAATTTAATGAAGACAACCCAAAAGCCTACATCACAGCCTTTCACCTTAAAAACTCTTCTTCCCCCTGAACCGACGTCCTGTGTTAACTCTTAAATTTCAGTCATGTCTTCTAAGATGAGAACACCTATCTGAAAACTGAAAGACTTGAACAATGATAAAAAGTGTGCAGCCACTTAAAACCCTCACTCCTGATTTCTGCTGTTATAGCTGAAGATGAGTGAATGTGGTTGATGAATAATGTCTCCGTTTAACAAAAGCAGATGTAGAACGATACGTTACACACCCGATCAGGCCATCTCTGCTGTGCAGTGAACAGATACCATCTATGCACAGATGTTATATGAAAACAAAGATTTTTTTTAAGGATGATTAAAATGGCAGTCTAATGACCATAAATCACAATTCTAATATATTACCAAACACGCTGTTTCTATTTGGTGTTAAATTTCAAATGTCAATGTCATCAGTCTACAGAACCTTATCTCAAAGCTTATGATATTTATGCTTGGCCATCAAGAAATGTTAGACAGACTGTATTTAATGGTGAGCTATATCCTCTCTCTGCCTTATCTAATGCACGGAGAAGAGATCACAGAGTGGTAATTATTTTACAGTCGGTTTTTACAGCCTTGGATCTGTCCTACATTACAGTGATCTATCTGACCATCAAAGATACTGAGAACGAGTCGCCCACGCTAAAACATAAAGCAATTAGTTTATAATAAATACCCAAGAATTTGCTATCAAATTGCTTGCTCTTGTTAATACAGGATACCTAATAAATGTTATAGAATATATGATAAACATGTACGCTGCTTTGTGGACTCTTCTTGTTTATGCACAGTTTTGTGCTGCACGCTGATGGGTGCATTAGCCATGGTAGGATAAGACACCTTGCTGTGCCCATGCTTTAATAATTGATCAGTGATGTAAGTTAATGTAATTACAGAACATCAAAGCCTGCTATATGCACAGCTCTTTCAGTCAAAGGAGGCGGCTGATAATTTACTTAAATATATATGTAACGTTCCAGCACACACATGCAACTTTTACTTTAAACACGTAGGCTGTTTCTCTTAAATGCTGTGTGCTCCAGCTCAGCAGGTGTTGGTGTATTTGTCTTTGACATGAGAACAGTTTGTTTTCCCAGGTCAATGACTGTCTCTTATCAATCCTGTAAAATCCAGCAGGAAATCACACCTGGTGACTGTGGAAAAAAGTCTATATAGATGAAGGCTGAACCCTTTAAGTGACGCTTAATTGCTCAGTTTCAGCCCCTAATTAAGATATTGTCTGTCTGTTTGTCTGGGACACGTAGGAATCAGTTTAGGTTAAAGGGAAGATCTCCTGGAAAGCTAAAACTACTTACATGCCGTCCTCTTTTGTACACATTAATATATAAAACGTACTATTGCATGCAACAGACGAAGAAGAACAGATACAGCTGCTTGTCTGCATATCTCTGTCTTCCCTTTCCAAATCTTGGTTGCATGCACCGTGTGTATAATTGAAGAATAAATGCCAACTACTACGTGTTTTCCGTCACCCGTGTCTACTTTGCCGGTTTGGTTCTAGTCTACAGGGGGGGAAAAACAAAGAAAAGTTTGCTTTCTCTCCGTTTACTGCCCTTTTATGTGCTCTGTAGTGTGGTGATGACGATAATCATGGAAGCGGCCGCTGATAAGAACAGTTGGGTTTCTGTCAACCTTAGCAGGCTATAAAGTTTAATCAAGAGTTAGCTGTAAAATGATTAATTTTTGTCATAACTCTAAGTAAGATTACAGCAATTAAGGCAATATAGTCGTCAAGAGTGTTTGCACCTCACACATGTTGGATGTGTAATATAATGAGTGTGTAAGAGGTTGTGTGAGAAAACTACACCTCGACTTCACCTGAAACAGGGTTAAAGACAGAGGACGCAGACATTTAAGGAAGAAGAAGTTCACATTATTAATCTTTCTTTCCTTTTCACACAGTTCTGCTACACAGGTTATCATTTCTGCTTTCTTTCAGATTTATTGAAGCCTAAATGGTTCTAACAGGGGCTTACAGAAAGCTTTTTCTGTGACCTATGCATGTGGAGGACGAGACCACTTAACACCAGAGGAGTTTGTGAGTATCCTGCCCCTGTGCTGCTGCAGCGCTCTGGCCAATCACAACAAAGCAGACTTTGTCGTGCGCTTGGGTTCGAGCAATTTTTGCGCTCACTGTCGGAGCGGTGAAGTGTTTTTTACACGCAGAGTTCGTGCAGTGGGTCAGAAAAAAGACATTTCTTCCGTGAGAGGGAATGACAAGCTTAACCCGTGTATCAAGACCTTAGAGAAAAATCGAAAGTTCATCAGAAGAGTTTATTTCATCAAGTTTAGGTTCGGGTTTTAAAAACAACAAAAAACGCTTCACACGAAATAACATCAACTGTTCAGAAGAAACATCTCGAGTCAGAATGACAGCCACCATGGAGAAATCCAAAAACTTTCGAATTGATGCGCTGCTGGCGCACGACGTGGACCAGAGGACGGACACGGGCAGTGCGTCCCCCGGGCTGTATCACAGCAGGAGCCCCGGAGACAGCCCGCTGTCGACCGGCGGCTCAGAGACGCCCTCCTCCCCTCATCCAAACTCCTCAAACTCGTCTCCGGCGCAGTCTGAAGTCCTCTCCAAGTCTCATCTCTTCAACCTGTCCCAGTCGGGATTCCCAGCCCTGCATCAGGTGGGTCTCATCGGAATGCACCCGGGCTCTGTGTATCCCGTGGCGGCCCTCGGAGGCCAGCACACCGCCTTCATGTACCCCGGCTTCACGCAGCTGGTCCATCCGTATCCGGAGCAGCTGAAGGGGGTCACCGGGACGCTCCCACTGGAGCCTTGGATCAGAGCCGGGATGATGATGCCCAGACTCAGAGAGTATAATGGTGAGTTTGTTTCTACAGAAGCGCATTTTTCTCGCCTATAAACTTTATCACTGTTATTTTCGTACATGGTTAGAATTTTTCAACATCTTAATTTGTGGATCAAAGTTTTTGAATATTTAATAAAACTTGTTATAACATTCTTCTGCTTGGTATTCACATTTAAGTAGCAATTTAATAGTGTTTACAGCAGCTTTTTCTTTGTTGATCATATATTTGGCCAGTGTGTTAATTTATGTAGAACAATAAAGCATTTCATGTCGGAGTAAATTGATTTTACACTTTTTTCTTTAGTCATTGATTTTTTGGTGCACAGCTGCATGTGTTTTTCTCTGAGGTCGTTTGAGCCAAGAAACAATAAGCATTTATTGTAAAGATCACGAACACCTGTGTGTTCGTATTGAAAGTGCTTTGACATTGAGAAGCTGTAGTTTGAGGACGATTTATGTCATACAAATAACATGCAATGTTTATGGTAAAGGTAACACCTGACACAGACCTACCACTCAGTCAACTGATTACACTTACAGTGTTTTCATTAAGGTAATGGACCCCTGTGATAGTTTATTACTCCTCTGCAGCAATCCTGTTATTATGACCCTCCATCAAAGCAATAACTGTTAACTGACAGAAACACTGTGACACAGGTCGGCCCGTGGCTTCCAGACAGCAATGAGAAACCAGGATTTGGGATTTTGCACTGTTTCCTTTCCTCCTTAAACCCATTTATAGATTACCTGTGTGTAGGTCACCATATGATTTGCTCCCTTACAGGCCTACCAGTCATAACGAGTGAAATATGTCGACTTGCAGAGACAAATTAATATCATTGATATGTCATAAATAATTTGTCTGGGCCTGTTTCTGGTTTCTCCTCAGCACCATCTCAGACAGGTTTGCTGGGGAAGTGTCGGAGGCCCAGAACAGCTTTCACCAGTCAGCAGCTGCTGGAACTGGAAAACCAGTTCAAGCTCAACAAGTACCTATCCAGACCTAAACGGTTTGAAGTGGCCACCTCGCTCATGCTAACAGAGACTCAGGTTAGACTATGCTGACACAGTTAGTGAATGACCATATAAGCCAACATTGGCCATTTTTTGTGTGTAACATTAACAGCTCCACGGTGTTTCATTTTTACTACATTCTTGTTTGCATTTCATATACCAACTTTATTTATTCTAAGTTCACCCAGCTACATTACTAAATAGTCCAAACTGTGATGATTCCTGCCATTTCCAGGTTAAGATCTGGTTCCAGAACAGACGGATGAAGTGGAAGAGAAGTCGCAAAACTAGGGAACAAGTAACTCCAAGCAGCCTCGCGGACAGAGAAAGAAGCGGGATGGATTTAAAGAGTATCAAACGTCACGGCGGCTCTCGCACCTTGAGCCTAGAGGATGAGGAGGAGATAGCAGGGGAACACGAGGATGAGAAAGAGCAGATAAAAGAGCTGAGGGAAAGTTCCTTTGGCTCTGTTGGGTTCACGAGGCATTCAGGAGGAGAAATGGGAAACTACAACTATTACTCAGAGGAGGAGATTGAGGAGCGAGGCCCAGGAACAAAAACTGGGGCTTTCCCATCATAAACTCGTCCGTTTTTATTATATGTCTTCTTATGTGCGTTATTATCAAAACGGTAATACCATTGCAATCCTGTGCACGCAGACAGTGGAATGAAAACAACGTTTTGTTAAAAGTTTTGCTTGGTTAGTTTGTTTTTTACAGCCTGGATCATAGTGCTAAACCAACTCTAAACATCTCAGTCTGTTATTAATATTACATGAAATCAGAACTGTTCAATTGTTATGTACCTGAACATTTAATGCTTTAATAGCCAGCTATCCATCCATGAGTTATGACTTTAAAATCAACAAATAATTCAGACTTTTTGAATTTATCTTTATGATTTAAAGCCCACGTCCCTGTCCTGCCACCTGCAATAAACACATTTATCTTTGTACACGCATGCAATTAAACTACATGAACGGGTGATAATGGCACTTTCATAGAAGGTAGTAGACAAAGAGACAGACATAAAATTAAACAAATGGTGTCAGTGTCAATGCTATTATTATCCAGGCTTCCTGGTCTGTTACAATACGTGATTTACATGAACTCAGCTGAAGTTTCAGGGCATTATAAACACATAACAAGCACACTGTCGTGTTGCTACTGTATTTTTTTTTAGGAATGTAGTTTGTTTTATGATATTGAATGCTTTCCCTTTGTTTTAGTTTTTTGGAAATGCTTGTATTTAGTTAAAACCATGGACTCGATGAAATATCTGCATGCCTTGCTTTTCAAGTTTGCCTTCTCATTCCCCTTGTACTCTGTAAAAAATATATAATTTAACAGTTATAGAATTTAATATATTTCCTGTTTTTTGCAATGCAGTGTCAGAGTTTTTGTTTGCTTGTTAATAAAATTTGTGAAATTACCTTAAATTCATGTTTTCAAGTTTGTTGAAAAAATGAGAAACTTTGGATTATGAATTATAATTAAAGTTCTATAATTTAATAAAGTTGACATAGTGTGGCTGAATCATTTAAAGGATGATTACCTGCTATAACCTCTCTCTAACATAACTCTGCATCCGCGCATTTACATACCGTAAAACTACGTCACAGCGTCACTACTGCAGGGCTCTGGTTACATCCTCACATAACAGTTTGCAAATGACCCTTATCGGTCGCCGTAATTTCTTCTGGAGGCTTGTTGCCATGGAAACGCCAACGCCAACAACGCTAACCCACGTCTGTTCCTGGTGTTCGCGGTGTGTTCTTTCTTCTTCGTCTTCATTTTTGAGGCAAATAAAAAGCAGGAGTTAGTTGAAGAGTTTTCTCCGCGTGTCGGTAAGGTGAGGTTGTTTTTTAGCCACCAACCACTTTGTGTTACTACCGTAAAATGTGTATCTTAAACGGGAAAGAGTTACGTTACCATTCCTCGTGTTTCCTTCTGCGTCTTCTTTCTTTACAGCCATGTTAGCGGAGGCTCGGAGTCCTGACCCGCCGGTGTCTGCAGCTCCATGGGAGCCCTCCGTCACTGGCAACGATAAAGTAAAGTTTGGCATCATTGTTTTTTTCCTGTTTCAGATCTGTGAGAATAACCCACACGGACAAAGATAAACTGTCCATTAGCCAAAGCAGGTGCTCTGTTCTCCGTAATAACCCCGTAGCTGGGCTCACATATAGAAAACTGTTTGTTTAGTTTTGTTCACTTTATGTCAATAATGTAAACAGTAAACATAAAATAATCCAGTAAAAAAAACAAAACACTACAATATCACAAAGTTATCAGTGTTTATTTATCCAGCTTCCCTATTGATTTAAACCTCAATAACAGCAGTGAACACATTTCTAACTACACATAATATTTACGCTACATAAAATACAAATGATTTCCATATTATCATGTTTTCACAACTCCATAACTTTAGCTCCACACAGCAACTAGAAACTGAAAACAGAAACACTGACTGAAATTCAACATCTTCCTCTCCTTTGTATCTGATGAAGATCATATCTTTATACTTCTTTTTGACTGAATTTATGTTTGTTGCAAAAGTTGTAAAAGCCCTTAAATTATGACCTCCTTTTCTCAAAAAACAAACAAACAAAAATATGAATAGTTGCTGGTAATTTCGTTTTTCTTCTGGGAATTTGTGCTGAATTTCACTGATCTGTAAATTTGAGTATTTCAAGCTGTACGAATAGTGAAATGGCATGATCCTTATGGCCTGCAATGTGAAAGATCCAAACTGCTTTTTGTTTTTGAAGAATAAAAAGTGAGTGTAATGTACTTGTGTAGTTGTTGTCCCAGACCTTTGAACAACAGCTTAAATAAGGTGAACATGGAGTGATGTGAAATCTAAGGCCTGCTCTGCTTTGTTTAGTGCTGCTTGTTGACACTGAAGGATGAATATATTTAACGTCTCCTTTCTATTATGTGACACTGACTTTTTCAGTATCAACACCATCTGTCTGGATCTTTATATTTCTATTTAATCCATTTACAACTAACATCATTACAGTTTATTCACATTTAATCATAATTTGTTCTTATCAAGCCAAATCTTTAATTGAAATATACTGTGTGCAAAATAAATGTTCACTGGATGACTTCATCCATTCCTATTGGTCAATGTAAAGTTTGTACAAAAATGTATCATTCTGAGAAGATATAGATATAGAGAAGATATAGTTGCCTTTTTCAAATAGACATTGCTGTATGACTGTTTCAGGTCCACTATAGATGTTAAATATTGCTTTGAATTTGGAATTAATGTTTTGTTTTTGTGTTTTCCAAAACTCACATTTCCTGTAACACCCCACCTGCCAGGATCCAGGGATTCCCCAGAGGCAGAGGGTTGGAAAGCGTCAGCAACGAGCACCAAGCCAAAGAAACTGCTTCTTTGGACTGGAAACTAGACCGGAGCTGGCCTGGGAGGACTGGGACCTGGGCAGAGAATTTACCAAGACATTAGTGTTAAAGAACGTCCACAACAAGCTAAAGAAGCTACACATAAGGTGTTTAATCTGCTCTGTGCACAGCTAAGCTTTGTTTCATCCCTGCAGATAACGTGTCCCTCTCTTCCCCTCACAGGCCTCCTGTGTCCAAGATTTTCTCCACCTTGGCTCCTCACATAGCTGTCATCAGCCCCGGGACTTCCTTCTCCATACAAGTCACCTTTAAACCTCTTCAAAGGGTAACACATATCAAAATCAGACAGAATACTACTTGATCTTCACTGATTTTGAAATATGAAATGCACTAGTGCTTCCAAATGTAAGGCAGACATGCTTGCATGCTTATGCACCCGTATCTCTGTAGTCAGTAACATTACATGATACAAACTGATGTATAGAGAGCAGATAAATACTGTTTCAATAAAATCCTGAGTAGATGATAAACTATTTAAATACAGCAGCTCACTTTGTGCTTTGATGTCTTCTGCTTGTGTAACGCTGTGTGTGTGAGACAGTGTGAGTATGAGGACAGCATTGAATTTCAAGGGAAAGAAGGCAGCTTTCATGTATGCCTCCGTGCCGTCGTTCCCTCTCACGCCCTGGAGGTTCCTGAGTCTGTGATGCTCCCGCTCTGTGCTGTCGAACACTCCACACACACTGATTTCCCATTAAAAAATGCCAGGTACACCATTATGTCTCTGTGTGTATTTCATTTAACCTGTATAGGAGTTTTCTATGTTGGGAGGAAATAGAAAATAGAACGCTTGCTTTTATTTTACTTTAATCGCCTCTTTTTATTTAATCCTGTAGTAAACTCCATACTTACTTCCAGTGGGAGTGTCCTGCACCATTCCAGCTCAGTCCAGAGCAGGGCCTGTTGAAACCTGGTCAGGTGTGTCACACCACAGTGGTCTTCCGGCCACAAGAGGCACTGGTGTACCAGGAGCAGGCTCTCTGCAGGTTTGGAGAGGAGGGCAAGCTCGAGAGCAGCTGCACTGTCCCCCTACAGGGACTAGGTACTGTAACTGGCAAACCAAAGATCTGACCCACAGTGTCAGTGGGTAAGAGTTAGCGTGAGAAACTGTCGTAACTGTCAGCCTCCTCACTGTCTCGTTTACATCATGACCAAAATATAAAATGATGGGCTTGGCCCACTCCCATAAAGATAACGTTTGCAACATCACACGATGAAAGTAAAATATAAAGGAAGGAATTTTGTTTATAGTCCAAAGTTAGCCTAAATACTGTTTTCCCTGTAAAATTCCACTCTAGTTATTTTTAGATGCACTTCAAATAGTCAAAAGCTGACTCATCGGTCTTTCAAGCATCTGTTTTACCTGCGACTTTTTATCTTGCTTTTTTAAGCTAAATATCCACATCTACTGGTGAAAAATCCCAGCAGCAAAGGGGGAGAAGATAATGGTGGCCCAGTGGTGGACTTTGGTCCTGTTGCTGTTGGCAAGAGTTTGCAGAAACACTTTGACATTTTTAACCCCTCTCCGGTGGGTAGTGCACATAGACACGCAAGTACAAAAGTTCTCGCTCAAAGCCTTCTCCCACACATCTTTGCATCCTTTCCTGCAGGTAACGGCGTCTTTTTCTCTGTCACGGCTGCCCGGTGGGGTGTCCTCGTTTGGATCAGAGTTCAGCTGTGATGTCACCCGTGGTAAGGTGGCTCCTGGTGGATCACGGCGGGTTTCAGTCACTTACTCCCCTGCTGTGGTGGATACTGTTTCAGTGGAGTACTTGTCTCTAAACTGTAAAGGCGCACTCAGTGAAAGTCTGCTCAAACTCTCTGGCCGTTGTATCGGTAAGAGGCCCAGACATAAAGGAAAACTCAGTTTCTTTGTATCTTTAGTAAAGCACATGTGCACTCCCAAGGCATTTTATTTTCAAGTGATAAAAGGAAGATAGTTTATAACCAAGATAACCTCCTTTTGCAGGTCCCAAAGTTGCCTTGTCTTCCTCTGTGGTGGATTTTGAATGTGTTGAAGCAGGAGGATCAGTTATACGGACGGTGGAGCTCGTTAATACTTCCACTGCTGAGGCTTTCTACCAATGGGATATTGACTGTAGTGGGAACAGTGTGTTTAGTATCCTACCAGCAAGTGGCGCTGTTCTCCCACATAGCCAAACCAGAGTGAAGGCAGCCTACAGGCCCACGCAGCCTAATGCACACTACAGGAGAGTGGCGTGTCTCATACAGGATGGGGTAAGACATGTAAAACACAGCATGGAGACACAAGTATTTCTACCTATGTGCTTACATAATGTCCCTTTTAGGAGCCGGTGTTTCTTGACCTGATTGGTACCTGCCACTCAGAGTACCAGAAACCCGTCATACTAAAACCTGAACACTTGGTTCTGCACACGCTTCAGCAGGACTGCAGACAGAATTCACCACATGTCCCAGGAGCCCCGCGGGGAGGTCATAAAATAGAGTCTGACCAGAAAGGGCTGCACTCCCCTGTGGAGGGGGTATGCTTCCATTTTCACATTTCTGTATTTAAATATCAGCGAAGGCTTAGCTTTGTCCCTCTGACTCGCTGTCTGTGTCGTTTTACAGCAGTTCATGTCAGCCACCGCCATGGAAGAGTTTTACCGAGCCTGCTTGGGGCACACGGATCCTCTCTGTTCGAGTTCTTCATTGTCAGTACTACGTGTGTCTGTGGCCCCAACTGAACTGCTGTTTAATCACAAGCATACATCATCTTCATCTCCTTCATCTGCTTTTACGCAGTCGGTCTCTATCGCAAACCACACCAGGAGGAAACTCAGGTACGTCTTTGTGTCCTGCAGCGTGGCTTCTTTTGATGACAGGAAACAGTTTTTTTTGTTTTTGTTTTTCTGTCTGAAATCTACCTTTAATATCTGACCACTGATGCTTATACTTCATGTATTTCCCTTCAAGTCTAGTGTGGACTGCTGCCCAAGAGTCTCCATTCTCCATCTCTCCATCATCCTGTGACTTGGCTCCACTTAAGTCCACCTTGTTCAGAGTGGTGTACGCGCCCAAGCAGCTCAATACTCTGCACGGAGCACAACTTGAATGCTTTGCATACTATAAGGTATTATTATTTTATACACTGCAGTAAACTGTGCATTACAACAGGCAGCTGTGCTTTTTTGACTTAGTATAACCTGGTTTTAAACAGTCACATGCTTTCAAACCTTTGCTGTCAATCATGCATCTTTGGACTCTGCAGGACAGTCCAGACACAGGTGTGTATCTGCCTTGGTGTGTGACCATCAGAGTCATTGGCCACTCCTTTCAGCCAGGCAAAGAACACTTCACTCCACGCTGCTCCTTAAATCCCTGTCACGTGGTAAGAACAAAACAGATGCACTTTCTTCAAATCCCACCTCATGAGGAAAATCTTTAAGATAATGAATCACATATTCCTTCTTAGAAACAGCATCTAGATCTTGCTGAACTGTTTCTAAATGATTTTGTTCTACTAGGTGTTTCCAGCCCTCAGTGTCATTTCCTATCGGACAGTCCTGCTTCACAATGTTGGAGACTTGCCGCTCACTTTCTGTTTGGAGCGCAGCTCAAACCCTGCCCTGGCAGAATCAGTGTTTGTAGTTCCAAGCTGTGGTTTGATCCAGCCAGGAGATCACCAGATCCTGTCCCTCAGAGCAGTGCCAGCAGAGGATAGTTCTGACCAGGGGTTTAAATTACACCTGCAGCTCAATGCATCTAAACTCACAAAGGTGCGGCCCTGCACAAGACCCGTCAGTCAACAGTCACTCGCTTTTTACTTTATTTTTATTTTGCTGTCTGTGAATGTCTCTTTCTTCTTCAGGAACTGACAGTTGTCTGTGTGGTGGAAAAGCTGTGTGTGTCTCTGGAAGGAGGCAGCACTTTATATTTCCAGCCAACAGCAGTGGGCTCGCAGGCCCAGCACACCCATCACATCAGGAACCTAAGCCTGTTGCCAGTGAGGTCGGCTGGCTGATTTGTTTCTGCGCTCTTATTCTGGTCGTGTTTTCCGACATTTTTCAGTGTATTGTTTGTAGTCTGGACTTACCTCGGGATCATTAATCTTGTCTACAGCTGGCTTTCTCTGATTTCCTTTCATGATAGATTCCAGTGGAGCATTCCAGAGCCAGATCAGGAGCTTATCTCTGTCGAACCAGACGTCGGTGAACTGCATCCCAATGAGCGCTCTGTGAGAGACTGAGAGAGGAGTGCACACTGTGCATTTATGTAGACAGTAACTGTGGAGTTTACTTTTAAAAAAGCTGTTTAATTTGTTTATTTTTACTACAGATCCAGACGTGGAGCTTCAGTCCGCTGGCAGAGAATGCATACACACTAGAACCTACTCTAACCTACTGGCCTGTCCAGTCACATGGATCCAACAAGTCACACCTCACCCTTGTAGTGGAGGGAGTGGGATCCAGGGGCTGGATAGAGGTGGAACTATTCATGTGTTTGAGTAATTTTAATATGTACACATGCTTGTTTTTGTTTTTTGTGAGTCAGTCATAACCGTAGACAAATTTTGAAAGAAAATTCAAGCAATCATTTTCTGTAGCTTTGGAACAGCAGCAGGTCTTTAGAGGTGCCTTCCTTCCCAGGCAGAGAAATCCATCCTTGATGTGGGAGAGACTTTGGTTGGAAGCTGTCGAACTGTTGAGATTCCTCTAGTAAACAAGAGCCCCTGTCCAGTCGCCTTCAGCCTCTCTGTGCAGCAGATAATTCTGGATGATGAACATCACTCTGACTCTGCAGCTCAGCCAAGTGGTATCTCATTGTGTGATACTGTACATGTATACATGCATCTGCACTCTGTACTGTTTGATTCTACTAGTGTAGACTGGATCTGTGTGTCCCGTTAGCCCTACAGCTGGACTTGGAGAGGGGAACTATTTCCTCTCACTCTACCATGGTGGTCCGATCCACAATCAGACCGAACAGGGGAGCTGAGTACCTTTGGACCATCACATATACGACTCTAAATACCAGTGGTAGAACACATACACGCTCCAAGCGTTTGAATGTTTACCAAAATTTAACTCCAAGTCATTATTAAGCAACACTGCCTGCTTTTTCCTGCTCTCCGTTTCTCTCTGTCTCTCTCCAGGATGTGTGATGTCATCTCCTCAAGCAGTTTGTGAAGTGCGAGCTAGGGGTGTGTTTCCCACCCTGCAGGCGATTGATGCGTGGACCTGTGGCTGTGTGCGTAGACTCAGCAAGACACGCATATGGAAACTCTTCTCACTGGACTGTCTCAACGACCAGCTGCTGTCCAACCCGTCCTCTGAAGAACTGACGTTTCAGACTCCCACGCGGCACAGGTCGGTGTCTGAAACAAGCAAAAACCAAAAATAAACAGAAACGTAACACTGGAATAATTAAAGTTTTTTGGTATTTATGGTAATTTTTTGTATTTGATTTATTTTGTATTTGTTATAGAACAGTTTGTAACTCCTGAACGATAAACAGTCATTTTAAACCTGCAGTGTCCGGGTGTGGTGTGTGCACCACCCTGTTGTCTCCATCTGTCTCTAGCCTGCACACAACTCCTTCCATCTTCACCAAAACCATGCTGGATGTTAACTTCGGTTCGGCTCCTGTTGATTCAGACCCTTCAGACTTTATGTTGATGTTTCACAACCCTGGATGTATTCCTGTACACTGGTATGTAAATAACATGCCATAAAATATACTATTATTACAGACCAGTCTGCTCTATACATCCTGTCATTTATCATTTTTGTGCTTGAAAGTACAGCGTATGTGACAGTTTGAAGGTAAATTCTACCATCTACTGATCTTCGTCTTCTTCTTCGATATTAGGGCGTTCTTGTTTCCGGAGGATCAACAGATAGAGTTGGAGTACTGGGCAGTGACCGGAGAGTTCAGTAACACAGAGCTGTCCCAAATGAAGGTCATACTTTTTATATGTAGTTTTGTTTATTCCATTTTGCGAGAAAAAATATCAATATTATGATAAGACAGAGATAAAAACATGTAACGTTATTTACAGGTTCAGGACAACCAATTGTTCAGTGTTTCACCTCGCGCTGGAACTTTGCACCCAGGCCAGAAGAGGGCAGTACACTTCAGCTACAGGTCAGAGCTCATGACTGTACATGTCCCATAATCAAATACACACTGCCTAAAATCTGAAGCAAATTAATTTATTAACCAATGAACTAATAAACTGATACCAAAATATTCAAAACGTTGTCGTTCACAGTCACATCTTTGTTGGGACGGATCACTTTCCTGTCGTGTTCAAGCTCTCATATGGCAGAGAGATCTTGGTGAGGCTTTTAATAACTTTATATTTATGCAGGTCTGACAGTGCAGTAATAATAAGTCACCTGACAGTTCTTAGTGTCAAAGGTAAACTAGCTTTGTGCTCCACAGTTGTCCCTTTATATTTTTGACCTTTTTTGTGATGTATGTCACATTAATGAATGACAGACATGACAAACAGATATTTATGAAGTCAAAGAATCCAGTTTTATTTATATAGCACCAAATTACAACAGCAGTCGCTTCATGGCACTTTATTTTGAAAAGAAAAGACTCCACAGTAATACGGAGAAAACCCACCAATCAAACAAACCCCTACGAGCTAGCACTCGGCATTCTGTAAGAAACATTTTTAACTTATTCATGTGACAGTTCACATTTTAAGTGATGATGTACTTTCTTTTAACATCAGCACATTTGCTGCATTCGATTGTTTTCATTGTCTTTGTGTCCATTTCATTTCCATATTCCTGTGTGCAGCTGAACTTTCAGGGGGTGACGGTGGAGAGGGATCAGCCATATCTCCACTTTGACTCCCACCAACACTTCTTCACCTCCGTAACTGTTGGAGACTGCAGTCCTCCAAAGCAGGTGTGTGTTCTCTGCAAGTGTGTGCAGTGAGAGGATGTTTACAGCCCAACGTTTGATGAAGGAACGAAAAGATTTGTGATTGTTTGTTTACCATGCAGGTGTATGAATTACACAATGGTGGGGCAGTGCCGGTGTGCTATGAAGTGGACACAGCTGTGTTGTCACAGCTTCAAGCTGACAACTTTGACCATCCAGTGCTGCGCTGCCACAATCCACAAGGAGAAATTCCTCCAGGGAAAACCGCCGCGCTGGAATGGATCTTCTCACCGTTAGAGGCTAAGACGTATCACGTACGAATGACATCATACTCTGCATATCTTACCCTGTCGTCACAACACGGTCCCCTCAGTATATTTACCCGATTCCAGAGAAGTTGGGATGATGTTTAAAAATGTAAATAAAAACAGAATGAACTGGTTTGCATATATACATGTATTTATTCTGAGTTTATGAGATTTTGTTTTTATTTACATTTTGCCTTTTTTTGAACTGGGTTTGAATTGTGTTTTGTACTTTACCAGCTGGCATTGTTATCATTTAGGTAATAATCATTTAGAAATTAAGAGGAATAAGAATGATAACAGATCAATAACGATAAACACGCTCTGTCGTTTCTGTATCCCCAGGTAGATGTTCCTGTCCACATCACAGGTAGTGACTCAGTGGTCATGAGGTTTGAGGCACGTGGGCTTAACAGCCTTACACGGGACTCCTCAACCCACTGTAACACCAGTGACTGTCAAGCTCTTGTACCCAGTGTTAAGAGGGTGCCCTTCCCGGGACAGGTGAGACTACATTCATTTTAATCTTTTTTGTGTATCATTCAAATATGATTTTAATGGAATTCTAACCTGTTTGCTTTATGCAGGTATTGTTCCTGTCTGAGGACAGCATCTTTCTAGGTGACATCCCTGTGTGCTCACAGTCTTCAAGAATCTTCTTCCTCACCAACGTGTCTTGCGCAGACACTGCCCACTATGAATGGGACCTGCCCCAGCAGGAAGAGGAAGGTGCAAAGGTAGCCACAGTTTGGTTAGATTTTGAGGAAAAACATAGATCCGCCCTCTTTGTGTGGCTCTGTTTGACTGTCACGGATCACACAAACATGGCTTGTATTCATTGTTGTACAAGCCATTATTTTATTCTCTTTCTCATGTTGATGAGCTTTGATGTGCTGTGTCAGGTTGTGCAGATCCACCCAGACCGAGGTCGTCTTTGTCCGGGGGAGTGTGCCCTTTGTTTCCTCACCTTCATTTCTACTGATTACCCCACAGTTTATCAGCTGGATCTCGTCTGTCAGGTAACCCAGCTGCATCACCATAAAGTTTAGGCTTTGTTACAGGTGGCATAAAGGCCCAGCTCACACCACTGAGTCAGTACATTGAGGTCTTTGTCATGTTCCACAAACCATTTCTGTGCAAAAACTGTAGTTTTGCAGCAACGCTTACTGTTGTCCTAGGAAAGTCACAGGCCATCTTATCCACTCAAGGTGTGATGCATATTCTCAGGGTTCTGTGCTTGGACCTCTCCTGTTTCCTTTATACACGTTACCCGTGCCACGTGTCACCTGCAGGCATGTTATGCGGACGACATGCAGCTCTACATTTCTGTTAACCCCACTGACATTTGTAAACTCAAAGCTTTGCCTGCTTTGATGCTGGATGGAATAGAACTTGCTGCAGCTAAACATGAATAAAACCAAAGCACTCCTTATTTTAACCTCAGTGCATTTAATCCACTCACAACAACAGAGCTCCCCGTCTATAAAGTTAATATGGTAAAAACCTTTTTGAAACCACCTCAGCAGGATTAAACATATCACTTCAGACATCCAGTCTTGTTTTATGCAGCTCATTTTTCCTAAAAGAAATGTTTTAAAACATTTTATCCTTGTTCCTATTTTATTCTTCTTCTGTCTTATCTTATAAATCAGGTTTTTTGTTATTATTTTTATAATTTCCTTGAATTGTTGCGTCCTTTTCCTCTCTTCTCTAGGTTACTCTGGAAGCTGAACGTACTCGGTATAATGATGCTTTGCAGCGCTGGGAAGAAGAAAGAAAAAGACAAAATAATGAATTTATAATCACGGACAAAAACATCACAGAGAGCCAAAGAGTTCTGATCGATGAGGTCTGACTTCAAAGACAAATTATTAGATTTTTTTAAAATCATGTAGAAATCAAAAGTATTTCACTCCTTGTCTCGTCACAGACACTCCCAGCAGTTCCTGTAAGAAAAGGTCCACCACTCAGAAAATATAAGGTCTGTGATTTTATTATTAAAATAATTACTAGACTATAAAAGAACATGAAGCTTTTATTCTGACTTCCCGTTTGTGTCTTGTCTTTCCACTCTAGACCCTTCCTCCTATCTGTGGCAGTAGTGTTTATGAAGCAGCCAGTACAGGCACTAAGCTAAGAACAGCCGAGCTGCGGGCACAGCGACAAATAGCCAAAGTATGGAGGCGCCCCGACCCCCCCAGACCTGCTCTGCTGTATGTCAGGGTCACAGCACACTCCCATGGCCTTATGGAGTACCTCAAGGACTGTCCTGATTACTTTAATAAGCACTATAGGTAAAGTCTTCTCTCAAAAATCACTACAGAACAATCAGATATGAAATATGTTGAGTCCTTCATCCCTGAGCTTAACTACAGATGCTGAAGCGATGACATGTCATTTCTCCTGCTGTTATTAGAAGCCTTCAGTCAGTTCAGATGCATCATCCTGAACCCACCGTCCCTACTGGGCTGCCTGCTCCAGCACACAGCCCCGACAAAGAGATCCTCTTCCACATACTCAGCTGTCTGCTACGGTACCGCCCGCGTGTAGAGTAGACAGCCTGCCTTATGCATTTCATTTATTCTTTATATGGGCGATTGTGGCTCAAGAGTTGGGAGTTCGCCTTGTAATCGGAAGGTTGCAGGTTCGAGCCCCGGCTCGGACAGTCTCGGTCGTTGTGTCCTTGGGCAAGACACTTCACCCGTTGCCTACTGGTGGTGGTCAGAGGGCCCGGTGGTGCCAGTGTCCGGCAGCCTCGCCTCTGTCAGTGCGCCCCAGGGTGGCTGTGGCTACAACGTAGCTTGCCATCACCAGTGTGTGAATGTGTGTGTGAATGGGTGAATGACTGGATATGTAAAGCGCTTTGGGGCCCTTAGGGACTAGAAAAGCGCTATATAAATACAGGCCATTTACCATTTATAGATAGGGATATTTCAGATGAGAACATTGTGAAAATAAATGATGCATGTTCTTTGTATTTCAGCGACATACTTGATGACTCTGCCTTCATCCAGTGTCTGATTTCTTCGGCCTCCAAGCCCGACACCTACCGGCCCGCAGGATCGTCCTCTCCTGACAGCTCATCGTTTCCATCCTCCTGCTGTCAGTGTTTGTGTCCCAGCTCTTCTCCCCCCGCCAGACCGCAGACTCGGGTTCTGTTGAGCAGGGCAGTGGGCAGCGAGGAGAGTGCAGGGTGCTCAGGAAACACGCCCCACACACGCGAACATGTGTCTGCTTTCATGAGTGAACTTGTTTTGATGAACACCCTCCAGAACCTGATGATGGAAGCTGTGAGAGGAGAGCTCGTCCTCACGGTGTGCCCCCGCTCTAATATCTTGCCACCTGTTAGTACCAGGTGAGTACAGACACACTGACATTAGCCTTCGCAGCGTTTCCTCTTTCTTTAGTTTGTTGCACGAGTCAGAAATGGACTCTAATTATTCATTGTTTGCTCCATTAGGAGGAGGATGCCCAAACCCCCGACCGAGGAGGAGAGAACTCATCTCTGAAACTAATAAGATGCTGAACGTGTTGTAGCGACCACACGTGTCGTCAACAGTTGTATTATTTACATCTCATGTGAATTTCATTCTGTAATTTTGATCATCTTCAGTCTGAGGCATTCTTGTTCTTCCCTATAAAAAGTCAAAATAACACACTGAAGCTAAGGACGAAGGTTAGAGCCGTACCGAGTGCCATTTAATATTTACATTAAATATTTCTCTTACTATTATTCACAAAAACGGCAAATATAATTTTCAACAATAAATTAATAGCAGAATAGAAAATGGCTTTAAATATACATATTACCAAGAAAAGCTGGCAGTAAAAGTAAAGTTTATATATAACTGGGACAGGGAATTATTACCCTGCCCCAGCTAGCAGCAGACGCTCCACAGCATTCTCAAATATTACTTATAGGTTGTAACAATGTGTAAGGAAACCTTTTAATGGAAAGTTGAAAGGATGTGTATAATTTAAGGTAAAAGTTTGTTATATGAGAACAGTAAAGAAACATTTTTTGAATAAATCCTCTAATCCAACATTTTGGCAACGTGTCGGGGATGTATGAGAGTAACAGATTACAGAGTACTCCCCGTCAGTCTGTCCATCCTTGCAAACACTTAGACTGCCAGGAAATTCAGCTGTTGTGTTCATGATCCTCAGGTTTTGGAACTGGCCTCTTGGCATTGCTGGTACCCCAAGCATATTATAAGGTGGTTTGTCTCACGGTGGATTTTTGGTTTAACTGGTTCGCTGTTTGATTGTTGAACTTGGATACAGCAGGAAAGATCTTGTCATGAAGATACTGGATCTGTTCCTCTTCAGTTTGCAGTTTCTCAAACTCAAAGTAAGGGATCTGTTAGAGCGACGACACGAGGAAGAAAATAAATACAGATCAGCTTTGATTTCAATGAGCAACAATAGCATCAATCTAAGTTAAGAGTTCATTTCTGTGAGTGTAGAGTCCACTGAAAACAAACCTACTTATACAAACCGCTCCATCTGTTAGGTCCTCTGACTTTACGAAGAGTAAACTTCTAACCACAAAACACAACTCTTGCATTTTCTATCCGGTCTCAACAATTCAGTTTCATGAGTATCTTCTGAGGTTTTTTCACACTTACCTCCACCAGCTCCATGCCCATCCTCTGGAGGTGTCGTCTCTTTGTGACTTCCTTCCCCAGCAGGTGTCGTGTGTTGGTGCAGAAACGGTTTGGACCATCCAAACACAACACAACTCTACACGCAACAACACATGAAGAAAAGCTTAATTACTCACTTAATTGTTGCTCTAAATAACATTTTCAGCTGATTCAAAATCTAAAGCATGTTTAAGCCTCACAGGTAGGAGGAGTCTTATTTGAAACAGAGTCACATCAGTTCTTACCTCTTGTAAGTGTGATCCCACTGAGATGGAGGCAGAACAAATCCACCCTCATCCAGGCAAATCTCCACATCTTAATAAAAAGGAAGAAATGGAAAAAACAAACTGCTCGTCACAAAACGAACTGTCACAGCACACAGGTAATACACTCACGGGCTACTTTGTTAGGTACACCTCTTATCTCACATCTAATCATCCAATCACATCCAAACAACTGCTGAAGTTCAAACTGAGCAAATGAGAAAGAAAGACGAGCCAAGGAACTGTGAACGTGTTATGTTGCTGGTGGCAGATGTGCTGCTCTGAGTATTTTATATTATACGTTTTCCCACATCTCTAGTGTTCACGGAGGATGGTTTGAAATAGAGGAGGGAGGAGCAGGTCTCTGGGTAAATATGTTTTACTGTTATCAGAGGAGAATAACACGACTGCTCCTGGTTTACAGGAAGGCATAACTAACTCAAATGACCACTCATTTTAACCAAGGTGAGCATCTCTGTGAAACCTGGAAGCTGATGGGCTTCAGCACCAGGAGACCAGACCGAGTGCCTCTCCTGTGAGAAACACAGGGCTCCAGTTCACATGGGCTCACCAACACTGGACATGACAAGATGGAAAAATGTTACCGGTCTGATGAGTCGTGGTTTCTGCTACAACATCCAGATACAAATTTGAGTATAGAACATGAAAGCATAGATCCGTCCTGCCTTTTATCAACTGTTCAGCCTGCTGGTGGCGGTGTAGTGGTGTGGGTGTGTTTAAGTATCAACTGAACATCGTTTAAATGCCACAGCTTAGCCGAGCATTTTTGCTGACCTTGTCGATCCATTTATGACCACAGTGTACTATGTCCTAATGGCTGCTTCCAGCAGGATACCACACCATGTCACAAAGCTCAAATTATCTCAGACATGATGATGAGTTCGCTTTACTAAAAAGGCCTCCACAGTCTATCAGAGAGCCTTTGGGATGTGAGGATCAGGAGATTTGCATCAAGGACGTGAAGCTGGCAAATGTTCAGCAGCTGTGTGATGCTCACATGGTGACCAAAATCTCTCAGGAATATTTCCAGCACAGTGTTGAATCTTTGAAGGCACGAGGGGGGCCAACCCAGATTGTTCCTAACAAAATGTCCAGTGAGTGTGTTATACGCATGAAAGTCAAATGGTTCACCTGAACTCCAGGTACTGTGATGCTGTGTCACATGTTGTAGCTTACCTATAGTGTATCCACCATGAATCATTCTGGTGGAGTACAATGTGCCCCCCAGCAGATGTGCTAGAGGACCTTTGACCTGTTTGTATAAAAGACTTTCCATTGGTGTCTCAAAGGCCTGGCCTGCTGAGGAAAACCTCTTCACGTGGAGAAAGAAGGGCAGTCTGGGACCCTGCCGAGGAGAGCAGTAAAGACGAATCACTCCTGTTATCGAGGAGCCAACACGTTCTTTTTGTTTTCGAGTTAAATGAGAGCGTTGTGGTTATAATTCACTTCTGAGTCCTCTGACAGTCAGAACTCATGTTTACAATATGAAAAACCCTGTTTACAGATTCTTACCCAGTAGTATGTGCACTCTAACGTGGTGGAGAGGTGGAGCTGTGTCAGCTGCCCCAGTGTGTTTTTGTCCAGTGGCTCCCCCTGTGCTGTAGGACAGAGAGAGCTTACATCAGACACACTGCGCAGCCTTGTGGGTAAATACATCATCCATGCAGTTATATGTGTAATATATTCTTGTACTGTAAAGAAGTTGTTTCCATCTGCTCATGCTTTTTGACGGCTAGCAGAGAAACTAAGATCCATCCATTTTCTTCCACTTGTCCGATTGAAGGTTGGGCTGGAGCCTATCCCAGCGTGCAACCTGAACAGATCACCAGTCTTTTACAAAATCAGGGATAACCATTTACTTCTCCAGCCAATTTAGAATGAACCTAACAGGCATCACAGGTGGTTCAGACTGTGGGAGGAAGCCGGAGAGCAGAAACTCCACAGACACGGTGAGAACATACAAACTCGTGCTGTGAGCTGACTAACCACTGCACCACCGTGCCGCCCAGCTGACACCGAACAGATACTTCTGCACTAAAATAAATACATAACCTTGTGTTTGTATGTGAAGTGACAGCAACAAGTGAAAATGTTAGATTAAGAAAACAGAAGAGTGTTTCTCAGCCCGAGTGTTTAAGCAGCAAATAACAGACATCATTCATCTGAATCCCTCTCAGACAGGAAATATGGGAACACCTAAAAATGAACAGTGACAGATTTTTTCCTCTCCTCCTGCTTTTCACAGTCTGAAATAAAAGCCCGACGCGTACCTTGCAGCCTCTGTAGAAAGTGTGGGCTGAATACTTTGGTCATGTAGTTGAGAGGGAAGCGTTCCAGGTGGATGCAGGCGTGCATCACGTCAACCAGCGAGCGAGGCTGGAACTGTGAAAACCTCTCTGACAAAATGCTCTCCAGCTTTTTAAACATCTGGCTGGAGCACTGATGAGGAACAGAACGGTGACACATTACAGCAGATTTGTAATCAATATGCAAAACATATGATCTGTTTATAAACTCTGACAATATGAGAAAACCTTCACCTGTGGCAGGTAGTTGAGCCTCCCCATCGCAACAATTTGTTTGGCTATCTGAAGGGTGGTGTGCTTCTCAGCGTGGCGTACAAAGTTTTCAGCCACAGCCTCAAAGAGTGGCTCAGAGCGGCACCTCATCTGCAGACAATACTCCATGATGGCACCGATTAGCTCTGGATCGCACTTCTCCAGCCTCCCTGAGACACAGAATGAAAACTTATTTTCCGGTCTTTACTTTTTAATACACAAATAGTGAAATCTGATCAGATCAGTCACAGACACACTGACTTAAGTGTATAATAAAACTATAAAAAACACACCTGTTAAGTGTTTCTCCATAGCAGCCACCAGCTCTCCATCATGCTGTCCCAGAGTCATTAAAGCAGAGAGTACCTTCATGATTTCATCATCGCGAAAAGCTTTAAAGACCCGCGATGCCCTGTGACTCAGCCTCAGCACCAGGGAAACAGCCTGTGAAACAAGTATTATATGTTCTTATAACACTTCGTGTAAACACATTAAATATTATTATTAATGTGGTTCCAAAATGACAGAGATGAAAGTTTGTTGATGTTTAAGTGACAGCTGGTTTCTCATCACGAATCAAAAACAATCAAGGACGATGCTGCCGCTGTGTCTACCTGTCTCTGCTGTAACTTCAACAAGGACTGCAGAATATCACTGACTTGACCGGCTTTCAGCCGGTGGACCAGCCTTCGTGTGTCTGTGTGCAAAGCAGACAGGATTCGGGTCTGCTGCTGGCTGGCAGGCTCACAAAACCGCGTCAGCAGGGAGTAGACCATGACAGCCTCACTGGGAGAGACGACATCCTCCTCCACAGCAGCGCACACACAGTCCAACACCTCTGTCAGCACGCGTGACCGGCGGCCTTCCAGGGCGCACACCACCTCACCCAGGCGGCAGAGTTGTGCCACCCCGATGTCCCTGCTGGGGAGCAGCTCCAGGCACTCATTCATCAGTGTGAGGACTGGAGGGCTGTGGGCTTCCAGGCCAAACTCAACACATGCTCCAAGTAAAGAGGCCAGTCCCTCTGCCCTGTCACTGCGGGGAAAAGCTTCCAGCCGGGAGCACAGTTCAGCGATGACATCCTCTTCAAACAGAGACTGAATATCGAGGAGAGCAGCTGCTTTACTCTGTGGTTTGGCATATGTGATGTACGGAGAGAGGCGAGGGGCTGCTCCTGGTGCCTTTTGAGGTGCTGTGCGTCTTCCAGTCCGTTCCCAGCTCGGTCCAGTATCTTTTTTCCTCAGTAGTGGAACCGCAGCTTCGCTCATCAGCTTCACTTCTGTGCCGCGCGTTATTTGGAGACATCGCACCGTGTTGCTGCTAAACTCCACACTTGTGCGTTTTCGCACTGAACCACAATTTAGAGGAAAAGGTGAGGCCGCCCTGGCAGAGGCCAAGAGACACACCAAGGACTTCATTTCCCCCCGAAAGATTCTTCCTGTGTCAGAAAACCGAAGAAACCCCTCTGTCAGTACAGATGACCACTTTGACACTCAACACAAAATCATTATTGACCTGACGAGCGAATCTACTGACGGGAAAAACATCAGCGCAACGTTTAAGAGCTACTGCAGAGAAAACAGCAAAGTTAAAAGTTTTCAAAGAGTCATAAAAATGTGCTCACTTTGCTGTGAAACGTGTTACAGAAATGAAAAATCCCTCCTGCTTTCTGTCAGATTGCTGATTACATACCGTCAGTCACAGAGCAGGACCACAGGCTGCTGTGTTACAGAACTCCCCTTCAGTGTTTGGTAATGACGTTGTGTAAGGTGCCATGTCTTTGCATGTGCTGCCACGCTGTGGTCACACCATGTACTGCACGCTGGCTGCACGTTACATACTCATACCTCCGGGTTGGTGGAAATCTGGCTGCGGGGACGTCCTCCCACGGGAAATTCATGAGCTGTGGCTGGCCGTCTACCCGTGGACACGTCCCAACCTGTCAGAAGATTTTATTCTGATATTTAAAAACTGACCAACAATTTAGTGTCTGCTTGGAATCACTTGTTAGTGTCGTTTCCTATAAACGTTTTTTAAAGTCTGAGATCTGTTGAAAGGTCTTACTGACGTACTGAAATTCTTCACAGTCTTAAAGAAAATGACAAATTCACTTAAATTCACGAGGTGAATAAAAATGTGAGATTCTGGTCTTAGACTTTTAGTTCCTCTGACATCTTGAATTATTTCTAATTTAGAAAATGCTTAAAATAACTTCCCAAGGACTTTGGTCCAAACTTACAAACCTTTGATATATGTTACTTATTGTTCGAAATTATGGCAATGGCTTAGCACACTTTATCACAGGTAACATAAAGGAACACACACACACACACACACACACACACAGAGTTATAATCTCAGGTCAGTGAGCAGCTCGTTCAGGACCACGGTAAGTGAAAGCGCCCCCAGGACACTGAGATCTAATTCTGGGGTCAGTTAAGAGATCCTCAGAGGTGCGACTGGGTTATTGACACTGAGCAAGTCAGCGAGGTGCTGGAAGCCAAACCACTGAGAGCTTTACGAACTAATAGAAGGATTTTAAAAGTAATTGTGCGTCGAGCTGGGAGCCAAAGAAGTGACTTCAGTACTGGAGTACTGTGGTCACGTGTCTGTGTAGGTGTGAGGACTCTGGCTGCTGCAGGTCATTTGGATCATCCTGCAAACAGAGCCTTACAGTAGTTCGGCCGATATACTGTAAGGCTCTGTTTGCTTCAGGTCAGGATGCATGGGTCAGTCTGAGATGACATCATAAGTTCAGTTTCTCCCGGAGCACGATTCATACAGTTGTGTTTCTATTCGCTGATGCACAGATATAACAGGCACTGTGTAGCGTGCTAATGCAGAGCTAAAGAGTGGAAACTGTCTGATGATCATCTTGGGGAAAGATTACTGTTCTGTTACCCTGCGAGATTTACTGGCTGATCACAAATAAAGTGCTATTAGGCTCAGAGGCCTGGGTATCTTTGAATACAGTGGCCTTTACTTAGTGGTATTACTTTTGGTCTTACAGTGAGACCAATTAGACAAAATTAACCCTGCTGCTGACTCTTGTCTCCACAAGATGGCACCATACACAAAGAAACTGAGCTGCCCCAAAGAGTTTGTGTGGAGAGTCTCTGTTCAGTCACACAGCAGCATATGCTGTGTCTGAAATTAGAGCATGCATTACACTGAACATCTCTGCATTTCTGAACTTGTAATAATATTTGCAACAAGTTGTTGTTAATTTTCTTGTTACTGTAATTTTTTTCTGACATCTGATCTGTTTGAGAAGTTCAACATGAGGATGTGCGTCTTAAGAAAAAGTATGTGTTTCTGTTTGTGAGTGGTTTAATAAGGCAGAACAAAAAATCATTTGTGCGCTCTATCTTCAAGGCAATCTGTGTGTGTGTGTGTGTGTGTGTGTGTGTGTGTGTCTGTGAGAGAGAGAGAGAGTAAAACCCATCTGGCTGGTCCCTCTATCTCTTTGCAAACAAGCAGCAATACCACAAGCCCTGTGGACACGAGCTGGACGAAGAAGAAAGAGCCAGAAGACCCGGAGCTTTCAAATGGTGAGGAGGGCAGAGCAGATAAGATCTGCTATAATAAAGTTACTGTTCTGCCAGTAATGCTGATGAATCACACTGAACAGTCACTGAGACTCTCTGTGTGGGTTGTGTTTTGTAAAAAAGTGAAAGACTGAGTTCACTTTCGAAAAGTTTTTATTTCTTGCGAAAATCTTGACGAAAAAACTAAACTGTAGGTCGGCTTTACAACAGCAGCAGCAAAATATCTGGAGGAAGGGACGCCGGTGATCCAACTCATTTCATCATGTAAACCACAATCTTACTAGTAATGACTGCGTTAAAGATTCAGAGACAGAAACGTCCTTGTGTTTCAGAGTGAAACTGGCAAAAGTGTCGGAAACTTATAAAACCGTGTTCACGCAGTGGGAACACATGCCACCACACGCATTCATCTGATCCATCCGTGTACCCACAAATGCACATTGTATGGGAATAGAATCCCTCAATGTGTTGACCAAATCTAATCTAATAATCAAAGTTCAGCAATGATGTTATCATTACTCCCAAATGGATGTGACGCATTTGGAGACCATATACTCTCTCCCAGTCTTACCGGAGTTCTGCTGTTATTGGATTAAAAAGAACACAGTCCAAATGGTTATCCTCCAGGAAATTAGGAGAGTTTAGCAGTTCTTCATATCTATAATCAGCTGCATGGAATTTATTATAATACATTCGGAGGCCCATTTCTGGGGATTAAAGTACTTTGAGATGTAAAAATAGATCAAAAAAATCACTTTAGCTGTTGGACAAATTTATCAGACGACCTGTCATAAAAACAAGAAAACAAAAGTATTTGGGGAAAAATAAAAAGTCTATTTGAAACAATCAAGGTACTAAATGTCAATTAAACAAGTGTAATCTTAGTCTAAAAATAAACATGTGTTTTACTTTTTCTTCAGCTTTTTGTGAGATGTTGAGTTTAAAAATGAATAACAATAACTGATTAAAAAGCTTGAGCAAACCGGTGGATTAAAAACTACAGAAACTGAAACTGAAATGTCAGTTCAGGGCAGCTGTGACGTAATCCTGAAAATGTGTGGTGGTCTAATGAATGTGTAAAGCACTGTACGGGTGATAAGGTGTAAACCTCTAAAACGCCCGTTATCCTGCACGACTGATGAACGTGCAAAATGCCGAATCCTGATGCTTCCTGTGGAGTATGAGTGAGTTTGTGATAGATCAAAGTTTTATTCTGAGCAGAGAATAAAACTGTGTACGTGTAAATATACTGATTTACACGTACACAGTACACTTCAGAAAACCTGTTTACACCTGAGTTTGGAGTCCTTCCCCGAAATTTTCTTCAATGTAAAATTTTCTTTTTCACAATTAAAAGAAATAATTTTTTCTCTAAACTGCAGTGAGCCATGAGATCTTCTGAAACAACTGAAAATAAATTGCTCTCTGACTGGAAAGAGGTACAGATAATTAACTGAATAAATAAGCAGCCACCTTTACCTCACACATTTACCTCATCAAACCAAAGCAGGTGCAGCAATTTCTATTTAAACAAAAGTCAATTAAATTACTTGCATCATTCTGCAGTATTTGTATAAGTTCACCAGATAAAACGACATCGAGCCTTGTTTTTTTTTTTCACTTGTAAATGTTATAACTGCTTTGATTGCTCCTACCGAGGCTGCCGGCTCTGGATGGCTTTAGCCTCGTTAGCTTCTTTGAAATGTCCGTGAGCAGCAGGCTGAAGGTGATTTAGTGTCTGATTAGAAAAGGTCATTACCTGATTACTCGAACCACAAGTCGAACCTGTCACCATCTGTTCTGCAGATTTATAGATGATTCTTCCAGATAGCTGGCTGATCCAAGTGTCTGCAAACTGTTACGATCCAAATAATGTGTGTCAAATTATGACAAAGTTACGGAGCTGACACTTGGCAAACACCAAATTATATAGCTTTTGTTGACTGATTGTAGCCAGTTTTACTTTCATTACTTGCTCTAACAAGAACATTTTGCATAACTTCAGTTCTTTCCTCTCTGAAAACAGACTTTCTGCTCCTGGACATGTAAAATCATGTGGCAGCAGGAGGTATTAATATTTTATACTACAATCTCTCTCACACTTTCAGTGTGTGTGTGTGTGTGTGTGTGTGCCAGTTATGAAGGAATTTCATGAACATGCCTTTCTCCTGGGGATTCCAGGGATGACTGTGGTTTGTTTTAAAAAGGTTAGGACCATCATGTGTTTCTTATTTAGATCTAATTCTCGTTGTCAAATAAAATATTAGTCCCTGTGGGATTTCAAATCATTTTTCGGTCATAATCACCCGGGAATGTGTTTCTGGGGACGAGCTTTGTGAGCAAGGTATTTTTCTCTGGAAAAACAAAAGGGTACACGTGTGGCACGGAGAAAGGAAAAAAGGGAAGGAAAAAAAGAGTGAAAGAGAATCACATCCAGAGATAGGTGGTGCATTCTGGCAGACAGTAGGAATCTATTTCACGCCCAAATGAAAGCAGTGTCAGAGGGGGAATGTGTGTGTAGCATGTGCATGAGAGGTGTGGCAGGGCAGGGGTTAGGCCTGTTAGCTTGTCCTAGGTGGAGAAGGGTGGGAGGGAACACTTCATAATCGAGACCAATGTTCTTTTACTTCAATTAATGACAGACCACAGGGGAAAACACAACTCGCTGCACACACTTTTCCATTTAGCATTTTTTCTGTTCTGGTGATCCTTGTAGGACACAATAGTTGGACACAGCAACCCGGTGCAACAGTCACAGACATCTACGAGTCCGTGCACGAGGCACTCCAGCACAGAGACGAGTCAAACACCCACGCAGACAAAGCTGCTCTGATGTTTAGCAAGGACCATGTTTGTGAAGTTTAATCCAGTTAGCATGCTCAGTACAGTCTCATAGTGCTGTGGGAGCATCCGAGCCTTACACTGGAGGAAACTCATTCTGGACAGTTGTAGCTTCAACTTCCTCAAAGTTTACCATGGCAACAATGGTTGTAACTGCTATTTAGTCTCCAGGGAGTCGTTGGATGAATTTAGATGAATCAGAGCCGCACAACCAGCTGCAATTCTGAGTGGTCTAACACCTGGTTAAAAAAGGGTTAATTAAAATAAGTGAAATTTATATTGAACAGCTATTAAAAGATCAAACCTATTAGATTAGTTTTGTTCTAGCTGTTCATATGTATCAGTGTGAAGCGCGGTGAAATAACAACGCACAGTGTTGGAGTTTGGGGTCAACAGAGGAAGCATCGGGACACCTAAAAACGTTTGGCCTACAACGCTGGGTCAGACGTCCATCGTGTCACCAGTAAATCCCTGCTTCCACTCTGCCACTCGGTTGTTCCCCAACTGCAAAATGTCTTGTACAACAAAACTCATGTTATAAGTTTAATGTAATGACTAAAAAATGCACTGCTGGCAGCTTTTAGTGAAGCTCCTGTATCTATCAGGGCGTTCTCCATTGTAACACTGATCTAAGTCCCTACAGATGTATAATACATGCTGGAAGGACATGTCACATATCTCCATACTGAGCTATGTGATTAAGATGAAACAGGGAGTGAACAACTGAGATGATGCCAGCCCGAGGAAAGACGAAGAGCAGAGTCGACTCAAACTAGAGAGCAGCGTTGACTCTGTTGGTGAGCATCTGTGTAAGTGTCTTTGTGCCGAACCCTCGCTGTAAAACTAACAAGCAGAGATAAGAGAAACATCAGTAGCCTAGTCACCAGAAATCCCTGTTATCCAGTGTCTGCCAAAGCTTACATGTTGTTGGACGGATTAAATACTGAGCAGGCAGTCACATGACTTCACTCTATTTAGGTTTAAACATTGGTTTCGCTGAACTATAGTTCTGCTGAAATGACCCATTTTTCATGTCAGCTCTCTATGCACATCTGTAAGGGGTGAAACACAGAACCTCAAAATACCACAAATTATTCAAACATGGTCACTAGAGGTCATTTCGAGGAGGTCAGAGGGCTTTGGCCGACCCTGTAGCGGTTAAAAACGGAGCTAGAGACAGACGTGTCAATGCTACACATCATGTATGAATCTACTGTATGTGGGCTGAAGGCCATCTGGTTGGGGGCTGTGCAGTGTCTCCTCCCAGCAGGCAACTAAAGCTGAGCCAAGACCCCAGGCCCAACACCCTGCCGGACTTTGAAATCAGATCTTTATTGTCCATAAAGCCTCAGCCAAGTATGAAGAATCAGCCCTCCCTAACAAAACACACTCATCCAGCAGAGCGAGGGGCAAGATGAGAGAGAAAGTGGGGCAGAAAGAGTGTGTAAGGTGGGTGAGATAACACCCAGAATAAAGCACAGTTCAATTGGCATGCTTCTGCTCGCAACTATGCTGCAGTTATTTATAGATCATTGAGAGATAACTCAATTTTCATAACTTTCTAATTTTGTTGTGGTTGGTTCCAGCCGGCATATCAATGCAGCACTCGCCACGCAGCACAGCTCTGTCTGCTAAAACATCACACCGTGTTCTGTTCCTGCCACTGGAGGCCAATTATCTGCTTCAGCGTGACTATGTCTTATGTGAGCTCCACAACCGAGAGGAACGGGGCAATGGAGACACAAAGCCTTACAGCTCAGCTAATGATGCGAGCGGGAAGTAAACAAAACTTTATGCAATCCGTATACGTCTGTTACGTCACCGGCAGACACTTTTCAGTTAAAAGAAAGCAATGAAAAAAATACTGTTGCTTTGGTTAGATGCATTCAACTCTTTTCTTTGTGTAACTAACAAGTTTAAACAGTTAGAGATACCAACATATCACTTCTGAGGAGTTGTGGATGCCAGAAAACAGGGATAACATCAGGCCAAGTGAGGCCAGGATGTGATAAATGTGAGACAGAAGCTGAACGGATCAGTCAGCAAAGTCCGTTTTGAAAGTGCTGAACATTGTCTCAAAGTTAGAAAAACATCATTAGCTGTGCACGAAGGCTGAATCAAATTAAGACAAAATTCCTGCTAATCTAATATTGCCCTAAGGTATTCTTCACACTGGTTTGCAGCGCTGCTGTTTGTACCAACTTGCTTTTTCCACTGCAAATCACTATCACGTCATATGAACTGTCAACCCAGCAGAATAAGTTTTAAGTGTCTGCCTGTTGCCTCAGAATGGCTTCACAGACATGATGGTTCGATCCACCATAGAGAAACAGACCGTTGTAGACCAGTAGCCTGTAAATATACTGGTGCAGCTTAACTGTGAGTTATCAGAATATCAGAGCTGTTATCACAGATCTGAATTTTTTATGCAATGCATCATGTCTGACTTGGAACAATAACAGCGCTGTCTGGAAAGGAGAATCACAAAGGTCCATCGCTGAAGCAAACTGAACCCAGGTTGCACTGATCTGATCGTGCACGTAATCAATAACCCACTCTGACTATAAAGCGGCAGAGGGGAATGACCAGCTTGAGGTCAACACTTGGAAGCCATAAGCATGAAAACCTTCACCATCACTAAATTGCACCTGACAGATTCTGGAACAATCTCAGCCAAAGTTATTGGGAGGACGGCCTACTACTGAAGGAACCCGGGAGAAATTTCGGACCCACTTTGGGCATCTACAGTTTTCAGGAATCCCTCTTCATTCCCCCTCTCTCTTTCTTCTTCTTTTGCTTGTTGCCACCAGTGATGGGATTACAGTATGAAAGGGCAACGTGGTCTGAGCCCAATAAATACGGGTCAAAACTCAATTGCAGCTGCAGAACAAATGTGTGAGATGTTCATTCCTGCATTTCCAGATGTCTCCTTTGTGAACATTAAGAATATTAAAACAGTTACAGTGAAACTTTTCTTTGCCCATCTCACAGTGAGGAAGATTAAACTAGCTGCTCATTGTGAGTTAATCCATCTGATCTTTTAATTAATAATGTGTTGATGGGCTCTGATTTTGTGCAGCTTTTCATATTTATAGATGATCTTAAATACAAAATTCAAGCAAAGCGTAAATGCAATTTCTGGACGTTTGCATTTGGACCTGTAAACAGCATCTGTACATCACTTGCACATCAGCACAGTTTTAGCAATTTAAACGGCTTCAAATGTGGGTGATGAGTCCCTCTAAGAGTCGCATTTTCAGCTGTGTTACCACACTGTGACGCGCTGTGTGGAAAAGCATATAAAATTACTTTTGATAAATTTGAACGTTCATTTTTTATTCTTTTTTTGGAACAAAAAATCACGTCAGATTGAAATTTTGGGGAAAATGAGGAATAAATTCCAAAAAGGATGGTGTGCAATGTAAACGCAATTTAAATGCACTGATGTGTTCTGATGTGTGTTGTAGTCGAAGCTTCACAGCAGTTGTAAAGTTTCGACTGTTTTTGCCCCTTTGAGCCAGAATCGTTTGCAGACTGCGGTCCTAGCATTATGAGTAAAATATGAATTTGGGTTATTGTTACAATCCAACGCGCAGCTGCTTGAGTAGCGTCCGTGGTGGCATTGAAAGTGTGGGTTATGGTTTGTGGAAGGACAGAGGTACATGTCAGGTTGATTTAGTCTGTGTTTAACTTGTGACCGATTGCATCACTGCAGTGGAACAAAGTCAGGTGTGAGGGCAGCACAGTGGTGTTGAATTTCAATGGATATGCCCTTGGCCAGATAGGTGATCACACTTGCAAGTACCTACAAATATACACAATATTAATAATAACTTACAACGTGCGATATGTGTTTGTAGTTTTTAAAGCACAAATCTTTGCTTTAAACGATTTTTAAATATGAAAGTGTGAATTTAAAAGTCAGACACACGCTGACATTCACGCAATGGCGGTATAACCTTTTGGCACAAGTATCAAAGCAGTGTCATCGCACCTGTACTGACGTCACCCCGTGATCCCTTCAGCTCTGATTTCGGGTGACCGTAAACACTGCGGGCTCGTGGCAGGTCCCCCCCCTCTCTGTGCGCGTGCGCGTTTCCTCCTAAAACTAATTGCAGTTTCGTTCTCTCTCCTTTCTGAGTGACAGAGGATTTCGCTTCGCCCCGAGCGACGTCACACTAAGGTGGGAGAGCGAGCGCATTTTTGCTGCCTTCATCATCCAAAGAGCCCACACTGACAGCCAGCGCGGCAGAGACGCCTCTACCTGCAGCCGGTGAGCACCGAGAATTACCGAAACTTCATCCGGGCGTCATTTGAGGGCGAGCAGAGAGGGGCCAGCGGGGCTCCGCGCCTGAAGACATTTGAACTGTTAGACGTGTGTAAGCGCTCCTCTTCATCTCTGACTCTGATATGACAGTTTGTTTTTTGTTTTTTAAAGTAAAATGAGTCAGAGCCGAGGATCCTCACGAGTGGAGCTTTTTCGCAGTCAGATAAGACTTGAGTGCTTTCGGGATTCGTCCTCGGTCCGCCCTGGAAGCATGTAACGTGCTGCGACAGATGGGGCAAAACGACAATGAAGAGGTTAACCACACCTTTGAAAGCGGACATCTCTTCAGTAGCCTCTTGACCAACTTTGTTGCGCATTAAGATGCGCACGGCCGACGAGGAGTTGAATTTTTGCGCTTTTCTTGACAGTGTGTAAGCGCGCCTGCACCGACTCCAGCCGCAGAAAGCAAGCAGGGACTTCCTATGTATTTAAGAAATAACTCGGTGCTGGCTGAGATCGTCACTCTGAACTTTGGTGGGGAGTCTCTTTGAGGATTTCAACATGACGGCTCGTCTCTCGCGGATCCAGCTGGCTCTCTTCTTTATCTCGCTTTGTCCAGTCAATATCATCGGACTGTGGTGGTGAGTTTGCATTTACTACCACGTGTTTTTCGCTGTCTGTCTCCCGTCAACCCAAACCTTCGCGTGATTTCTGCTCACGGTGGTGCGTAATCCCGGTTTTCCTATTTATTTTAAATCTAAATGAACACGGTCGCTATAAATATATATGCGCAGTAGCATAACATTAATAAGTGATTAATGATTAGCACATTTCCCAGCAAACTACCCGAACCCAAGAATGCTCAAGAACAATCAAAGGTGTTCCCAGAGTGAGAGACTAAACCTGAAGAGAAGACAGGGAGGTGTGTGCATTTCATTGCCTGCAGTGATAGAGAGGACAGGGAGATTGGTGGATGTGGTGTTGATGGTATGTGTGTGTGTCTGTGTGTGAGAGAGAGTTCAGAGGGAGGAATGTCAGGTGGCCCTCTGGGCTCAGTGGATATGTCATCATAAAACAATCCCTATAGGCTCAGCTCCACAAGGTGTGTGACAGTTGGACAGACAGACAGAGAGACAGACAGCAGATCAGCTGATAAAATATTTTCTCTTGGTGAGGGTCTGTCTTACTGTTTCAATAGGAATCAAACTCTCTCTCTCGCTCTCTGTCTCTCTCACACACACACACACTTTTGTAGTGTTTGAATGTGCAGCTTTGTGATTTTTTTCCACTTGAATCCTCCCACTGTTCATTCACAGCCCAGTCAAGGTCAGTGTGGGATGTAGTGTCATGGAAGCTCTGTGAGTTTATGTCCTTGTATGACTGGTAGATAAAGCTCCTCCACTTTGCCATTTTTCCATCTTACTGTAGAAAAATAGGTTTGTGAAGGTAATCTGTGAAGATAGTCTGAATTAATTCGAGTTCCCTTTGTTAATAAAACATAAGAGTCTCTGCTTGTCTATCCACAGGCTGCACTGTATCTGTTACAGTTGTGAAAGTGAGCGAAAATAAGAGGGAGAAGAGAGAATGGGTTCAAGTGTTACTGGTATTTTACATCCAGTACAACGCGTGTCCACAATCTTAAAAATGCCCAAAGGTGTTTTTGTGTGTTTTCGAGTCGATCATAAACATACAGCTATGTCTCAGTCGGGTCTGGCGCTGCACCGTGAAGCCCAACAATGTTTTCTTTAACATGTTTTTTTCTTTTTACTGTAATAACTAATGTGTTAAACAGTAATTTGATGTCAGCTCACACTATTAATGCAGGTTAATAACAATAATGCGTATACATCTTCATTACCGTCTCATTTACCGGCACATCACAGTTTTCCTGTAATGTAAGAGACAGAGGTTCTTTTTTAGGCTTGGTGTGTCTGTAGGGCCAAAACAGAGTGTTTATTATTTAGCCAGCAAAGTGAATGCCAGCCAGAAAAGTGCTGATCTTTTGCTGAACTGTGCTGGTACCCAGCTGTGGAAGGAAAGAGAGAAAAACAATGTCCGTACAGGGTCAGCAGTCTGTTTCATCGCCGTGAATTCATCGCTTTATTTGGGCTAAATCTGCTCATCTCAGTGCAAATCAGTAAGCGAAAGAGTTCTGACCTGTGTTGCATTTCGGTGATGTTGATGTCACTGTTCGGCTGGCAGCGTGGGACATTTGTTTTAAATAAGACTGCAGATGAAGAGAATCAATTTGAAGAAATCAGCTACTTCCTTTTTATCCCCACTGACATACGCTGTCATCTTCTCTTACTCGCTCTCTGGGCCACTTACACACTTACTCACACACAAATGAGTGGGCACATATGCACCAGCACATACACAGAAACACACACAGTGTGGCCAACTGTGGAGCAGCGAAACCACACCTGTGGATTGCTCTCCTGTCTGCCAGGACAATGATTCTCTCTGTTGAAAGATGCTGTTCATACCATCGTACGTCTCTCTTTCTCTGTCTCCTTCTGAATGTCTCTGTCTCCGTATGTCTTTTGCCGTACTTGTCTTTTGAAGGAAAATGCCTATCACACAGATAGGTTGTTGATGAAGGAAAAGCGAGAGCTGCAGTGAGAGACGAAGAGTGAGCGAGATGAAATGCTGGGAGATAGCTGTCCTTTCAGTGCCTCTGCTGATTAAAGCGCTCTAATCATTTGGCCTGAGAGCAGAGAGCAAAGCTCAGAGACTCAGACACGAGTCAGGAATGTCTTTGCTCTCCTATACTAGTTTTGCAGTGCTGAGCAGGGCCAGCTTTGTTGTGTGTCACAGTCCTGAATCGGCGGACAGCCTGCGCTGAGTGTGCCACAGGTGCACACACACACACACACATACTGCATGTGTGTGTGTGTGTGTGTGTGTGTGTCAGCACTGCATGCACTCCAAGATATACAGACATACTTATTCAGTCACACATTATGGTGACTATATACATATATATATATATATATACGCACATATGCACACAAACAAACACACACTCTTACATACTCGCAAGAAATGTATAGTGAGGACTGCCATCATCACCACGAGAGAGTTTCATTGTAACAGATCTTATCTTGTCTGCTCGGGTCCTGGGCTGAAAGCTGAACGTGTAATCAGGACCAGGCAGATGGGTTAAGATAAACATTAAATGACGATGTGGGTTTGGCTTTATGTGCAACAGAGAACTGACATCAAATTGTTTATGTGTGTGTTTCAGCATATATTTTTGTAGACATTCAGGCCAGCAGTATATTATAACATCAGAAGAATGCAGAGCAGAGGGCAACGACCGTCCAAGAAATGTCTAAATATCCAAGAATCGAGGAAGACGAGCGAATTTACGATTAAGCGGCGCATGTTAGGACCTCCTTAAAAACAGGAAGAATACCTTTGAAGATACACTTTATTTGCTATCCCAATTAATGGAACTCATTATGTGTCATCACTGCCTTGATTAATGCTCAAATCAGGCAAACAACACCTCCAAAGACAAAAATGAATTTAGACTACCTTTACAGACAGATTTGTCCGACATAATTAACCAAGCTGAGCACTTTTAGTGCCTAAACAAACATCTAAATGATAACTCAAAAAGAAAAGAGTAAGACTAATCGTCCAAGATGGGACACAGACGCAGGTTTCCTGGGTAACAGTCCGGGAAATGACAATTCCCCATCTGAATGCGGACTATTTTATCTGCGAACATTCTTGTGTGTGATCTGCACAACTATGATGATTTAATCAGGTGATACCTGCACACAAAGCCATATGTGCAGGAGTGATACCAACTAATACCGTGCTGATGTTAGCAGGCGCTGTTATTTACTTTGATGCCTTACACATTCAGGTGTCGGATAAGAACGGGGGTTTGATTCCCGTCAGCCTGTTCTTAAAAACCGTTTGTGCAGCAAACCCTTCAAAACCTTTTACAGACGTTTAATCTGCTGCCTGTATTTCAGTCAAATATCATGGTAAAAGTTTGTTTCTCTCAACTTAAACTTTGACATGTGAATAACTGATCTGATCTAAAGATCTGAATCTGAAATGGCAGAAGCATCTTCACACATTGGCTTAGTTTATTGACAGATGTCACTATGGCAACCACAGCTCGCTTCTCTAGATGGTGGACGTTATTCTTAAAAGGAAAGAGACAGTTTAGTTGCCCTAAAGTTTTATTTTATGTGTGATCATGCCTGTGATACACAAACAGGATCTGCCTTCCATATGAGTACTGTGGAGCTCTTCCATGCAGTCATGTGACTATGTCCATATTTTGACTCAGAACTGTGTCTGTTAATTGTCACTGGGTGTGCCACTGTTGTTAAACCAGAATAATGTTTTTCTCGTGACATTAGCGCGGTGTTGTTGGTTTCCTGCTGGTCACATTTAATTGCCGTTGCTTACATTATGAGTGCTGAAACTTTTTATGGCAGCAAATGTCATCGTTTCAGGCTCGTTTCACGCCAGCATGTCAGCAGGATCGAGCGTGTTTGAAAGCGATCGACACGTTCAGGCTGAAAGGTCCGAGAAACAGCGAAGCCGAGAACCAGGAGCTCGTCTTGAAATTGAGTTTGGGAACAGCATGTTTGAATTTGCACACATTTACATCACATATGAACCGTTTCCTCCTCTGTCTTTGTTTTCTAACGAAGCCCAGCATCTTGTTTCCATTTTTACACTCCTGCCGACCCTTTCCCTTTGTCTCGCTCGCTCCGGCGTCTCAGACTAGCGCTTGTCGTGACTGTATTCATCTGCAGCATACTTGAGGGATTAAGGAGGGATGAAATTCACTCATTCATGGGTGGAGTGAAAAAAAGAGAAAGGCCCAGTACAGCACAGCTCCACAGTGGCGTGAGATCTTTAATGAGATATGAGGTCTCTACGAGTGCCAGTGTTGAATCTCTTTGTGACCTAAAAATAATATAATTATTATATAATTGTTGCCATTGTGAAAAACTATCAATCCAAGACCTTTGATCATGTCTGACACTATTTTCTAATAAAGAGTACAAAGAAAGAATCCGCCGTGACCAAACTGCAGACAAACTGTAAATGTTTAGCTCATGATTGGACCAGCTGAATATTTGTCATAGCAGTGATAGTTTTCCTATCAGTGCCTTTGATTTGAGTACTTGTGATTCTCAGCCTTGTTTTATCTCCGTCTGCTGCGTTTCTCTGCCTGTGCCCGGCTCTTTATCTTCAAGAAGAACTGTTCATGCGAGACAGTGTTTCCTCAAAGCTGCTGATACTATCAATGACTGAACTTCCCTCTCAGTGTTTTGCACTGCGTTATCTGCTCAGGAGCTGTATCATAAATGACTGACTGAAGAACAGTGGCACTTTGCATGAAGAGGATCTGATTACTTGCCTGGCTTTGAAGTTCCTACTTGGACGTGTATGCGAGCTTTTATCTGTGTCTGCACTGTAAGTGCACCTGCGTGGATCATTTTCACTTTTCCAAAGCAATTTTCGTGACATTACAAACATTTTTTTCCTGCTTTTTTTTTTGCACTTTTTGGATCCACGGTAAAGCGATTCCAGAGTCTCCCCTTCCTCACACGGACGCACACTATAATGTTTCAGTCTCCAAACAAGGGCAAGAATGCCGGGCACTTACACCACGTTGATCCCATCATTCAATTAATGCACCCCATTTTTGGGTATATCTGCAGCAATGTGCTCTTCCACCTGAGTTCACCTCACTTCCATCATTCCCACTCTCCTCGTGCCCTTTTTCTAAACTTCTAAGTCTGATGAGCCCACATTACCCAACCGATGTGCAGCCAAAATTCAGGCATGATTTCTTCCTACTGTGTCACAGCGTTGCACGATCGCGCTTTGATGTATCCATTTATGTCGCTCCTAATTGTTAAAACTTGCAAAAGCTTCGAGTTAAATTAAGTTTAGCTTTGTAATGACTCTCTATTTAGGTCGTGCCGGGGCTTGTTTCTGCTTGTCGAGAGCTAGTTAATTATTATAATTATAGTAAGGTATACCATAACGATTGTTATGCAGCTGAACACGGCACTGTGTTGCATGGGGGGAACTTTATCTCTCATATCCAGCTTAGTTTAGGAGCTTTGCTATCAAAATAATCCATATTTATCTCACACTGGGCTTTCGTGCTGCCACTCAGGGTTGATTTGCGCTCTATAAAAAGCTGTTCGCTCCCATTTAAGGCCAGCCTCTCTCAAAGGCAAATTTCTTGTGATTGGCTGCCCCTGGCAAACAGAAGGATAGAGCAGGAGGTGCTGCTCTGCTCACAGCTAGAGCTGTTTGCCTGAGATGCCCATATCTGCCATAGATGGTGAGGTATCTCTTTGATAAATGGATGCATAAGCATAAAAATGTCAGACCGACCATTTAGACAGTAGTCAAAGTCTGAGCTCACAGGTGTTAAAGGCACACACATATATGTATATATCCTCCTGGCTACTTTTTTATTCAAATTTGTCACACTCGCATGTTTCGAATCATCAAATACATTTTTATATTACACAAAAAGAAGAAAAGTAAACAGTTTTTATTAAGGGAAAGAATCTATTCAAACCTGCCCGCTCTGTGTGAAACAGTAATTGCCTCCTACAGGAGCGCCTGTTTAAGGTCACCTCAGTCTGATTTAAGTCCACACTTTGACTCGGCCATTTGAAAACCTTCATTTTAGACTTGCTGCAATAGTCCGCTTAAGCTTCATGTCATGAACTGATGGTCGGACGTTCTCCTTCAGGATTTTCTGCTAGAGAGCAGAATTCATGTGGTCCAGGTCCCGAAGCAGCGAAGCAGCCCCCGACCATCACACGACCACCACCGTGTTCGACTGTTGCTGTGATGTTCTTGTTATGAAATGTCTGATGCCAGATGTAACGGGACTCAAACCTTCCACAAAGTTCAGCTTTTGTCTCGTTGGTCCACAGAATATTTTTTAAAAAGGTCTTGGAGATCACCCAGATGTTTTTTGTCATATGCGGGACGAGTCTTTGTGTTCTTCTTTTTGTTCTTTTATTGTTGAATCATGACCTCTGACCTGAGCCTGGTGAGGTCTGCAGTTGTTTACATGTTGTTCCGGGTTCTCCTGGATGTGTGTTGGAGTAATCCTGGGAGGTTTCTGCACAGTTCCAAGTTTTCTCCATGTGTGGATGTTGGCTCTCACTGTGATTCGCTGGAGTCCCAAAGGCTTAGAAATCACTTTGTAATACTTACTTGCTGCTATTTGTGATCTTTTAGCCCCCTTCACTTTGTCGGACAGATTCTATTTAAGTGATTTTTTTTAATTCAACAGATCTGGCAATAACCAGGTTGCTGTGACATTGATCTCAGTTTTTAAAAAATGTGGTTAATCAAAGAAAACTCAGGATTTAACAAGAGGGAGAGTTACTTTTTCCCCACACGGCCAGGTAGGTTTGATAACTTTATTCCCATAATAAAGAAATCAGTATTGAAAAACTGCATTTTTTATTTTCTCCAGTTATGTTCTTTCCACTTTAAAATGATCTTGATGATCTAAAAAGTTAGAATTTAGGAAGGAGGCAAACACTTTTTCACTGTGTGTATAAATACAAGTACAAAGCAGACTGCCTCGTGTTGGTTTGCTGTGAGCAGCGGCACAAAGAGAGAACAAAAGACAAGACGCTTTTTTAAACAGATCAAATATTACAAAAATCGTACTATGTCATATATCATGTGATAAGACTCACTGAAGGGAAAGCAACAGGGTTGACAAGTTCCATCCGAATTCCTCATCAGCCCTGATCTCACAGGGGAGACAAGAAAATAACATGAATGCATTTCATAAAGTTAGCATGTAATGCATGGAGTAGTGTCGTGTATAAGAGTGTCAGGTGGAGTAATATGTAGTAGTGAACGAGCGATCCTGGTGCCAAATTTATCCTTTAATAATCGAGTTTCCTTTTTAGCCCCTCTGGCTCTCTCTGGCTCTCTCTGGCTCTCTCTCCCGATATCTATCTATATATTTGTTTGTGAGGCTCCAGCTGTCTGTGTATTTTTCGTATGCCGTGGACAGAACTCAGAATAAAACTCCAGTGCATTCACTAGTTTTACGGGTCTCCCATTATAAAAACCACCCTGGTTTTTGCGAGCTGCTGACAGAGCGGGCCGCGTGCACGCGACGAGCCCTCTTGCAGACATACGCACCAACGAGCCTCTTCCCTTTCTCACAGCTACGTAAGCCCAGACAGACTGCAGAGACATACACCTGCATGCATAGACATAAATGTGACATTTATATCTTCCTCGCTCTCTCACACATGCTTCCCGGTGGCAGTGGGTAGATAATAAGTGGTTTTTGGGAGGGAGTGTATGTTGCTAAGTATTTTACCTGTACCTGGTAATTAACACCTACACACTGTCTGTATGTTTCAATTATCTGTGGGATCACCACACACAAACACTCATTGTAGCCTCACAGCTACACTGTTTACACAGAACACCTGTAATGAAAATACAGCATTGTTTCCATAGCAGTGTTTTCAACACACACTAATCAGAAGTAATCACAGAAGAAATGGAAGAATCCCACAGTTGTGTGTAGATGGCATGCCAGTGCACTTTCAGCGTATAACATGACATTCGGCTTTTTCCCATTGTGCTCTCTGTATAATGGATGATTATTTGGGATTAGGTGCTTTAGAAATGTATTCTTCTGCCATTGTAACGTAACAAAGTCCCGGCGGTACCGTATTAGGTCATTTTGCCTCCAGGCCTGCCTTTCAGCAAAGAGGCTAACACGAGCTTTCTTATGTATGAAAGGTACTTTTAATTCTGTCGTCCGCTGACATGTTAGCCTGCCATCTAAATTATTATATCAATCTAAAAATAGACAAAAACATGCAAACGGAGCAGGAACGACCGCAGGAGCGTGTCCTGGGTATCAGACCGCCAGCGGAGAGAATTGGCGAGAGTGTTTGTTCTGCTTCTTAAAACAAACTCTCAAGGCAGATGAATGATATCAGGAGGTGCTATTAACAGGGACGAGGCTGAATGAAAACTATGGGTTGGCCTTTTCCTCGCCCTCGCTTTCTGCTTCCCTCCCTATTTAATTGTAAAACCTCAACTTATGAATCACATCTGCTGGGATCCAGGGACAAAAAGCATGAAAAAGATGCAGAGGAGACATGGAGTAGGTGTTCTACATAGGATAAATTGGCAGCAGGCAGAGACGAGAAAAGCAAAGAGTGGAAGTAAAGTCATCTCATAAAGTCACTTTCCCTGTAGTGACACTGAAGTGTCCACAAATGCTGGCAGTGATTCCACGTGGCAGAGCCAATTCCCCCTTTCCCATTAAGAGTTAGAATAAACTATTTATCTGTATTATATACACTAATCTGTCAAAGCTGCTCAGGACCATCACAGTTGTATTCATCAAATGCAAGAAATATGTATATACATATTAATGTTTTAAATATTTAAACTTCATGAAGCGAGCTTGATTTATTTTCCCACACATTTAAACATTTTTTTCTTCTTCTTTTCTGTAATATAATATGTGCAGATTCCTTGAAGGAGCGCTGCTTTGAGGACTCTGTGTGGTTTAAGCAGCAAAGCTCTTAACGTCTCTAAAATCTACAGAGAGGCTGTATCGTTAGGAAATCTAGAAAGACTGCCTTCTGGTTTACCAAAATCAACTTAAGCAGCATCAAAATCAGCTGTAAAGAGCCATCCAACTACATGACTTCCAACTCTTTGAGGACCGCACAGTTCCTCCGAGCGCAGTCCAATAACAAAATCTCAACTTGCCAATCTGACATCAGAGGCAGGATTCCTCTGGGAAACTATGCTGTTGTCTCCCACGTGCTGATTCAAGAAGCACATTGTCGCATGGCTGAGATGTGGTGGGTAGAGCTGGCGAGCCGAGGAGCCAAAGAAAAATCTTCTTCAACTGATGATTGCAGAGTTTCCCGAGTGACAAACTAAGCCGTGTGAACTCTCCATTGTTATAATGCTGCTTAGAAACCATTCTTCTTCTTCTTCTCTAACATTGTTCAAACAGGGCGGTGGGCAGTCCACTGGTCATGGACCCCAACAGCATTTGCAGGAAGGCAAAGCGCCTGGCGGGGAAACAGGCTGAGCTGTGCCAGACTCAGCCCGAGATCATCAACGAGGTGGCCAAAGGAGCCAGGCTGGGCGTCCGGGAGTGCCAGTACCAGTTCAGGTACCGCAGATGGAACTGCACCAGCCACCACAAATACTTTGGGAAAATACTTCAACAAGGTGAGTGACGATGCTCAGCAAACTTTGTCTGCCTCTTCTTAGTAAAATGCATACAGTCTGAAGGAGTAGTTGGAAGTATGCACGTATGAGTTAAATAAGAAGATTTCAATCACTCTCATGTCTACCTGGAGCTACAAGCCTGAATTCAAGCAGCACCTTTAAAAGTGAACGTGTGGTTAAATGTGGTCAGGGGGTGCTTAAAAAGTGGAGAGATTTGTTTCTGTACGTAGCTGATGGATCATCATGCTATCGAGAATCTGAAGCTGTCGTGTCTTCAGCTGGGTTAGGGTTATAGCCGGTGTCCTTGCATCAACTTGAGGTCAGAAGCCTGCCTGATGGCACTCGAACAAACAAGGGCAGCTGTTGTATGTCTGAGGAGACGTATTCACACTTGACTGACTCTCCTCTTCATCAGATTGGGCATGCCTGAAATGATCAGCTAAGAATGCCTTTTCTCTTAACATCTTTCCTAAGATCTGACATCTTCCTCCAACTCTTTGAAGTCTGTAATATAACTGATGCAGGGTCACTGCTGGGTCTTCTGCAATTACTGTGTTGGTTTTTTCTCTTGTCTGATTAGATTCATAGAGAGTTTCTTGTCTCTCCTTTGACTTGCATTACAGAGGACCTTTATCTTTGTGTTTAGTTAACAAATACGGCACATGTATTATTCATTTACAGCAAAGGAAACACAATGTGCCAAACATGTCATTAAACTTGTTTTTGGGGGAAGATGTGCAAAATGAAGTTTGGCTCTGATGTGTCATAATTCTAGATAGTAACATACTCGAACTGCATGATTGTCATAGATCTCCATTAAAATCCAGTAAGTTTCCCTTTTGGAGCACTTTTGCTTTCATGTGGCCTGACAGCAAGAAGTGCGTCCCATCTAGATGAAGGTAAACACAATAAATATTTGCATCAGGGGGCATTTTTGTTCCTTTCAGCAGAGACAAAATCAAAATAACTAACATTTTACACGGCTGAGAGATTTCAAATACCCATTAGATGTGTCAAATATGTTTACTCACCCCTACAATCAACACAGACGACCTGTGAAACATAAGTTTGCACTTCAGTTTGTGCTTTGGGAGACGTTTATGTTTCTTTTAACTTTAATAACTTATAATTATAGATGCAATAATGCTCTCGATACCTTCTCTTGTTAAGCTCTACAGCTCAGTAACAGTGTGACATCAGAAAAGCCATTTTTCAGTAAGTAATGAAGGTGGACCAAAGACTGTTTTTTTCTCATATATGAATTTATGACACCAGTCTTGTTCGTGTCCTGGACAGAGAAAGAAAGGAGAAAAAGAGAGAAGGAGAGAGGAAGGGAAGAGAAGAGGGAAAAGGGCAAGAATCTACCGGTAGGAGACAGACTAGCAATTAATCATGAATTCCTGGCTGTCTATAAGGGAGGCCAAAGTGCTCCCCTGCTTTAAAGCCTTTGTCCACAATTACCTGGATCTGCTCTAAATGGCTGTTTATCATAGACTAGTAGCAGTACATGTCAAAATAAAAGTGCCTTCATATTTAATGTACTCTGGCTGTAAGTGGTTTGCTTAACCTCATTGACCTCTATAGTTCTGTAACAACACACTCTTACAGAAACACTTTCATGACGCGAGTTTTTATTTGCAGAAAAATGAAGGCTGCATTTTGCACGATTTCTGTCAGCTCACGTGCAACAGCAGCGCAGAGCACTGAAAAGGGTTTGAAAAGGGAAGCTGCCTCGACTCCTTTGATTGCATGTCTCATTTTGTGTCACTCTCTGCTGCTGTTTTTGTGGCAGCCAACTCATCTTCCCCCTAAAAAAGCAGCGATTCACTGCATGCATCGTGTTTTGTCTTCCTCAGTCTCTATTTGCTTTATTCGCTTAGTTTTTATATTTTTGTTTTACCGATGGTTACTCCAGCAGCCGACTCACTGGGCACTGTTCAGTACTGTGAGTTTTCTCCCAATGCTAATGATTCTTACTAATCACATTTCATGCATCTGTGCTGCAACAGAGTCCTTTTTCACGTGTACAGTGGAAAGGTGTTTTACTAACTGTTCTGTACTGAGTTAAACAGGCTTCTAATCCTGTTTAGCAAACAGTCTAAACAGCAGTTTAAAGACCTGAGTGATGGCATTTGTGTATTTCTTGCTGTGTTTGTGAAAAGGATTTATCTTGAGCAGCATCGCTGCTGTACGTCAACATGACTCTCTGGGGGAAAAAGAAACGACTGTAGCTGCAGTCAGTGGAATAAGAGCTTATTATTTTGTATTAATTATTTTGTATTAATAACTGTGCAGCAGCACGCGCGCGCGTGTGTGTGTGTGTGTGTGTGTGTGTGCATATAATAATGAAAACTATTACTCTGTACTTCTGGGTGTATGGAAAGAAAACAACACATATACTAAGGATCCATGGTGCAAATGTTTACTTTTTGATTTGCGTCAAGCCAGCAGATGGAAGAGAGACACTGAAGGTGTCTGTGTGTGTGTGTGTGCGTGTGTGTGTGTGTGTGTGTTTATATAATAGGGGTTTTAGCTGATTTCACAACATTACTGAAACACTGCCATTTCAAAACTTTACTGCGAGACGTCTGAATGAGTGAACACGTTGACACAAGGGCCAACCTGTCCTCACTCCCGTCTCATCACAGACTGAAGCTCGGTCAAGAACTGTATACTCTGTATTTTAACATATTGGCCACCTTTTTTGTATCAGGTGCAGGGCGCTCTGATTAATTTCATTACAAGTCACTCAACATGGGAAATCGGCATCATAGGATCACAGGCAGATGTGCTCTGCGGGGTCCCAGGTCCCTGTGAAGGAAAAGCTTTTTGCAGATGGGAAAAGGTTGCCTTGCAGCATGCTGTTAATGCTGTGAAACGCTGAATTTTAACTCAGAACACCTGTTGCAAAACCTAACCAGAAGGCTTTTAGTGTCTAAATTTAGACAGGACTAGAAGACGGGCCTGTTTTCTGGCTTGGAAGACAAGTGAATACAACATTTACTACCTCACCTCCCTCCTTACGTCGGTCGTTAGTGAATGTGTCCACAGGTAAATGTTTGTTTGCTGCTAGGGTACAAAAACCATCTTTTAACACAACAAGAGCCACGTTGTCTTAAAAAAGTTTTGTCCTGGCATTGTCAGCAGTTCTTGACATGGGCTTTGAGAGACTTGTGGGTGCATGAGATAAACCCTGGCAAAAACAAACAAACTGGGAAAGTACCACAGACTGGTTCACAAGTTGTGTCTAGATCTTTGCCCGTTTTAAGGCTTGCAGATTAAACTGGATTTAGTTTCAGTTATTTTTATAGAAATTTTGAGGCATCGTCTCCTGTAATTGTGGGGAATCGCTCTGCATTTCCCCACAGTATGGAGATGAACTGCATGCTGTGGAACTGTTTTCACCTGAGACTGCTGATAATGCTCAGCTTCAGAGGGTTTGTACAGAATACAGACAAAGGAAGCACAACAAACACTGTCTTTGGAAAAAAAAGGGATTCTGCAGCAGTACTGAGCAATTGTAGAAACTGGCTCTAAAATGTGTTAAAGAGTCGTTGCCACATTTGAGCATGTGATATGAAGAGTTGAGAGTGTGGATGTGTCCCAGTGGCTCATTTTGCATGTGCATCAGATTGTTTTCTTCTTGGGGCATAAACATTTTACATACACTTATCTCCCAAACAAAGACTTCTGCTTTCTTGACATCAGTCTTTATTATCCTCTCTTCCTTTATCTCCACTGTGTTCGAAAACATACAGACAATGGAGCCAGCATGGCTCCCAGTGCGAGCCAGCCCCCATACACTGATGCTGGTAATCACATAAGAGATATTCCAAATTGTGTGTGCAAAGTTGTGTGTGAAATTCTGTCCTGTGGAACGAACCAAGGCCTCTTGCTTTGGGGCTGCACGTTAATTGAGCCGCTCGTCAATCATGTAAAAATGTTCAGACCTTCTCATTAATGGTGCTTTTAGGCTGAGTCACAGATTTGATTCAGATTTGATTTATGCGATAGTCGTAGGGTCTGTGCTGATTGATTGAAATGAATACACAGGTTTCAGGATGTTTTATTTTCTTGTCAGTGTTTTTAACATTAATGAGCCTTTATAAAACCAAGCCCTTCTTGGATATGACATGCAGGACAAAAGGGAAACCTAGGGTTGTGCTCAGGTCCACTCAAGTGTGAGACATTTTGGCACGCTGCTGTCTTTCTGTCTGACATGCAAATTCTTCAAGTAGGAAAAGAAACCTTTCACAGTCAGGCACTTAACTTAACGTCACTTTGAATGTATTTGTTCTGAGCTGTAAATGTATTTGTTTACATCAGTTAAACTCTATTCAGTTTTATTTATATATTTATATATATATTAACAATAACTGTCACACCAAAGCACTTCATACTGTAAGGTAAAAAAACCTTTAACCATACAGAGAGAACCCCAACAAGCAAGCATTTGGCGACAGTGGGAAGGAAAAACTCCCTTTTAACAGGAAGAAACCTTCAGCAGAAGCAGGCTCAGGGAGGGGCGGGGCCATCTGTCAGGAGGAAGAGAGGACAAAGACACACTGTGGAAGAGAGCAAGAGAATAATAATAAATAATAATTCAATGCAGAGAGGTGAGTGAAGAAGAAACACCCAGTGCATCATGGGAATCCCCCAGCAGCCTACACCTATTACAGCATAACTAAGGGAGGATTCGGGGTCACCTGATCCAGCCCTAACTATATGCTTTAGCAAAAAGGAAAGTAGAGAGAGTGTCTGTCTCCTGAATCCAGACTGGGAGCTGGTTCCACAGAAGAGGGGCCTGAAACAAGCATTCTGACCTCCTGTGAGAGTGAGAACTGTCCAGCCCCAACATACAACTCATCTCTTCTGATATCGCAGTGTTTGGATTTATAGATACTGTTAATTTCCACACACCATATGTGATTATATCAGTTCCCCACCTCTCCTCAAACTGTCCCATCTGGGTGTTCCTTGTTTTTAAAAAGTATGAATCACTTCATGGGTAAATTCTGACAGAGTTTTTCTTTTATGAGCAGGTTCTGATCTATCATTTTGAAACTCACTCGATATGACCACAGTTCACCTAAACAAACGTTTTCTTATAGCGTGAAGTCTTAATCCTTTTTAAGCTTTGCTTGACGTACCTTATCATGTTTGTATGATGACCTCTAAAAGATGACAAAGTGATTAAAATAATATGTGGTAGATCCTGCAGAAGGACTTTTTTGAAATCGAAGCAGACGTAGACAGGCCCAGACACCCACCGTGGCAGGGAATTTGTTTGGAATTCATGTCTGCGAGGAAAATGTGAAACAGGGTGCCTCAAATCATCAAATTTTTGATAGCTTCTTTTCCTTCTCTCCCTTCATTTTCTCCTTTAATCCTCCTGCTTTCCCCCTCATAATGTATGTTGTCTGCTCATTTTTACAGAGAGGATATTTTGCCTTGTGCTAGTTCAAACTGAAATGTGTGAAAAACATGTCAAACGACACTTTTCATGTTCAGTTTTTGCCGTGGAGATTTCCTCTGCTCAGCGTCGTGCTTTGCAAGCACAGTTGATGACATCTGGATGGCCTTTCGGCTTGTTTGGACACAGCACGTGTTGCTATCACCATATTGTACTAATGATTTAAGTGCTGCTGTTTCACACATGTGTTTCTAAATAGTTGCAGGGATGCTTTAGAGATGACACATTTTAATTTGAGTACGTTTGCAGTTATAACCTTCTGTCGAATGGTAGGAACAAAAAGGTGTGGTCTGCTTAAGTTGTAACAGGGGCCTGTAGCACACACACACACACACACACACACACACACACACACACACACACACACAGACACTGGTACAAATGCTGCATGTCCCGCCTCACATATCTAATTCTCAGCTTCACTGAGCTGGTTCCAATATTTTCCACAGCAGCTCTTCACATAACTGAAGACGAGCAAACTATTGTGAAACGTCAAATGCTTCAAACTGCATAAAACAATATTTTTCACACACAAACTTTTACGAGTGTGCCTGCACTGGAGACATCTCTCTGTGTCTTACAGCTGGTATTGATATCAAGGCTCGCTGGGGTGTGCAGGTTTTGTCGCACGCCACCCAGTCTGTTTATGTGTGTGTGTGTGTGTGTGTGTGTGTGTGTGTGTGTGTGTGTTACCATTCCTAATGAATCCCATTCAGTGAATCATGCGATATAGAGTTGGCAGTGTTGATAGTGGTGACTGCACAGCCGTTGCCTTCCAGCTCCTAGAAATAAAAATGCTTTTGCTTCATGTGAACTCAGCATACAGAGGTTAAAATATGATTTTTCCCAGTTGTGATTATCAACCAGATGAAATGAAACCTCCAAACAGAATAGCATCCCCATCAGCTAGCATTTGCTAACATGCTAAAATAGTAAATATCACATATAGACGTGTGTTGCCATTAACTTATGATAATATTACCTCGCCGTCCTGCTAACGTGTTCAACTGTAAAAGCTTGGTTTTGTTCTTCTTTCCTGAAGATCGACATTCAGAAGGCCAATCATTCATGTGGCACTAAAGACGACTCGCTCCTAGTAAAAATGAAAAAAGAAAAGCAGTAAGGTTGCATAAAAGTAATTAGAGTGCTCAGAGTAACGAAGGAACGTGTCTGTTCAGCAGCGTTACATGCAGTATTCTTTGGGTCAGAGAGGAGGTCGGTCTCACAGGGCAGTGAGCTGCATGGGCTCTGGCTGCACACTACATGGTAGCAGCATCAGTGTGTTGTTATTGCTTGCCATAAAAAAAAATCAGGCAAACATATGAATCTTTTTTATTCCAGTTTGTTCTTCAACAAACATTCAGTTTAAAGTAAGAATAAGAGCAGTGTTCGCGTGCATTAGCTCACAGCAATTTTTTATAGCTGCTCTTTTTCTGTCAGGTGATGGACAATAGCTGCTCTAACCCCGGATAAAGACACGCTGATCTGTGGGTGGCAGAAATGCTGAAGCACCTGGGGGGAGACAGACGATCAATTTGCAGTTGTAGTTGGGCACCAGCAGTGTTAAGCCATGCACTCGAAATAAACCAGCAGCTGTGGTGTGTGTGAGAGCTTGTGTGTACGATTATGTTGGCCTGAGAGAGAAATAGCCATCATCTCAGCACCACAAAGCCAGTGACACTTCAGTTGTAGTAATAGAGCAGGACTGAGAGAGAAGCGCTCTTATCCTGTTCCATGGGGCTGAGATATCGACGGATGGGATTCAGAGACAGATGTCTGGAGGGATGCTTGTTGTTTTATTGTCCTGCAGCTGACTGTGGAGCAATACTGACCACTTAATGAAAAATATGTGTCCAAATGTGTAATAGCTATTTATCCATGAATACATTTCCACTGTTAGGATGACTTCCTGTAAGTGGAGTTGATGAAAAAGGTAAATGCTGTTGTGAATCCCCAAATTTGGATGGTTGGACTTAAAAACTAAACTCATCCGACCCAAAGAGCATGGCTTCATGCACATATCTTACATGTATGTAAGGCTTTTAAAGTCTCTGTATCAGGTGCGATGTTATCTCTATAAATTTGTTGCAAGTCTGTCAGCTGAGGTTTGAGCAACCATCAGAATCAAAGAAGTTGGACGCCAGGTTTCCAAAGTGTTTCTGGTCAGGTTTGTGGAGTCAAATGAAGTTTTATGGCATCCAGCATTTTACATGAGAGACATAAGATTTGAGATTGTACTTTTGTTACTACCTATCAGCAAAATCAGCTCTGTATTTACGGAGAATCACCCATATATGAACACTTACTGCCGTCGGTATTCAGAGGTCACCAACTTTCAGCAGAGTCAGTCGCTACAGACCTCCAAACTTCGTGTGGCCTTCAGATTAACTCGAGAACAGTGAAGCTTCGTGGAATGGGCTTCCAAGCTTCATCCAAGCCTTACATCACCAAGCACAATGCAAAGCGTCATATGCTGTGGTGGAAAGCACGCCACCGCTGCACTCTAGAGCAGCGGAGACATGTTCTCTGGAGTGACAAGTCACCATCTGGCAGAGTCTGGGTTTGGTGATTGCCAGGAGAACAGTACTTGTCTGACTGCACTGTGTTTGGTGGAGGGGGGATTATTGTGTGGGATAGTTTTTCAGTAGTTGGGCTTGACCTCTAAGTTCCAGGGAAAAGAACTCTTAATGCTTCAGCATACCAAGACTTTTTGGACAATTTTGTGTTCCCAACTTTGTGGGTTTGGGGATGTCCCCTTGCTGTTGCAACATGACTGCACACCAATGCACAAAGCAAGGTCCATAAAGACATGAATGCACTTCTGGAAGAATGGTCAAAAATTCCCATTAACACACTCCTAAATTGTGGAAAGCCTTCCCAGAAGAGTTGATGCTGTTATAGCTGCAAAGGGTGGGCCGACATCACATTAAACCCTGTGGATTAAGAATGGGATGTCACTCAGCTTCATATGCGTGTGAAGGCAGACGAGAGAATACTTTTGGCAGTATAGTGTGTCTGAGATCGAAACGGCACAGAGAATTGTCCCCTGGGGAAGATCTTGCGAAAGGGGGACTGAAGATGAGGAGAACTGTCCCATTGCAGCAGAAAATGATCAGCAGGAGCTGTAATGCTTGATGCCAGCGTACTATAAGGACACCGATGTCACCTGTATTCAATCTAAAACTCACATCCAGAAGAATTAGAATAGAAAATGTGTATGGCGTATATTTATACAATCCTGTATTTTACATGTTTGCAGTGGGGCTGTATAAGTTGTCATTATTATAAATTCCTTCAAACTTTGGTAAAAGTCATCACATGTCATCAGATATCTGTGGAATTACTCTTTGTTAGCATTTTTGTAATGCTGCATGCAGACTCAGTAACCTGAACCCCCTCTTTTGCTTGTACCTGTTACTGTAGATATCCGGGAGACAGCTTTTGTTTATGCCATCACAGCCGCTGGCGTGACCCACTCTGTGACGCAGGCCTGCAGTATGGGAGACCTCCTGCAGTGCGGCTGTGAGGCCACCAGGAACAGACCGCCTCCGAAGCCGTCCTCTTCTGGGGACGGGGTCAAGTGGGAGTGGGGGGGCTGCGGAGATGATGTGGAGTTTGGTTATGAAAAGTCAAAGCAGTTTATGGATGCCAAGAGGAGGAAAGGCAAGAGTGACATCAGGACGCTCGTCGACCTGCACAATAACGAAGCTGGCAGACTGGTAAGCAGTTTCTGTATTCTGTTCAAATGTAGTAAAAATGCACGTTTCACCTGCTGATAAAGTTCGACAAAGGTGTCGGTTGTCCATCGGAATGCTCTTTTCCATTCCACTAACATGCGAAAAGAGAAAGCCGCCGCCTCCAGCCATATTTGTGTCGTGCCGTAAGCTGATATTCTAACAAGAATCGGGTTTCTGAAACAAAAAAAGAAGAACGTGCCACATGCTTTGTTTTCAAGCCTCGGAGGCAGCCTTTCTACTACCATTGTAGAAGTTAAAAGTTCCTCTGTGTTGTGAATTACGACCATGACGGTCTTAACGTGCTACCGGGAGAAGAAGGAGCAAGTTTAGTTTGGTGTTCGTCTATAAGAAGAAGGCTGGCAAATCTTCCAGATCACATTTCCTTGTGCAGCGTTGTCGCTGTTCGAGTTCGTTGCAGAATTGTTGACAGATGCACAAGCAACACAGAATTATAAAGTTCACTTTAGTTGGGGTCAGCGGCAGGTAGAGAGGAAGAGAGGAGGGTTTTTGGGATGCAGTCCAATTGTAGCATTAGTGAACAAACTGTTTGAACATAGGAAGAAACTTGCACACAAATTCCCAGAGGTTGAGAAATAAGCGTGCTGCGATGCGCCCAAATGTCTGTTTATGTGCATGAATGCATGTCTACTTTTATACACATTTGTGTGCGTGTGCGTGTGTGTGTGTGATGGGTTAATTATGTGCATTATAAGTGAATGATCTGTTGTCAAGGCTTGTTAGATGTAGGAAGGCCAGAGGCAACGTGGAGGGAGAGGGGGGCTGGGGAGTTAAATTCCTTCTGAATAGCGTCTGCTTTTATCTTACCTATCTATCAGTGTGTGTGTGTGTGTGTGTGTGTGTGATCCAGGGCCTTTGTCTGTCATATATCATGAAAACACAATAATAAATTCTTCTTTGGCGAAATTGTCATTTGTCAAAAGCAGCTCGGCTTCACTTCAGGGTACAAGTTAACTGTTTTTGTCCTTCTTTCTCCTTGATAAACCCTCTCCTCTTCTCTCTTTTTTCACCTGTCTGTCCTCTTTCACCTCTCTTTTCCCCTGCACCACCCAAAACCATAAACCCACACCCTCCTCCCTCTTTCCCCCGTTAGGCAGTAAAGCTCTACATGAGGACTGAGTGCAAGTGCCACGGACTGTCAGGCTCGTGCACACTGCGCACGTGCTGGAAAAAGATGCCGCATTTCCGCGAAGTCGGCGACCGCCTGCTGGAGCGATTCAACGGCGCCTCCAAGGTGATGGGCGGCAATGACGGCAAGACCCTGATCCCTGTGGGCCAGAATATCAAACCTCCGGACAAGCAGGATCTGATCTACTCGGACGAGTCTCCGGATTTCTGCCTCGCAAATCGAAAAACAGGGTCGCTGGGAACAAAGGGGCGTATATGCAACAGCACGGCCATGGACATTAGCGGCTGTGATTTGTTGTGCTGCGAGCGAGGCTACCGGGAGGAGACGGTGGTGTTTGAGGAGAACTGCTTATGCCGTTTCCACTGGTGTTGTGTTGTCCAGTGCAAAAAGTGCATGGTTCGAAAAGAGCTTAGTCTCTGTCACTGATGAACTAAAGTTTAAAGTAGTCAAATTACTTTGTTAATTACAACTACTTATGTTACTTTTTGAAGTTCTTCCTTTAGTTTGGATAGTGTGAAAGGTGGAGAGGATCTCGAGTTTCATGGTTATCAAGCTCAGTCAGAAGTTGAAACAATGGAAACAATGCCATATCCTCCTTCCACCTGCAGTTCAACAACATTGCTTAACTGGAGACATTGCTTTTATTCTGCAGGGTAGTAAGAAGATTAAGGACCTCACTATGGCCCATATTCCATTCCAGTGCTCACAGACTTGCTGTTATCTAACGGTGTAATGCTCATAGACTTGACATAAAAGATGGACGTAGCCTCCGGATCTAAAGAGTGAAGTAAATGCAAAAGTGTCTGAAACCTGCTTTAATTCCAAAACTCAGCAGGGGGCAACTCCCCTGTATGTAATGACTTTATAGACTTGGTTGCTGTTTTCAAGTCTTCTTCAATCAGTTTGTAAACGATGGGCTCATTTCAGGTAAAACTGACAGTAAAGCAGGACATGGTCCTTTTGCGAGTGACAAGTCACCCCCATATGAACATGCCAATGGGGAACGTTTTGGTGGCTACACCCATCTTTCATATATATTCCGTCTTAACAAGTGTAATCATATTCTTGAGTTTGCATTTACCAAAACCTGTGTCTCAGTTATTGTAACTGCAGCGAATCCACATAGTAAGAAAACAAAACGATGCTGGTCTTGACCCGTTGTTCTGCTACTACATGAAAAGTGCAAAAAAGGGAAATTGTAAGCCGTTGTTATAGTTGCAAAGATGCTGTTAACACCATGCTTTACAGGTGCGGACTTGGCTCGCCAGCAGAGACTCTTATTTATATAAAGATATGATGACTACTTGCTTCTGTCTGTCTCTCAGAAGCACTTTGGATACAGCAGCTGCCACGGACTTCCTCATCAGCTTGGCAATAAAACCTGGTCGGCTGTTTCTCCTGAACCAAAATAGAAACCTTTTTTTTGTTATCAAAAAAATGTATATGATGCATTTTGTTTATATATTATGATATACAGGGCTAATAATAATAATAATAATAATAATGCACTTTGGATGTTAGCTTTTATTTGATACTGTAAGTGCATGTGTGTGTGCGTGCGTGTGTGTGTGTTAGAGAAGGTGTGCATTATTGTGTTTGTGTAGGTTGGCCAGTTATCATCATATCCTTCAGTGTATATATCTATAAGTTGCTGTCTGATGTTAAACTGCAGTATGCTGGTTACTGAAAGCACACCCCCTCTGTCTCTGCGCGACACAGACGAGGCCTTTTTCTGTTGTTTCGTTCCTCTTCAGCAGAAATACGTTTCCCATAAACTTATCATATCATCTCATTTACACTTTTTTATTATCCGGCTTTGCACAGCAAGTATACTGAACTATAACACAACGTTGCTTCACTTTGTTCTGTTAAGGTTTTTGTGTTTGAGTGAGGTTTCGTGTAGGATACGCAGGATCTTATCTCACCATCAATAATTTAGAGTCAGCTGGTTTTAGCGGTGTATCATGGCTCACCTCTGGATGCTTCCTCGTCACTTTTATTGTCTGCTGTGTGACACACTTTTACAACTTAACTGATGGTTATTCTGTAAGTCCATTTTGTAGTTAATGTTAACCACTTAAGGTCATGATAACAGCTGTCACAGTAGTCCTTAGTGTTTTTGTGTGAAAGGAGCCAGAGCACGGCAGTAAGGCCCGTAAATGAAGCATCACACCCACTGATGCTGCATCTTATCACCACAGGTGTTGGTTTGAGAATTTCCCCTTTTTCAGTTTTTTAACACTTTTCCAATCAGGTTTGGTGGGAACATAAATCTTTAAAAACATTTCAGCGATGTCACTGTAACATAATTCGACCCATCTTTAACCAGCAAAGCTCAGACTCGTTCATCAGTCATTTATTTAAGTGAGTTTTGTCCTATTTTGCTTTTGATTTCCATCTGCTCCTCATCTCTGTATCCAGCAGAAATGGTTGCATACTTGGATGTTACACTGCAACTTCATTAAACATGAATGCCTAAAGAGATTCAAGTGGCTCGTGACTGATGTTAAAGACACCGTTCAAAACCAGATATATTATCATTCCTTTTGATAATTAAGTTACTTTGTATGTAGTTGGACAAATTCGTTATTAAAACTATGATCACACTTTTTAGTTTCGGTATTTCCACGCAATAAAATAGATCTTACTGATGTTTTCCTTCTACAGTGATGTAAGTGTGTTATTTGGACCCAGTCTCTCACTCTGAACACTAGATTTTGTGAGAAGCAGCACAAACCTGGGATTTATACTCACTAATGTCACTGCTTTGGGTGTCTGTCACCTTGTTTATCAGACTTTTACAAGCTCTGTTTCTACATCAGCATGAGGTCAAGTTAGGTTTTCACATCAGTGATTCACTAAACCTGACCCTTTGTATTAGATGCTCTGTGGTACTCATAAAGAGGAGGTATATATCATTTGGGGGCATTTATTCTGTAGAAATGAGACGACAAGGAGGCCAAAAAACGAAAGAAAGAAAAGTGGGCCTGTATTAGTTTGAGCTGTACAAGTTGACACAAGTTCATATTTTCCAGGAATTTGGTGGTGCAAAAAACTCGGGCCAGAAGTTGTGTTTAAGAAATGGAAAGGTAAGCCAAGAGGAAGAAAATGCCATGGGGCGCTCGTCTCTCCTCCTGTCCCCGTCCACACTGCTCTGCCCTCTCGTCCTCCTGTATTAAACCTGCGCTGGCGTTCAGAGCAGCGCGGCCAAAGCCAGAGAAAATAGACAGATGAGCAGATAGATTTATTGGAGCATTGGTATAAATAAAGTTGCCTGTCGACATCTGTGCGCATGTGGCTGCATGCGTCTGTCTTCGTCAGCGCGTGTGTCCATTTGCGCGCGTCTGCACGGGTGCGTAGCCAGGTTAGAACGGGTGTACTTTTCCATGTGACCCTTTGAATGAAACAGTGCCTTCAGATTGCAACATCTTCCCTCACGGGAACGAGTTTTGTTGATGCTAAGTGCTTACAGACACACACAAAGCATTAATGAGGGGTTGCCACTGTTAATGGATTGACAGTGTTACTCTGCAGACAGTCATTCCCATACATCACTCAGATAAATAGTGTCCTGTCATTGCTTATCTGCTACAATGGAGTCTTGGTGGTCTGCTGCTCTTATTTGCCGTACATTTAGCACACAAAATGAGTGTTTACTTGCAGTAAAACAGATATTTGGAGGCATGAGATTACATAAAAATGCAAAATGAATGGGCCGCTGTAGAGAAATGAGCGATGAGCGAGGGAAAATTAATGAACAGAGGAAAAAAAGAAGGGAAAGGAGAGACTGAAACAAGATAACAAAAGTAAGAAAGCGACACAGAAAAAGAACTTGGAGGTAACTCGACACTATAATTCTCCTCCATTTGTGTGAACTCTCCTCCGGTCCTCCATCAATCTAGCAGCGAGATGTTGCTTACGCAAAGGGCACATCCAGAGATCGGCTCTGTGTGGGGCTTCATCTGATACCAACAGCCATAATTACAGGAATGGGAGAAACGCAGAGAAACATACTTAAAGCAAACTGAACTCACTAAACCTATTTGTATACGCACAGCATTCATCGTGCTTTCAAAATGCACAAATCTGCACGCACAGTCTCAGTGTGTTTGGGAGAGACAGTGATCTTTATGAGTTAATGCAGGCCCTGGAGGTGATGCCTAAGTCCCACAGCCCACCCAACTAGGCTGCCAGTGCTCAGAGATTTAATAGACCATTTTGTGCACATCACTTACTCACCTTTTAGGTAAAGCTCGCCTGGGGACTCCTCAACGACATTTACTGTACAGCTAAACACATCGAGAGCGCGTGACATGAGTAATCTTGCTCAGGGTTGTTCCTGAACATGAAGTGACTGGAGTGCTATGTTAAAAATAAATTCCTTGTCAGATAAAGCTCTGCTAGAGTGGTTTCTCTCCCGCCCTTTAAAAAAAAGTATTTTGGCAAAATGACCCTATACTCCTTGAAAAATATACTATATGAGAAATTATGTGTGCTTTTCTCATGGAACCTGCTATCATTGCAACACCCTAAAACAACACTTTCTTTCTTGAGAAACACTCATTGACCCACATCATTGTAGTGGGTGGATAAACATTAAGATGACCTCGCGATGTATCTTTTGCTCATCTCGCTCCTTCACCACCCACTCCCCTAAATCTCCCTACATCTGTCCCGCATCTCTGTTGCTTCCTCTCTCCGTCTCTCTCGCTCTTCATCTCTCACACACTCACTCTCCTGCTTGCATGTGTGCCATTTATCAAACTCTGTTACCGTCTCTCTGCCCCTGTCTTCTCCTTCTTCTCTGTTATCTTGGGTTGTGAAAACATGGCTGCCAGAAGTTGGTGGGAGACAGAAGGGGCCTGGTGTCTGTTCCGACTGCCTTGGCTCAGAGTCGGGTCCTGTGTGAAGACCAGGCAGGACTCTTTCTCCCAGGACAGAGATAATAAACACGGCTGTTTGTACAACAAAAGTCATGAAATGCCTTGATGGGAAGCAGGTTAGCAATGTGCTCAAACATGTATATTAGCAACTTGTGATCAGTATACACAGAATCCTTTCCATTTGTCTAATGAGGGAGAGGAACGAGCAACAAAATCCCAAGACATCCCCCGTCTCCAGCTTAGTGTTTGTGCAGCATCATGCAGTTCTACTAAGGTTTAGTGTTTCTGTAATGCAGCATAGCAGGACTGAGGAAATCAGGAAAACTAAACAGTGCACACTCTGGTGTTTGAACACTAGATGGCGCACTTGGAGCAGAAAGTTGGTCCTCTTTGTAACTCCATCTCGTCTGTCTTGACAGACTTCACTCATAGCACTGATTAATAATGATTAAAACAAAAACAGAGTAAATTCAAACAGCAGAAATTGAACTATAATCGAGCACAACATAGATTCACCAAATTTAAAGCAAAGCTTTAAAAAAATAAATGGCCATAACTTGTAACTCATCGATCCATCCGCGTTTGGATCAACCAGCTCCTTATTTCTCCCACTGTGGTCATTTGTAGTGTTTGAAAGAATGTTTTGGATTGTGTGTGAGAAAGAGAAGACAGCTCGGTGTAATTATACTGCATTTTTGCTCTGAAGCTCTGAAACTTTGTGCATATACTGCTGGACCTGTTGCAACTGCTACTTTGTACACACAGAGACAAAAACATCGTGAGACAACAATGGCACGCAAACGTGTTGTAATCATCCCAAATTAGGGATACCCAGTAAAACAAAACAGGCACGTCTGATTTCTCTGGGCACAAAAGATTTGGTGACTTTGTGTGACTGTGTGCGTAAGTCCTCTGCAGCATTTGTAGGTATGTTGCCAATGCTGTCCATGCTCAGCTGCTTGGTTTCATATTAAGAAACAAAACATGTTCTTTCTTTGGCTGAAGCAGATTTTAAAATTGTATTTTATGGTGGTAAATTCATGTTGGGAGTTCTTTTCGAGGGGTTTGCAGAGCTAGCGATTTCAGCTCGAGATAGTCGTTAAAATTCCATGAAAGCATCCTTTCTGAACATCACTGGGTTGTTTGCGATGAAGAAAGAGAAAGTTAAAGAGGAATGAGGTTTTAGAAAGATTGTGGACTGGTTTCAAACCCATCATTGTGACCACTGGAGAATTTAACCCTTCAAAGCCTGAATCATGAAATTATTGCTAGAAAAATCCTTTTTTGTGTTTGGTTTTTTTTTTTTTAGTGTTTTTGAACCTCCTGACCTTCGTTTGCATATATGTGTTTTAATTTGTATCATATTTAACACATCTGGCATTTTGTTTGCAGTATTGTTCAATGGATCCTCTCAAAAACCCACAAAACCTCACGTATCAATAATAATAATAATAATAATAATCATAATAATATCAATAATCCCCGATAAAAAGTGAAAACTTTAAAATACCCGTTGCAGTTTAAAGTTTACATTTTTCTAACGCTGTCATTATTTTTGTTACTTTTTTCTTTCCTGAAAGTTCTTACAAAATTTCCAGAAAATGATCAGTGTATTTACAGAGCAAGATAATTCTAAACAGAAACTTTATTCACAGTTACTAAGTTTTAAATTGTAACCCAAAGATATAAAACAGACATAAAAAGGATGGAAGAAAAGATGGTGTTTGCATGCTGGCAGGAGAAAGGGTGCGATAAAATGCAAGAACATGAAACAGCAACGATATCAAAGGATGAAAAAAGCTTTAACTTAGTAAAACCTTAAATAGTTTCCTTTACGTACATTTTATGCAGATTTAATGAAGGTTTGTCGAAATCTTCACTGTCGAGCTGAGAATAACCTCAAAGCTTCAGAGGTGGAAACAAAAGGGGAAAAGTGTGTGTTAAGGGTTAAAGAAAACATGACTCTTTCATTCTCTCCATTTCCCAAAAAATACACCCCAAAAATATTTTCTTTTTCCTTCACCGGGGGGAAAAAGTCAAGTTTAACCTCTCACTCTGGTGCCTGTTTTGTTAAAGGATCCTAAGTGAAGACTTATCTCTTCTGCAGCATGTGTTCCCTGTACATTCTGCGAGCCGTTAGGGTCATCCAAAATAACGGCAGTTCTCACTACCTGAGGATATTTTTGTTCTCCGAAAGGAAGGATTTATTGATTAGAATCCCACTGTGGCCTCAGCATGGGATTGCAACACAGCTACAATACCTTACAGTAATAAAAACACATTTGTTTCAGCTCTGATGACATGAGAAAAAGAGGACATAATACATCCATCCATTCATTGTTTTCTACTGCTCATCAGGGTCGCGGGAGTCAGGGGGGATACCGAGGTCAGCCGAAGCCTTCTAAGAGCCACAATCTCTCTACCTTGTCCCCCTCCATGGATCACCATCTTGGAGGAAGGGTTTGTTTATGCATTTGTTGTTGGAGACAACGTCTCCTGCATAAGAGGCTGGACCAAGTTTGACTCTTATGAGCCTCACGAAGACCAAAATCTTTGTGCAGCTACGTTACCTGAGGCAGGAATAGCAGGGTACTACTTGGGGGAACAGGTGGTAGAGTCCACGGCAGCTCAGTCCAAACAAGAAACTTGGTTCCACGCACCACAGGAGTGGTCCAATCCCGACTGCTGAAGCTGGCCTCAGGTACAGAGACCATAAGATAATGTTTGCTTGTTTTGTAGGAAAGTCGTGATTTTGACTGCGTGAGGCGTTTGAGGAAAAATGAAGAGATGTGAGTGGGACACAGTAACACTTGCATACGCGTACTTTTTAACTTCTCTTATTTTTAGCTTTCTGTTTTTCAAAACATGGCTTGAATCATATGCTATTGATCTCAAACGCAGATGGTTTAATTGGAAGCCCTGTCATTTGTCCTAGCTTGATGTAATTGCACAGTTGCTGCTTTCTTCGCAGTATTCGTCGAATCCTGCCTACATGCAAAAACATACAAACTCTTGGTTATTGACAGTCTCGCAAGTACCCACGCTATTTTTCTCCTCTCATTCTGTCTCCTGCACGTCTTCAAAAACACAAAAAACCCAAAAACACACACATGAGCGCAGAGCCAAGAATTTGCTTGTTAGAAGTTTGTTACTAGAGCTGAGCCTTGTAATTGACTAACCTCTGCTCCGCCGCTCTCCTCTGCTTTGCTCATTTTCGTCAGTTCGGTCCAAAACTCTCAAAGAAATGTGAACTTTGCCTGAACTCCCTTCTCAGAGAGACACTGAGAGCGAGGGTGTGACAAACATAACTTATGTTAGTTAATAAACTGCACATGCACAGTCAGAGTGTTATTACCCCATGTGCTGAGGTAAAGAGTGAGGTACAGAAAAGAGAGATGATGAGGGATTTTGCAAAATAGCCACGAGCTATCTTTAAATTACTGAATGTTGTAATTATAACTGACCTTCTATCATAAATCATATCTGGCTAAACTACCTTTTATTTTATTTGTGTCACGTCTGTGACTTTAGACTTAGTGAAGGTAACCAGGACATCCACTCTGCGATGTCTGCAACGGGGAAGTTCATCTTCAAAAGTTCACTGCAGTAAAAAAACTCACCGGGGGAGCTCAAACTAAGGAAAGTCCATCACTGCACCGTGTAATAGTCTCTGAGGTAAAGACACAACGCTTCAACCTTTGACTTTACAAGTGTCAGAGATGTAATCAGACCAAAGTTACCGAGGTTTTCAACCAAGCACGAGGGGAGCGTTGCAGACGAACTTTGCAGATAACAGGAAAGAAATTTTTATCCACACAAACAGCAATTTCAACACTTTTTTTCATTGCCTGCTTTCTTGCCCAGAGTTAAGTGAGAGTATTGCCGCTGCTCCCACCTGATACCCCATATGGAAAAGAAATAGTAAAAACTTATAAAAGACTTGCATCAGATGTGACCTGCTTCATATAGTGAATCATATAAGGCTGATATGATTTACTCATGAAAGTGGCCACTTTCTCATTACTTTCATATATTGTTTTAGTAAGTATCCAAAACATACAAGTTTCATTTATATAATTTTTCCAGAGATCTTATATCTGTTTTCACTCTTGTATGCTTTTCATACAAGTTTCACACAAGACAGATACAAACTTTATAAGATTTATATATATCTTTTCCATATGGGACAGTTTCAGAGCTCACCTTTATCTCTGAAAAACTCTCAGAAGCACCACTACTGGTTTGATTAATCAGCAGAAAACCTGCCTGTGTGATAATCAGGCAAGTGCGTATCAATAGTTTGCTGCTTTGAGCACATTTTGTGTCATTTAAATGCACTTCAATGTTATGCATCATTTTGCAAAAACCAGTTATAAGGAGTGAAACAAAAACGAAGCAAAATAACCAAAGTAAATCAGCATGTTGTGCAACTTGGACCTGTTTGAGATCTGAGCAGCTTCTTCTGGTATAAGTTTGGTTTCTGCAGTTGTGCATTTAAAAGAATAAAGCAGACAGAATATTTGTTAATATGAATAATAATAATATGAAGAGGTTTTTAAACACTTTAAATACATATAAAACCCAGATCATTTTCTTCCTGCTAATCATATTTAAATTGCACTTTCAACCTCTGAAGTCAGTTATGTTATAATGATCAGTCTTGTTGACACTTCTGTGCGTGATATAAGCTTAATTATGATTATATAATCTTGTTGGTTTTTTTATACAATGACAAATCATCAGCTTATCTAACAATCATCATTTTAAATGTAAATCTGCCACCTGAACCTTTGTGTCCATCACACACGTTTTAGAATAAGGAAAAAGGTTTGGGGTAAATTTAAAAATGTAACATTTATTACAGATAAAAATCAGAGAAGAACTGACCTCTGTGCTGGAAGGGAAATACTTGCTGTTGAGCCCGCAATGAAAGCCACGCATCAAATTGAGTTTTAAGCTGTGTGAAGCAACACATCAACCTAAAATACGAAAACTGGAGTAAAAAAGGAAAAATGTCAATCTCATGTTTCTGTATATTTCAATATTGTGCTAAATGAATGCTTTTGATTGCACAAGACCATAAACTACATATTCATATGTGCTATATGACGTTATGTGTTTACACGGCACTCGCTGCTAGATTGTGAAAACTTAGCTCAGTCGTTTCTCTCCCTGCAGGACAATAAAGATTCAACATCACCAGACACTGCAGCTCCACAAGAACACGGGCGCTAGTGGGAAAACTCAGTGTTTTAGTTTATTATTGAATTAAACATTCAGTGGTTTTGTATTTCATGTCGCCTAGCAAGTTAGGGTGAACAGTGCAAGATAAAAATAATAAGGGTAACGGGAAAATCGTGTTAAAACAAAAGCCTTGAGAAACAAAATTAGAAAGCTGGCATGTGGACTTGACTAAAATAAAGTCTTTAGGTCTCTAGACACAAGAGTCAGAGAAAGTGAGAAGAGCTCTGTAATGTTCCCACATCATTTTTAATAAATGCAAGCAGAAACATACTCACAGTGGTGAGGAATGGGAAACAGAGGTGTGTGTATGTGTGTGTGCACAGGCCCAGTCTGCATGTGCATGCTGTCTGAAGTACGTTTTTACATACGTGTGACACACGTCTCCTTTTCAAAATGAATATGCAATGCGTGTGTCAAAGTGCCGTTTCCTGCTGGGACCCATATCCATATTTTGAAAAACAAGCCTCCAACTTATCATCTCCGATGTATTTCTCAAACACTACTGCTGAAATTTGCTGTGGGAAGTTTTTGTCTCCGCCTTCTGACAGTGAGAATAATTACACAATCATTTTTGGATGAGTTACTAAATAACACACTTCCATTTGTCCAACACTGATGTAGAGTACATGCAATATCCATGTCCACGAGCAGAAAAGCATCATGCATGTGTGTGTTTAGTCCCTGCTCACACTAAAGGTGTTTGCCTGCCCCATTAATGATGACGACATTAACTCCAAGTCGCTGGAGCATCAAAAACATTTCGATTGGCTCTTTCAGAAACCCATCAGCTGTGGCTTACTCTCTCTCCATGGGGCTACTCTTCTTCCTGTCACCACATATAACACAAACTTTGCGCACTGTCGACAGACTCTGTCTCACTGTGTGAGAATGTTTGGCAAAGGCTAGAATGTAATGGCCAATGTTCTGCACTGTAGCTTTAAATAAAGAGATTTATGGTAAAGTTTGTCCTTCTTCAGTGAGATTCAGTTTGAACATGAATATTAAATTAAGCTTAAATGAGCTCAATTTTTTCTAGTCAGTCAAAGGTAGAAATCTTCCTGACAAATGTAATTTTTGTTTTTGGTTTCCTGCCTTATTAATTTCGTAATGTCATGTGATCTTTTCCCCTTTGTTTTCCTCTTTTTGTTTGTTTTCCTGTTCATGTTTTACAGCACAGAAAAGCCTTTTTTAACACCTTTTTGCAGGTTGGTGTACAGGACGGCCTCGCTGCGTTACAAAAGAGGTCCTCTGTGCTGCTGTTTTTGATTCTCCAAGTGGAAAGAGGGGGGGTAAAGTATCAGTCATGTTTATAAAGAACTGTGATTCAGAAAGTAATTTTATTATCAGTCATGACGAGAGCCAAAGAGACAAAGAGCTCCAGATGACAGCATGCGACACATCCTGCTGCAGAACTGAAGTCAGAGACCCAAAACCACCAAGTCTATTAGCAATCCAGCTTTCCTTAGATGCCTTGAAATAATTAGTCACAAAGTTGCCGTCCCCGCCAGATCTTGCAGATCAGGGTGCTGTGATAAATCCCACTGGAAGAAAACTTGATGTGGGATTGTTTCCCTGATCTTCTAAATTTGTGTATCGCAACTTAATTGCGTCTGAACGCTAAACTTGTGTAGTGTTTTACTACTTTGGTTACTCCATGCTGGCAGAATGCTTGCTTCACTGCACTGGTGGGGAAAACCTTTTTATTTGTGGTTTCTAATTCTTTACTCTAGCCTGCTCATAAAGCACTGAGATGAGCGATATCATGTGGTGTTCATCAACCAGGGAGCTTTTTCTTAAACTTTATAGTCGTTTAAATAGAACGATTAAAGTCCATGACACACAGGCAAGGTTTGGACAGCAATGAGAGCCAGCATTTTTAACAGCGCCTCAGTTCTTCATACTTTTACAGCACATAAGGACCTTCAGATTTACCAAACTTTGCAAACCAACATCCAGCTTACATCTTGGACTGTTTTCACGTGGATGCTTGAGATGGTCCATGAAAAAACTCCTTCCTCGGTTCTGAGAAAACTGCCCGCCCTGATGATGCCAGCAGGAGTGGTTATGACTTTACTGGTTACTGAGTTTGAAGAACTGACCTCGAGAGTCTACCCGTTCTAAACAGTGACACTGACTATCACCATCACCAGACCCTAAAATCTATCAGGAAACTGTTACTGAGGGCACACATCAGGGGAACAGTTGGGTAGTTTTTCCATAGGCTTCTAAGAAATCCCACTTCCTTTAAGAGGTGCCCCCTATTGGTCAACAGAAAAATGCAGATTTAAGGCGCTTTGCTTCAATCTTTTAGATCTGAAGGCCACCTCCATCCTGTATATGGAGCAAAGTGCATTCAGTTTATAGCTAGAAAAAATTATGCTGCTGGTTGCATTATAGGAAGTGCAGTAGGCTTTGTGGGGCTTTACCCACAGGGCTTATACATGGAAATATATCTCAGGTACTATTGCCTTAATGTTGGACTGTTTTCTCAATATCTCTGCGTAATTTAACGGAGGTGGACTCAGTGGAGCAGCCCTTAAACCATGAGTCTGAAAGTCTGAAATGAAGAGTCAGCACCGGTATGTAGTTATAGAAGATTTTTTTGAAATTATGGGTCAGTGGTAATCTAAGGGACTGATTATAACTCTTATTATAAACAATTTTTTAAAAAATAAATAAATAAATAAATAAAAATAAAAATAATTCCTGCAGTTTGGATATTTTTTAAAATATTTTTTTTCCTCTTTGTCCACTTCATAGTCATATTCATCATCGTCTCTCACAATCATCTAAGCAATCCCCTAAAATCAAACTCAAAAGAAAGTTTCGGTTTTGCGCGACTTTCCTCTTCATCCCCCATCCTCATCCTCAGCACCGCTCCTCAGAGGGCGCGGGCTAAGTGTTTCGGTTTTCTTATCTAGAAGGATCTCTATCCTGTTTTAACGAGGCACTTGACCTCCCTCGGCGCTCTCCTACTCCCCGAGTGACGCAAAAAAAGTGGGCTGGCGAAGCGCTAAGTGCAGCAGTTTAGAGGACTATCTGTGCGCTACTCCAGCAGACTTCATTTGGAGCGCCTATATAGGTTCAGTCGTCTCTCTCGGATGTTACACCAGAGCCTTGTTGGCGGAGATACCGGCATGAGAACGGATGCGTTTGAGAGGCTAAACACGGACTTTTTCTCAGACTTGTAACAAACCCCCCCCGCTTCATTCATTAAGTTGAGAGGTTGATGAAACTTTTCTTGAATGAATCTCCCGCCGCTGGCTGGCGCATCTGGATTCAGGTTAGTCGGAGCTGTCAAGTCCAGAGTTCAATTCTTCAGCAGGAACCTTTCCCCCCGTTTTTAAACTTTGTGGCGAAATATTGGAATTAGTTTAAACCAAACTCTTAATTTTTACAACTTTTTGTGAACATTTTTTATTGCAAGACACAAACATGGAAAACTCGGTCCTGAGAATGACATGCGTCTTGGTGGCTGTCTGTCTTTTGGATAAAAGGTGAGTGAAATTAATACAGAATGCAGTAATTCTACTAAAACTTTAAGTGAAGCTGCTGTTTTAAAGCAATTAAAGAACACATTTCATTGAGCCTTCTTATTAGAATTTAAAAATCTGTTAACAGTCGGATGTTGTCAGATTTATTTATCCACGTAAAAGTTGTCTTTCATTCATTCAGCTAAATGTTTCACTGACAGTTTTCAGGGTTGTGTGCACCTAAAATATAAATATAATGAAGTGTAAACAGTTGTGTGCTTTCTTTTTATTTTCTTTTTATTCTTTATTGTCTTGAACACTTTTGCCCACATGCTGGTTCCAGCTGTAAAATTTGGAAAGGCAGCTTTTGAACTTGTGCTGCTCTTTACAATCACTTTTGGCACAACAGGTACCAACAGAAGTCAAACTGGAATTGCAAAGCCACAAAAAGCAATCCCACGCTGAAAGTGTAACATGCAAATGAATAACATGCAGTGGCAAGTTGTTTTATTGATTGATTGATTGATTGATTGATTCATTAATCGCTACTGTTGCTTAGATAAGCGGCATAATGTGTGTGTGCGTGCGTGTGCGTGTGTGTGTGTGTGTGTGTTGCAACACTGACGACTTTTTCTTCTCTTTGCTTGATGGAGAAGTTTTGCAGAAGACACTCTCGCAGGTCCCACGTGTTTACGAGACTATTAGCAGACTGTGTGTGTGCGTGTAAATGCTAACTCTTCCCCACACCTGTATTTGCGTGTGCATCTGGGAGTGTGCGTGGCTGTATGCGTGTCTTGGCTGGCTGCATGTGCGGCACACACAAACCTGTGTTTTGCTTGTAAAGATAATGAAAAGAAAAGCAGGACAGCTTTCAGTCATCAGGAGCGCGTCGTGTGTTTTTTTCTTATTACTGCTGTTACTGTTTATCTGTGGAGCACGAACGCGCTTTAGAGACTGTCAGCTGAATGATTGCTGTTCACACGATTGACCTGAAACAGAAGCTGAGACAGTTGAGTGCAGAGACACACCTTACTGCTAATAACAATTTATGTGCTAAAGTATTTCCTCTGGTTATTTTTTTGCGTCTTAATTCATTGTGCTGCTATAAAAACCATCCTGAGTTAAGTATGCATACATTTAAAGACTTTAAAGGCTTAATCATTTTTTTAAATATTACTTTTATTTAAACCAATGGCAAAACAGATGCACGATCATAAACTGAATCAATCTGAAAAGTAGAACATACTAACAGATTAAAGAGTACAGTTCCCCTCCAAAACTGCCAGCATCTGGAGATGTTTTTATCAGCGCTACCACATAGCACACACATTTGTGTATTTTGGGGGTTTTACAGGAATCGGTTAAACCAGCGACCAACAAGTCGTGGCAGGGTGCAATGGAAAGCGGGTGTCGAGGTGACACCAGAGGAACATTAACAGAAACCATACGAGTCCTACTGTAACGAACCTTCGGAGACTAACATCAGTACACAGAAAAGACAGAAGATTTGACTTGCACATTTATCTTGTCAGTAACCTGATCTATACTTGCTCCGTGCAGGGTAGACTCCAATGAAATCTTGGGCCTGAAGCTCCCCAACATCGACCCAATCCTGAATGCCAACACAGTGTGTCTGACACTGCCAGGTTTGACAAGGCGCCAGCTGGAGGTGTGCATGCGTAACCCAGACGTGACGGCTTCAGCAATCCAGGGAATCCAGATTGCCATCCATGAGTGCCAGCACCAGTTCAGAGGGCACCGCTGGAACTGCTCCAGCCTGGAGACTAGAAACAAAATACCCTACGACAGCATAGTCTTCAAAAGAGGTCAGTTTTAACCTAATTTTTCTACTTGAAAAAAACAAAAAACAAACACACAGCATTGTCTAAAGCGGGTGAACGAGTTTAAAAGCTTCTTTTAGTGAACTATGAAGGTGAAATGTCACCACAGGTTACCAGGCATAAGTTTGCTCTTGAATCAGACTTCAATGAAGTACCTTGAAAGGATAGGTTTAGAAAGATTAGCTGCCACAGAGATACAAAAGCTCCCAAACAAAAGTTAATATATTTCCTCAAACAAGATTATAAAAAGAGATTATTTTCCACGTAGTTATAATTCATCAATGTTAACTCGGAAACAAGTCCTCCAGATGAACAGGTTATCTCTAGTTATCTCTAGTTATCTCTAGTTATCGCTAGTCCCTAGCAGACTGGTATCTGCTTTCTAACCACCTCGCTGAAGCTTCTCAATAACCCATTCAAAAGAGCAGGCAACTTCAAAAGCAGTTAGTCACCTTCAGATTACCAAGCCTCATGCATATCATTTTTCCTTGACGCTTTGTAGGGCTTGGAGCTTTGCAAGTCAGCCACAAAGGATGAAAGAGGAGCTTTAGAGTTGGGAAGCCTTCAGATGGTGTCATCGCAGGTTATTGACTGGAAAAGGCATCAATTTCTTAGTAGCCTGAGCACCTGGATAGATACAACACACAATGCGGTTGGTAGTTTGAGTCCTGAGTTTAGCTGGCTTTCGATTTTACTTTCATCTTAGGAGTTGCAGAAAATTGGTTGAGATGCTCACGTGTATTGCTTTGGCTTAGCTTTGTGAGTTTTTAGTGAAAGTTTTTCAAGAAAAGTGTGGAAAACTGGCTTTTTTTAAATATCCTGAAGAGCGTTTCTCTAAGACACTAATGACGACCTTGCCTATCACGTAAAAAATCCTACCACCTCTGCAAGAAAAAACATGGTTTGTAACCCTCACTGAGGACTATATCTTATCACTGCCATGAAATAACAAAAAATATATAATAATTTTAGCTACAGTAAATGCTTTCTCACCTCTGATCTTACTTTCACTCCTAACTGACTCATTGAAAAGCTGTTTGTCATTATTAGCAGAGGCAGTTGCTCGTTGTCTGGCATCCCTGGTTTGCCTCGGGTGCAGAAACTCCAAACCACTGACATAAACAACCTCTTTAAATCGTGTGATTCATCTGTTACATGTTGATACGATCCTCTCCACACAAGCTAAAAAATGGATACAAGTTGACACACTGCAGCCATCATTGCGTGCAGTTACTGTAAGCATGAATGCTTTGAATAAGGGACGTTTTCAGGCGTGGATTATACAGAATTGTGGAGGTGAGTGCATGTATTCAGTGCAGCTCCTCCTGAAAAAACTAAAATACGCTCTCACATGAGGCTCGTGTATACCAAACTGGTATTTTCTTCCCACATCATGTACTGCAGCAACAAGTTTATCTGTGGTGTTAAAAGCTCACAATTGAAGAAAGTACTTGCTTCCTCGGCTACGCTTGCAGGGCTTCCTCACATCCTACATGTGACGTTCTAAACAGGTTTTTGAATAGTTTATCAGGTGCTCTACATTTTAATATTTATTCTGGTGTCACTGCATCGGATGGTGCTCGAATCCTCTCTGCTCTGGATAACTTTTACGGGTCTATGTTCATTCCTATTTAGCCCGCATTAAAAACTAGGCTAAAGGGAGGGCCCAGCAGGACGGAGACGGACAGAAATAGGAGAATTGTTCCCTCTCTTTCTGTCTTTCTGTATTTCTTTCGCCATCTCGTTCTCCGTCGCTGTGTCTCTGTGTTCCCTGGCTGGCCTACTCCTAATGCTTTTTCTTCCCTTGCCAGTGCAAGTGCTTGTGAATTTGCTCTCAGCACTTTCCCAACTCTCCGAGGCAAAAGCACAAACCTGTTTAGTCGGTTTCTGTAACACAAAGTGACAGTTTCCTTTGAATCTTTAATTCATTTTGCCACTTCCTCTGCCATCAGTTCAGCCGGGCGTGCCGCAGCCGGTGAATTATTTGTTAGATTGATTTGTTCCCGGTCTTCCGGGTGCTCGCGTTGCAGTGCCCAGCTCGGAGCAGGTCAAGAGCTAAAACAGGCTTTCTAAGTATGAGGATGTGCTTAAGTGCCATGCTGCGCTCCTCTCCCGCTCAGTGTGGGTCAAGGTGGTTGGGTGGGGGTGGAGGAAGGTCGGGGGCTCTGATTGTGAGTCAGTGAGTCAAATTATTTATAGACGGTACAATTTTAGAGTGTGTGCATTTATTTCTGGGGTGTATTCAAATGTATAATTGCTCCTATTTACATGTTAAATATTAAGGAAGCTATTATGTATTACTGTATGATATCAGTGGATCGCATGCATTTCCTCTCAAGAGTCAAAGCAGAGTGAAAACAGAGATTAAAGGATATCGGCCCTGTGAAAAATGAGGATTGCCCAATATCAGCAGTTTGCTCACAAGGTGTTTATAGCTTGTTTTTACTGCCTCCAGTTGGCAGCTTGTAAGGATGATGACTATCAGCTTCTTTGCTCTCTAAAAGTCAGCCTGCCTCAGCTCACTGAGCTATTGTGGAGGATGTCACCACCGGTGGAGACGTTATTTCAGTTAGCAGAGCCATGTGGACATCTACGGTAGCTGGAAGCACAGTCATCATTCAGAATATGACAAATCCTGAAAACGTCCTTTAAAGTTTCAGAAACATTGTTACTGGACTCCATCTGACTATTATAAGAACAGCATTTATCGTGCAAAGGCAAATATTTCTACGTATACAGCAACAAAAGTATAAACTCTTACCCCATATCTCACTAAAACAAAATAATCAGGGTTTTATTTTCAAATTTATTAATAAGGAAGTAACTTCAAACCCTGCTTAAAGGGGCAGATCCAGTTAATAGCTTTTTTTATTTGACTCCAACAAGCAGCCTGAATCATTTCCCCTTCGAGCTCAGTGCTATAAACCCCTAAGTGGTTTCTTTTCATGTATTCTTTACAAGTTTCCATTATAACCGTAGCTTTTCTGAAACAGACCGCCAGTGGGGCTGCTTTTATACAACCTGAGGGTACCTTGACAGGCAGTAAGCTGAGATCTAACAATAAGCACTGTAGAGGGCAGGAGTGCAAATGATTCTGTCACACTTTATCCTTCGGTATTCACGGATTCCACAATTAGACATGGATTTCTTTTTTTTTAGTGTATCTCCACTGCATGTGTGCGTGTAGGTGTAAGGAGAGTCTGCTATAACAACGGTCTCATGATTTACAGGTCAGTCGTCGTCAGATACACTCTTACGTGTGCCGCATGCAAGTTATGTCATGAAGAAAAAAAGGGATGTGTTTAACTCTAAAAGCATAAGGAGTCACATGTCATACGTGGATATTACACGCACACAGTCATTCATCTGCCTCCTTTACATGGAGTAGTTCCTTTTGAGTCAATTTAAAATGATTACAAGGTGAAAGCTGCGGTACGGCATAATGAGCCTCTCTAAGTTAAACACATGTACAGCTCATTTGGTGGTGAGTTGTCATCCAAATAGAGGAAACGACAAAAGCAAAGATCAAAGTACAGCCAGCAATCAGCCAAAGTCAAAGACTAGTAACAGCCGGATTAACGGTTAATAAGTCAAGTCAATTTTACTTATATAGCACATTTTAAAAGGAACCTGGTTACAAAGCATAATAAAGACAATAACTGAAAAAGTAGTCTAACATGGTTAGAACAATGACTAAAAATAATCCAATAAGGGAGCAGTATGAAACACTGACAGGGAGCTTGACCAAACCTCAGAGCTGACTAAAAGCAAATGAAAATATGTCTTTGGAAAAATGATCAGTTGCTGAACAGGTTCTTATGTGGGAGGCAGATTATTCCATAGCCCAGGGGCAATAACTGTAAAGCCCCAGTCGCCTCAAATTTGTAGGTGAGAGAAGTTGTTGGAATGACCTCACGGACCTGGAGGTAAAAGATCTGTAATATTCTGTGGAGCTAATCCATGGAGTCAAACTATCCTTAAGAAAAGCAAGATTTTAGCTACAGTTGGGTGAAAGATCCACGGATGTAGTACGTGTGTGTGTGTGTGCGTGTGCGTGTGCGTGTGTGTGTGTGTGTGTGTGGGTTTGTGGGGGTTGTCACAGGAAGGAGTCACAGCTCTATTTAGTCACAGTGTGTGAGTACCCCGTGAGTCCTCTGATGGGAGTGGTGGAGCCTACGAAGTTTGGAACACTTAATTGTTATTGTCCCAGATGTTTCCTCTGTTCTGAGTCTTGGCCTGTGCGCGTGTGCATGTGAAAAAAGGTTCTGCGTATTATTTATGATGCATAAAATAAAGAAAGCAAAATGCAAATGTGCTCTCACTCTCAAAACGAGGAAACTTTGAGCATGTAAATGTCCAGCACGTTTACACAGTTACTGAAATACAACTGTCTGGTATTTATAGTGCTGTTCTCTGTAAAAATCAAAAATGTACAACAAGTAAAACTTTGAATTGGTATCTTAGTCATATAAATGATCTGTCACTGCAAATTTCACTTCTCTAGCGCCCTTTTAGCCAGCAGTTTTCTCGTTTCACTTTGGTTTCACATATATGATGATGTATTCTGCTTAAGAGTTATTAGAAATTCTCAGAGTTTGTGAACTCAAAGTAAAACACTTGCCTCTATAGCCACTGACATGGCCCTACAGTTAATCTTTGTAAGAACTTATGATTCTTATGTTACTTCACACACAGCAGTAAAACACTGAGCACCATTTGAGAGCATACAGTCCATCATCCTCTGGGTGACTGGCATTTTAAATGAAAACATCTTTCCACTTCCAAAGTGTTTCCTGGTTCTGACACTTCTTATAATCTTTTACTTTCACATTAGCTTAGAACAACATGACTATGCTGCCCCTCTACCTGCAGGTTTTCGAGAGAGTGCCTTTGCGTATGCCATTGCAGCAGCGGGAGTGGTGCACGCGGTGGCCAATGCCTGCTCCATGGGCAAACTGAAAGCATGTGGCTGTGACGAGAAGCGACGAGGGGACGAGGAGGCTTTCCGTATCAAACTCCACCGCTTGCAACTTGAGGCCATCCACCGAGGGAAGGGTATGGTGCACGGTGTTATGGAGCACTTCCCGGCTGACCTGCCAGGGCCCCAAGACTCGTGGGAGTGGGGCGGCTGCAGCCCTGACGTGGAATTCGGAGAGAAGTTCTCACGGGATTTCCTGGATGCCCGTGAGACCTACAAAGACATCCACGCTCGTATGAGGCTGCATAATAATAAAGTTGGGAGACAGGTGAGTGAAAAGTGTGTGTTTGTGGGTCTTTTTTCCCCACGTTTGCATAACTGCTGCTGTTTTGTTGTACTACATTAAAAGATTTTAACATCAGACACATAATTTACCACAGAACAAATGAAAAAAAAACCCCTCAAAGGGCCGATCGTAGATACACATCCGGTTCTGTCCTGTATCATTTATGTATTGTATTTATTAAAAATTACAGTGTTTTCAGCTGTTATGAAAGCTTTAGAGGGTCGGGGGTTGACCTTCAGAAGTGTTTCATACTGCATTATGTGAGGTTTAGATTCATGTGGTCGTTGAGATTGAGTCCTTCCTCAATAATGTCTAAAGATTTAAAGAACTGGTAAAATAAAGAATAAGAGTAAAAGTAAACAGTTATTTTGAAGCTGTCCTCAAGCTTTAACATAGTTATATTAGATTATATGGTCACAGGGGACATCAAATCAAAAGCATGGATAATGCTAAAGTAAGCAGTAGAACCAGTAGAATGTAATAAAAACTACTTTTAAATCTCAGAAGGTTGATTCTGTTCATCTGGACGTTTTCAGTGGGAGAAACGTTTCGTTACTCATCCAGGTGACTTCTTCAGTCTCAGCTGACTGCAGGTTTCAACCTTATAAACAGGACATTTTCACAATGACTGAAACTAGCACCACTGTTTGAACAATGGGCTGTGAGGTCAGTTATTAATATGCAAATAGTCCAACACGTTCTCATCCCAAAACGTAACATACGGCGCCATGTGACAAATCGTCAGTATGTTACGCTTTCTGAAACATGAGAACCGTTTGGAATGAATCTACACATGTACATTTATTTTACTTTCTCATCAATAATTACTTTGGAAAACACTAACTAATACGATTAAGACTGTGGTTAGGGTTAGGGCTGGAATACACGGCTGGAACGTGTTACCGCCAGGAGCATCATTGTATTGGATTCCATTCACAATCGTATCATAGGGACGCGGAAGGTTACCTTTCGTGTTCCTATGGGACGCCTCGGGACGTGACAAACCCTCGGTATGTTACGCGTTGGGAATGAGAACAGTCTCAATAGTCATGTTATGGGACTGACTGACCTTTTATGGTCACTTGGATGAGTGACGAAATGTTTCTCCCACTGAAAACATCCAGATGAACAGAATCAACCTTTTGGGATTTACTTACCTGGATGATTGAGCACGCATCAAGACAACTACTTTTAAAATTGCTGGTTTTGTCTGTCACACTAAGCTTGTCTATCAAAAAGTGACTCTCAGTATTTGATGTTTGATGTTAGAATTCAGAAGCAACTTTTGAAGCGCACATTAGGAATTCTACTTTTATGCGTAACACACATTTGTAAGGTTTAGATTAATCTTAACTGAAACTTAAATTTATGGTGTATTGTGAAAGTGATGAAAATAACTGTGTTATTTTGTTATTAAGGGTAAGCTTGAATGGTTTTGACACATTTGTCCTAATTATTAGCACATTACTTGAAACACAGTGTCTAAACGGTTCAGTAGGATGACTTGGCTGAAGAATCGTCTCTTCAGAGAAAAAACAACTTCACCATCGTCGTCTTCTAAGAGAGAGGGCGAGTTGTCAGCCCAGATGAACTGCTTTGTTAAAATGGTCGTCATATCCTGCTGGTCATTTTAATTAGCGTCAGATCAGTCAGGATGTCATCCAAAGCAGGAGTCACTGATTGTGTGGTTTACAGTACAGGGTTCGGGCTATTTGGGGTATTTAGGACACAGCACAATACACTAAGTAAAGCATCTGTATTTTCAAAAATGTGAAAATTTTGAGCATTTTTTAGTTGACTGGGTTTCAAACGATGGAATAGAAAGATGTAAATGACCGTGATAAGCAGCGTCCAGTACTGCGAGGGCAGCAGAGACGAGAAGCGGGCGTAAATTGCTCATTGTTCCCCGTTTCCTCCAGAGTAATTTGGGCCTGTATCTTTTCATCAGTTTACTTCTGGTTTCCTTGATTATGCAGACAAAACACAAATGTGGAGTGCGTAAGCCAAACTCAACAACAGCTGGCCTCCCTGTAGTAGAAAGAGTGATAAGGTGACATAACCTCCAGTCAGTACGGTGGAAATGTGAGTAAACAGAAGCAGGGGCTGAAGTGAAATGAGTAATGAAACAGTGATTCATTTTTCTTTTGTAGTTGGATTCATCGCGTGCATGTTGCTTTTAATTATTTTGAGGTAGAAAACTGAATCATGCACAGTGTTATTGCAGCACGTTCCAGGTTGTCTTTCTTTTCTGTCAATCATTTCCTGTGTATTCATTTATTCATTCAGGAAAATCTGTTCCGGTGAGCTTTGGTTTTGAGTTCTTATATGTGCTAACAGGAGCAAACTAATGGGCTTTAAAAAGTTGTATTTATAGCATATACAGTAAACTCACTGGCAACGTGTTAGTGCTGAGTCAAGCCCTCTTTTGCCTTCAGATCTGCCTGAATTCTTTGAGGCAAAATGGAACAAGGTGCTGGAAACATTCCCCTGAGATTTTGGTTGATATTAAGAAGATAGTGTCAGATTTTTGTGCTGCACATCCACGATGGGACTCTTCTTTTCCACCACATCCCAAATGCGCTCTGTTGGACTGGGATCTGCTGACTTTGAGTACAGTGAAGCAGTTTGATACGATTGAATCTTTGTGACGTGTTGTGTTTTCTGGCGTGAAGTAGCCATCAGAAGATGGGTGCACTGTGGTCATACTGGGATGGACGTGGTCAACAATACTCAGGTAGGTTTGGAATTTGAACTATGCTCATGTGGCAGGAAGGTGCCCAAAGCGTGACAAGAAGTTATGCGCCATGTGATCGTACCATCACCAGCAGCCTGAACTGTTAATACAGTGTGAGATGGATCATGTTTTTCACACCAGATTTTGACCCTACCATGTAAATCTCACAGCAAAAATCGAGGCTCTCAGAGTAGTTAATGTTTTTCTCGTCTTCTGGTGTGATTTTTGGTGAGGCCGTGCAAATTGTAGCCTCAGTTTCCTGTTCTTAGCTCACATGAGTAGCATCCGTGTGGACTTCTGCTGCTCTTCTTAATTGTAACAAGCAGTTATTTGAGTTCCTGTTGCCCTGTTATCAGCTTGAAGCAGACTGGGAGTCCTTCTCTGACCTCTGGCATCAACAAGGCATTGTGACACAGAAAACCGCTCCTCACTGAATATTTTCTCTTTTTCGGGACATTCTCTGTAACTCCTTGTCTTGGTTTTGTGGGAAAATCCCAGTAGATCACCAGATTCTGAAATCCTCAGACCAGCCCATCCGGCACCAGCAACAATCACTTAAATCACTTTTCTGATGTGTGATTTAAACATCTGAAACTCTCCCATGGATGCCTTTCTTATTGTTGAATCATGACCTCTGACCTTAACTGAGCCAAGTGAGGCCTACAGTTTTTTAGATGTTGTTCTGGGTTCTTTGTGATGCACTGGATGAGTCGTCGCTGTGCTCTTGGAGTATATTTGGTAGGCCGGTCACTCCTGTGAAGGTTCACCACTCTTCCAAGTTTTCTCCATATGTGGATGATGGCTCTCACCGTGGTTCACTGCAGTCCCAAAGCTTTACAAATGGCTCTGTAACTTTGAGCCTACTTTACTTTGTCAGACAGGTTCTAGTGGTTCAAATGATTTCTTGATTCAGCAGGTCTGGCAGTAATCAGGTCTGGGTGTGGCACTTAAATTGAGCTTTCTCAAAACGCGGTTATTCACAGTTAATTCATGATTTAACAAGTGGTGCAGTTACTTTTTCATACTTTTGCATTAATAAAGGAAATCATCATTTGAAAAGTGCATTTTGTATTTATTTAGATTATTTGCGACTAATATTAGGATTTAAAAAAAATCTAAAACATGAAAGTTTGACAAATATACAATATATTTGTTGCACAGGCTGTTAGCTAACTAGCAGAGATAATTCAGTAACTAGTGAACGTCCCATGCAGAGCATTTTCCACTTGCTAGCTTTGCATGAAATGTTTCCAACATTTGTTGCTAGGAAACATAATAATAGATAACCGTTTCAATAATAAAGACTTAATTTCAGTTAAGTTGTTGTGTAACTGTTTTGAAAATAAATATTTTTTTAGTAAAAGATATTGAAGTGATTGCATGCAGTAGAAAGACGTTATTTCCTTTTTCCTTTGTTTGTTGGTGCGAATAAGTCAATCAACTTGATCATTTCTTTACAATGACACGTGGCGATATATCATATATCAAATATCATTGTCACCAACTGTTGACTCTAGTTAATCCCCTTTGACTGACGTGATGATTGACACAGATACCAATTACTTCATTAGCCTTATATTACAGCGCTTCTTTATTATACATTTGGCGTAACCTAAATTACACTGTGGACGTGAAAAAAGATCTCATTAAATAATTACCAGAGATGTCAGTTGGCAAATGAGTGACAACAACCGGCGAAAATCACTTTAAACTCACTGGGAGTCGTGGTCGAACTTGTATTTTGGTTCTGTTTAAAAAAAAAAACACACAAACAAACAAAAAGATTAAAAACAAGTTTATCAGCCGCACTTTCATCTTGCAGGTGAGAACAGCAACAGTAGCTCAAAGAAAAACAACCTATAACTGCCAACACATACTTTAATTTCCTTTACAGTTTATTGTTTAAAGGAGGGTATTTTAAAATTCTGTTTATTGGTTTCCTGTTTGTCACATGACCTCGGTAGAGTAAAAATCTTTTACTGTTGGCTTATCTGGTACATCTGGTTATCCAAAACTGAAAATAAAACAAACTATTAGTTGGACTGGAGTGGGAGGATTTTGACATTGCAAAAACTTGCTCAGTGGATACTTTTATGGTAAATAATCTGAAAATTAGTCTTCAAATATCAAACCCACCCCAGCTACAGAGGCTTCTCAAAGGGTCTGACTAACTTGTTGGGTTGCAATAACTGCTTAAGTGAGTATGAGACACAGAGGCCGTCCTGTGCCTGAAAAAAAGGCAAAGATCAGAGAGAAAGGGAAACCAAGAGAGGAGGTGGAGCAGAGGGTAAGGTTAGGAAAAAAGACAGGGAGTAACAGAGGACAAATTTATGAGTCATCACAGAGGTGGTACTGTGAAATACTGATAGGTGCAATAAAACCCTCGCAACACACACACACACACGCACACACACACGCACACACACACGCACACACACACACACACACACACACACAGCTCCTAGAATCAAACAGAAAGTACTGACAGGTGGGGCCTCCTCAAAATAATGGCCACCCTTCTCTGTGTGTCTTTTGCTCCCACTTACCCGCCATCACCACTTCACCTCCTTCCACCCCCTGCCCGACTCCCCTCTTTCAGAGAAGCAGTCTGTTAGCAGAGGAATGCGGTGGTTTTTTAGCGGGGTGTGCATGTCGCCTCATGCCCACCCCAAGGTTCTCACGACGTCCCGTCTTGTTTTTAGCCCTAATTAGTGGCTGCTGGCAGTTTGGAAACAGATGTTTAAAACCCTGCAAAAGATTTTAGACTTCAAACACCAGGGCGGAAAGTAGAAAGAGATTCGCCCTTCCTTCCCTCCCCTCTTCCCCCTCTCCTGCGCTGCCTCCTCCAACCTCTTTGCAACAGGCCTTGCTGCAGAAATATCACTGTACACTTTACGTATGCGCACAGGCTTCAATTTAATTAAAGTAAGAGATTTAAATAAATAAATACTATATTACAATTATTACAGAACCAGCCCCTCAAGCACAGTCCCTCCCTTTGCTTGTTCCTCTGGCTGTTTCCAGTTAAACAAACAAACTCCCGTTCAGCCGTTATAAGAGCGCTTTTAAAAGGCCGGCGACATGTTTTAAGAGTTTATGACATGGAAACTCATCATCCCAAAGTAAATTTCTTGGCAGAGTCACAGCATTCTTATCAATCATTTAAACAGCACACCTCAAAACAAATGCTTGGCACACGTTCTTGTGTTCGTGTTGCAGAGCTTAGAGCCATTTCGAGGTGCTGTTGAATCCTGTCTGTTCATTAGGCAGGTGGTGACAATGCTGGCTATGTAACAGTCTGCTGAGTTACTGGCAAGCATCTTCTTCGTAATTACAATTTACCATCAGGGCCTGACTTCAGGGCAGTAAGACGAGATGGTGTGTTGCTTTGCTGGGAGTAAACTATACGTTTCAACTCCTCTTCAACCCCTTTTCAAGCATGTGCAACTGGCAACTCGCACTTAAACATTGGTAAACATTTGAACGCTTGCCATGACTAAATCATAATAAAGTTGTGTTCATGATAGCACTTGTGTCTCTGGTATTTCATGGACGCAGGTGAGCTTGCAGCAAGTGCAGCGCTACGTGACAGGGTGCAACACTGCAGTTTTGGCTTTGAAGTAAGAATAAAATTGCAGGTACCCTTCATCACCCGTATTTGTGAGCATGTCAGGTTATGACGGGATAAATAGGCATGTTTGTAAGAGGGACTTAAGTCAAATCCTTCAGATCTAATGGGATTGCTCAAAAATGGGAAATGGCTTAGCAAAGATGGTGCAATATACTGAAGAGATGGAGAGTTTAGGCATCTACCCACACTGTTAGCCCAAGAGTAGGAGGACACAGAGAAGTGCATTGTATTGTTAAGTAACACTCTGGCAAAGAAAACTGCATGTAATTAGATTCAATAAGCCAGTATTCAGTATTATTTTGTAGTGTTGATGTTTCCGGGCAATTAAAGACTTACTTTGTGAATTTCAAGGCACGACGCTCCTTCAGCGGGGCACTGAAGCTCCTGTAAGATTTATCAAAGTCATAATTAAGTCATTATGAATCTGAGCAACAACCCTTCGAGAGTCATCTCAACCGGCAAAAGTGGGACTCTTACATCTCTTCATGGCTAATATAACCCTGGAGCGATGATGATCTGTGCTTTGGAAGCCAGTTGTGTTAATGGACTCTGAAACCACACGAAACTGGTGTGTGTATGTGTGTGTGTGTGTGTGTGTGTGTGTGATCAAAAATAGAAAGATTAGCCCTGCGATCCTCAGACGCCATATCATCAGCGGAAGGCGGGGCATTCCTGAGTCATGACAGTACAATCTGACCTAACACACACTCCGTGGCATGTATACATAAGCATGCGTACACATAGATACACACAAAAGTGCACAAGGAGGCAAACGCTTCATAGTTCAACAGGTGGAAGTGCTTATGCTGGTAATAACATTTTATTAGAGTCTCTAAATAAGAGCTGTGGACAGCGTCTGCAGCTAACAGAGTAAATGCTATACATACAAGCTACAATTCACACACGGTCTGTGTAGCGCAGATATGCGTTTGCTCAGGAAGAGCATGTCACTGCGTCTGCATGGTTGCGTGTGTGTTTGTCTGCATACGCTTAACTGTTCTTTTGAAGTGAGGCGTTTGATTTGTTTAAAGTGATGTCTGGGTTTAATGTGTTGCTGTGGGATTTGTTTGTGTGCTTTGATATCGCTCCGGCTTGCTGCTTGGCTTTAAAAGTCCTTTAGTAGGTTTTCTTTGAACTGACAAACACAAGGCAGCATGTAGACTAGTCTGCTGTTTATCCACTTAAATGGGTCGACGGTGGGACACGCAGACGTTAGATTAGGATTTTCCCAAATACAGTCGGTGGCGATGACACGGGGATCGGCCACTGATTAAATTCAAAGCACCCAACGAAACAGGGAATATCAGTTTTTATGAATGAGCTGTGTTATTATAATATTGCAGAAATTGTTTTTTAAAGTAGATGAAGAATGATTAAAAAATGAAATAATCAAGACGGAACTTCTATGCACAGACAAACTTAGACAATGTTACTTTGTGTCGAGCTGCAGGACTTTCCCTGAGCTATTCACCAATTGTTTTATTACAGATGAGTCAGTATTGACTAAGGATGACAATCCTGCTGTAACATTAGGCTAAAAGGAGTGTGGTAATACTTTTACCTTTAGCATACTGCGATCCTGGATCACAGTGTGTGTTATGAGAGAGCTGCCAAGGGCAAGTGCACGCAAGAAATGGAAAAGTGCTTCATTGACTTTGTGTGTTCTGTGAAAAAACAAAACCTCCAATTACATACAGAGGTTTGTTAAGCACACACGTAAAAATTCACTTGACACATGATGTACTTCTTTTTTTTGTAACAAAACACGAGTCATTAAATAAGCAAATGTGTAATAATACTAATAATATTAATGGTAACAGACTGGTAAGTTGTCCACGGTGGACCCTACCATCTCCCTGTGATAGCTAGAAGAGAAACCCCCCTCCCTCCCCCACTCCCACACCATATTCATGTATATAAATGGCAGCCATCACTGTCTGTTAGTGCAGCTTTTTTTGTTTTTTGCTCTTTTCTCTTTCCAGTTAAACGCATAAAGTGCCTAAAATACTCGTTCTATTAATTAATGCACTCTGACCCATACTCGGGCGCTCTTTGATCTCTACTTTACTTCATCCACCCGTGCTCGTTGCACAGTAGTCTGCTTGTACTTTTCCCCAGTCTACTGTATTATGTAGCCTACAGTCCTGGTCTGCCACCAACATGCTGTATTTGATCTCTGTCTGGGGTTGTTTTATAGATGCCTGTCTCTCTAGCCAATTAAAACTTGCCAGATGTTTGTCCCTAACTGTGGTCCACTTTGAAGAAGTCTGTAGTGTATGTAATGTGCTGGGTAAACCAAAGCATTAGTCATAAAATGGCATTTATTAATAAATTCTCACTCCAGTGCTTTGAAAGGATAAAGTTTAATGCAGATAACTATTCCTCATCAAATGCATTACAAGGATTTAAGACTCAAGAATGCACTGAGCCGCAAATTAAGATTTCTTGTTCTGCTGTTTTATTTGTTTAACACATTGTCCTTTTTTATTCTTCCCAAACTCTGGCTGTAGTACCTGAGCACACTGACAGAAGTAAGTGTTACTCAAGCTGTGTGTATGTCCATCTCATGTTGCCAAGATACTCCCTGCTGACAGGTTTGATACAGCTGACCACAATCTAATCTATACGGCTGATAGGCAGGCGATTTGTGATAACACCCACACACACTTCTCTCTCTCTCAAACAGCCTTTGTGTATCAAACAGTGTATCTAATCCTTTGGCTCATCTCCTCCTCCTGTCAGCCTCTTTTCCTCTCCCCACCCTTCACCTCTGAATTTACCTCATATTCCTTCCTCCACAGGTCCTAAATGCCCTCGGGGTTCATTTTCAGGATCAAAGATCAGATTTCTTTCCTGTTTTTACATCTACAATGACACATTTAAAAAAAAAATAAAAAATCAACATTTCAAATGTAATCTCGGTACACAGTGAAAACACAATATTACCGCACATGACTACTTATGTCTGCCGTGCATGTCTCCTGCACAGGTAGTGTAAAGCTGCTTGCAGAAGCAACAAGGTCAGCAACATATTTGGTATTCATGTTAAATAAACAGCTGTTAGCCAATGCTGATAACTTTGTTTTCTTTCAGAGAAGGGTTAAGCGATTAGCGTGACAAACCAGGGAAGGACAAACGGTAACCGGTAAGACCGACTCAGGCGCTGAACACGAGCGTCTGCATCATCGTTTCCAAACTATCAGACGGCCAGAGTGGTGTCAACAAAAGTTCGGCCTTTTCAAATGAAAATGTAGCGGGCATCATCTGACTAAATATACTGATATATATTCTTACATTTTGCTGTTACTTGTCCGTGTCTTCTTTGTTGCACAGAGTAATTGCCCCGAGGGACAGATGAGTAGGAGGAACTGTAAGAAACCAAAAGGAAAAAATAACAACCTTTCATCTCATCATTAATCAAAACAGTCTCATTCTTGAAGCCATCTAGATCTGGAAAAGTACACTTAAGATGTTGATAAATGAAGAGGGACAGGGGAAGCTCATTATGTTAGAACAGTTACCAACACTAAACCTCATTTTAGATCAGCTTCTTCTATAAACAGATGAAGTCAACAAGTGAATGTTGTTGACTTTTTATTCTGTTTGTCACCTGTCATTTTGTCCCTTGTGAAAAAGAAGAGTTATCGCTCAGCGAAACCACAGCAATTAATAAATGTGAAAAACATATCGTATTATTAAAGGTTATGTCATTCATCTGGGTAAAATAACTCATTAAGGCGCCCTCGTCTTTATTTCTACTTGCATTAAATGTCCTTTACCAGGGCTCCTCTGATGATCAGATGAACCAGCGCAGCACGTCATACTGATTTCACGTTACCTCGTACGTGCCTTTCATCTGCACGTCAAAAGAGTATCTGACATCTCCCACACACATCAATCACTTTTCACCAGCAGTTATTTTCTTTTGTTGAGGTTTTAGGAGCTTGCAATTTCTTTTTCAAACTTTACCCAGTCAGACGACAGGGTGTGCACCATGCCTCATGTTTAAAGAATAAATACACCCTGAACAAGAACTCAGACATTATTCCTTTGATGCTGCTTTGACAGATCTGTTAAAATTTAAATGGAAAGAAAGACGCTTCCCCTTGAATCTAGCCAAATGTTGCAAGTTGCAGCAGAAATGCAGCAAAAATTTGGACACCAAGTATCGAAATGTCTTGCAAATCTTTTCGGCTGTTTTCTCATTTATATCAGAAACCAAAAGCAAAACAAACCCTGCACAGTTAATATTGCTGCATCAGTCTGAGTTATCAATCAGATTATTTGTAGACTGGAAAAAAGCGAGTGGAAGACCTGCTTGCCTTCTAACCAGCGTGAGAGCAAGGTTCAAAATGTGGTCTTAGAGGTGCTCACAGTGTTGTTGTTACAGGAACTGTCCATGTGCCAGCCTCGCTGTTCACTTATCTGTTCAGTTCTGTTTTATTTATGTTTAACAGTCATCTCAACCATGACTGTGATCTGGTGACTGTTGAGATCAAAATGAAAGTTTGGCAACAGGTGCCGTCGAGGAAATCATGGGCACATGGCTGATACGAAACCCTTGCAAGATGCTCTTTAGTTCTGAAAGTTAGGGTATGATTGTGACTGCAGCGATGGGTCGAGTGCATGCTGCTCATGGATGTGAAAAGCAAACGTTAATGTTGTCTTTAGTGATGCACCACAATTCATTCAAAGGTTTCACAGAAGCCTAGAAATCTGTGGCCCATTTCTGCAGAGTTCCTCACTCTTCTGATTCTTTGAGCGTTCATATTATCAGCCTTCTCCCGAGGAGGAGCGAGCTGTGCTGATTTCACTTCTGCATGTCTCTGTGTGGATTTGCTTTGTTGCACTTTGAAATTTAGATATGGAAACCAGCCTGTGCAACTGACTGATTATGCACAGCACACTTATCTCCATATGCACTGTGCATCTCAAGAAAATATTTTCTTTTATGTGAATTTCTCCACTCTGATAAACATAAAAGATGTTTTTAGAGATGCTGCTGTTCTTCTCCGGCAACAATATCTCAAATTGAGAAAGAAACTTTCTCTTTAAGCTGGTTGTTTTGTTGTTTTACTGTTCTTTGAAAGCTCTGTCCTGCTGTGAATATACCATCAAACAGTAGCAATGTGGATGCAATTATGACTCCTAGGTCAGTTTGTCTCTTTAAGGTTTAAGTGGGTTGGAGCGTTTCATGATTATAGACTTTGCTGTGTGTTTAAGGCCAGCACGTTTGTGATTCTGGGGTTGCCTCTGGTCTCATGTAAAAACTGAGCCAGAAGTTACAATGTGAACTCAGTGCAAGTGCCGCTTGAGCAATTATAGTGTTGTTTACCATAAAGCCGTACAGCGTCTAGTATCTCCTCGCCACTGATCACAGCGTCTTGAAACTTTCCTTTCAACACTCCCAATGACAGTGTAACCATGTTTATCCAAAAAGCACACTTCTAAGTCACTTTCTGTTATTGTAGCACATTATGAACATACAGTGATGGACAAGGTTAAAATATTTTGCATTCTTTTGCACGATTGTTATAATATAACATCTAAATGGCTTTAAAGTGTAGTATCGGTGCCTTCAACGTTTAATTTTCTCCACTTAAAAGGCTCATTACTGGCAAGCTTGAGTGATGGCAGAAAAACATATCTCCAAACATAAACATGTATTTTCAAACACTATACGCAGGATTTTGCAGCTTTAAACGGATACATCACATCCCATTGGCCAGAGCTGATGTGTTTGTGGCGTTACTCTGTTTTTCTTTCCTTCTTTTTCTTTTCATGTTTTTAATATTACTGGTCACCTTTGAACTTTGCTTCGGTGGCAAACACGAGGGTTTTCTTTTCATGTGCATTTCACATGTTTGTCATGTAGAGATGACTCACGCCTTTACTTGGCAATGTTAGCTCAAGTTGAAAACCCACAGAGCACAGCATGAAACAGTGTGCTGCACACACACAAAAAACCCCAAAACATTACGACATTTACAAATTGGTCCTGTTACCTCTGCATAAAACAGAGACGACTGGGTTTTGATTTTTGGCTTCCATCCTAATTGACCCAATTTTGGTAGGTAACAAGATTTTAAGACTTAAAAAGCGCAATAAAGGTTTATCCCTCATGTTTTTTCTGTACCTTCAGTTTTTCCTCTTTAACAGATTAGATGGTGGATGGTTTTACCATAAAATTTACAAACACAAAAAAACAGAGCTTAAAAATAAAAAAGCAGAGGAACAGGTCAGGCTTTTTACCACCTACATAAAAATGTGAATATAGACAAATACTCACAAACACCTTTTCTGAAGCCATGTATTAATTTTTGTCTGATTCCACCTAAAGTGAACAAGTGTGGGTGAAGTTCTTGTTTTTTTAATTTGTATGAGAGAATAATCACCCTTATTGCTAGCACATGTGTAGCATGTCTTTAATTGTGCGAGTGTCCAGCCTGCGCCAGAGTGTTGATAGGGGTGGCAGCAGTATCATCTGTCAGTACTCTGGGTGGCCTGGTGTTCCTGTTGGTAATTGGATCTTAAAGTTTAGGACTGGTGATGACTGATAAACATTCTCTCTCACACACACACACACACACACACACTGAGATGCACAGAGGGTTTGCCATGTGTGATATATGTGTACGCGGATCCTGCACCGTTTGCTATAACGGGATATTTTGTGTTTGTTTACGCGTGCAGATTTTGATTGTAGACTCCATAAACATTCTTTGAGGCTTAATGTAAGAATTAAATTGTGTGCTGTGTAGTAGTGCAGTGTTTTCGTATACTGTATGAGGGCCTGCAGTAAGTAGCTCAATGAGCAGATCTAGCTGCTGGTGTCCGTGCACTTCCATTGGACAGCCTTAAACTATTAAAGTAAAAATATGTAAATAGCGTTATGCTCTGATGCCTAATGTGCAGCTAGATGTGGGTTATGCTCAGAGTCTCTACCTGATGCCAAAAGATGAATAATGACAGCACTATCTGTTTGGGTGATACCTGCATCCATGTGTGTTATTTGATAGCAGCATGTTTAACAACATACTGAGAGTCAGACCACCTGGGTTCTTCAGTATGGAGCCAATGTTTCTTCAAGCATTTCATTACATCCTAGGACAGTGGCTTGCATGGTGAAACAAAGTCAGTACAGCAACACCCTTTATCTGTATATGTTCACCTTAAAATAAAACCAGTAATCGAGACAGGTGTTAATCTTCTTTTTTCCTTCTCTCTGCTCTTTTCCTCACCTTTGCTTACTTCCTCTCGCATTCCCACTCTCTCTCCTTTTGACTGCGTTTTTCCCAGGTGGTGCTTGACCACATGAGAAGGAAATGCAAGTGCCATGGGACCTCGGGGAGCTGCCAGCTGAAAACCTGCTGGCAGGTCACTCCAGAGTTCCGGGTGGTGGGTTCAATCCTCAAAGAACGCTTCCACATCGCCACGCTTATCAAGGCTCACAACCGGAACACTGGACAGCTGGACCATTCCCATCACAACAACCATCATCACCATCATCAGCACAATCACAATCACCATCACCATCGGCGGCGACCCAGCATCAACGAACTAGTCTACTTTGAAAAGTCACCAGATTTTTGCGAGCGAGACCTGGGGTCGGATTCAGCGGGCACACAGGGCCGGATCTGCAACAAGACCAGCCCGGGCATGGACAACTGTGAGAGTCTGTGCTGCGGCAGGGGCCACAACATTCTGCAGCAGACGCGAAGCGAACGCTGCAACTGCAAGTTTCACTGGTGCTGCTACGTGGTCTGCGAAGAGTGCCGGATAACAGAGTGGGTCAGCGTCTGTAAATGAAGAAACACAGACCAAAAGGCTAAACAAACCAAACGGAGAGAAAGAGACATTTTTTAAGCCAGAATATTACTTTGAAATGGGGACATGACCATAAGTTGTGTGCCCCGTTCTTTTTTGCGGTGGACTGCAGTTTTTCTTTGCAGAAAAGATGTGCAAGGACAGAGTGGGAAGCAGTTGAGCCAGCAGAAAGATAGAAGTGTATGTTGGTAAAGAGTGTGCACATGCAGCATATGTGAAAAGGTGCCACAACTCAAAGACCTTGGATGTATACTGCCTTCATCACGAGGTCAAGAAACAGTAATTTAAAGATACAAATCTGAAATAAATTCAATATATTGTGACTGGCACAGAGCTGCATGAGAGTCAAGTGAGCAAAGAGGAAGTTTAAAGTAAGTAGTAGAGAGAAAATTTGCAGGGGGAACATAAGATCTGCATAAAACTTAAACTCAAATATATTTCTGAAACAGATCGTACACCAAAAAGTTGTCCCTCGATCCTCAATTGCAAGTACCATCACTTATAGCATAGCATAAATCCAGCCATGGTTATTATTTACCTTGCCTCCTATCTGCTACATGTAGAGGCAAAACACCAGGACTCATAGTGCACACAGTTTGACAAAGCACTTACATATCCGGGGCACTGAAGGTTTTTATACCTTGTTTAAGGACAGTTCAGAATTTTCCATATTTATTTATAGCAGCTATCATGTTGCACATGGAATACATCGAATGGTTGTCTGGCTCAACTGAAAGTCAGTATTACTACCCCTGCCAACACTAATGATAATGTTAAAAATTTTGTCACACATTGTGTTAAAAAGGAGGTAGAACTGATTTGATTTGCAAAGCTGCATTAATGAGCTGCATTAATGAGAACACGATAATGACCTCTTTAGAAACAGCAACGATGAATTTGAGTGGCTGAAGTCTAAAGATCAAAAGTGTGATCTGAAACCCCGATTGTTGGCGCTGACTCCAAATATCAAAAAAACACTTCCTTTTCTCTCACGGTGGCTGTTGAGATAAATGTTTCCACTAATAAGCTTCAGATAGAGTCAGACCAAGAACCGCGTCTATACACTATAAGATTCATTTCATAGTCCCTGTTCGAAAACTGTTTGAGGCACAAACTTGTATCGGAGTATTCAGAAATCCTTGAAAATGTCGCACAGCTCCAGATTTATGTCATCCAAAATGTGTGGTCCGTGTTGTGTGTGGTACGTAATGTAAGAGGACCGAGAACGGTTTTCATCGTCAACATGATCTGAACAGCACTGTAAATAAAAATGAATAATGCTGCACCAAATACCATCAATAATTTTTAAAGTGCCTCAGGAAACTGAGTGCGCACAAACACGCTCCAGTTCCTCACACTATAAACATCCAAAACTGTCATCAATCAAAGTATTTCCTGTTTTGTGATGCAATGTAATGTGTGCAACACTGTAAGCTTTGTGTAATATATCTACACTCACCTACTTCACACTTCTTTGATGTGTACTACAGGGATATTCTGATGTCAACTTCTAACTATATATAAGAAAAAAAGAACATTGATATGGATTTCTGCCTATACACATTTATAAGATCATATTTGGTTTCATGAAACCTGTATGAGTAAGGCTCCTTATCAGACAGTGTAATTTATTTCGAGTAAATATATTTCTGTGTTGAAAGCAGAGAAAAAAAAATCTGGGATTATATTTCCAGTGTAACAGTTTATTTTGATTCTGATAAGTAGTTTGCACATACTTAACTGTGTCCAGGAAAACTCTGGGAAGATATCAGCAATATGCATTTTTTCATGTCATAAATGTATGTATGTGTGTATTTTTATGTTTTAATATGGTTATTATCTAAGTTATTTTATTTTTGTGGATAACTTAATATTTGTAAGACAATAAAGACAGACCATAATAATGAAAGAAGCTTTAATGTGATGAATAATAAAGAACCTGAAAACAGTGGATTTTGGGAAAAGAAACATGTCATGTTTATTATTTCATGAACCATGCTAATGATGATGAATCCTTTGCTTACTCAGTGCTACAGTATATTAGGCGTCAGGGATTTTTATTTCTTCAGTTTCAGCTCCATGAAAAGTCGATAATCCCCCTGATGATCAGATCTTTCTTTACACTGTAAGGTAAAGACCCTACAATACTACAGAGAAAACTCCAACAATGAAATTACCCCCTATGAGCAAGCACTTTGGCGACAGTGGGAAAGAAAAACTCCCATTTAACAGGAAAAAACCTCCAGCAGAACCAGGCTCAGGGAGGGGCGGGGCCATCTGCGCCGACTGACTGCGAATTAGGGAAGAGAGACAGGACAGAAAAAATCAAACACGTAGTTATTTGTGAAAAAAATGGGTCATTCTGAAGATCTCAATCAATCCATGCTATTGTAATCGGTCAGTGCTCCAATTACAATTTGTAAAATTTCTTCCCCACTTCTACGATCAACTGAAGTGGTGTTATCAAAGTGGAAGCAACTCCGCCACAATGTGGAAAACCATGTTAAGTTACAGAGCAGCATTTCCAAGAGAGGTCTAGTATGTAAAAGTTAAAACTTGTGGGAGCCATGAAGAAATTCCTTCAAGACATTCCTAAGATACTGCATTCACAAGAATGACACATACAGATGTACAGCTAGACAAGCAGACAACACGAAGCCTCTGGCAATGGCTGGTGCTGGAATGGAGGGGGGGTCATAAATCATTTCAAGCTATATTTTTTCTAGTGATTTTTGTGAAGATTAGAGCCAATGAAAAGAGAATCTGCTGAGTTTTCTTTTAAATAACTTAGTGTTTTGCAGCCCCAGGCCTTTGTGCAGGTTTGCAATGCGCACGTGTGTTTTTGTGTTGCAGGAGTTTCCTGGGTGGAGATTCATGAGATGGTTAAAAATGCAGAACACCTGGCTAGAGCCCTGCCCAAGTATTTAAAATCTCTCTAAGCCTTCCCGGTGTCCACTTCTGCTGCGTCTTCACTCTGGTCCTGGTGCCTCATTTGCACATCATGTCCTATATACTTGACAACTCATCTATGCATTGCATTACCCACTAATAAGGACATAATGGTAACTATTACATTTTTTTTAAGAAAAAAAACTTTGGTAATCCCTATTCAATGGGTAGCATGACTCTGTTCTTTGTTGTTACCTTGGAGCTAGTTGAAACAATTGGGGGCTCATCCGGGATTTGAGCCCAGGACCTCTCACAAAGATTCGAGAAATAGCTTGAAACACAGAACACGTGGCCAGTGTTCTGCCCAGTTGATTAAAATTCTGCCTCTCTAAGCCTTTCTGGTCTCCACACTTGCTCCATCTTTACTCTGGTCCCGTAACAATGCTTACACCACCTCAAACCCCATTTGGTTCTTTCTTCTGTGTTATCTAAATTTATTTTTAGGATTCACATGATGTCCTATATTTGCCAACTCATCCATCCACCACTTTAAACTGATACAGGCTTACCTCTGTATCATAATCTCTGGTAGCCACTATTCAGTTGTTGATATAAGTCCATTGATTGTTGCGACCTAGCATTGGCAACATAAGTAAACAAAATCTGAGTGACAAAAGAGAGCTAGAAACATACCTTTAATTTGACTCAGTGTTATGTTATATGTAAACTGTAAATACGTGTTTCTGTGAAAGTAAAACAAGTGCTTTGTGAGCGAGTGCATAGAAATTTTAATTCTTTCTACATTATTTATAAACCCTAGAAAAATACCCTTATTTGAAACCATAATTGTAATTACAACAATTACATTAATACTGCACTAGACGTTCTATCAGGAACCTTGACATATACCCAGAACAGATAAGACCAGATGTCTGTGGTCAAGTGTAGACCCTCCCTTACCAGTTGCTGCTTGCGTGCAGAGAGAAATCCCGTTGAGTGTCCTGACTCACTTATATATTCTGTGCCCTAAGGGAAGTGATGAAGTCACCAACTCAAGTGTAAGAATGCAAGAGATACACTTTCAAAGTAAACAGATGTGCAGTAAAACGGTGCTGTTTCAGAGTCATGCGATTCTATTCTTAACCGAACATACAACTCTTCTTGCTATCCGGTGCACCAACTTCACGTGTAGCATGCTTAGTGCCTCTTACATTGTGCTGCCTGGTAAAAAAGCTACACGATAAATAGTTTATGTGAGGTGTGCTTGCAGTGACACTGTGTGTGAACGCCACATGAGTGTTTGTTTATGGAAGCATGTGTGTGTTTCTTTTTGCATGCGTGACAAGTGACAGGGTGGGTGTATGCACGCTAGTATTATGTGTTCACAACAACCTAAAGCCACGGTTGAGTAACCAACTCCAACTGCTGCAGCAGGCTTTAGTTGCAGCCAAGTCAAAGTTCAGCTGATCCTCTCTATTGTATGTGAGAAGTATTACACAGACATTCAAAATGCTTACTTCTTGCTTTAATGGTTTCAGATTACTTGGAAAGAAACGCGTGGCAAAATGGACATGTAAGAACCTTATCGTATTTGATATATCATAAACATATATCATTATCCTTGGTAAACACGCGTTTGATATTAGATTACCCAAAAGAGCGAGAGAGAAAAAAACATTAATCTTCATGAGAATAGCTCGAGCTTGTGAACGTCAGAAACACCAGGCCCGGGCTTGTGTGCTGAATTTATTTGAACAGTGGCTGTTATTTTGATAGAGAGCAGGTTCCAAAGTGACTGCAGATTTGAGCTGAAACAACATCATGCTGGTGAATGAGATTTATTATGTTATTATCCCTTGACATGAACTGGCATGTCACTTCTTAAACATTCTCTTATGTTTTCAAGAAAAAGCTCAGGTTCTTTTGCAATGAAGCCTAACTGGATACTTACCATGCATATAAATAACAGGAAGTGGCATCTGTCTTCACTGGGCAAAACCAGGGCTTAATCTTGTAAATCAACATCTGTGAATGAAAATATTGCGTTTCCTACGTAACATTAGTTGGGGAAATGCATGGGTTTTTCTGCCACTTCTGGGGATAATGCATTTCGAGAAGACTGATTGGTTATGTTCTGCATATCAAACTGTGAGCAAACACATTCATCAACTTCAAATTTAATTGCTTAATTGACATTGTTCAATCAAATGCCTCGTAATGTAAACAAACTACTGTAATAAAATTTTGCATATTACTCCGAGCAACGAGGCCACAATTATAACTAATGTTTTTGTAACTGCTGTGAATGTGTATGCACACAGGAGATAACGACAACGATTGCGAGTCCAGTCATGCCTTTAGAGCACCTTATATTTTTGTCCATGAGCATTTGTGCATGTAAGTGTTTCTAGTGTTTCTCTTTCTCTTCATTTTAGGGCATGCTTGTGTTCATTTCAGTGTGCGGGCCTTTTTGTAGCAAAGTTTTGCAATCCACAACAAATCGAGTCTCTATTGTCTGTTCCTGTTCCCACCCATAGCTGTATCGTCAGCCACTGTCATGCTGGGTTGTTTTGAGCAGGCAACCGAAAGTTGATGCATTACCATGAATCGAGCCACAGGTCTTCCTAGTAAAAATAATCATTTCAAATAAAGACATAGAGATAGATCAAGAAACAATATCTAAAGAAAGTCGTGAAAGAGGAGGTCAGACACAAGGGGACAGACAGCTCATTGCTGGATGAGGAATAAATGTTTCTTTTCCTTTTTTTTTTTGCTTTTTCCCTCAAGGGTTGAGGGAAAAGAACAAATGAGGGACCAGTGTCTACAAGAAAACTCGCTAAACAGTATAACAGTAACGCATGCACATGCTAAAACAGCACGTTGAGTAAAATGGATCAGTAGTATGGCCAAAAGTATCATATATTAGAACAAGTGATACACTACAATAGTGGTCATTGAAGCTCTGTACTATCTTAGTTGCAACAGGATTTTTAGCCACTTTGTGCAACATCCATTCATTTTCTTCCACTTGGATGGTTGCTGGAGCCTAGCCCAGCTATCATAGAGTGAGAGGCAGGTACACCCTGAACATGTTGCCAGTTTAGCAAAGCTAGCACACACAGAGAGAGACAACCTTTCACACCTATGGCCAACAGCAATGTCTTTTGACCCGTGTGGGAAAACATGGAGACTGAGGCCGCAGCCAGCTGGCGGACGCAAATCCTGGATGTTGTTGCTGTGAGGCTCCAGTGCTTACCATCACACCACTTTTTTTTGCACAGTGGTATGATGGTAATTCTATTTCAATCAAATAGAATTAGAGAAATAAAAGTGCAGTTTGGTTGTTTGTACTTCAGTGCTCGCAGATGGTGAAGCTGTAAAACCAGCTTTATTCAGCCAACAATCAGTTATATATAAAGATAAATAACTCAAGAACTTCTAGTCATTATTTAGTGCATTTATTTCCTCATTAAGCCAATACCTTAAGGTTACATAGCCAAATGCATCGTGCCAAAACGAGGAAAAAATACAGAGCTAAAAATCTAACCATGAAGACAGACCTAATATGAATTCTTATGTTACTAAGGCCAGTGTTTGTGATTTTATTTCACATTATAAAGCTGGACAAAAAGCTGTGTTTCCAGTGTGACCATGAACCTGGGAATAAAAAAACCTTTGGGCAACATTAGCATCCTACCAAGTATACGGAAATTCAGAATGTTCTCAGAGCAGGCAGACAACTGCATGGGAGTCAATGCATGATTTACAGTCATAATGTAAATTGGATAAAAACTACTTGAAAAGTATTTTCTTCCCTCAAAAATAAGGTTTCAAAAGTTTGTTTTCCCTCACTGATTACACTTCTACCACGCATATGCAAAGTTCCATGCAATTAAGGCTTCCAGCCCTCATGCTGTGCTGCCCACAGTGCCATTTAGTCAAGAACAAGTTTGTAGTCATTTAGCCAGTATGTCTTCTTTTCATGGCTTACTCCTAATAATTTGCTATGAGTAATCAGACCAAACTCTGAAGGGACTACATAAAATGCATGTTACAATAAAGTTTGGAAGTTCTTGAATGTCATTTTAGAAGAACAACATCATAGATACTCTGCAGGACTCTAGATCAGAGAAGGCCACACAAGTGGCAAATTTAATCACATTAACTGAAGCAGACCAGCCCTTCAGGGTTAAATTATTTCCAAGTTATGTGCTATGAAAAGAGTTCACTGACTTAAAGTGATATCACAGTGTTGATCAAAGTGTGCTGCAAATCACCAGTACACCACTGGGACTACATTCCCTCAGCCTCTAGTCCAGGGCTGGGGAACTCCAGGCCTCGAGGGCCGGTGTCCTGCAGGTTTTAGATCTCACCCTGAGTCAACACACCTGAATCAAATGATTAGTTCATTGCCAGGCCTCTGGAGAACTTCAAGACATGTTGAGGAGGTCATTTAGCCATTTAAATCAGCTGTGTTGGATCAAGGACACATCTGAAACCTGCAGGACACCGGCCCTCGAGGCCTGGAGTTCCCCCACCCCTGCTCTAGTCTATTCTATCCTACCCTTGTCTATGGGTGAGGAGAAGATAATGACCAGAGCTGATGACAACTTATTAGTCAACTATAATCATCACAAGCTCCCCCACAAATGCTGATTACTCTGAAACGACAGACAGATGATGAAAAAACCCAGATTTCTGTGTTGTAATGGAAGAGATGATTCTGTATCTCTGTTTCTTCAGTGGTTAGTAAAATGTGACAGCCAGGAAAATGGAGGTAACCCAACTGACACCATGTCAAATGGTTGGATTCATCTTTAGCCACAATAAAAGCACTGAAATATAACTAATTGAAAAGTTGATACAGTAAAGATGTCAGCCACTATACCAAACCTCCCCCACACTACATTAGTCGCTGTGAATTGTCTGGCACAAGCAAGGGTGGCTGAAAATGTGTTTGGAGGCTAGTTAGGATGGAAGCATGAGCTCTCAGATTCAGCTAGTTTAATCTAGCATTCTCCCAAATGAATTTATTGCTAATTTTCTTTCTGTTTGACTTCCTTTTCTGTCCTTGTCTGTCTCTGTTGAGTCTCTGTGTCCAGCGGGAACATGGAGTGCCATGTTTGATAGTAAGAGACTACTACATGCGTCCTCTGATGGAAGGAAAGAGATCTTGTTTTCCCCACTACCCAGTGGAGTTCTCCATTGCACCACTCACCAAAGCAAATGTAGACTGCCGTAGGGAGAACTGGGCACAGAGAACTGTAACACAGAGATGTATCAGTCATGCGATACCTTCAAATAAAGAGAAATGCAAGTGTAACGGAGAACATACCCACCCGATTACTCTGCTGAAACATCAGCCAAAGCTCGTATGTACTTTTACTTTTTCTCCAGCTGAAATAGTTGTCCTTATAAATACATTTATCTTGTGTGTCAGGTGTATTTTCTTGTATCTTTAAATACTTGACGATTTGCTCGATACCGGCTGGTATACACTGATATGAGAACATGGAAAGTACTATGCTAAAATATATTCTCCACATGACGGATTGCAACACTTTCTTTGCCAATTTTTGCAGCAAAGATTTCGGTTCAAACTTTTTGCAGGACATTTCTTCCCAAGCCTCGTGTTGCGATTACTAATTCATCATTCCTACACCTCGAGGAATTGCGTTCCAAAATTAAATGGGATGTGACAGGAACAGAGAACATTCAAGGTAAAGCCACATTATATCATAGGCCTCTCCTGTATACAGTCCTTTCAGCTTCTTTACAAATACTTGATCTGCGCTAACGCTGCAGTTTGATCTGTGTTATTAATTCATGCGCTCTTCCACCAGGGAAGGATCGAAAAGGAAACAGGGATCATTTTTAGCGTGCCTTTTCTCATCAATAATTGAAAACAGAGGCCAACAAGTACATGCTTTTAACACCATTTGCAACATGTTCCGCTCGACCTAAGCTGACACTTGCTGGATCCCAGTTCCACTTTCTTGAAGCCTGAGAGGGAATGAGATGGTGTAGAGAAACGTTATGGGCCTGCTGACGAAATCACTTTCGCTCAGCCTCACAGGCACACACTTACACACAAATACACGTAGTACAATCTCGTCCTTGTCAGCTTGGGAGATGGGGAGTGACACAAGGAGCAATTTTCTAAAATATTGATCAGCGAGGGTCAAGCATCGCCTCACAAGAGGGGCTATTTATGGAAAAGGGCTAGCCCCTCTGGTCCGCTGGTATTCCCGAGGAAGATCCTTTAGCTTTAGTGACGCACCTTGATCCAGCTGAAATATTGCACTTAGAGCTCAACAAAGTATAAGACAGCAGAATTTGGGTCGGGCTAGGCTAAAATGCTGACTTCAAATTAGGACAGTGGTTGGGAAATGACTCATGATTATTTCACAAGTCTGTAAGAACAAAAGTACAAACAAAAGATTGAGAAACGCCTGTCAAGCCACTGCCTTTAGTTTGAGCAATAGCAAACAAACATGAATGCTTGAGGTATTAAAAAGTGCCTTTAATGCACTGTTGTCACGGCTACCGAAGAAAAGAAATAGCACCAAAGCTCTACATTTGTCAGTTTTGTTTTCCTGTAGACTATAGGAATAAACTTTGAATGTACCAGTTGGCAGATTGTCTTGTTTTGGATAAACACAAGAGTGGGATCAATTTTCTCTCTTATTCTCAGCAAGGCATCAAATGACCTCTTGTTCCTTAAAACTATGTCTTTACCTTCGGCGGTCTAGTCTCATCTGGGATGGCTGATATCTTGATTGTTTCCCACAAACAAAGGAATGACTTTAATGTGCCATTATTTGTTCTTTTATCTCTGCATTCCTTCCTCATCTGTCACACATTCTCCCGAGTTGCTGGAAAACCTTGTGCTACCCGCCATGCCCGTCACCACATGAGGTGAAGGTAACACGGCCATCATGAAAGACATTTTTCTATCTGCCATATTTCATGACTCTACAACAAAGCAGTACTAAGAAATGTTAATGGATTGCCCATCATCAAGTATGCGTGAGTGGAAAAGCACCTTCAACAGTCCTACAATGTTGACAAGGAACCAGCATTTAATGTAAATCAGACAAATTTTCCAAGGTGAAATTCGATTTCTTTTCTCTGCTTCTTTTAAGCTCAGGCGGGGGATGAGTTGTCTTCCTCAAACCAGTCAAACTGCTGCATCATCAACTAAACCTTCAAACATCTGAGACATTATAATTAGTAATGTGAGCATTAGTAACACTGTGAGGAACAAGCAGTGGTACCCTTTAATCTTAAACTGTTCAGAGGGCTGTTTCATGTCCTTTCTCCTTTCCGCTTCCTACCTTCTTCTTTCTACTGACCCATGATAGACTGCAGCCCACAGCCTTTAACCAGACCAGACGTTTAACCTCAAAGAAAGGGTGTGTATGGCTCTGCAGACAGATCAGAACACAAGTGGTGAGCCAAACAACTTTGTCAGTAATTTCTCATTTGTAGCTCTGTAATTCCTTGTTAAATTCTACTGCAACCTGCAGTGCATGAAAACATTATAATGGACACTGAGGATTAGTAGAGGAGTTCAAGTAACTGCGCGGCACTGTGTCTGCAGAGCTGGTGGTCCACTCGGATTGTCTGCCCGGTCTAACAAAATTGCATGCTTTGTTATGGACTTGTCATGTACTTTTCAGCTCAAGCTGCTGGTACTCGTGCGTGACTTGCATTATGCAATGTTTCATGATACATGTATAGTTTTTAAAAAAGGCACTGTAATAAAACCTGGGCATTCGCAGAACAATGTCATATAATTATTATTCCAGTTTTGATGGAGATTCAATGCAGCGGAGGAATTCCACTTATCTTTTGCTGGGAAGTTCAAAATCCTTATCATCAACTTCATGGCACTGGTCTCAGTCATGGTCATTAAGAAAACTGTTCTCAGCTGTAGTGAGCACATAGCTTTGATAGGAATCTGAAAGAACCCTTTTTTTTCTTCTTATAATCTAAATATTGAGCTCCTTCATCAAAAACATTTCTAATTAATCGGCATGTCAGAAAAACGGTCACCGTTTGGATCCTCTCCAAATGGTCAACATTTAAAGCATCAGTGAGAAGCAAGAGGTAAACTAGTGGCTGCTGTCAGTAATGCAACGTGTGTCAGTGTGTTTGTGATAATAAGCTCTAGTTTCTCTGGCTGTTTATGATTGATAGTCACCATATCATGTATTATAGACTATAGAATAAATAGATGCAGCTTTAAGGTGTAAAAAGAGAAGCTAGTGCAAACGTGCCTTAATTCTGCATTCTTTCTAACGGCCAGCAGGGGCAGACTCTTGTGGTTGCAAGCATGGATTGCAAGAAAAAGATAAACATAACCACCACAGTGGTTAGAGAAGCTCTGCTTTTGTATTTTTGCTACGTCGGAGGTTTTGGAGAATGCCTCACCACGTTTGTACACCCCTGCAGTGCTGATCAAGTAAGGGTAGAAATGTTGATAAGAAAGGACTGGGTGTATCACAGACACAGATAATTAGTGTTGGCATCATTTTGTTTTGGCATCCACCTGACAGTCATAGCAGCCGCACCCTAACTTTGAGCTTTAATAAAGTTTATAAAAGAAGCACAGCTCCTGTACAGTTACTATAAAGAAAGAGATACGGTACAGAAATCCAAACTACTTTTAGTACAAGACTAAAAACAGACGTGGACCCGTTTTAACAGACGGGTCTCTGGATTGACTCTCTTTGGCTTCAAGTGGCTGCATGCGGGACTGCAGTTTTTTAGAAGTTTATGGGAAAACTACAACACTGCTCCCTTAATCTGTGGCCTCAAACACCTCTACTGATGAGTTTTTATTCTCAACTTGATGTTGCATTTTTTTATTATAATCCCCATAATTCACAGTCAGAAAGAACAGTAAAGCGTATGAGTGTCTGGTGTCAAATTACCAAAACAGCGAAGACCAAAAGGGTCTTCTCAAGGCTTCAAGACGGGACTTCACTCTCCAATACTCATACATAAAACACTATACACGACAGAACAGCTACAGTTATGCAGCTTTTGTTACACGCTTACATGAAAATCTTGTCAGGACGGATAACTAGTGTTGTCTTTTACTTGTCACATATCATAAATTCATTTATAATATTTTTTAAATTCTTTGTCGGTCCCTTCGATAATCATTACAATGACTAATACAAGAATACGTAGTTATGGACAGGCTATAAATTACAGTGTGATTGGAACAATGAAAGACTTTGGTGTGCATGATGAATTACCACATAGTCCATTTTACATGCATAAATACATCAAGTGTGTGTTTGACTTGTACAGCTGCCAAAATCAGAGTGACACACTCTTAAGCCTTTTCCTGAAGCTATCCTGCACTGTGTGTGAGCGCTGAAGGTGCTGCTGCTGCACAAGGTGATGTTAAAAGTTTCTGTGAGAACCACACCATACGTTTCTCCTACATTTTCTCCTATTCAGCACTTTCATTTCATTAATTAAGTGCTATTGAGTCAGACAGATGCCACGCTTGCCCAGTTTTTCTCTGTACCGTTCACTCCTTTTCAGTGAGGTGCAAATAGAGGCGTGGTCTAAAACGGGTGAAAGAGTTGATTAGATGTAGGATAATCAGTAGCAATCTGTTGGTAAAAATGCAGAGACAAAGACATGTCCCTAGGCCATTTCTACTACCTTACCTAAAGTTCACTGTGCATGCTGTTTCTGCACAGACCTGCCAGGCTGAGCTCAGCCTTCATTCCTCACATTCTTCCGTCCTCCTTCCCTCCTGTCCATCCCTCATTTCTCTCTCCTATGATCCCGCAGGGCAACCCTGCCTGCAGACTGTGGCACAACATGACTGGAACACTTGGCCTTTTTTTCCCACTTATTGTGGGTTTATACTCTTTAGTTGTCTGCTCACACATACTTTACACTCTGGCTTTACTTATACTACCTAAACTATATTTATCCTATTGTACCATCCACTTTTTTACTTTCCATACGTGACTATGAAACTAACTATTGCCTACTTAAGTACATGCTTCTACAACTTTTCAAAGTCAAATAAACTTTTTGGCAACAGAAACTGATATTATTTTTGATTATGTGTCCAAGCCTTTTGAGTCAAGCACGCACACTCACACTCACATTGCTTCTTACTCATACATATGCAGCACAAAGTCTATTGTTAAAGTAAAGGGAAGAATGTCTAAAACTTTCACCTTCAGTTTCATGCAGGTGACTGGAGTTAATAACTGATCTGTCATTTCACAGACCACCTCCCATTCTCTGGTTTTCCAGTTTCACTCAAAATGCAGCATCATTAAAATCATATCAGTAGATATGAAGGAACACAGATAAAGTATAATTTCTCTCTGCCGCTCCTCCCTTCTCTTTCAAATGTGACAGAGTGAGGTGATCAGGTACAGATTAAGAGGAGAATCAGTGATGAGGACAGATTTGAACATGTCAAGAGAGGAGTGCCAAGGCTGCGTTGCTACCACAGTGTTGAAACCTGCTCCATGCTATGTGTGTGTGTGGTTGCATATCTATGCACACATACAGTATGTACCTCTACAGTCCAGAGACCTCACAGACCTACAGGCAGACTTTTAAACAAGTCTTTGTCTTCACTAGGATATTAACTAATGCTGATGACTAATGCCCGCAGGTAAGATTATAGTTTTTTACACGTTCATACATTTTTTGGAATGTTATATTTAAAACCATATTTTATATAATATATAGTTTTAATTTGATATATTATATATTATAAAAATTATATATATGCCATATTTTGAACATGTAAAATAAACTAAAGTGGACCTCCAGGTCTACAGGATGCAAAAGAGTGTTTACCCCACTTGACACTTTATCATCTCAGTAAAGACTGTCCTGGTCAGTTTTTGGTTTCAATTGCTACCTCACGGATTTCATGATCACTAATCTTACCGTGATGTTAGCTTGTCTACCACTGTGGATGTGTGACAATCATGGTAACAATGTAGGATCAAGTGAAACAGCCTTGGAGCCCAGTCAGTGACCATCTGGTTACCACCAGCAAACAAAAGAGCATTCTCTGACTGGATGTGAGAAATTTCTGGAGGTTGATGGAAGTCACTGGGAAAATGATTGCTACAGGACCAGTCACACATTTGCCTTCAAAGTAAAAGTTGCACCTTTTGAAACAAGTTGACTGTGACACTGAGCTGCAAATTTTACTTTGAAGTAAAGTTTTACTGCAGCTTGGTTAGCAGTTAGCAAGTGTATACAGACCGACATGAAAAACTACAGGTAACCATAGCAATCTGCTAGCAACCAAAGCAATCACCATCAGGTTTTGTTGTTGCACCTTTTTTTACCACCAGTTTCACTCAGCAACCTCCAGGAACCTCTGACAACCAGCTGGGAAATACAATATGGCCGACAACTAGGAACTATACAGAAAGGCACAAAGTCAAACATGACTTTCAATAGCACCAGGGTGGCAAGGTGGTGGGGCGGCACAGTGGTTAGCACTGTAGCACCTCACAGCAAGATGTTCCTCAGTTCAATTCCACCGTCAGGCCGGGTTCTTTCTGTGTGGAGTTTGCGTAGGTTCTCTCCGGGTACTCCAGCTTCCTCCCACAGTCCAAAGACATGCAGTTAGTGGGGTTAGGTTAATTGGAAACACTAAATTGCCCATAGTTGTGATGCAGGAGTGAATGTGAGTGCGAATGGTTGTCTATGTGTTAACCCTGTGACAGACTGGCGACCTGTCCACGGTGTACCCTGCCCTAAGACAGCTAGGATAGGCTCCTGCGACCATGAAAAAGGATCGGCGGAAGCGAATGGATGGATGGGACTTTCAATGGCACCAGTGAACCTTTGAAAGGGCATTTTGGGGAAAAAAAATACATTTCCCACAAAAATGACATCACTTACGGTTTTCGCAGGTAATGGCGGACATGCGATAGTTCCTGCTGGATGACATTTATTCCAACTGATCACACTGCACCTCTCAATGCACCTGCTAGTTAGATGGCATGTATGTGTATGTATATAGATGTAAGCGTGTATGTGGAAATATGTGTGTGTATGCATGTACGGATGCAAATATGTATATATACATATATGTATGTATGTGCGTGTATGTTTGCAGGTGTATGTATAACTTGTACATATCTTTCTTGTGTAAATGTAAATTTGTCATTGTGTAAATACTTACGCTATTGTGTACTTCACACACATGGAGAGATGCCAAACTGCCTTTCACTGTTCTTGTAACAGTGACGATAAAAAGCTATTCTATTCTATTCTAACTTAGGAAGTGCTATGAACAGCTGATGAGATCAACAAAGCCCATTCCTGAACTATATGTTTTTGTTGTTGCGTGCGGTTTTTACTGGATTTTGGCAAACGCCATTAGTGGAAGGAAACCACGACCTGGGACATGTTTATTGTTCTAGCTTATTTGGTTGCAATTGTCCCGGGAGATCGCGGGCACTCCAGTGGGCTTAGAAGGGTTAATGGTTTTCAAACAAATTCCAGTGCGTTTGTGTTTACATACTCAGAAAGGTGTGGTTGACTACGTTAAAAATATTCTTTAACTGTTTAGTTCTGGTATTGACTGTTTTTCCAAAAATGTGCAGAATAATGTTTGCAATGTAATTTTGTAATTCTGAAGCTGATTTCCTGTCATGAAAGAACATGACCCTAAATACCTGACTGGCTGCAGTACGCTAGCACAGTATGTCATTGTTTGATACGTTTATTTCATTCGTGTGCACGTATGTGCACAAAACGTTCCCTTTCCTCATCTCCAGCACCTGAACATGATGACATCATATTTGGCCCATCCTCACCTGCACCAAATGTCTTGCGAACAGCATTCCTCTTTGTATGAGGCAGCCACTGCTGGTGAGTAACCACCTCTGTACCACTGACACAATCACACCTTTTGGCTGGATGACGTGTGTGTGAGGTAACTGAACATTATGTCTGATGTAGTGAGTGAGTGAGCAGTCACTTTATGTGATCAGTCGAATACTTGATACCCACAAGCACCAGACATCTGGAGGGCTGTGCTTTTGCTGGGGTTATGACATTAGGAGTATACTGTTACAGGGATCAACAAACAGCAGGAGTGTGCGTATGTTTGTGGGTCTGTGCGTGCTTGCAGACACTTGCATTCACTCACTAGTGTTAATGTACTTTGCGATCGTGTACGCGCGCGTTCCAGAGTGAAGGGAACAAAGAGATCAGAGATGGATCAGACACAAAGAGGGAGCATTTAAGAGTGTGCCTACCTCCCAGTGTCACAGCAATACCCTTCATCTCACCTAGACAAACCACAACAAGGCATATGGGGGGCAGCGGGATGCCTCATTGGTATATGAATGATCACTCCCGCCTAAAGGGGAATTCCACCGTTAAACAGATTTTATGCACAGGTGGGTAATATAGCAAACATCTAATCTTTTATAGCAGTGAATTCACTTTGAATGCATGACAAAGATACCATAGTGAAGCAGTTTATGTGTGATGACTAGTTATGAGTTCACTTTTTTAAATTCTATTATTTTTTTTCCAAAAGTCCAAAAAATGTCATTTTTTTTAGCCGTCTGTTATTATGCATATTTTTTTTTCTCCAGTTGTTTTGTGTTTGCACTTTTACCTTTGTTAAATACGAGGAGCCAATTGTTGTTTCTTCTTGCTTTTTCTTTGTTCTGTCGTTATGGTTTAAAAGAAAAATGTGGATTTTTCTTGGAAAAATCATTTTCAGTTGTGTCACACTGAGATAAATGTGTAGTAAATTGTACCACAAATTTAAAAGAAAAAAGTTCATGTGGTCAGTCTCACATGTTTTATATGGTTTGCTTGTTTTTTCTTCTTTTCCCTTCCTTATAATGTATCTTGACGTACATTTCAGTGGTTTATTTCTTAATATATTTTGGAGAGTTGATTTGTAGATGTGAGTCTTTTTGGAAACATATCAGAGTCTCTATACTTGCCAAAGCTCCAGATTAATCATCCATGGATGCGTTTCCTGTTTATACCTCCCTTGTTCATCAGTCTGCTCGGTGCTTCTCGGGTCTCAGAGACATAACTTTTGTCATCAGTTCGCCCAGAAGTGAAACTAGGAGAAACCATGTAACTGCAAGTAAATAAAACAATAAAAACTATATTTAGAGTTTAACTGACTTTACTTGAGAAAAGCTGAACAATTAAAACAAGCAAAAACCTTCTTTGGTTGAGATTTTCGATACAATATAAATAACATGAAAGAAGTGCTACTCTGTGCCAAACCTCCAACTCAGCCTCAGAGCCATCATGTCACACTGCACACTTAGAAGACACACTTCTTTATCAGTGTCTGGTTTTAGGTAATGTGAGACAATACTGGCACCATGAGATAAAACAAAGAATTACAGCATCACGTCTGTATAATTTTTTGTACTTCATTAAGAATAAGTTACATGTAACAATAGCTTTTGAATAAACACCACTCTAGGCCGAAACCTCTGTTGTTCTGACATCAGTGGCAGGGTAAATGGTTTGAGGAGAAACGGAGACAAAGGCACTTAACTGAAAAAATAAATTAGTGGATTTTTTTGCTGTGTAGCTTGGCAGGTGTAGAAATTGTTTCTAAGAGAGGAAGGGATTCAGTTCCCAACATCTCACCACCATCCATTCGTCCATTTATCCGTTCATTCATCCATCCATCTAACCACTCACTAAGGGCATCCAGTGCAGTGCAAGTCTCTAATCTGTGGGCCTGAGCAGCTGCTGCCTTGTGGCTGACAGACTGCAGGGCTCTTATTATTGTACAGACATGCATGCACTCACACACATGCAAGAACACATACACATGCATATACACACATACATACACCAAAGTCCTCTAATGTGGTAGGCCAGCTGCCAGTGGCGTGCCTTCCCCTCACCAGACGCAAACAGTGCTGCTGCAGCTCCTGGTACTACTTCCAAACTCAGGGGACTTTCCAGAAGAGAGGTGAGTGGGAAGAGTAGAAGATGAGAAGGTATGGTTGTGTAAGAAAAAACAGAAAAAGATTAAAAGTAGGGGGGAAATTCAGAAGCACTGAGAAGGAAAGAATGGTGGCATTACTCAACTATGTATCAACTAGCTGAAAGTACCAGGAATGATAGTCAAAGATAAACGTTTTCTTAGGTGGGTCCTGCTATGAAAAGATCATCCTGGATTACACATCCCAAATTCAAAAGGCAGTGCCCCTTTAGTCTTCCACTTCCTTCTCTGATCTAAACCAAGACCTTCTGGATTTTTCTGTCTTTTCTAAAGTTTCTTAGCTTCAGCCAACTTTGCTTTTGCCACATCCCGCACATTAGTGATCTTTTGCTAACTTAATGAAGAAACTATTTAGCACTCAGTCAAGCGGTAGTGCAAATGTCTAAATGATCTTTAATTCATAAGTGCAATAAGCCTTCAAACAAATTGACTATTCGGGAACTTAAATGGGAATATCTGTATTAACTCAAGAATATAACTATTCCCTGCATGCCCAACCCTGGCAAGCCCATCCCAGCAGACTGCACATCTGCTGGTGAGGTCAACAATCTCTTCCCATCGCAGTAATATGAGGATGATGGATGCTTTGACCACAGAGGTTTTCTCTGTGGTTTCCTCCTCTCCAGACCTTAGATCCAGTCTCCCTACATCTACCTCTCTTCCCTTCTCTGATCTCTCCTTCGGTTATCTTTCCAGCTGCCGTCTTCAACAACAGCTTCAACAACTTTGACATGTTTTTAGTTTCTTAATTACCTCGCTCTTTTCCTATGCAGTTCTCTCCCTTCACCTGCTTGTCCGGGTGATGAGGAAAGCTCTGAGCAAGTATAGTCAGGCTTAGGTTTATATAAAGAGAGCAGGATAATATTGTTTCATATTGCCATCGGCTAGAACTATCAGCAACATCTGTATAACAGAGGCATAAATTCTCATTATGACCAACGTGGGAGAACTGATGGTTATTTACAGTACATAAATTATTAGTTACAGGAATGTGTCTTGTGGTATTAAGCACCGAGGCAGTTAGTGACAGATCCTTTCAAGTCTTGTGACTTGCAAGGCGGAAATTCCATGACTTGTTTTTTCCAGCACATCCCACAAATCCTCAATCTAATTCAGATTTGGTAATTTTGAAGGCTAAATCATCAACTTTAACTATTTGTCAGGATTGTGATATAATTCTTCAACAAGAAGAAGTCTAGTTCAGCACACCATCCTTCACAGCTTGCAAGAAAATGCCCTTAGACCAGGCCACCTTCTTCCATTGCTGACTGGCCGAGGCATAGTGCTCATGTACTCCCTGCAGGTGCTTTTGGTGGTGGACTGGTTCCACTTGAAGAACCAACTACAGCAGACGTGGTGAAACGTAAAGTCGCTCACTCTTTCAGGCTGGAAATATCTATAAGAACGGAAGGTCTACATCCTCGTAAAAATAATTTAAATTCAAAATCACACATTTCTATTATGCTTAAAAAACAACACGTGCAGCGTGCACACACCCACACCTAGCCAGCTGCGTCTGTTCATAGGAGGTGATGGTGAGATCAAAGCAGACATCATGTCACCCCACACCAGAACTGATCACACACACAGGATTCAGGATGTTGTTAATCAGCAGCAGAGAGCTGCAGGGGAGGGTAAAGTAGAGGTAAAGTGGAGCTATGTTCTGTTCATGGGACGTTCAAGTGGCTGCTTAATTGAATCCTCTTTTACTTGGGTACTTAAGGGCAGCGTTAAATAAAATAGTAGAGTAGAATAAATATTAGAGGATGAGAAACTTTACTACAAAACTATTCAGCAGATATATTTTGTAACTTGGCTCAAACAGGTCAAGTGTGTCCAAAGTTCAGTGTTTGCTTTGGTTACCACGGCTGTTCAGTTGTTTATACCTTTATCTTTAAAGTGCTGTATTAGCTGTAATAATGTAAACAAATATTCAGATTTGAATATAAAAATTCTCTAATTCTAACAAGATCAAATAAATCTGAAACTCATCCATATCCAAAATTTGCTGAATAAAAAGAACAAATAGATTTTAATTAGTAATGGTATCTAATCTGGTTCGATGTACTCAAGTTTAAAAATGAAACTATCACTATCCCACTTCTCACCTATCTGGGGCAATAGGGCCTTTAAACCAGGTTGGAAAGATTTGGGTTTTAAAATGTGGGCCGTCAGAGGTCTGTGCAAAGTTGCAGACCTATTTGACAAGGACACCCTACTATGTTTTAATGGCTTGACACAGAAATTTGGCATTCCAACTAAACATTTCTTCAAATTTCTTCAAATCAGAAGCTGAAGAAGGGTTTAATATCCCGTTTTTACAGCAATCTTAGAGATGGCTCTCAAACATCCTCAGAAAAAGAAAGACTCGCATGGTGTCAAGACTTAAAGTGTAGAATAACTATAGAGGAATGGCAAAAAGCCTGCTTGAAAGCCCAAACACAATCCATAAACACCTGATTTAAACTAATCCAGTATAAATGGCTAACGAGAACATATATCACCCCAATATTATTAAACAAATTTGACCCCCAAACTCCGGACATATGTGTTAAATGTGGGGAAAAAGGCACACTGATGCATTGCCTGTGGGAATGCTCAGAAATCCAAAAGTTTTGGAAAGAAGTTTTAGATGTAATTGCACATATTACAAGTATCAAGCTGACTCTATGTCCTAACTATGTATCCTAGGAATTTTCCCCGCTGAAATCCAGCTGAGCAAAGTTCACCAAAAAACCACAATCTTCTGCCTGTTACAGGCGAAATATAGCATAGCCAAATCATGGAGATCCATTAGTAGACCACAATTGAGAACTTGGTTGTCGACACTGTCAAAATCCCTTGCTTTGGAGAAACTTATGTCTATGATAAAGGGTAAACATGCTTCCTTTAAAAAAAATGTGGGGAAATTTTTTGTTATTTTTGGAACGTGAGGAGATGATTGATAGTGAACAGATATGACAATACCCATTTAATCTGTATGGGAGAAGTAGTGTTGTAGCTGTTGAAGAGAACCTGGGGAGCCTGCAAGTGCTGGACTGCTTAATAGAAGGACAGGAGATGAGATGTGAAATTAAATAGACTGGAACTGAAGAAGACACAGCTTATCGTCGCAACCGCTAGGTTGGATACCTCTCTAACTCGACACCCTTGGACTAAACCGAAGCCCGAAGCCCTGGAATAATGCACTTAAACCTATTGTCTCACTGTGTTATACCTGTTTATTGGAACACTGTCTGTTTTTTGTTTTTTTTTGTTTTTGTTTTTTTGTTTTTGTTTGTTTTTTTTCTTTCTCTTTGGGGGTTTTGTTTTGTTTTATTTTACTTTACTTATCTATATAAAAAAAAAAATTCTGCAATAATATCTAAATGATCTACATGGGAGAGTATATATAACTATATCTATGTGTTTCTCCAACACTGTTCATATACGATGAATATATATTATTATTATACACTTATTATACACTTTTTTATTAATTTCCTCCTCTATTTTATTTTAACTCTCTCTTCCTGTTGGTTAAAAAATTGTTGGAAAAAGTAATAAATAAATCTTTGAAAAAAAAAAGTAATGGTATCTAAAATTTGTTCAATACACTTTACATAAATAAATACCCTTTTAAGCAACCATTTAACAAACAAATCTCGACCCTGTTGATCACTACTGCTTTCCTGAGTAAAATGCACCACTGCATGTTTATCCAGCATCTGGCGATGGAGACATCTCCGGTGACAAATTACTCTACATATGGGACAAAGATTGACGAGCCCGAAAAATGAGAGAGCCATTAAATGAAGAGGTACTGGCCTGTGATGAGGGACCAGCCTGTTGCTGTACCTAAATTAAAGGGTGAAGTTAACTCCCAGATCAGGTGAATGAGTGGTTGTCACTTTTGAGGATCAGGGGAATTTATTTGTTAAATGACCCACGAGTGTGGGTCACATACATGAAGGTATATTACAGTCACATTCATGCCCCGGGCATATACATTTACATAAAATCCACAATTACATCCACAGTCATAACAAGCTGAAGGGAAACTAGAGAAATCTCTATAGTTATGTTAACTGAGTCATTTTTCCTGTGGAGATTACTAGTTTGGTAGGAATAGATAACACCCACGCTCTTTTCAGTAAGGAGAAAATTACAGGCGTTTATAGAGGCTGGTTTCTGTAAACTGTTTTTTCTCTTTTAAGATACACGATGTATTATAGGACTACTCTCTAGGAAAGATGCAACGCAGTCTCACAGTAGTTTCTGAAATGTTCACAAAGTTTATGGTATTCAGAGTTCGTGGATTAGATAAGATAAGAGACTTTCACATTTGTCACTGATGTACTCCAGAAAGTTTCCCCTCTCACATTTGTATCGTACAATTTTATTTTCTGGTAATTCATACTTAATTCTTCTTCTTATAATTATTAGTCCTTTATTTATCCAGGTAAAAAATCTCATTGAGATTAAAAGTCTCATTTCCAATCTCATTTCATGTTACATGACAAAAATACAGACAAATGGGGTATAAATAATACACACAAAGCTTTGGACATGTTTATTTGTCACATCTGTGCATCTGAAATAGTTGCAGTATGTGACTCTGTCAATAATACAGTGTAATATTAACTATGTACTGTCTGAGGTGGGATTGTTTCTATGACTGGACTTGGTCTCTGACTTCCTGATAAAGAATAATTTTCTTTCACCTGTGACCGCTGAGTAGCAGTTACCATGGTAATAGCATTCCATGTGACTGATTAACGGTCAAAATGTCTCCATTTTGTGTTCTTTGTGTTAAAAATGTGATCACATGAAAGGGGAAAAATAGGTTGTTTCTGCTTCTCTCCAGAAAACTGTGATCAAATTATCATGTGTTTACTGAGCAGTTAGTCGGCACTCCGCTCATTCAAATTGCTTCAGATCAAAAAGTGTTCATCTGGAAATTTGGGGAAATATTTTGTTTGAAAAAAGACAGATTTTCCTACAATTTCGTGATAAAAAAAAAAAAATTATGAGCGTATTAACTGTGGACTCACCGGCAGGTTGAGAAGGAAATCATTTTTTTCTGCTTCTCCCACTCTTTCAGTCTTTCTACTTTGGCTTTTTTTGGTGATAAATTGCTAAACAATCCCACTAATCAGACTGTGAGAGGAGCGTGGGGTGACCTTTTTTTTCACCACAATATTTGACTTACAAGCAGCTGAACACTGTGCTTTTCCATTTGTTGATGGAGTGTGTAATAATGGTCAGTAGTGTTGTTTTTATCGGCTGTATGTATGATCAACACACTCACACAGTGTTTTCATCACGCGGTGGGAGCTTCTGTGATAAATTTGTGATTTCTGGTCACTGCTGTGAGAAAAAAAGGCGAATGGTTTCAAGAAATGTCTCTGAACATTTGTGTGCTGTAAAATCTTACGGGAACTAGTCTTGAGTCACAGTAAGTGTTTTTGTGTGTAAGTTGAGTCATCGTTCTGAAACCAGTCGCAAAGTGGGGTCAAAGGTCAAATCAGGTTCTGCTTGGCTCAGTGGGAGAAGCCTTATTTCCTGCAGCCTCTTGTGTGGCTCCCGAGAGCCAAGCAGGGCAGTGACTGAAAGCGAAGGCTTCATTTAGAAGCCTTATCGTGTTTAACGTTCTCTCATTCGCACACAGGAGTACGCTGTAATGACACAATTGTATCCAGATGATTGTGATGGAGGGGAGGATCTCTTTAAAGTCTTCTCTCACAGGAACATGTTTACTCGCTCTGTCTCACCCAAACACACACAGAGACCTGACAAATGGAGTTAAAGCCTCTGATTAAGATAACAATGATTATTAGATGGTGCTTTCATCATCCACCGACCAAACACAATAAACTAGTGCTACTACATCTGAGTACCCAGCGGGGACCATTACAATAGCGTTGCAACTTTAGACCTTAATTTATACTCAGTTACAATATGTTTCATAACATGAAGGTTTTTATGTTTTTAGCTAATAGCTGACCCTAACCCTAAATGGTCTGTTTGTAACATCAGTTTAAATCAAAGCTGTTCTGGTGTCCAAAATGCAATCTTTAAATACAACAAAGAAAACTGAGTGTGGCCCATCTAATCACTAATGTAGGCCTGTAATCCTTCCATGAAAGGAGAACAAACCAGTTTCTGTTTCAGATTTGGAGCCAGTTCCCTCGACGTAATTCCAATCAGCGACACTCAAACAACCATACGTCTCAGTTAGACCTTCTTTCGCAAACATTTTGCACTGACTTGGAGAAAAACATACCAGCCGTGAGCCAACCATCTAGTGTAATTTTCATCTTTTCTCATTTTCATGTGTTACTTTGAACTTTAAATCACTGCACTGGAAGAAAAGAACAAAGCCGAGTCTCTAAAATATACAGTCACTGGTTATCATGATGTTTTTTGGATCTTGGATCTCTGGTATGGTTGGTTACGGTTGAAATCGAGGCTATTCATAGCCATAGTAACCATGCAAGACACAGACGCTGATGAAAATGCGATCATGGTTTTGTGTGCATGTGTGCACACATGGTATCATGGGAAGGTTTTTATCGAGCGAACTACAAGTCCAGACTGTGGGGTGAGACGTTGACAACATGGTCAATATTTCCATGAAGTCAGCCGTTCCTTTGCTTCACACTGGCCTTACATTTTGCTGCCATCAGTGTAGCGTGGCTTTGTTCCTGGAGTGCTGCCAGCTAACAGACAGAAACACCTCACATCAGGATCTAAAGAGCCCACGCAGCACAAACATGCTACACACTGCAGAAGTATTGCAAACATTAGTCAGTATCTTTATCACTTTAACTGTTAGGGGGAAAAGTTTACAGTTTAAATTCATATTTATCTGCGTTTTTAAATTTCGATGCCACTCTACATTAGTGTTACTACAGAAGGACCACAATTAACATTTTCTCCCACAATGAAAATTGTGATTAAAAATAAAACCTGATATTTATTTATATGAGATTTTGTAAACAAATGTCTGATAATTTTGCGCGGCTAAAGGCAGCACCTGTATGTTACAGACCCTGTAAAGCCACCGTTAACACCCTGCCACCATTACCAGGTAATTTATAGCTTTAATTACAGACAGAGTGAATAACAGAAAGCACTTAAAACCATTCTAATAGGTATGACCCCGGCAGGTCCTCCGCAGGGTCAAAGAGGATCACCATCACGCAAAGAGGTTCAGACCTGGGAATCTGCACAGGTTTGACTTTTGAATTGGAGTTACTTACAAGTTCCCTAGCTGAATGTGAGACTGTAGGAGTATACTTTTCTATGTGAACATATTTAGAAAAATTACAATGTACATGTTAGGAAAAGACATGGTGATCTAATATAAACAGGATTACAGTTCTACCATCAAAAAATTAGCTGCAGCCCATTAAACGAATGCATAAAAGTACACATCAGTGCTAGACGGACTAACACTGACACAAGAAGTATATTTCTGCAATGCTGTTAAATAAAAGCTTTCCAAAGACCAGAAGCCAGAAAATGTTCAAAAACAAAAAATGAATTGCATGTAAAGAAAATAAAGTATGGTGTAGCCTTTAACCTTTTACTGTAAACATCCAGCATAGTTTTGCTATCTTTCATTAAAAATGGCTACATGATTTCCTCCCTTACATTCTGCCTTCTCAGTGCTACCCCACGGATGCAGGAGAATCTGGAGTTTTCTTCTCATTATTGTTCACTGAGGTTCTCATCGTGGGCAGAAAGACCATCTTCTTTTTCTTTTTATATCAACTTTGACTGCAAACATTTTTTTTTTTTACATGAGCCACGGTGAGTGTGGAAAACGGGAAACTGTTATTTCACCAACAGTCTCACTTTTTTTTTTCTTTTTAACTGTCGTCACTCAAGTGGAAACACTTTGGAAAGATGTGCTTTTTCTGGCTTCCTCTTTGGTCGCAATGGTTCCGTTTCTTCAGTCAGACCTTTTCCTCCTTTCTGGCCTTTTGGGGAAATTATGGTTCAGTGGTGGCAGCATGCAGACAGTCCGTGGGCAGCTTTGGACTGCCCGTCTACCTGCAGAGAGCAACTGTTATTAGACGAGAGCAGCGTCAAAAATATGCAAAAATACTCTTCCTTGTGCTCTACTTGGTGCATCAGCTGGATGACCCACTAGGAGCGAGCGCTTGGCAAAAAGTGGGAAGGAAAAACTTCCCTTTAACAGGAAGAAACCTCGCGGTAAATCAGGCTAGGATCAGCCATATGCAACGAAAGGCTTCACCTGGAGGTAAACAAACAAAATCAGCTGTGTGCGCATTTGATAAACAAATTAATAACAAAGTAATAGAAAATAAAGTTTCCATGCACATATGAACTGAAGACCAATCTCTTAAGAATAAAATCACATTAAGTCACTGGCCCAATAAACAGTGACATTATAAAAACATTAAATTGAACTTAATGCTTGTTTAGTGAATTATTAACTTAGAAGTGAAAGTAGCGCCAAACACTGCAGAAAGCACAAAACATCCATTAAACATTTAAAAAATGGCAGATATAGTTAAAATTATTGCTGCATTACTTTCCCACAGCATATTTTTTTTAGATTTCCAAAGATTTCCAAAACCAACCAAAACCACAGTAATATCAACCAGATTCAGCCAGCAAAACGTCTTAGCTGGAAAAAACACATTACTGGTTTGAACCCCTGCATGGTTCCATATGTCTATGGTCAGGTCGAGCGCGTGAGTGTGTGGTCTGTGCACGTTTACACAGGAAACGTGTAGATAAAAGTGGTGTCAGTGTATGTTGTTCTTGCATATTTGTGTTCATTTATGTTACACCGAGGCCAGTCTTTGTGCGTGAGCGACTGTGTTTGCGCGTGTGTTGATGCTGTGGGTGAGCAGGGTAGGGCAAAAGACCCTGATGTGGTTAACTACGCGCTACTTCAACACATGGTGAGGGGGACATGAAGCTGCACACGCTCATTAGGAGTGTCTGGGAACCTCCTGTGTCGGTGTGTAAGTGCATGGGTGCGCATGTCTGCACGATGGCCTGGGAATATTTGCTCCATACACTAGGAACAGCTGGCCTGCTAACCCCCAATGGTACACCACTATCACTATCAATCCTCCTATGAATATCTTTCTCTTCCACTGGATGAATATGGACGTTTTCCTCTTCTGTTCGTGCGTTTCACTGATGTTATTCATACTAAGAATCTGACAGCTAACATTTAACTGCCTGTGTGGTTTGATTGGCTCTGATATATGATGCTTTATATCATTTCAGATTTGTTTTCGTTATAGAGGGAAGCCCGTGTTTTCCCTTTTGTTTTTTTCATGTGGCGACAGCCTGACTCGAGTGCAGCTGAGATGTGGCAGAGTATGGAATCTTCTATTAAAACCAGTGGCTGAGTGCTTTTTCTCTCTTTTTTTCTCAAGGTTTGGAGGATTGTTTATTTTTATTTGTAGTTTCAAATGTAAACACACACACATTCAGCTCTGAAGGTTTTTTGTAACACAAATGTGTTGAATGAAGGAATGACCAGAAATATCACACAAAGAGCTAGAGAAGAGCTACGAACGACCACAGAATACTTCACCTGACTGACACAGAGCAATATTAGTCATCCACCCTCCATGTTGGGCACTAAAATAACAGTGTCATTTATTTAAAAAGAAAAAAATGAGCACATGTCAACCAACAGGCTCGCACAGAGGAGGTGCATGCATGTGTCAGTATGCAAACTTGTGCACCATATGAAAAGATCTCAAGCTTTAACATTTAGATGTGCAAAAAATACACTGAAATTCTTGGACGTGCATGTCAACAAACATGTAAAGTATGTCAATATTTGCTAAAAGCATACGTGCATGCATTGGTATTTGCTCCGCGCTTTAACTTTAAGGCTTTAATGAGAAACTTCACATCAGTGCAGCTGAGCTCGTAGTCGGCAGGCTTATATACCATTTCCAAAATAACTTTGTTAAGTGTCGTGGTATCATATATCTGTTTCACAACACACAGCTCTGTAAATTGTGGCTATGACACATGTCGAGGTTCTCCACGAGGTCCTGTGGCGGTTCCCCGAGTGGTTCCTTGAGCGGTTCTCGTGGTGTTTGCTCTCTGAGCAGCTGCACAGAATCAGGGCCAATCCGCTGCTGAGTTGACTGTTCTGCTTCCAGAAGTCAACCAACCCAGGCAAATGGGGCTCTGCTTTTCCAGAGATCTCGGGCTCCCGGGATAAAACATCGTTGCTAACAGGAGGCCCCGGCAGGCAGGCAGCGGTCACCACAGCACCGGCCCATGGGCCAGAGGGAAACACCCTCCCTGTGGCTTCCCTCTCATGACAAATATTAAAGACCTGGCCTTCCACTTTGGCCATTTCTGCTTCCCTTTATTTGCGTGCCATTTTGTGGTGGTGTAAATAAAAGAAAAAAAGTCAGTGTAATAGAACACCCCATTATTTGTGTTTAATATCTATAAGAATCCTGCAAAATCCCAAAATACAAGAAAACAGAAGCACATTAAAACATCAACATCTGCTGAAGCGCTCTCGGAAGCTCACTTTCATTTAGTTTTCCCATCATAGCTCCTGTTAAAACATGAGAATGCATTTTTTGAAATGGTATTACAGAAACCATTGCAGTCTCTCTCTTGCTGTCCTTCTTTTTCCTCCCTCCTCCTGTTTTCTCGCACGAGGTTATGGGATAAATAGCTGTGTCTTCAAAGCAGGGCAATATGCGTGCAGCTCTACAGCAAATATACACAGGGGATAATTGCACTAAGACGAAAGGATTTACTCCCCAACAATGTAAAATCATATGAGACTTCACTGACTGCAGCTAAATTCATTGTTAGCTTTAGCCAGCTTTACGTAGCACTTTATCCGTTAGTCAAGTTAGGACTAATTTTCTCTGAACCATTATGTGACTCATGAAACATTTGTGTGTGGTAACTCCCAGCTTCTTGCAATCCCTAAAGTAAAAAATATAGTCCCAAACACATAATTCAGTCTTGGTGTGCTTAGGTGCTGACCTGTATAAAGCAGGGATTATAAAATAAATACCTCATCATACCTCATGGGCTCGAGGGGCTACACTGAAAGCGAAGAAGGCATGTGGGAGAAAGTGATGTGCAGAGGGTCTCTTGTGGTTCATCCACTGCATTCTTTCAAAAGGTAATGTTTCACCTCGTTCACTTGAAGTTTGCTTGCAGCAACTTGGGTGTAATGAAGACTTATACAAACAATGTCAGAATGGAAAAGAAGGCCAGAGAAAGAGAGAAAGCCAGAGCTCGTAGACAAGGTAGCGTTTGTGAGGGCACTTTTTTTGGCTTATGTGTGGAGAGAGACAAAGTTTGAAAGTCAAACTCATTTTCTCCTCTTGCAGAAGAAGACATCTGGAGAGCAGGTGTTGCAGCCAGCTGTGGTCATAAGAGAGACGCGGTGCAAGAGCATAGGTAACTGCGCCCTCTACAGGTGATCGAGAAACATTACACTCCGCCTTACAGAACAGGGATAGGCCGAGACATGCCCAGGCAGTCTGAGGACAGATTGCCCTCCAGCTGTGCAAGGTGACTCAGGTGTCAAACTGCGTTTAATCAAAACAGGCAATAAAGATGAAAATGGAGTGTATCAACTTGAATTTTCAGTTTGAAACATTTGTGCCTGGTCCCAGTGCTGTAAAGAAAGTGTAACAATGACATGGCAGTGGCAAAAACAGCTCGAAAATGTTCCAACGCAGTGGATGCCAGAGACACTTTAAATAAAGTGTGATGTTGTAAAGAGCAATAAAGCATGTTTATGGCATCATGAAAAAAAAAGGCCAGAAACAAAAATGTAGTTAAAGATGAGTCAGTCTCACAGGAGAAATGGCTTTTGGATGTTAGATAATGTTGTTTTTGTCTCCAAGCTTTGTGCCAAATCTGCGTCCTTTACCGTCACCGTGTAACACGTCTCGTTGCCCTGGCAGCAATGCTTAGCAATTCTCATTAAAGAGGAGATGAAAAACTATCTCAGCGTGACACAGCATGTCTTAAGTAGGCTAAAAAATACCATAGGTTGGTGATTTGTTCTGTCTTGCAAAGCTTTCCAGTTTGTGTGTGTGTGTGTGTGTGTGTGTGTGTGTGTGTGTGTGTGTGTGTGTGTGTGTGTGTGTGTGCTGTTTCACTTATCAGGAACTATTTAAAGTATAGTATTCATTTCATACAATCCAGTGTAAATTCAGATAAATGTGCATGTGTGTCATACTTGTTAGAGCATTAAAATGTCACAACATTTAAAAAACTGCAAAAATGGAAACATGTTAACATCGTCATATGTTGCTAAGAGATTTTTACAGCACAAAATTATTGGAGCCAAGCTGTAGTTGAGGGCTTCAAATGCAACACTTTTATGGTGGCAGTAAATCATCGGACAGACATGTCCTCGTATGCAAAAGATACAATATTTTGAATCCGAGTCTTGGAAAGTATACACAGATTAAAAAAGTGAAATGTTTTGGAGTTTGAACTGTAAAAACACATTTCCAGATAACTCTGCTTTAATCAACCAAATCACCACAGCAAATAAAAAATAACAACTGAATTAAAAAGCATTGATTGGACTGCCAAACTATTTGAATTCGAACTCTTTGTTTTGTCACACAGCGGTTATGTATGCATGTGTCTGCCCCACAGTTAAATCCAATCATCCCATTTTTCTATTTAAAAAGTGGTTTGTGTTGTGTTGGTGGGTTTTGGTCAAGACACAGACAGAAAGTCCCTTGTTTTTCTGTAGAAATGCAGATATTTACAAAGATGAAAGCACTTTTGTAACTTTGCTTTACTTTATTCACAGGTTTCATTTAGCTGAAAAACGCCAACCTAGAAAGATGGAACAAATGCAAGCATGACATAAATCATAACCTGTAAATGTTACAAAAGACCTCAAGCGCAGAGAAAAGCAAGAGGGCACGTAATTATCCTTCCACTGCTACCTGTGAGCCCTGGGCCCTAACAAAGCTTTAAGCCTGAGTTTTTCACTGTACATCACAGAGATAATCTCCAGATGAAGCTCTCTGAGCAGTAATGATGTTTAATCCACTCGCTAGGTGAAGATAATAACCCCGAAAGTTTTTTCTGCTCATTAAATGCAGACTGTCAAGATCTTATGATAAAGAGCAGTGTGTGTGTGTGTCTGTGTGTCTTTTACTCAAATCAGTCAGGTAGGTATTTGTGTGTGTGAGAGGGAGAGAGAGTTTGTGTATTTGCACATTCCTGCAGAACCATGTATTATAAGCTTTAGTTTGTCATGCCCTAAAGATGAACTTGAGACTGCATCATTTGACTTCTTAGCTTTTGACATGGCTGCCAGTCATCATCAGTGGCTGGATGAAACCAGAGCCGCTGCCCTCAGAGGATCTTCCCTCACCCCGTCTCTCTCTCTCTCCCCCCTTTTATGTTCTTTACTGCTTTGTCTTCTTTTTCTTCCTGCTGCAGTTCTCCTGTTCATGCACTGGGCAGGTAAATCTGTTTCATATGACTCTGCAAGAGGGGCCCTGTGCAGAGGTCAGCACCAAAGGTGCGACACCGTGCTGCAGAGAAAATGAAGCAATACCTCCTTCTCATTATCCATTCACGTTGATCTGAGCCGTACCAGCATAAAGTAATGTAAAGATGGAAAAAGTCATTTCCATATGAACTTACTGCTCCAAAGTTTGGCTTTATTGTGCGTTTAGTACATAAGAAAGTAACCTGTCTGGAAAGCCTTTCAGCTGGGTCAGCTTAGCACGGATAACCTCCTCTCTGATGACAGGCATAACATAAATAAATTAAACAGAATGCAAATGTAGAAACCAAACAAACGAGATCAAATTATGCACAATTTATACAACTGTGTGTGTTTGCGTCTCCGATTCCATCACACTGTTAGCTTATTCTTGGTTATAATATATCTTAATTATCCCCAAACTGTCTGGCCTGTATACATCGAGCAGCTGAAACAAGCCTTATAATCCAAACGCACAACAGATTAGTTTGGCTCGGCTCTTTTCAGAGCTTTGATTTTCCCCGGCCACAAATTGATGTCATGCTTGTCGGCTCCCCTCCCGTCTCCCGAGGAAGGCAGTAGGAGACGATAGCTGGTTGTTGCCAAGTTACAAAAGGTGAAAGGTTAAGGAATGCCTCTCCCTGTGATGGTGTTTTCAGAGAAGGCCAATGAAAGTACCGCTCACTCCTGGATACTCGGATCATGCTTGTCTTAGCGAGGACCCAAACACTGGTGATTTGGCTGCGTGTCCGTTTGGCTCTCGTCTCAGTCAGTGCCTTCTCGTCCTCTCTCAAGGTTTTTATCTCAGCGCTCTGTACATTGCTCGCGCTTCTTCATCTGTACCTCTGGTTCATCTCTGGCTTTATCTGTGTTCCTCTGTCTCCACTTTCTTTTCTCCTTGTCTTCCAAACCTCCTCATGTTAAACCTGTCCAAACACAGATGAAGCATGCCCTGACACACACATATGCACACCCACACACAGTGCTTGCTAATTCAAACATGATCATAGAGCTAAAAAGAGATTCTGAGCTTCTCACACAACCTGTCAGCCAAATCCACCCAGCAGCGATATTTGGAAGATTTTCCTAATGTCCCAAAATGAAACGTATGTTCTGCTTGGTGTCAGATATCATCCACTTTTCACTATGTAGTTAAGGTTATCCTGAAACTTATCTCTGTCTCACACATGCAGCATTTTTCTGCTTCCATCTCTCTCTCTGTATATCTGTTATCCACACGTGCACACAGAGGTCATTATGGAGAACCGCTGAGCTCTCAGAGCAGAGTGCAGCCCTCACACGGTCTGATATTATCATGTTCATGCCTCATTCATAACAAAGTCATCAAAAACCGTGAGCTTTTCCTACAGGTCATCTTTGGGTTTCAACCTAACCCCTGAAAGCCGAGGGTCATGGGAAGCTGCAGTTCTTGGCTCGACTGGATAGGAACTTCGCTGACAGGTTCTCTCGGAGGATGTTTGTAAAACGGCCGACCACCGATCCCACAGTAAAGAGAAGCCCTGGGTGACTGTGCCGTACATCACAGGCCAAGGACATGGTGAGCACATCGTGACCAATGATCTGAACCGAGGAGGAGGCTCTGAGAAATGAGTGGAAGAGTGCAGCCTTTACTCTGGGTTTGGACAAGGACAGGGTGTGCTGACATGTGTGCATCTGTGTGTGTATGTGTGTGTGTGTGTCTGTGTGTGTGAAGGAGGGAGGGCAGCAAGTAAGTATGTGCCTGCTTTAGTGGGTTGAATTGGTTTGATTACATTTGGAGATAGCAATCAGCTCCACTCCGCTCGCCGCTTTATTGTGTTTGATGTTCGACGAGCATCGAGACGGAGCGGCTCAGCAGGCATAGCTTGTGCTGATACACACACACAAACACACACGGTGGGAAGGAGTTTCAACACGGTTTAGCAAGCATATTCTGCACTGGCTGTAGCGCAGGTGTGCAAAGGTAGCACCTCTCTTCCCGACTCGTCCACCTGTCTCCTGGCTCTTTGTGTCACTCGGTTGCTTTGTCTGGATGTGTGTCATATTCTGGTGTCGAGCGGTTTTTGTTGTAAGTAAACACATTTGGAAATGCTCCGTCACTGTTTTAGGGTGGGAAAGGAGTGTGCGTATGCGCGTGTGTCTGGGAGTGATTGTGGCGGGGAGGTACAGCGCACACACACATGCAAATGTTTGACTCAATGCCGTGGAAACAGGCGATGTTTGGTCCTGATAGTTTCTCTCTCTCTTTAATTGTGGGGAAATGGGTTTCAGATGTTACTGCACGACTGATCACTTTGGGCCCCGCTCGGCCCCATCATGTCCTCCCAAACCACATCAAGAAGCCCAGGACTGATGTGGGACGATAGCAGCCTAGTAAGAGAGGCCCACTGTGGGGCTAAAATGCTCCTCAGAGGGCCCTTGCAATAACAAGATCCACACTAGTAGCAGGCATGTGATCTGTTAGGCGTGTTAGGCTGTGCTGCTGCCTGCAGTGTGATATGTGATGCCGCTGCTCTACAACATGAAATCTAACATGAGCAGAACAGAAGATTTCCATTCGCTGTCTGACGTGTAACTCAGCTTTCGTCCTAAATCTGGTGCCAGTGTTGTCGTTTCTCTCCTCGCCTTCTCCCAGTGGAGAGGTCAGAGGTTACGGCTCTCTGCTCAGCTGTATATGAAAAGTGGAAGTATTTATCAGCTTGAAAAAGACGTTGAGTCACCCAAATGTAAAAGAATTAAGACCCAAAGCTGTAAATTTAAACATTGAAATCACTTTTCCCTGTTTAAATAAAACACACATATGAAATCAAACTAATGAAAACTGCCCTGCACATATTTTCAGCACCTGTTGAAGAGATGGCAGACCACTGTGGGTGTAACAAACCCACATTCCAGTAATAGAGCCCTTTGGTTGCTTTGGTTTGTTTTCCTTGGATGACTCCTTACCCCTGGGTGAGGACTCTGGTAATTCACATGGGAGAATGCAGGGGTTGATGTCATGTGTTCCAGCTTTAAGAGCGGGAGAAAAAGAGAAACACACAAACACGCGGAACGGGAGAAATCTGGGATGCAATGCTGCCCTCTCTTGTTGGGTAAAAAAATGGACAAATCTGTGTCTCGCTGCTGGAAATTAAGGACTTTCACACGATATAGAAGCAATTATTTATTCAATAACCTGCATTAATCTATTCATTAGTCACTAAATTGCACCATTCATACATCCTTAAGCTAACTGCATGACTTCACCTGTGCAGTCTATAGCTCTCACAGCCACATAGCCTGGACAGGCTTCGCTGTGGTGCTGCTGACAGCACTGGCTGGAGTGGGATTCATCTCAGTGATAACCAAGAATCTACACGTGAAGATGAGAAACATTTGCATTACGTTTCTCTAACTCCAGCTGGTGCTGTTGTGTAATATTTACCAAATAAAGATCATAAATGAAAGTAACAATTCAAAAAAATGTGTCTTAAATCCCACAGGTCACACAAACCAGAATCTACTTGTGTTTGATCACCATCACGTCAGCTTCCTCCTCAGACTGTGGATTTTTTAAGGGTTTGCATTCCCTGACCCGAAGCACGAGCACTGCAGCTTTGAAAGCATTCAGTAAAACAGATACTGGTATATGTCATGTTGGCCTATTTTGCTCAGGTATGAAGACAGAGTGTTAATTTTCAGCACTTTAAGTGTGAACTCATGTGTTGGATCAGATGGAAACTACAGCTTTTCTCTTCCTTGTTTGTCTCAATTATCTGCAGATAATTCTGGCTTCTAGCTCATATTTTACTTTTGTAATCTCTCCTCCAAACACTTTCGAATTTAAACAAATGTAAATAACTCTGAAGCGCACATTTTTTGAGCTAATATGATGGTGAGAATGATAGAAAGGCGGGAGATAAGGATGTGGGACAGAGGGGAAGTTAGATAGCCACCAGTTGGTTGTATCAGCCAGCTGGCCGGCGTCCACAGAACTGTAGAGCTCTCCCTGATCTCTGGCTCAGTGAAAATACAACAGCCAGAGGGCAGAGGGGGCTGAAAAGGGTCCATTTGCATCGAAGCTTGGCTTGCTGTTTCTGCCGTTACCGTGGATATCGAGGGTATTTTTGTTGTCTGCAGCTCACAGCGGAGAAGATTATGGCAGGTGTGTGAGTTGGACTTGCACCTGCAGCTTTTTTTCCCCCCCTGTGGAACAATGACGTTCAGGTCAGCGTCTTTTACTTAAAGGAGTCTGTTTCTGAATCGAGAGTTTCACCGTGTTATATTTTAAATGTCCAAGAATCTGAGAAACGAAGCCAGAACACAGTGCTTCTGGCCTGTGGGCACGATAAGCCCACAGACAAAAACAGAAAACATCTGTTACCCATATTTTGTGATTGTTTCAAGAGGAGCAATCCAAGGTTTCTGTAGAAGGGTCATCATCATTTTGCTCTCTGTCCAACTGCAGTTTCTCTCTGTCTTCCTCCTGCTCTCTTTCAGTAGCTCCTATTGAGCATCAAAGCCTCCTCTCTCCGCTCCTACGGAGCAGGAATCTCCCTACTGTGTAAACATCGCTCCAGTCCTTTCCAACAGAGAAACAGATTGGATTTGAACCTGCGTGTGAACCTTAACATCTATACGGAATCAAAAAAGTCAAATAGAGGCGTGGATGGAAAGATGTCTGTCGTCTGATTTACCCTCATTAGTGAAACCAAACCCCGAATGGGAAGCGATGTCTGACTAAGATTGTTGTTGTGCATTTTTTGTGTGTCGCTCAGATAAACTTCATTTCCATCTGTTGCTGTTGAGTTCCTTCTCTAAACTATTCAGATGAATGTGTCAGAAGGGAGAGGACCAGGCGTGAGCCATTAAAGACTGGGAGGAGAAAGGGGTTATTCTGGAGGAACAAAGAGGAGTTTATTAGGACTAGACAGTATGTCATCAAAGTCAGGAGCTGACGACAAGCACAGAGAGCGTGTGTGTGCTGAAGTCAGGGAGTGTGGCTTTATCTACATGGGCACTTTTATGGATTGTCTGGGCTTTGTCTGGGGAGGACAGGGCCTTGAAGATTAACAAACCCTTTGAATGTGTATCTTTTCATATCAGCACCTAAATTACCGGTGTTCATATCATTGTAGTGCTCACAGACCCTTAGAGTAAAACATGGCTTTGGATAAGAGTCAGACAAGGGCACAGCCTGGTGGGAGTCAGTGGTAGTGCCTCCTCGTCTGCATGTGCACAGAGCCAAAGTAAATGTACTCATTCTAGGAAATCTGAAAGATTTTTGATCATTAAGAAAGACTTTAGGTAATACATCCTAATGACTTTGTGAGAGTTTTGCTATAAAAAATGTCAAATTATCAATACAATAATATGCATGATGTATATGACATTATTGTATTATAGATACTAATTTTCTCCAAAAAAAGGGCGAGAACTGAGGTAACTCTTATAGCTGAACATATTCAGTAACTCCAGTGCTTTATTTTGTAAGTTATGCATGTAAATTGACTTCTTCTTTATCCTTATACAGCAATAACATGTTAAGAGAGGGTTGAACTGATACCCCAGTGTGTATGCATGTACCCATCTTTGAGTGTCTGCATGAGTGAGAGGCTAAGCCTCGGCTGTGTGCATGTCCTCATCTGCCTTTTGGCTGCTTCAGATAAGCACATCAAAGCATTTGTATTCTTATCATCCCTTGTTCTAATTATAGCAGTAAGCCACAACAGTAAAAGGATAGAACTGGCGGCTGGTATTATGAGAGAGGAAAGCCCTGCATCCACCCGTAACTCTGTGTGGATGTGAGAAAGAGATCATAGCCTTTGATCACCTGCCTAAGTTTGATTGAAATGATACACCACCAAAGCCTTGTTTGGATATCGTTCAACAGGAAGCAGCAGGTGGGGCTGCTGAATCACCAGATGTGGCTTTTGTGTTGTTACATGTTACGTACTGCATGGGCGGATGTAGAAGCTCTGTCAGCTACCGCTTCAAAGGAGGTAGCCACATCACGCGAGCATCACTGGAGATGACTAGAGAGCGCTTCTCATCTTGATGTGATTCGCTGGTATGCATTTGTAGTTGTAGAGCCACAAAATCAACTCTTTCCAGTCAAATCAAGTCCATATCACAGCTTTGTGTTCTCACAGAAATCAGTGGTAGCACGCATAAACGTACGCCAAGCTGACAGGTGACATATAAAATTCTGTGTCAGAGTAAATTAGTTTGAAGCACTGAGCTGGCTTACAGGAATTATTGTTTGGTTGCACAGATTCAATAATATGTACAAAACTTTATTTGACTGTGTTTATTTGTGTCAGTGAAGTTCAGGTGATCACATGACCACTGTGAGAGCAAGTTAACAGGGTAACTAAGCGGGTAATGCTCTTTAAAAAGAGAGTGTGATTCGAGTTCCATACAAATACAGGCCGTATTATGAGTGGTCTCAACGTAAGTTATATATTGTGTTGGTGTGTGGTGGATGGGCCAGTTGTACTCTTATATTACCAGTGTTGGGATTGTTACAAAAAAAAGGAATGAATTACACATTACTCGTTACTTTTCTTAAAAATAATGCAGTATGTTACATAATTACCAACTAACAATATAAACCTATAGGCTACAGCTCCACAAACACAGATCCCTGTCCTGATGAGGACACATGAACACAAAGCAAAGATGGAAACCAGCACAGTTGGTCGCCACGGTGATTCTACTGTAGAAACCTGAACAGGTAGAAACGGAGGCTGCAGCCTGACTGCTCACCAGTCTGCTACCTGTTGGTTCAGGCTCTGGCTGCTGGTCTGGGGTCAGCATTCATTCAGCTTTAACATCACTCTGGGTTGTTGGCCAGGTTTGCGTTAGCATGCTGAAGCTCTGTTAGCAGTATGTAGTATGCAGCTTTTTCTGTCCTGGATGCCGTTTCCATTTTTTGTGCAAACAAATTACATAATTTTCATATCACCTCTCCTCAAAACCTGTATCGTGGCACCACTCCGCCATCCCCTCCTCCCACACAGGAACTGAAATCAGCTGATTGCAGTAAACGTGCAAGAAAAGAAAACGAATGTTTTGTTGTTTCTATCCGCCCTGTGCACAGATAACCGAGAACGTTTGTAACCAAAGGGACAACATGATTGTGACTCTACTGTAATTACTGAATTTAGTACAGTAGCATGTTACATTACTCTGTTACTAAAAAAGTATTGTGATTACAGTAACACATTATTACAGGAATGTCTTACTTTATAATGTCAAAGTGAATAAAAAACAAACAGCTTTTATTGCCTGTGAATCTCCCGTTCATACTTTATTTGTAAGTCTGCTTTCGTTTTGTGCTCTCTTCTTTTGCTGTGCTTCATTTTTATTGTTCCCTCTTTTCTGCCTTTGTTTTTCTTTGGTGATGAAGATGAATGTGAGGACACCATTCTCTGTGATGTACCTATGAAAGAGGAGATTTACTGTGGATGCTTTTTCCAAGCGCAGCCGTTACAGTATCCCTATGCCTAATTAAAAGGAATGAACCATTTAAAAAAATACAATCTCAAATTTTTGGGAAGACACTATCATAGATCTACAGTGCTGCACCAAAGGTTTCCATGTGATCACTACACTGAGTCAATAGCTGTGAGTGTTTGCAGACAAGCCAGCATCTTCTATGCAAACTACAGGCGACAGCAGAAATCTGCTAGTGGACAAAGTAATCACCACATACCTGTTTGTGACCAATGGCACGCCAGCAACCTCCAGCAATCGCTCACCAACAAGTTGGAAAAAATTCCCTAGTGACTGGAGGTTGTCAGGGTGGCCTAGCTGGATGCAGACACATTTAGGAACAAGATGCTCGAATAGAAAAACAATCGTGTGGCAGCTGTCACGTTCATTTTAAGTGCGCGTTACTTAGACCTATTGATACATTGTGTCTATCAATAGGTCTAAGACCTATTACGTGTGTGTGTGTGTGTGTGTATGTGTGTGTGTGTGTGTCGCCTTGTTAGCAGCTCTATGACCGTGCAGCTGCAGACAAAAGGATGAGAGCCAGCTCTTTTTACAGTCTGCCGCATTCACAGTGACCCACCTGTCTGTGTGTGTGTGTGTGTGTGTGTGTGTGTGTGTGTGTGTCTGACTCTGTTTGTATTGAATGATCCCACCTGTCTCACGCTGCTCTCTTCAGATTGTATTCTCCACCTGTCAGTGTCAGCCGTGCTAATCCCTCTCACCAGCTCTGACAGGCACGTCTTCGATAAGAGACGACACATGATCCTTTTACTGTTTGATCTGACACACACACACACACACACACACACACACACACACACACACACACACACAAAACCAGGCAGCCTTCTCTCTGTGTCTTGAAAAGCAGGCCAAATACTGCATTGATCATTTCTTCCCCTTTTGCTCGTATCAGACTTTCTGCATCCCGCAGTTATTCTGTGCAGCTTTTCAAAACCAAATCATATTTAGTACAGACATGTTTTATAACATGGTGAGGGCTGATGTGTGCTGGAGAAATCCTTTTAAGTAGAAAAGTAATGGAATTTTTTTCTTCTACTGAAAGTTTATGTAAGGATCTCAACATTTCTTGAATCAGTCATGTTAAATATGTCACTGTCAATAAAGTACAATTTTTTGTAAGTTGCAACTTTTGGGCATAAAGACATTTACTACTACATCTACAGCCTTTATGTTTATGTACAAATATCATGCAAACTTCATCTAAACTCGAAGCACTGCAGCATCTTCCTCCCGTGACTGCTGAGTGTTTTCCATCATCCCGTGTCTCCCTGTTCACTCCCTCAGTTCGCTGATGGGAGAATTCTGTCAATGAAGCAGATATTAGTCAGAGGTCTGGGAAACCTTCACTCCTCCGCTCTGCAGTTGTTCTGCCTGATCTGTCGTTCCACAGCTTCACAAGAACTAATTAAATGTTAGGATGAGTTGGTGAAGATGCCTGCTGACAGGAGATATCACCAGCTGAGCTCTCCCTTCATGACAAACATCTCCACTCCCAGACTGGGTCTATGTGCAGTCAGCTGGGTGTGACTGCCCTCTAGCGGTCAACTTTGTATTTGTCAAATTTTACATGGACAAGTGAGAGTTGTATTTTTTTGTTTCTGTTTTTAAGGCTGGCTGATGAAAAATATACTGCTGTGCTTCCAGTGCTGAAATATTTGAAAATGAAAATAATGATTGAGAACCAGTAAAACTTATAATGTCTAACCTTAATTAAAATTCACCTTTTCTCTCTGCAAGTTCTGAATAAAGTGACACTCATAATATATGCATTTTGTTACACACTGAGAAAATGGATGCGCTGTTATGGAATCAGGCTGAAAGAGGTCACTACACATATCTCCTACAGTTGCACTGACCCACCACCAGGAGGCAGCCTTGTCACAGACAATGCAAAGACAGAAACTTATCATATCTTCTTGCATAATCCTGAAACATGCACACAGCAGCTGAAATTTTTGATGATGTTTTACTCCTTATCTTTTGAGTTCAGGCAGTGGTAGACTTTGATTTGAAAAGCAACATAATACCAAGGATGAAAAGTTTGACACTGCTGTCATACAACATGCAAATTTCACAATGAACACAATTACATATACAGTATGTACCTAAATTGGAAAAAAAAATCATAGCTGTGATAAAAGTGAGCATAAGATGACACTATAAGGGAAGATATTATTTTGGAAACACTGTTTTCCTCTGATTGGCCAGACCTTTGCTGTAAATATATCCAATATTAAAATTCTAAACACAGTGTACCATTGTGCTGAGAGCAGGCACTGGGAGGACAAAGTTCTCTGTCCAGCTAAATTACACATCAAATGTTGCGTTCACCATCAGATGAGTAATCTGCATGAGCAGCGGGGACAGAGAACAACTTCACATTAATGTGTGATTTTGTTTTTGTGCTGTTAGAGATAACGGTTGTACAGGAAATGATTGCTCTTGATTAATGTTATAAAACTGCCGTTTGTTTCTTTTGTTTTTTATCATTAACTGCAAACTTTGTGTGACACTGCTGATGAAACATCACAAATCTCCACTGGGATGAATTAACTGGGATTCAGTGATTTTTTTTTTTCCACCCACAGCTTCCTCTTTTTTGTCACCGCTTATGACTCACCTTTCTCTCACCTCCCATTCCTGTTCTTTTCATGTCCTCCCCTACAATTCTCACTCCTCCTCGGTAACTTAGACCTGAGTATTTTTTTAGAGTGATTTTAGTATTTAGCATAAGCACATTTAGTGCCTTACACAACACACACACGCACACACACACACACACATTCTGAATTATGAATTCTAAATTATGACAGACAGTATAATTGTTAAGCAGGAGGTGGATACTGCAATAGTGGAAAATTGTATTTGAACATGCCTGATTTTATATTTTGTTTCATGAATTAATTAAGTAATAAACTCATGGAGTGGTTTATCGTACAACTGAAACGCACAACAAACTTCAGAGTCATCTCCTGATGTTCTAGCTTTAATTCATTCTGAATCATCCCATTATATTCACTGTTATCTGTTCTTTGCAAAAGGCAGAAAATATTGGGAACCCAAATAACTTCCATCAGGTATCCGCGGAACCCCAAACTGAGCCAAAAATTCAATATTTTAGCCTCACAGTCATGTTTTCACAGAACCCTGTGAGCACCTCTGTAAAAGCAGAAATGTTTGCAGTTTGTGGCATCTTGTTAACACGCAACTAAAAGTTCCAGACCAGCAGTCTTCCCAGAAGTGGATGTCTCAGCAAATTCATCCCAAGGTCAGATGGCCATGAGCTCCACCTCAGACTCCACAGGCCTCCATTAGCTACGTGAATGCTTATGTTGCTCTGGATATACAAATAGCCTTTTGCTAAGAAGATCAGAGTACATATTTTGTATATGATGTGTGATGATGTCTAAATGTTGCATTTAGTGGATAACAAAAGGCTTGAAAAGCACTGGCTGGTCCCATCTCAGTCTTGAAAAGATCCACTGCCCAATCCAGAACCAAAAGGGCACATTGGATAAAATCTGGGGTCTTTTTCTGACAAACGTCTCTAACCTTCAATTTAAGGATTTTCCTGCTAACTAACTGATTTGCTTATTCCATAGATGTCCGATGTGCATCTGTGTTAATGGGAATGTGAAGCTCAGTGGTGCTGCACCTCTTTACCTATGTTCTAACATGAGAAGTTCTATTTTGTATTCAGTGTAACCAGTTTTTGTTTTCTTCTTTTTTCTTTTTTTCATAAACTGTATCCACAATCCCTCAATAAAAATATTTTGAGTAAAAAGCACTGGCTGGTCCCCATTTCTACTCCGACATTCAGATGGTAGGGTCAGATTTTGGAGTAATCTTATATAAATACTTCAGGTGGTGGTTTAATGGTGTGGGGGATATTTTCCTCTTAAATAATCTCAAACTAGTGTCTTAAACATGAGAATAAACATTAAATGGCCTCTACAGTCACCAGATCTCAATCTAGTCGAGCACGTTTAGGATGTGGTGGAAGAGGAGACTCACATCACGGGTGTGGAGCTGATAAATCTGCAGCAACTGTGTGATGCTGTCGTGCTAATTTGGATCAAAATCTCTGAGGGATGTTTCAGGCACATTATTGAATCTGTGCCACAAAGAATTGAAACAATTCTGAAGGCAGAATGGGATACAGCTTGGCACCAGTGAGCTGTACCTAATAAAGTGGTCAGTAGAATGTAAAAAAAACATATCACATATGGAATTTTCTTCATTTCCAAATCTAAATTATATCACAGGGAATACAGGTGTTGATCAATCTTTTAAAAGAAACTTCCCTCCCATCATCCAGCCGTTTCCTCCCAGCGCGCCGTCTCCAGTACTGCGATTCATGTTTTTTCACCTTTTGTGAGTTGTTGCTTCATGTCTAATACGTTGAGATTATACACATCCTGTTTCAATTTGTTTGATTTGTGATGAAAGAGTTTCTTTTGATGACCACCTGATTTATGATGTTTTGGATCAAACGTTGGGATGATCAAAAGAGGCGGGTACGACGGGTTGCACTCTGCAGTTTTGGGACGTCACTCTTTGGGCTACAGTGTAACAGAAAAGCTTTATTGTTTGATTGTTGTTATTCTGATACAGTAAATTTGGTGTTCTAAAGCTGGGAGAGCGGCTGCATTGACAGACTGGAACTCCAACTAATGCTGGGAAAATTAGGTCAGGACATTGTTGTACGTTAGCCTTTGTCACATGTAGCACATAATAAGAACAAGTTTGTGTGTGTGTGTGTGTGTGTGTGTGAGGACTCGTGACAACAGTGATGTTAATTCAATTATACTTAAACTTGCTGTTTTTCTTACTATGATGATGACATAGTAAGAGCAGAGGAAGTGGTACATTTAAATTAAGGATGAACATCCCCTCCGACTTCTTCTGCATTCTACACATACAAACAAGTGAAAGACACATATTTCATATTTTTTGCAGAGGAGACCTCTGTAGGATATTTTAAACTTATGTTGATATTGTGTACCGTGATGGTAAGTGGTATTTATGCTCTGAGCACTCAAACTGTGGCTCCACCACTTTAATCACGTCAACATGCAGACTGGAGTAGGAGGGGAATTGAACCACTGACCCACTAATAAGTAGATGACCTGTGCTACCTCCTGAGCCACTGCCACCCCCTGACATGAATGCAGGCCGGATTATTTCACTGATTTTAATCATTAGAAGTGTAGAGTGTGGTGAGAGAGATTGGTCACTTTATTAGGTACACCTTTTTTGTCCATATTGACATGACAGCATCACACAGTTTCTGCAGGTTTCTCAGCTGCACATGGATGATGCAAATCATTTCGCAGCATCTCAGAGGTGCTGTGCTGGACTGAACTCATCATCATTATGTTCAAGGAGCCAGTGTGAGACAGTTTGAACTTTGAACTTTACACAGAAGATGGGTGAAGTGTGGTCATGAGGGGATGGACATGGTTAGCAACAATACCAATGTAGGCTGTGGCATCTGCATCATACCCAGTTGGTACAAAGGGAACCAAAACATGCCCTCACACTATTACGCCACCTGCAGCCTGAAGTGTTGATACAAGACTAGATGGATCCATGCTTTCATGTTGTTAACACCAAACCCTGGTTCTACCATCTGAATGTCCCAGCAGAAACAGACTCGGACCAGGCAACGTTTCCCAATCTTCTGTTGTCCAGTTTTGGTGAGCTTGTGTGAATTATTTCCTGTTGTTAGCTGACAGGAATGACACCCAGTGTGGCCTTCTGCTGCAGGCCATCTGTTTAGAGATTTGATATGCCGTGAATACAAAAGCAGAGTAGAGCAGCAGATCACTGAACTTCTCAAAGTAAAAGAAATGTTGATATAAAAATTTTAAAACTTAGGATGAATGACCTCAGAACATCAGGTTACAGTATTACAGGTCGCATGTAATGTGTAGTTCTTCATAGTTTAACTGTATGACAAAGCAGGCTTTGAATATTCCACTGCATTAGACATTCACTTCTATTTACATGTGTTTACAGTTTAAGATGAATGGAAAGATCAGACTGTAGTCATGTAACCTAGTGAAGCTGTGCCAGTTCTACTGACTGTAATTGGATAAGTCTATTTGGATCCAGGGACATGTTACCCACACCTACAGTGGCTGGGTGTTTCCCATGAACTGCTACTGCATGGGGTCAGTAGCAATTCCTGCTTTACTGAAATAGCAACAATTCTACCTGCTTTGTAAAGCAGGAGACATCTGAAGCTCAGCTGAAAACTAATTACTGCTTTGATTAGTGGGAGTTCAGTTCAGTTCATTTTTATTTCAAACATATACATTCACCAACATTTCATAAAATCATTCCATGCAGTTGTTTGAAAAGGAGTAGACAGAAGTATATACTTATTTAGCCCTACCCCCTCAGGTTTACATCCTCATCATCTAAATTTGAACAACAAAAACGTTTACAATGCCTTCAACTTAGAACATAATAACATCACAAAATATATATATATATATATATATATTTATTTATTTTCTCATGTTCAACTAAAACTATATTTAGATTTGCTAATTTGTAGAAGAAAATAAACATCAGTTTGACTGCTGTCTTGGGTTAATTGCAATTTCTTCATTCTTATACTTATTTAAAATTTCTTTTTTGAGTTTTATTTTAAACTGGTTTATATCACTACTGACCTTTATTTCTTCTTTTAACTCATTCCAGAATTTAACTCCCGCTATTGAAATAGACATCTTCTTCAATGTTGTTCTTACTCTTCGTAATTTTAAATTCCACTTCCCTCTAAAATTATACCTCCCTTCTCTTTCTAAGAACCATTTACTTATTTCGATTGGGAGCATCCCTTTCCTTGCCTTATATATTATTTGCACTGTTTTAAACTTCACCAGATCCTGGAATTTTATAGCTTGCGTCTTAATAAAGAGTGCGTTTGTGTGAGCCCTATACCCCTCCTGATTTATTAGTCTAATAGCCCTTTTCTGCATTATGATTATAGTCTGAATATTACTTTTATATGTATTTCCCCAAACCTCTACACAATAACTCATGTATGGTAATAGTAAAGCACAATATAACATATACAATGTTTTCCTATCCAGAAATTGTTTTACTTTCCCCAAGACAGCAATGCCCCGAGCTAACTTTCCCCTCACATAAGTGATGTGTGATTTCCAACAGGCCTTATGATCAATGATCACACCAAGAGATTTTATGGTATTAACCCTTTCTAGATATACATTATCAACACAAATTTCAATGTTAATGTTTTTCTTATAGTTTCCGAATAACATAAATTTTGTTTTATTTAAATTTAAGGACAATTTGTTTCTATCAAACCACTTCTTTAATATCTAACTCCCGTGTGATCACCTCCAAAACCTGTTGAAATTCCACACCTGAACAAAGTATATTGGTATCATCTGCAAGAATTACAAACTTTAGTATCTCCGATACTTTACAAATATCATTTATATACATAATAAACATTTTCGGTCCCAATACTGATCCTTGAGGTACTCCACATTCAATATCCATCAATTTAGATTTAAACTCATTTATTTGTACATATTGCTGTCGATTCATCACATAGCTTTTTATCCAAGCCAATACCACACCCCTAAACCCATATTTTTCCAGTTTGATTATTAGAATTTTGTGGTCAACAGTATCAAATGCTTTTTTTTTTAGATCTAGAAAGACTCCAAGTGCATACTTCTTGTTATCCATACATTCAGTTATTTCTTCCATTAAATCCATTAATGCCAAAACTGTTGATCTATTATTTCTAAACCCATACTGGCAATTTGCCAACAATCCATGTTTATCCACAAAGCTATCAAATCTTTGTAGAAATAGTTTTTCCAGTATCTTAGAAAACTGGGAGAGTACCGACACTGGTCTATAATTTGTAAAACAATGCTTTTCACCTGATTTAAAAATGGGAATAATTTTTGCAACTTTCATTTTTTGTGGAAAAACCCCTTCCTGGAAAGACAAATTAAAAATATATTGTAGCGGTTTTACAATACCATCAATTACTCTCTTTACCGTTACCATATCAATATCATGACAGTCAGTACTCGTTTTGTTCTTAAGTCCACTGACAATATCATATATCTCCTTCTCTTCCACTGCTCTTAAAAACATTGAACTTGCATTCCTTTCAATGTTTCCTCCAGTCTCCCTTTCTATCATATCAACCTTTATTTCCGCTGCCAGTTTTGGCCCTATATTTACAAAAAAATCATTGAATCCATCTACTACTTCGTTCATTTTACTAATAGTATTTGTCCCTTCCATAAAATACCCAGGGTAGTCATTAGTCCTTGGTCCATTTTTTATTATACTATTTAATACCTTCCATATCCCTTTCATGCTATCTTTATTATCTTCTAACTTTTTGATGAAGTATTCTTTTTTACAAGTTCTCATTATGTTAGTTAATTTATTTTTATACTTTTTATATTTCTTTTCAGATTCTGTAGTTCTCTTTTTAATGAATTCTCTATATAAGGTGTTCTTTTTTTTTCTTTTTTTTTCACAGGCATTTTGCAGTTCCTTCGTCATCCATGGTCTTAACTATTCTTATTTCTGTTAATGATAAGAGACAATAATGATTTGGGGCATCAAAAACACCCTGGCAGCCTCTCAGCCTCTGAGTTAGTTGGTTACCATTCATGTTTCAGTGAAAGCTGAGTCAGTGCAAGCAGATAATGTTAACAAATGTGCGCAGCTGAAAAAAAAAAATTTTCTACCTGTCAAAGTAAAACAAATACAGGTGTTTTGTTCTGAAAACTTTGTCCGGGTGTCTGGACAGACAAAATTTAAAAACCATTCCAAGTTTAGGCTGCTCATAGCTGGCAGAAACTTTTTGTACAGATTGTTTTCCAGCAACTCTTTGGGGAACATTTTTGTCTGAATTTCTAAAATGAGAATGAGGCCTGTGTCGCTTCAGTTCATGTAAAAACAGCCAGAATACGTGTCAGGTGCTCGTGTGTCTGCACAAAGTTTTACAGAATTTTTATTTGTGCTTCAGAGGCTTAAGTCTGCCAGTTGAGCATATTTAATGCTACATAAACATACAGAAACATCGCTTTGAAAGTTGGGCTCAGCTCACCCAACCTGCATATTACTCACTGAGTACAAATTAAAGCTCTGAAGGAAAAATAGGAGAAGATTTGGCAGCACAACTTCTGACCTCTGATCAGGTCAAAGTAGCTCGCATCATCTTCTGCCTAAAAACTGCAGAGCTTCCACAGAAGGAGTGGATAGTGAAGGCTCGGGGTTTAAAATCTGCAGCAGCTGTTGATTTTCGCGTGCTGCTTTTTATTATTTCTGGAAAATTTGTAAACAAAAAATCTAAATGCAGAGAAAAGATAAGATTCCAGCAGGTAGTGTAGAAACATCTCAAGATTACTCTAGTGCTTCCCAAACACCTTCACCTGCTACACCTATGTCCCAAATCGCAACCTATGTTTTCAAGAACACAACTGCAACCAGCCCTGGGACTTAACCCACACCTTACATTATAAAACTGAGTTTAGGGTCACGTAACATTAATCTAATTTAAATCTTTCTGCACATTTCAAAAGCTTCCAAAAGAAAGATAAATATCTTGTCTGCAGTCTTGTCTGCAGCCAGACTGTGCCTGAGGTGAGACTGCTTTAAGGAAACAGAAAGGTCAAAGGTCGGTTTGTTTTTTTACCCCACTGCAGCCCTGGCTCTGGGAGCAGGGGGCTTTCATTAGTAGTCAGTGTAAAATTGTGTTGTGTTTTGGGGAGGCTGAGGTCAGATGGAGACGGCCTGAATTATAAATAGCCTCGCTTTCCCAAAGTAACCAGACTGGTGGAGAACAGCACTTGAACCAAATCAGTCAGTGTCGCTGCTATCAATGGCAACCGAGACCTAAAAACAACAGCCCTGGTGATTGGACCATTGATTGGCTTTCTCATTGGCTGGCCCGACTGTCAGTCAGAGGCTGAACCTGCTGGTTCGTTTAAGCCTGAGATTTACGCATAGCCACAAATCTTCGCTCCGCTCACAGACGGGATCGTGCCGCAGCGTCTCCGCGCGCGGCACTGAGAGAACATCTGCTGGGACATAATTTTACACAGCAGCAGAAGAAGAAAAAAAACACTCTGTCCTCCTTCACCTCCGCCGAGGAGCGACCAGACGTTACACATAAGCGTGTAAATGGAGTTTCAGTCGCTGTCGTGACTGCTGTTCGCCGCCTCTCACTCTGCTCAACATTCTGCGTTCAAGCCGCAGCAGCATCCAAACCTCCGCAACTCTCCACCGCGCAGACATGGGAACCGTTCTCTCTATATCTCCCGCGACCAAGAAGGCGTCGATCATGGATGCCGAGGTCGCAGGAGACGGAGGGAAAAACGACAAGAGCCTCAAGCGCCACTCCATGTTCGTGTCTCTGTCCTGGAAGAAGCTGGTGGCTAGTTCGGCCAAGAAGAGCGCAAAGAAAGTGACCCCGAACCCGCTGCCCACTCGAGAGCTGCCGTCCAGCCAGGTGGCTCAGCTCAACAGCGAAAACGTGAGGAAAACGCACCAGACCGAAGAGAAGAAACCGAAAGCGCCCATCCCCGTCCCGGTGCCCACGGTCCCCACGCAGAACAGCGAGTCTGTCGTGCAGAACGGGAGGCTCTCCTCGGTCCAGAAGCAGCCCAGCAGCGTGTCTCTGGTGTCACCCAGGCGGATAGTCATCCAGGCTTCAACCGGCGAGCTGCTTCGCTGTTTGGGGGACTTCTTGTGCCGCAGGTGTTACAAACTGAAAGAGTTAAACAGCGGAGAGGTGATCCTCTGGTTCCGAAACATTGACCGGACTCTTTTGCTCCAGGGCTGGCAGGACCAAGGCTTCATCACGCCGGCCAACGTGGTGTTCGTGTACCTGCTGTGCGAAGACACGATATCGGACAGCACCGACAGCCCAGCCGAGCTGCAGGGCACCTTTCAGACTTGCCTCTACCTCGCCTACTCGTACATGGGCAACGAGATTTCCTACCCGCTCAAGCCGTTCATGAACGAGACGAACAAGGACGTTTTCTGGGAGACATCGCTCCGGATCATCAACAGGATGAGTGCCAAAATGCTTCAGCTGAATGCAGACCCACACTTTTTCACCGAGGTTTTCCAGGATCTCAAAAACCAGCGCGACAGCAGCGAGTCGAACCTGGACCGCTGACATGGAAGCGAACAGACACTGGTCTAAGATGAATGTAAAGAAATCACACAGCTGTGGTTTTGGACGGAAAGGCCATCCTGGAAGGATTCTCCTGGCTGGGCTGAAATTGTCTCTCATGATGTTACACAACTTCAGTGTGGTGTTTAGGCTACAGTTTAAGAAATCTCATAAATGCATGCCAGTTGTAATATTGTCCCTCTTTTGTCTTGTCTCTTGGGTGACGCAGGGGTTGGCACTTGAATCTCCATTTCATTCAAGATTAGCCTATATTGTGAGTTAGTGAATGGATGTGACAGTGAGATGAGGTTCCAGGCAGGACCGGAATAGTTGTCTGAGCCGAGTTAAGAGGTGGAGCTGTCCGAGGTGCTGACCTGTGCAGCCATTTCTACTCCATCCCTGCTGTTCAGTCACTTTTCCACAACAGAGCCAAGCTTGGCTTAGAGGACCAAAATCAGCCCAGTACACTTTCAGCACATAAGCCTAAGCCTTGTAAGCACAGCCAGTATATATGTGCTTTTTAAACATCTCCGTCAGCTGATAAGTAAGCTGCTGAACATGCATACCAGTGGGTTAAAAACACATTGCCTAGAATAACTGTAGATACGAGTCTGTAGGGAACAGAGCTACAAAACTATCGTTTCAGTCTGTACACACTGGCTCGAGGTACACAAGGTCCACCTGCAGAAAAAAAACAAAAACACCACCACCATACTTTATGTGTGACTTTTTAACATCTGGTTGGCATGCAGCCGTTTTCAGTTCCTCATGAAATGAACAGCAGTCTCATTTTGCATTAGCAGTGTGATTCTGTAGTAATGTACAAAGGCTTTTGCTTCAAGTGGAACATGAGGACAAGGGGCAGAGGTGCCCCACATGAATGTGATATGTTGCACTAAGAGAGCCCCTGAGCGGGCAAGGCCTCTTTTGTGCATTGCTTTCCAAACTGTGTTGGCCACTGCGATGTACTGCTTTGCAACACATTGCAGAGGTCAACTGAAGACTGAATCGATTGTACAGGTTTTCTTTTGTTTTTTCAGGCGATTTAGTTTTTTTGGTTTAATCTCTATGTGTGCCAACTAATGAATGGCCTGAAACTCTATGGTTTACATGTACATAACCCATGTTTTTGCTCTTTTTTTCCCCTCTACCTGTTTTGAAGGTCGGTATGTACAATGTAGTTAGAGCTTAATGATCAAAAGATTTCGTCCTGTGCTGTAATTGTGCTGTTCGCCTCCATTTGCTGGCTTCAGTTCACTTTCAGTGCAGTCGATTCAGGATTCTTCAAAGTACAAATATTTAATGTAAAGATCTCATTATGGAGTGACAGGAGAGTATACTTTGCACACATGTCATTGCAGTTTCTATAAGTTAAACGTGATCTGACTCTGAAACCAAACCTACAGCTCAGTCCTGTTGTGGTCCCTCTGGGTGATCATTGTGATGTGGTGTTGTGAATCCATTGCTTGGAAAGTGAATTAAAATGCTGCTATTTTGCACAGCTGTGAACAAACCTTTGATGTTTTTGCACAGTGCTATATGATAATGGTGATGTACCAGTGTTTCCTCTCAGGCGCTGGAGTGTTTGCCATTATGTTTGCAGTTACTGTGACCAGCTCTTGCTCTAGGATGATCTTCTGTGAAAAAAATATTTTGTACAGCTAATTTTTCCTAAATGTCATCAAGGAAAGTGTTATTTAGGTGTGTGTGTGTGTGTGTGTTTGTTGTCTGTGGAGTTGTACCACAGCTGCATTCACTCTCTCTACATGTTAATAAAAGGTCAGTACAGTAATTGTTTATGGTGACCATGTTGAAATAAATCCAGACTTATTAGGGATTTCTTGTCTTTCTTGCAGTGTTTTTATTTATATATTTATCATTTTGCAATGATGTGTGCGTGTGCATGTGCATACTACTCAGCGCAGTATATATCCACACATGCTTGCTGAGCCTGTTTGTACAAACCTTGCAGTTTCTTGCAGGAGTAATTGGGCAGCCTCTTATCCATGCAAACCACCCACTAATCCTTGATTTGCAGGGAACCCTTGAGACATGGTTATGCAATAGGAAAAAGTCCATGACGAATATGCTTACTGGGATGTGTCGGGGATGTTATCATGGGTTGCCATGAGACTGAAACTCCTGAGAGTTTATAGGTTGCCATGAAACTAGAATTCAGATAGAGGTGTATGGGAAGGTTTGCTGGGATCGTCTTTATAGATAATGATTCAGGTTTATGTGTAGAAGAAAGTGGCTGTGGGTGCAGCTCGGTAGGAACAGTACATCTCAGAATACGGTGTAGTTAACTGCTGCTCTATACACTGAGGACTGCAAAGCATGCTGACACATATAAGGGATATTTTTGGCTTCGTATCTGGGTTTCCTGGGTTCTCTAATCAGGGGCAGATGCTGAAATGAGAACAGAGACAACTAAACCGTAAGAAAGCAAAATCTATAATGTGGCATTTTAGCAGTAGGTATACATTCATGCTGAAATCATTAAATATTTGATGAGTTTTGAAAAATCTGCAAAGAAATAAATGCAACATAGTTACAAAGAGACATGCCACACTTGATTTGATGAAACGATTTGAGATAATTAAGTTTCAGCTCAGATCACAGGTACATTGAAGATTTACTGTATGACGGAATGGAGCTGCATTGATAAGGATTTCCTCCTGGATTTATGAATAAGCCACGTGGGCTGGAGGGCTCCTTAATGTGATTGGTTAGAATCTGCTGCAGTCTCAGAACTGTCTGTGACTCGCTCTCACTCTGTTGTCTTACTGGGACATACAGTCTGCTCACAGAAGTAGAAATGAGAACGGCAGACAGGATAACAGGACAAAATAGACATTATGGCAGAAAAGGGAGCAGCAGGGAAATGGTTTGCAGAGGTAGAAAAGAAATCATAACAGGGACAAAAAAAACAGATTAGAGACAAGGTTTCAGTTTGTTTCAATAAAGAATAACATCTAATCTTTATCTATTCAAGCCATTTAAAGCAAGCATTTTAACCTCAGCTGTATTAAGTTAACTATGCTTAATGAAAGTCTGTTTTGACTCATGAGTTTAAATAACATCTATACCAGGAAAGCTTGAGTTTAATGCAGCTGCTTGATTGATTTTTTTTCCCTACTGGAAAACACAGGAGCATCACTGCTGTATGATTTCTTGTATTGATCCTGTGAGCTGATCTATGAGGTCAAAAAGTAATAAATGGAAAACAGCACGTCATCGTGGTTGAAATAGCTTTCCGGTTATAGATTTTTTTTCCTAACTCTTGACAGGTTGACTTGGTTGCAGAATCCTTGCAGTCATTATGTAACAGTCTCACAGTGCAATGTTGAGAGCCTTCTCTTTGTTATTATGATTCAAACCAGGTCTCCTGCATATCTGTCTGCCAGCCCGCTTTCTGCATTCTTCTCCACTGCGTCTCTATAGTAACGGGTAGGTAAGTGAATGAGAGCTGGGCAAAGTGAGCTGTGTTGGGCTGAGCGTGGGCTGAACCACTGCACAACACATACACACTGCAGTGATCAGCAGAGGACGTGCACACGGTGCTTGTGCATGTCTGTCAGTGCAGGCACGTCTCTAACTCCTCCACACTGATCCACTCTGATTCACTTGTTTTCGGTCTTCATTTGGTCTCCTTAAATAGGGGCGCAGTGGGGATCCCAAACTAGGGGTAGGGGGGGTCAGGGAAGCAGATCAAAGCCTGCGTGCAAAGCTTGTAGTTAAAAAAGAACCCTGCTTAGACAGTTTTGTGGTGCCTTGCTGAAATCTTTAAGGGGAGTCATTTATATTTTTTTGAAAAATTAATTCAATGCAGAAGAACCAGAAACTGCAGCTCATCTAATGGACACTTAAGACTGAGTCCAAAACTGAGCCAGTCCTCATAGAATCTCATGTTAAAATGTCAATTACACAGCAGCAGAAAGCATGCTTACAGCCAGGTTTAGCTGCTTTGCCAACACAGGGACCTGCAGCCACTCACTGTGTGCTAGTGTTAATGTCACCACCCCAAAGTCAGCAACGGGGGGGGGGGCAACAGGACAAGGAAAGAGGACAAGGGCAGGTGTAAAAGTCATGCAGTGTTTATTTACAATATGTTTCAACAATAATAACCAAACAACAACAAAACAAAGGTGGGGAGGAGGACCAGGCAGTGGAGCCAAAGGAATGCTTCTCTGCAGACAGTCTAACCAAGCTCAAACACAATGGCCCATCTGCTCTACTGAGTCAGTCAAAACCATACAAAAGTGGCATCAACCACATAACCTAGTGCTTCTTCGACTCTCCTGCTGAAGCCTCTAGCTGAACATTTTCATCAATGAGATTGTGAAATTGACCATCCTTAACCTGACTTTGATTACTCAGAGGAAAAACCATTTACAAAATTAACTACACCTCCTGTGGGTCAGGAGAGTGGACTGTTTTCCACAGGGGTGGGAAACTCCAGGCGTCAAGGGCCGGTGTCCTGCAGGTTTTAGAGCTCATCCTGGGCCAACACACCTGAATCAAATGATTAGTTCATTACCAGGCCACATCTAAAACCTGCAGGAGTTCCCCCGCCTCTGGTCTACCAGTTGGAAGGCTGGTGGATTAAGCCAGTATCAAAGTTTCCTTGAGTAAGATACTGAACCTCCAGAGTTCATCAGTGTCAGTTTGTGTGTCACAAAAAGGTTTAAACAAAGGTCAAAGGCTCTGAGTGCTCAGCTATATAAGTATCAGTCCAGTCGCCATTTTTCAGATCCACAATCTACAGCCATCACACATATACAGTCTATAGATGAAACTTGTTTTCCAACACTAAACCTTAGCTGATAACAGCCCTCAACCCTCTCATCTAAATATTTTTAACTCGCTAAATGCTGCATTTAAGGTTTGCAGAGTTCATATCCAGTGGATGATGCTTTTGCCTTTAATAATTACAATTTTTTTTTTTTTGAAAAAGTCCAAAAAAAGTTGTGACACTGAAATGTAAATGAAAACAGAATTCAATGGTTTGCAAGTCTCAAATCTATATTTTATTCATAAAATTTCAAGAAAAACATTTGCTCATTCTGAATTTAATCCAGCAACGTGTCTCAAAAAAGTTGGGATGGAGGCAACAGAAGGCTGGAACAGTAATCAGTAAGAAACAAAACAAGCAAAGGAGCATCTCAGAGTTTCAAGCATCTGTGATCGTCAGGCCCTCGGGCTCAACTCCATTTAAAACAGGTAGGGTCCTGTCATAGAAGTCACTGCATGGGCTCATCAACACCTCAGAAATAACTGAGTGGAGCTTATCCACACATGTGTGTTAAAAGCTCTTTTATGCAAAGAGGAAGCCATAAGTGAACATGACCAGAAACACAATGTTCTGAGCCAACGCTCATTTAAAATGGACCAAAGCAAAGTGGAAAACGGTGATCAGACAAATCAAAATCTGAAGTTATTTTTAGAAAATATAAACACTCTCCGGACTGAAGAGGAGAGGGACCACCCAGCCTGTTATTAGCACCCAATTTCAAAGTGTCATGAGTTGGAATCTGGACCCAAACACAGGCAGGAATTAATGAAAAATGAGCCATTTATTAAATCTGTTGGCAGGTGATCCACAAAGCCCAAAAGGGAACTAAAAACCTTTAAACTACTGAGCAAATGTGAACAGACACTCAGACAAAGCATGAGGCAAAGCGTGCGCTATATATACACACAGAAGGGCAATCAGGGAAGTGCAAACACCTGAACACAATGAGACACAGCTGAACCAAATCAAGGAGGACAAAAACCAGGGAAGCAAAATGAAAAGCAAAGCACAAGCAGTGATAACTAAATGGGGGAAGCAGGCACATGAATGAACTTAATACGGGAGACCTGACACAAGAGGACAGAACACAGAGGGAGGAATTAATAAACATGAATAAATAAATACATCAAAACCCCCACAAAAACCATGTGGAACAACCCACATCCACGACAAAAAGCCTGGTGGTGCATTAGTGCCCATGGAACTGACAGTCAACTGGAAAGACACCATCAGTGTTAAAAGGAACATACAGGTTTTAGAACAACAAATGCTCTCATCCAGATGACATTCAGGGAAGGCCTTCATATTTCAGGATGTTAAACTCCAGAGTTCAAGTTCAAATTTATTTATATAGCACTTTTAAAACAAGAGGTGTTGACCAAAGTACTGTACAATAAAATGGACAAGGCAATAAACATAAAAAAACAGAATAGTGTTTTAGAAGAGAATAAAATCATAAAAAAGAATAATAGTAACAAACTCACGATGAATCAAAAGCCAGAGAATAAAAATGGGTGTTTAGACGACTTTTAAAAGTATCCAGTGTTGGGGAGGATCTGATATGCAAAGGCAATGTATTCCAAAGTTCAGCAATTACAACAGCACAACTCATCTACTGTACACTAGTAGAAAAGTCCAGCTGATGAACTGGCCTGCCTGCTGTCCAGACCTTTCACCGATTGAAAACATTTGTCCCATCGTGACAGGACAGGAAACTCTCCTCAGTTCCCAGATTTTTACAGACTGCTGCTGAAAGCAGACGGGACGCTCCACAGTGGGAAATGTGGAGTCAACGACATGTTGTTTCCACTAAATTCATTAAATTGTACATTTTTCCAATTCAAACACTGATGTGTTTTATCTGTTTTATTGCATATAAAACATGAGTTTGAGATTTGCAAGTTATAGAAATTTGCAGTTGCATGTTGTTGTTGTTTTTTTACACAGCATTGCATTTTTTGGCACTGGGTTTGTGAAGTTGTGCATCTCTTGTTGTGATGTCAGTACTGCAAGTGAACAATTTTAATTTTCTGCTGCTGTGGATTTATAGTCGACCACACTTTAAAGCTACATTTCAAACTTCTTATTCCATCATTTATTTGAAAGTTTTCATGCTTATTTTTCATAAAACATTTCCAGAAAGCCATGACTATGAAATGTGACATATCATTGACTCAATCAGTGCTTGAGACAGTGGAAAGTAGAAAGTATATTAAGGCATAGTTACTCGAGTGCACCCTGACATTGACTCTCTGAGTCTGTAGAGCTGAAGCTTTGACAGATGAAACTCTGTTCTTCCAAACGTTTCTCCCTCATTTAGTGTTTTGATGCCCCGCCCCTCCCTGAGAATGGTTCTACCGGAGCTTTCTTCCTCTTAAAAGGGAGTTTTTCCTTCCCACTGTCACCAATTCCTTATTCGTAAGGGGTGGTCTGATTGTTGGGGCTTTCTTTGAGGTGACTGTTGCTGTGATTTGGTGCTGTATAAATAAATAAATTGAAATTCTTAGTTTGGTTTTGTTGTGTTTCTACTTTTCCTGCTTCCTGTCTTTCTCTGTTATCTTGTTTCATGTTAGTTATTTGTCTCTCATTCGTTTCCTGCTTTACATTGAAGGTTAGTTTTTCATGTCTGTATGAGTTATATTTGCTGATCTTTTCCTTCTTTCGGTGTTGTATAGAATAGAATAGAATAGAATAGAATAGAATAGAATTCAACTTTATTGTCATTGCACATGTCACAGGTACAGGGCAACGAAATGCAGTTTGCATCCATCCAGAAAGTGCTTTAGCCGTGATATAGATATATTACAATATATATTAGCAATAATAGAGATATGTAAGTATATTACAGAAATGGGTCTATTATGGTATGTTATAATGTACACAGTGTGAAGTATGTTATGAATATTCTATAACTATAAGTATGTACAGGCTGTAGTGAGTACAAGCTATGTACAGGCTATGAACAGGATATAAATGTGAAATAAAAACTATACAGAAATCTGAGATATACAGTTATACAGAATGTGAACTATGTAAGTTATAAACAGTTGTGAGATTAAAAATTATCGTATGTACAGAATGATTATCTACACAGAACTATACAGTAGTGGTAAAGTGCTAGTGGTTGTGGGTGTGTGTATGTTCAGTCCATGTGTTAACGTGGGTCAGATGTCAGGAGGCAGAGTTCAGGAGTCTGACAGCTGTGGGGAAGAAGCTGTTCCGGTACCTGGTGGTCTTAGTCCGGAGGCTCCTGTAGCGCCTCCCAGAGGGCAGGAGGGTGAAGAGTCCATGTGCTGGGTGACTGGGGTCTTTGATGATTTTCCCAGCCCTTTTCAGACACTGCTTCCTGTAGATGTCCTTTATGGCAGGAAGTGGTGCTCCGGCGATGCGCTGGGCAGTTTTCACGACCCTCTGCAACGCCTTCCGGTCCGAGGCAGAGCAGTTCCCGTACCAGACTGTTATACAGTTGGTCAGGATGCTCTCGATGGTGCAGCGATAGAAGTTCACCAGGATGTCTGAGGACAGGTGGTTCTTCCTCAGAGTCCTCAAGAAGAAGAGGCGCTGGTGAGCCTTCTTGACCAGCTTGGAGCAGTTGGTCGTCCAGATGAGATCCTCGGAGATGTGGACTCCCAGGAACTTGAAGCTGCTCACACGCTCCACAGCCGTCCATTTAATGTGGATGGGTGGATGTGGGTCAGCATTCCTCCTGTAGTCCACGATGAGCTCCTTGGTCTTCTCAGTGTTAAGCAGCAGGTTGTTTGTGTCGCACCACTCAGCCAGACGATCCACCTCCTCCCTGTAGGCGGTCTCATTGTTGTCGCTGATGAGGCCAATCACCGTGGTGTCATCTGCAAACTTAATGATGGTGTTGGAACCATCAGCAGGTCTGCAGTCATGGGTGAAGAGGGAGTAGAGGAAAGGGCTCATCACACAGCCTTGTGGTACACCGGTGTTCATTGTGATTGTTGATGAGCAGCGGTTATCCAGCCGGACATGTTGGGGGCGGTTGGTCAGGAAGTCCAGTAACCATTTGCAGATGAGGGAACTGATGCCCAGGTCTGTCAGTTTCCTGATGAGTTGTGAGGGGTGGATTGTGTTGAATGCTGAACTGAAGTCTATAAACAGCATTCTGGCGTAGGTGTTGTTGTTGTCCAGGTGTGAGAGGACAGAGTGCAGTGCGATGGAGACTGCATCCTCTGTGCTCCTGTTCTGGCGGTATGCAAATTGGTGGGGGTCCAGGGTGGGGGGGGGGACAGGATTTGAAGTGTGCTAAGACCAGCTGCTCTAAGCACTTAGTGATGATGGGGGTGAGTGCTACTGGGCCGTAGTCATTGAGGCTAGATGGGTTGGAGTTTTTGGGTATCGGGACGATGGAGGTGGATTTGAAGCAGGCCGGTACCACAGCGTGGGCCAAGGACAGGTTGAATATGTCTGTGAGCACTCCTGCAAGATCCCCAGAACACGCTCTGAGAACACGCCCGGGGATACCATCAGGACCTGCAGCCTTGTGGACATTGATCCTGCTCAGCACCGCTCCTACATCGGTGGGGGAGAGAGTCAGAGATTGGTGGTCTGGCGTCATGTCTGTTATGGTTGTGGTTGTGGGGTTCCCTCGCTCAAAACGAGCATAAAAGTTGTTGAGCTCGTTGAGGAAGGAGGCATCAGAGGATGTGGGGGAGGGTTTGGTGGTCCTGTAGTCTGTGATGGTCTGGAGTGATGGTCTGGTCTGTGATGGTATGTGCCTGTCTCGCTGTATTAGCCCTGCGAGAGACTGACGACCTGTCCAGCTGTGTTTGATTGCTTTTGCATGTTTCTTGTTCCCACCTGTGTCTCAGTGTGGAATTAGCCCACTGTGTTTCTTTGGCCTTGTGTATATTTAGGTTCCTTTGTTTCCTTGTTCTCTGTTCAGTTTTACATAAACAGACTTTGTATTTTCTGATTTTGCTTTTTGGTTTAACTGAATTAAGGATCAGAAGACTGTGAAGGCCCTAACAAGTAATTCACTTTAACTTCATACCAACCTTTCAGCGACTCCCTCGAGCCGAGGGTGCAATATCACTGTGGTCCTGAAAGCTGAACTAGGGACAAGACTTGAGAAATGCCAAAAATACTAAATTCTGTGTTGGAGTGATGTTGTGCACCAATCTATTGGAGATTATGTATCAGAATTTCAGGAGCAGGACCACGCCTCCAAACACGCTCCTTCCGGTTGTCATCTATATAGGTTCCCCCAGTTCAACAAGCTGTTCATTCTCATTTACGTGCCCCTCCCTCCCTCCTTGTTCTCAATTCTTTAACTTCTTCACTCCTATTTAGTGCACGGGGATCTGCCAGGCCCGGGAGCCGTCGCCAATTCCCTTTGAGGCCTTCCCCAAACCGCAGCTCAGTTCATGTCCAAGCATTCACCTTCACCTACTAAAACACTGTCAAACCTAAAATGAGGATGTGGGCCCAGCTAGTGAAATCAAATAAATACAAGTCAGGATAGACATTCTACACTACTGGATACAGATGATTACTTGGAACAACTTTTGCATTGATTTGCAAAGACCCTTTAATTTGTCACCCATCTGTAGCTAGCCTTGTGTAAAACAGTTCATACTGTTACAATATGTCATGTTATTTGCTACTCTAACCTTTGTGATTATAATAGTTTTTATTTTATGTAAGTAAGATTTTAAAGATGCTTTATTTGCATGCTTAGAGCATTTTATCAGTCTGGATGTTTCCAGTAGAAAGGCGGCTTAGTTAACCTTAGTCCCTATTTTGGTTACTTTATTTCTTTCTCCCATGTAATGGGATTCCCTCTGACCTAACATTTGCCATCTTCATCCGTATGGGGGGAAAAAGGACCAAACTGGGACCGGCCAGGACAACACCTTACAGGTGATTATGTCTATTTTGCTGTCGACTTGCTACATAACCACTCTGCTAATCTCTTTAACTAGATTACTGCAGCGACGGGCTGCTGCGAGAGGTACTTTGTCACCACTGTTAAATAGCAAGGTGAGGACAAACCGAGGAAGAATCCCAAAAACCTTCAATCGCTTCACTGATCAGCTCGTTTTACTTCATTTCCTTCACCTTACACCCGCGTTACGTAAGGCGATGCTGTTGCATTTGCATGACACTTTCTTACATTTACCCAGTTATACAATACGTAATGTTAATTCCTTCATTCATCACACACCTACACAGGGTTTATTGTTATTTTGTCTTCTCTGCCGGTGAATCATTTCACACCGCATCAATCTGCATGATTATTCATCCATTTAGTTTTATGTAACAGCCAAAATCCCAAACAGGGTTTTGAAGTGCAGAGGTTGCTCTGATCCCAGACTGTTATCTAAACTGACAAATCAACATTTCAAGCAAAATACTGAAGTTTTTGTATTCAGTGCAATGTTGACCCTTGATACGTTTTATTTAATTTCCACATTAAACTGTTTGAAATGCCTCTTCGGTATCGAACAGGTGTGGGAGCAGAGAGTGCAGGGGATCCTCACCTTTCACTACATGTTTACACATGTTTAGGGTGGATTCAACGCACCAAACCTCAAATAAAAGCTAATACTTAGTCCACTGTTAATGTTAAAAACATGTCTTCAATGAATTCATGCACTCATATTCTGGACATTCTTCTCCAGAAGCAGGCAAATAAGTATTGGGTGTATTTGTTTTTATTTTTTAATTCAGAGAATCAAGGTCAGCGTCTAAAAATATATGTCTCTGATAAAAGGACATAAATCAACAGCACATTAGTCTAAATTGTTCTTCCCTTCTGATTTTTACCTCCCTTGTTTCTCCTTCCCTCCCCTCTCTCAGCCTCTCTCTTATCCTCCAGTCTCTTTCTCTCACCCTCTGATTCTCAAGTCTATTTCAGCACCACGTAGGTGTGCTGTTCTAAATTAGAAGAGGCTTCTTACCACTTTCTCTCGCTGGAGGAATGACTCACTGACTGCAACACTTCACACACAGCAACCCAGTCCCACTGACTGCCTTACTCTGTGTCCGAATAATGCACAGCTGGGACAGAGGGACCTGCTTGTGTTCACCGAATATGTGACTCATGGAAAACTGTTGGAATATAATGACAAATATTTAAGAAATAGTTTTTTGTTTTGATGCAGTTTGATAAACGGCATGTTTACTGTTGGTCTGATAAGACAAGTGAATGCAAGTTCCCGTCTCCAAACACTTAAACTGCTGGTCTGCAGCTGAAATAAGCTCATGTTATCGTTTCTGGAGCTTTCAGAGTCTACAAATTCATTTTTACACAAGCCGATGTTCAAGTTCATGTAAATAAAACCTTTATTAATATTGCTCCAAATGCTCCATCAATACTGGAGCATTTGAGGTGGACAGCTTGTATAAGCTCTCCTCTCTAAATGACTGCCAGCACATCCAGATATGATGTGATTAATTGTTGAATTTGAGTATTTAAGTGACCAAAGAAGACCTTTAAGGAAGCTTCACTAATGACCTAGGTGCCACCAAGTAACACGGTTAGCTCTTCTTTCTCTCGCTTCCTCCTCTTCCTCCTCCTTCATGTGTTTTCTTTTCGCTCCTCAGTCGTCTGCATTCACACTGTTAATCCTGTGGCTTGCAGGAAAACACCCACCTAGTTTGTTATGCAAGAAGCACGAGGATGAGGATCAGCAACAATAGGCACAGCAGATTAGTGGCAGAGCTGCTGGCCGAGAAGACGGTGACGATTGCGGTGTTGTGGAAGTGACTCAATCCCTGTGGAGTTTTCATGGTTGGTATTACAAGAAGCACAGTTTGGGGTAAACAACACAAGAGGCATCCATACCTTTTCAACCCCTCCTTGTGTGTGTGTGTGTGTGTGTGTGTGTGTGTGTGTGTGTGTGTGCCATGACTCTTTTGTTGGTAAGGGACCAAGGCATGAGAGAAATTCAGTTGTCAATAGCGACTCCATGTCTTTCCAATTGATATGCAGGACACACACACACACACACACACACACACAAACAGTGCTCTGAATGAGCGAACCATTCTCTATTTCCTCTCCCCCTCTCTCTCTCACTCACACACACACACACTTCCTTTCTTTCTGAATCATTGATCAGTCTGACTGACTGATAAAAGACATTATCTGCTAAGAATGTTATTTTAATTATTTATATATAATCAGTATATGATTGTTCTACTGGTCGTGCTCACCCAGGCAAACTCAAACCTCTGCAGTCTCGCACTTTCATAAAATGAGGTTTAGGGTTAATCTGTTATTTGCAAATGCTCCATGTTCTATATTAGACCAGCTCTGTTATCACCTGGTTACATAAACTGGATCCTGACGTTGGAAGAGTTGTGCTGCCCCCACATGGCTGAAAAGATTTACTGCCCTTATTTTTCTTCACTTATTCTAAGTCACTTTCATGATGAGCAGCAGCTGACACTTAAAACAACATAGACACATTTAATGGACTTTTCAGTTGTATGTTTAGGAATGCTTCAGTTTGATATTACTGTAGCTATTTGTACTCCCACAGCTGAAAGAACAATAAATATGTTCTTCTTCTTAAAAAAGCCACACATGCATCTCACCTGTAATAATAAATGTGACAAATAAAGCTTGTTTGTTTGTTGTTTGTAATTCAGTGATACAGATGGCTGGTTGTTTGTGGGTCTATTTGGACCAACAGAGTGAGTCACTGCAGCTACAGGAACACATTATGAGTTTTTGTCAGTTACAGCATCATAGACACCGTGCTGACAAACCAGTACTATAAAGTGTGGGCTGATGCCAGAGCTCGTGCTGATGTAATGTGTAATACTGCAAACTCAAAAAAGTTGATTCTGTTCATCTGGACATTTTCAGTGGGAGAAACGTTTCGTCACTCATCCAGGTGACTTCTTCAGTCTCAGCTGACTGCAGGTTTCAAACCTTATAAACAGTACATTTGCATAATGACTGAAACTAGCACCACTGAATGAACAATGGGCTGTGAGGTCACTTCCTTTATCATTAACATGCACATTGTCATGACCAATGATCAATGGCCATGAGTACCATTCACAGAGAGTTGGGGAATGGCTGCAATCACAGCATAGTAAGATGGTGACAGATGTACCCTTAGGCCCCCTCCTCGATTCAGAGATGGTCTTTCCCTTTTCACGTAAATGGCCTCCTTGACTCCGCGCTCAAACCAGCGTTCCTCCCTGTCCAGGATGTGTACATCCTCATCACTGAACGTGTCCACTGGCCTGTAGGTGTAAATAGGCTGCAGAGTCCTGGCTGACGAGGTAGCTCTTCTGTGTTGTGCTAGAATGGCATTGATCAATGGTCTTAGATCAGTGGTTGTTGATCAACAGTCATGACAATTTGCATAATTAAGATTAAGGAACTGACCTCACAGCCCATTGTTCATTCAGTGGGCTGGTTTCAGTCATTATGCAAATGTCCTGTTTATAAGGTTGGAAACCTGCAGTCAGCTGAGACTGAAGAAGTCACCTGGATGAGTGACGAAACGTTTCTCCCACTGAAAACTTCCAGATGAACAGAATCAACCTTTGGGATTTAGTTGGATGATTGAGCATGCATCAAGACAAATACTGCAAACTGTTCTCTGATTACCGAGGCTGCTTCAAGCGGTCAGTCCACAAATCCAAATAAAAGTTTGCATTTTGAGAAACAGCACTGACGGTCTGGAGCATGGAGGACATTTACAGGCTGACCCATGTTTGGGTCAATATCACCCAAACATCAAGCTTTCAAATAAATAAATCACACACATGTTGACAACATTTTTATTCAGAAGAGTTTATTTATGTATTTTTATTGGTACAGTTGTTTTAGTCACAGTGTGAATGAATTCACTTTAAAATCACTGAAGAGCTTCTATAGTCTGAGCCGGTCTCTACTCTACAGTATTTACAGAGCAGTTTGGGAATTCACAGTTTCAGTTTCTACTCAGCCTATTTCACACAAAGTTCCGCCCTGTGTCTGTGCGCTGCTTTCATTTTTATTGCGTCAGGTTTGTTTTTCCTACAAAGAGTTTCATTACGTCTGATCTGATTTATAAGCAAACGGTGATCGACGTGACAGCATGATTCATAGTGCGGTCAGTCTCATTCCAGTCCAACAAGCCTGTTTTCATTCATAACCACAAGATGGCGCCATTAGTCCGATGGTAGTTCGGCAGCTCGCGCCCACGTCGGTGCAAATCCACCTGAAGGTGTAAAAACAAACACTCAACTCAGGGAAAGGGCCGGGAGAGAGCGAGGGAGCCGAGGTCTGATAGGAAATGGATCTGATAGATGATTTATTATTTATACAACGTTTTTAAATATATGTACACTATTTTTTTGTTGTTTCAAAAACAACCCTCGTGTAAACTTTTATTTGGTTTCCGATTCCATCTCACTGATAGTGTCTTAAATAAGGACATTTCATATTTGGAATATTTATGGATCAAATTAAGCGCTCAGGTTCAAAGGACTGTGCGTAATCTGATCGTAATCGCTTTTCCACAAGAATTAAATTAAATTAAATTAAATTAAATTAAATTAAATTAAATTAAATATTTCTTGGTTTTCGTGTCTTACTTACATGCAAGAAGACTTCCGATGTCATTGGTCATAATTTTGAGTTTAAACACAACTTTGCGCCGCTTAAAAAATCCTCACATGACATTTTTAAAACACCTAATTTTGAACCACTTTGAGCCTAAATCATACTTTCCCCGCCAAACACCAAAGTCGGCGTGTTGGTGCTATTTGTCTGTCCTCCCTCACTGCAGTGTGTCGGTTTCCCGGTGTGTCTAAAACACGCATCGAGAGTCAGTTGTAGTGGTTGTTGATGTTGCTCAGACTGCTGATGTTGTTGACGCAGCCGATGTGGGACGGGGACACGGTGCCAAACGGGCCCGGAGGCTGGAGGTTGTGACTGTGGTACAGAGCCGCTGGTGTGGAGCCAGGCCAGTAGGAGAACCCCGAAGGCCCCACGCCAGGAGCCACGAGATTCAGTTTGGAAATCCCGGAGAAGGGGATCGGGGAGAAGTTGCCCTGAAATTTGTAGATGGCCTGCTCGGTGGTGGACGGCTGGCACACCTGCGCCAAGCCGTGGAAATCAAACTTGTAGGCGTATCTTTTGCCGTGAACTTTGGTCATGATGTTTTTGTCGTAGTAGTAGCGCAGCGCCCGGCTCAGCTTGTCATAGTTCATGTTGGGTTTGCTTTTGCGCTCCCCCCAGCGCCGGGCCACCTCGTCGGGGTCGATGAGCTTGAACTCTCCGTTGGTGCCCTCCCAGGCGATGCACGACATGTTGGTGCTGTCAGAGAGGAGCTCCAGCAGGAACTGCCAGAGCTGAATCTGCCCACTCCCTGAGTGTAGAAAGAAAAGAAAATCACAACTGGTCCGGAAATAATCTGAAATAAACCCCGAAAACAGCGAGGCAACAAACCAAAAACAGCAAATTTCTCTCCAATAAGTAAAAAATAAAATTTTAAAAAAAGAATATATATATATATAACTGGTCCCAAAATAACGGTTTACATAATTCAGCATTATCAGTTCATGAAAGATAATATTGTGAATATCAATCATATTGGAAAATTCAGGTATTGAATAATGTAAGACACGCAAAAGATACGCAGTTATTTTATTACATATAATTAAAGATAACTCCATCATGACATCATTTTAAAAATCTGTATTTACTCCTCTAAAGCAGCTTAAATGGGTCTGGTTATATTTAGCTTCTCCAATGTTATTTTCTATAACATATATTTAAAAAACACGCTGCTCATAATCATCAGAAATTTTAAAAAAAATTAAAATATCTTTGTAGGAAGTCCTGAGAGCAGTAAGACTGAATATTAGCATCCAACACAAGAAGTGACAAATTAATATATGCAGTTGTTTGTGTTTTTGTTTTTTTATCATAAAATGAACATGATTTTATTTTATTTCGAAATGATCCCGGAGATACTTTGATAATTATCTGTTTTTGAGGAGAAAAAACAATAATGTGATGGTATTAAAAAAATAAATAACTGAATACATTTCAGAACAGGCTGAATGATCTATTAAACCTAAAGACGCGACCAGGAAATACATGAAACGCAGAGTAAACGCATTTTAATCCTGATATTATTGTGATATATTTTGATTTATTAACATTTATTATGATATTGTGATCATTATTTTTTTATTTCATAAACTATTTTATGCATCCCACCCGTTTGCGATATAATTTGAGAGGTTTATGTGGCACTATTTGCTAACATTATTATTATTATTATTATTATATCATGTTTTATGTTTTCATATATGTTTGCGTTTGAAGACGCCCTCCATTAAAAATAAGTTAATTGCTAATTAGGAGCTGGACACTCCGCAGTGACGGTGTTTAGCGTCTCTGCGGACGAGGCTCTGAGTTTGTCCTCTTACCTTTTTGAACTCCTGTATTTATCGGAGCCCAGGATGTTCCTTTGCTTTCTTTCAACAGATTTTCTGTTGGATCTGTAATGAAAACAGACACATTTTCAGCATCTTCATTCAGAAATTATGACAAGAGGATTTCTTGAACAGAGGATTTTTATCACTTGTACTTCCAAATATTATGATTTAATATTTATTTAGAAGAACAAAAATCTCTTCATGGTCAGATTTTTATAGGCATGATCTAGCAAGAAGCGCAATATGTCAAGAAAGTAGAAAAATGCATTGAAATCAAACGGAGGACTGAGATTACAGCTGCTCAAAAATGCTCTGATTTTTCTAAAATGTTGCAAAACTAGAAAGCGCAAGGAAAAATACAAATAAAACAAAATAAGCTTTAAAAATTCCACAATCGAGCTTTAAAATCCTAATTGTATCCTGGTCCATTTGCAGTCTAATGCCTGGAGCATGTCGCCTTTGCGGTCTCCTCTGCTAGAAGCCAGGAAACGCGTCCAGGAAAAAGGATTTCCGATTTCCGACAAAAGAGCAGACGGGCTTTCAGATTGAAACGGCTGAACAATGCTCTGGCCTGGAAACGGAGCATCATCGCCGGCAGGACACCGACACCCGGAGAAAAATGTAAAAAATCTCGATAGATACATATATAACGGGCTGCTTCTCTCATTCTTAATGGGACCAAATGACGAACCTGAGAGATACATGTTGAACATGAGGTTTCCTCCGCAGTCCTGTCTCATTGTGTTCACTTGTTCAGAAAGGGTTGGATTTCATTTCGTTGGTGGCGGAGGAAAAGATTTTTATTAAACTTTATCTCATAACTGTGATCTGGAATAAATGCGGGTAGACAGATTGAAGTTTCCAGGCAACTGTCACTGGCCCCCATCTCTGAGACAATATTCAGACAGCAATTTCCCCTGGTGCATTGCTTTAATTAAAAGAGCAATTTACCTCTGTCAGCCCGCCTGGCGCCCACAATAAAAAGAGGCCAATAGAAATTCGGCCCTTATCAATCCACCATCACAGTTTAATAAAGTTTCCGCGTTAAGATCTGAGTTTCTATGGTGAATTGAAGTGTTTGACATGGAAACCAGTTCAGATCCTCCTCACTTTTCCGCCTCTTTACCTCTCGGCAAACAACAAAGACCTATTTCATGTTGGAAAGAGAATATTTACCTTGAAAAAATACGCTTCAGTGGCCACGAGAAAACAAGAACATTTCATCCCTCCTAACCTCCTCTGTGTGGGTTTAAGGTTATATGGCTTCAATCTGGGGGTAATGAGGTCGTAACTTTAAAACCATGGCTCCTGATGCTCGTTGACGTTATCGTGTCCACTCATAATTTTATACTTCTTCTGTTTTTTAGAAGCAGTGGAGTGAAAAGCCCATGGGCTTTATGGCCCTGTGCTAGAGTCTGCGCATTCTTTCAGGCGTAAATAAGGCATTATACGGGCAACACTGGCTGATGATAGAGCTTTATGCAACTAATAACACACATTACCTTTATTATGAAAATCCTCAGCTGGGGAACCTATTGTTTGAAAATTCAGCAGTCTTTAAATAGTGTGTCAAAAATGCATTAAAAATGTACCAAAATATATAAAATGCGGGGGGAGACTTAATGTCTTTAGATATGTTCAGTGTCCCTGGTTTGGTTCCAGCACATCTTGTAAAATATGGTTTATGTCATATTAAAGCCAATATAACCAAAGCAAAAAAGACCAACAAACCCATTTTATTAAAAACACCAAATGCAAAGACCCTGACACTTTTTTCTTCTTCTTTTTCCTTCCCCAACAACAGCATCAATGCATCATAACCTCACAGTACAGCATATGCCTGCTGTCTGTTAATAACATGGTCCTAAACACAAAAGCACTTTCACTTCTGTCACTTGGCACATTTGAGCCGTCTTCTTTGCCAGGCCTACCTCGAACAAAGATTTTAAAAGATACATTGCTTTAAAAAAGGCTGGGCTTAGCACTGCTGCCTCACAGCAACAAAGTCCTGGCTTCAAATTCACTCTTTGGCTTCCTCTCACATGCCTGTTAGAATAACTGGTGATTGAACATCGCAGGTTGCCAGTTTATGGCCGGTATGGCAAATTTACAAAGCCCCGCCCACCATGACCCTGAACTGGATATGGATAGATAAACTAGTTCCTTTAATTTACTGAAAATACACCTGGCCTTTGTAAAGATGACAAATTAGTTCATAACATATAATCAGTCCTCTGTGCTGACTGAACTGAAAGTGAATATCTGCTTATCATTAATCATCTTTATAATGAGTCACATGACTGAGGTCAGACACGCACAAATGCACACGTGTTTATTCTTTATTTTTTCAAAAGCACCAGAGCATCAAGTGTACAGCTGTTTATTTTTATATGGTGAGTTATCACAGTCAAAGCAGACAGCTTGAAATAAAGTATCAACAAAATTGAATAGTAACATGATTTCAACCAACACCAAACACACACACACACACACACACACATACACAGGAAAAGCTTTGTAACTGGCTGGTTCAGAGCTCATAATCATATATTTTACAGCATATTTTGTCCCCCTTCAGTTTGGAGATGTGCTGGTAGGTGTGTCTTTGGTGTTCAAGGCTTGCTTTAGCTGCCTGTGTAACAGATAAAATTCGCAGGCAACTTAAAACAAGCCTCGAAAGCCAGACTGAATCCGCTGGAGCAGTGAAAGGAAGAGAAATGGATACATAAACGTCCACCTGTGCTCAGTCTGAGGACAGAAATCCACTGGAGGAACATTCAAATTTAAAAGTAAAAATAAAAAAGAATTAAAAAAGTCATTGATCTGGGCTAGAGTCCGTAATTTATAATATAAAAAGCAAAGTTAGCGTCAGATGGTAGCCAGGTGGTGTAATTTCTCACTTTGTAAACCTAAAGAGTTAAAAGTGTCACTGTTAACAAACCCCACAATAACCACAGGACTCACTTTGTTACTTTACAAGTTTAAATGTTCAACTCAAATGAAGTAACTTCATATTTTAAGCTGTAATTCTAAACAACAGACTAATCAACCCTGCAAACATTAAGAAAAGCTGTAACAATGAAGTGTTCTCTGTAAAGTCTCTGGCTTACCTTGCTGCTCTGAGCTGTGTAGCTGTAACTTTCTTGTCTACTCAAGTGTCACTCCTCTGTAATCCGCGCTGCAGCGGCTTTAATCACTCTGCAGAGGAATGTATATTTGAGAAAGGTGTGTGCCGTGTGGTTACACATTTATATAAAGATCCTGTTTTTTGGGTGTGGGACTGTGTAAGCTTTTGGGGGGGGTGTAACACGGAATCCTATGTCCTGGACCAACAGGAGTAGTATAGGTGGAGGTAAACACACTCCAGGAACCCGGAGTGCGACTGTAAGATCAACATCACAGTGACACATCAGAGTGAGCAAACAAATGCTAAGCTACTAGACTTTCAAATGAAGTACTCACAGTATGCAAGGTTGAGGTGTGGACTTAAAGTGTAATGCTGTATATGCTGTTCACATTATTAAGAGCTTTTGGATATCTCTTGCTTTTATGCTGCAGGGGTTTCAGTTTTCATTTGGATCAAACTGATCGATTAAGTTGTGAAACCTAAAATGTATCTAAACTTTTATCTGAAACTAAAACATCACATTTATGATGTTTTGTCTCTCGGAGAACTTCTGCTGGATTTTTTATTAAGTTTGTTAGGTTTAATAGCACTTTAACACCATCATAGCAAAGGAAGTCAGTTAAAATTAAATAAAAAACCACTCATGTCCATATTTTTCTCTTATTTACATGTGTCTGTTAAGGAGTGTCAAGTGTCTAAAGGTGCTGGCTTTGAGTGGCCAACTGCCACATGCTGCTTTCACGGAGCGTTGCCTTATTGGTCAGTTTGCCAAACTGTGCCTCAAACAGTTGAAAAACAAATAATAGAAACAAAAGTGATCTTGTGCTCTTGTTTATTGGAAATAAGAATACAGTCTGACAAGAACAACATTATACATCCTAAAGCCTAACAGAATCAAATCTTTCCATGGATGTTCACTGAAAGGCCAAATATGCACTTTAAATAAACACAAAGCAAAACCTGCCTCTGCGAACAGCTTCTTCATAGAGCTACAAAGGTTTTGCAATGCTTGGACACCTGCAGTCTAACTGCAGGTCAGATTAATAGCTCAGTGGAAGTCTATTATTACAGCCAGTTTCTCTGAGCTCTTCATTTCCATTTATTCTAATTGGGTTGATAAACTTTCATGTAAAAAGAAAAAAAAAAAAGAATACCGACAAACAGTGTCTAGTTTTGAAGAAAAGCCTTTATTTCCTATTTCAAGAACATGCTTCAGCATGATAGTAGAAGTAGGTACTTAGATATCCATACATGCAGAGCCACAGAGTGATAGAAAGAGTTTGTCCATCTACTGTTCTGTGACAACGATCTGTCCAGGGTTCAAGTCGAGAGAGCGATTATGGGGAGGGGTTTTTTCTTTCTTTTTCAGGTGGGGTCAGGCCGGCAGTGTGGAGGCTTAGTGCTGGATCCTACGAATGGACTGCACCTGGTTGGTGTGAGCCTGGGTGCTGTACTCATTGTAGTTTCTGTATTCGCCTTGGTGTCTGTCTCTCTCCAGGATGTACTGGTAGCCACGGTAACCAGGGAACTGGTAGGCAACCCAGCTGTAAAGACGGAGGGAGGGTTAGAGTCGAGGTCACATCAAAGGATTCAGTGAAGCATCTTAGAGTTCAGCTAGTCTTTAAAGTTTAATGCACTTTGGTAAATTCAGTGCAAGGTTGAGCCTTTATATATTTTATCACACTGCGTGCAGCTTGTCAAGCTATATTTTGCAGCAGCGTGTTAAATTAAAAACTAACTTGAGTACAAAGCACAATATGTAAGTAAAAGCACGTGCACATGTTTTGGGGGTTTTTTTTTAAGAAAGACGATGAACGCAGAGAAAATTGTGTAACTTACGCTCCTGAGTTGACTTTGATAGAGGGCACCTCCTTGCTGCACCAGCCCATGGCCTGTAGGGATGGGTAGTCATCGCACAGCTCAAACTTACGGCCCTGGAAGTCCTCACACTCATACATGGTCACCTTGCTGTCACTGTGGTTCTGCAGAGAAACAAACAACTCATTTAGAAGCTGTTGTATTATTTTGTAATTGGTAAGTAATTAGAGAAATAAAGAGGATATTAATGCTAAGATTTATGAGGGTTTTATTCAGGGTTGATTAGAAAACTTATAGAACTTATGGCTTCATATTTATTTTAAAGGAACAACAGACAAGGAAAGAGATCTTTAAAAAGTAAATTTCTAAAGCTAACAGAGGATAGGAAGCGTCACAGGATGAGCAGCCTGGAAGTGATGCATTAAAATAAATATATGCAAACACATCTGCAGGATTCACAAGAAGGAGGGAGGTTAATGTCTCAGGAGGCGTGGAGAAGAGAGACCGCTGACAAAGGCTGATTGATAAAAAGAGAAAACAGATAAATAAAAAGGAGGAGGGACTCACAGCACACTTGATGGGTCTGAAGGAAAGCAGGTGCTCGGTTCTGTAGCTGCTATTTCCGCTCCAGGCCTCATAGCGAGGATAGTCTCCCTTCTCCAGGATGAACTGCTGTCCCTGGAACTCTGGGTACTCATAACCCACCCAGCTGAGAAAAGAGACAGAAACACTGAGGTTAAATGTGCTGGAAACGAGAGAATAATCCCCAAATAAAAAAAAGAACACTAAACAATATAAACTTTTAATGAACGACTAAATACACAGCACAATGATACTGACACTGTCATCCTTCTTAAACAATAGAGTCCAGCGCCCACAAAAAGCAGCATGCAGCTCCTTTTGTGAGTGCAGAGCACAAAGCAAACATTAGATACTGCTCCTGCCTCCACCGCCGCTGCTGGGCTGTACCCACCCCGGCCTTTTTATCTGATCACGAGTCACAGCCGGCAGCTGCACGCAGCCAACTCATATCACAACAGGGACACACTTGGATGCATGCACACACACAGACACACACACACATGCAAGCGATACATGCCAAGCAGCAAACTAATAACAGCGCAGGTTATAATTTAGAGTTTTTGTTGTTCTGTCTGCTCGACTTCTCGATTTTAGTCGCTTTTTGAGTCGTGTCTGCTTTAGTCCAACCTTTTCAGGTCAGTAAGATTCAAGTTTCAAGAGAAGAAATGTGAATGTACAAGATGCTGCTACTAAAAGAAAAAAAGAAAAAGTGCTGATCCATAATGAGTTTACAGTTATAAACAGCTTTAATGTATCTTTTACGGTCACTTACGGTCCATTCTCCACCTTGATGGAGCGGATCTTGTTGAAGCCCCTCTCCATGATGTTCTGGCACTCCAGCATGAACTCACAGCGCTTTCCCTGGAAGTTCTCTTCCTCCCAGACTGTGATCTTAAACTGGCCCATCTGCTCCATCTGTTGAGTGTTCATGGCTGCTGCTTCTCCCTCGGGGGTTACTCTCTGAACAACGTAGAGAGTTTAATAAAGACCCTCAGCATAAAACAGATTAGGAATAACACCAACATACAATCACAACTAAAGCCCCGGATAGCATGAGCAATCAGTGGGGTAGAGCTCTATAGAGAGCCAGCCACATCTCTAAATTATCCTAAAATTGCCATTTTTATCTGGAAGCTTGGAGAAAAATAAAACATTTGTTGTATCTATTTTTAGCTCACTCGCCAAAGGTGTCACAAGCGAAAAATTCCATTCATTCTTTACTTTTCCATTTCCTCAAAGCACAGATTCAATCAGCAACCACGTTTCCAGCTCATAAACTGCACCGTGAGACTCCAGCGTGGCAGATAGAACCACTTCCAGCCAGAATCAGAGTGAAAGCTTATGAGACTTCATCTCTTTCTAGTCTGGCTCATTTGATTTTGTTGTGGTGGAAAAGTACACGACACTGCATTCAAGAAAACGCCTGTATTGTATTTACAAGCCACACACAAGCACACCAGAAAGGCGTCATCTTGCCAGCTTATTATAGGAATACACAGCTGTCCCCAAAAGCAGAATAATAAAGTTTTTTAATGTTAACAAAGTGCGTCTGTAATAGACTAACTACCTAAGCCACAGTGTGGGGAGCGTCTCGCTGCCTGTCGCTTCCACCTAGTACACAAAGCTGTCACCGTCACTGTTTCTTACAGCTAAATCTGAGGCAGTGCTGAGATACTTACAGACGGTACTGAGGTGGGACAGATCCAGTATAATCAATGTCGGGGGAGAGACCCTCGCCTGTGTTTTTATAGGGCTGGGCCCCCTGGACCCGAGCCACTCCATTTGCCCAGCAGCCTTGCACACTCAGCAGCTGAGCGGGCCGGCTGAAAGGGGAGCATTAGCCTCGTGCTTTGTGGAGGCTCCAGAGCACCATTGTCCTCAGAGCCCCAAACTGACTTAGTCATCAATATGGCAGCCACGGTCAGTGGCAACCTGACCCAGGACTATACAATGGCAACACACTGACACAACAGTTTGATTGGTGTAATGGGATAATAGACACATTCTGGGAGCTGATCCCCTCCCCCTCACTCCCTCACTCTTTGCTGTAGGTAAACTGGATCCTAAACTAGAGGTGGCAAAGGGTCCAAGGAATGCCGCACACTGAGCCCAGGACATGTGTCACTTTCATCTAGGACACGTTTTTCTTTCTTTTCCTCTGGATCTGGAAAGAACTGGAGGATGAAGTGCTGCAGTAAAAACTGCAGTGCTTTTTTTCAGATTAGGATCAAACCAAATCACAGTTTTCATTATACAAATGAGTACACACATAGAGGTTGTATCATACACAGTTTTATTTTATTAAAGAAATTCTCTTTATGCTGATGAGTCCACCTACATGAAAAAGAAAATGTTTCCAATATGATCTAGATGGTTATGTTGTACGTTTTGTTGGAAAGAGCCAAGCTTATTCAGGTTTATTCTACTTTTAAATGTCATCTGTCTTTTAAACAATACTAATCAAAGCTGTATTACAGATGTAGTAATTATATTTGCATGTTTTGTCGTATTTTCCTATTTTTATTTTAATTCTCTTAAGCTCCAAAAATCTGTATGAATGGCCTTTGACATTTAATGTTATAAATAAAAACAAGTTCAACGTACTTTGTATACTTTTTTCACCCTTTATTAACAGAATAGGCTTTCTTGTTTTAGAGCACAATGTCTGTTTTTATTTGTCCAATGTGAGGAGAAAACATCTCCACTGCTGCCTGAAAACCGTTGAGCAGTTCATCACATCCGGACCACATTAAATCAGACATCACCTGTCCATGTGCATCTCTTACATTCACATTTTTGCAGGTTTTGAACACATGATCATAACAACAATGCGACATGATTAAAGAGGCAGTTGAGTTTTCCTTCATCATTGGTGACATCTAGTGGCTAAAATGGTTATTACACAGAAGCTGACAAACATGATAAAGTGAACATCATGAATCGAATTAAGGTTGACAGTTAGTTGAGTCCGTTTCTCCGGTTAATTCAGTCAAAACTTTCCAGTTTGTGTGGGAAGATAGGAGTAAATATTCCTCTTTTCTCACTAAACATACAGTAAAAAACTCATTTTGCTCTGACTGTGTATACGCTGTGTGTCTGTGCTGCTTACTTGTACAAACAGCTCTCTCATTGTCTGCTGATAGCCCATTCATTGTCCCTCACTCCACATGTGTGTGTGCATTAGCCTGTGTCACCCAGCCTGCCCTCAGAGCAGGTGATGGCAGGTGAAAGGAAAGGCTTATAAAGACACAGATGCTCTGTGTGTAGGTGCATATATTACATCATGAACTGTTTACACAGACATGTTGTGGGGACCTGCCTCCCTTTTGGGCACAAAATCTATATGAATTGTTCAGTTTTGAAGAGTAATGACACTGTGTACCCGAACACGCAAAAACCTAAGTAAAATAAATGATATATCCGTACCTTTGAACACAAACCTGACACTGACACACACCTTATTTCCCTGTTAAATGCAGCTGGTGGGGATTTGCATACATGAGGGGCAGTGTAGTCCAGCACAGAGCCAGTACAGTACAGTTCTACTTTGAATCCTTATCTGTCTGTATAACAAATCCATTCATTTCTTCCTGCTGGTCATACGATAGCTCTGCTCTGCTGACCGGCGGTAGGTCAAGTTTAATAATAGTTTGTCAAGTCGTAGCGCAAAAGCAAATTCACTCTCCTCTGTAGCTTCAGCGCTGCCTCTGCTAACTGAGAAATGGTTTGTCTAAGCAGCTACGAGTTGCACCAGCTACACAGCACACAGTGATGTTGTTTAACCGCTTTAACTCATCATTGCTGATATGATATTTTCACATGGGCAACACAGAAAGAAAGTTTAACATTAAGTTTAGGTTAGAGTGAAAGACAAACAAAATTATCATAAAATAACTGTCATGAAATTGGTTAACACGATGAGTCACGTTGTGCACAGTACTGTTGTACACATAGGATATATTTACTGTATTTTCTCCTCCTCTTTTATCAAAGGAAAGACTTTCTTCTCCATTTGTCTTTTACGTTTTCCTGATCCCACAATGACCCGTGTTTGGCAAAGGTCACAAGTTCACCCCTTCATTCATTCACCCAGTCAAATGCAAAATATTGGTGGCAAATACACTGAGAGCTATTATCTGATGACCGCTCTGCATTGCCAGCTAAAGGTCATGGAACATTTGATTATTTCACAGGACTCTGTGCTGGCTACCACCCCCACGTACGCTTTCCTGAGGCTTAAATTTGGTATTACACAATACACAATATTAACACACATCCATGTGTGTTTTTTATTTAACAATATATAATTAAAGTAGATTCTCATGGTAATTTTCATATTTTTATGCACCAACAAACTGCTTGGTATAACGGTCCTTATGGACTATTAAACAGAGGTACCGAGGGGTCTGATGGAGCAACGAGTAGTATTTACTGGGAAAGTGTAAATAAATGTTTCAGTGTTGTTTACCAGCCCTGACCCTGCAATGTACAACAACTACGAGATTCTGCATTGGGATAAAAGTGAAGGTTGTGAAACTAATGGAAACAGAGATAGAACTGAGATAGATAGAACTCATCTACCATGAGCTGTAATGCAAGTGTTATAAGCTATAATGGCTTCTTCCTTCCTAGGAACCATTAAAAGGGTCAACATTTTCTATTTAGCAACAATCCATTCCTTTCAAAAACATTTAATATTTAATATTTAACATTTAATATTTAAATGCAGCTTCTCAAACATATATACATTGAAATATATCAGTATCTATATTTTGGAGTATAATGTTATATTCCAGGTGTCTGTCCCTGAGTGTATTAACACTGCTTGTCTTCTGGGTCAATTTGAGTATGGACTATTTGAATAGTGAGTGAACGCACCTGCGCACACACGCACACACACACACTGCCCTGAATAAATGCCCTCCTTCAGGTGGAACGTTACCCTGGAGACTAATCCAGGTGAGGATGATGTGAGCAGGACATCTGCTGTACCGCCTCCTCTTGCCCCCGCTGCTCTGACAGGAGGGACATCCAAGTATTTGATTTACACGGTGAAAAAATAAAAAGAAACATGATAAAATATATAGATTGTAATTGTTTTCTGTAGACAATTACGATGAAATTGTGACGACAGGCTCACGCGCGCACGCTGCTGTTAGCATTCAGGTGTCTGAGCAGACAGATCAAACACAAAAGAAGCAAGTTTGCCTGAGGGAGTTAGACAAAGTGCTGAGATAAAACTCATTTGAGTTCATTTGAGTTCAAAATAGAAGCCCAGCAGCTTGTTCAGCCAACTCTTCAGAGACTGAGGACTTTAAAACATTAACACTCACCCCGCCACGAGAGAGCCGAGGCAAGGACTAGCCAAGGGAGCGAGAGAACAGGCCTTGGGCATTTGCATGAGTTTTCATTATCAGTAACTGTCAGAGGAAACAGCACACGGCCTACAGGCAGCACATACACACAGCCCCTCACTCCGCTCACCCATTTACAGATAGTACTGAGCAGTTTGGCAGACAGCACAAATGTAATCATGTTCCTGCTGAACAGACACAAACGCTTGTCTTAACAGCACTAATACAGTATAACCCTGCAGAGTCTGTAGGGTCACAGCAGAGGCTGCTAGAAAAAAGACAAGCCCAGTGAAGTTTAGACTATTTTATTCATAAAGTCGATATAATATGTTGTAGCTGCCCCTTTTTTCTATATGCAGAACTTACTGCCCTGTGGATCAGGACAAAACATCAGGAAGAGCAAAACAGGATGTAACTGTAAAAACAGGACGACACCATAACAGCCCATAAATAAACAATATGTTAATGCTACATGTGCCTATTCACACATTTCACTTGGGCATTTGCATGATCAATACTGGAAAAAATAACAGTGAACAAGTTAGTTACATTTACAGTGAATAACGCATGCACGTGTTTAAACACACTGCAAAGTAAATTGCAAGGGTATAAACAGCAGCTCCAGCAGACCTGTATCACTTGACTGACATGCTGAGTACCATTCAAATACTATGTTTGCTGTGCGCTAATGTTTGCCTTCCTCTCACACAGACTCTGCAGATGAGGTGGCCTGAAAATGGTGTATTTTAAAGGAAATTTTATGTTCAGATAAGAAAATATGACACACGTCTGGTACGCAGGGCTTTTTCTAGCAGGAAGGCCTGAAAGTTTCCACCATTAGCTGCGATTACAAGCAGCTTGGTCAGAGTTTCAGATTGCTTTGACTTTTGTTTGCTTGCATTAGTGTAAGCCACTTGAATTAAGTATGAAATATAGGAATGATGTCATACAGTGGAGGTGTTAGGTGTAGAGATCTACAGGTCGAGAAATAAGCTTGTTGCCAACATGGACGCAGACTTTCTCAGCAGGTAAAATACATTTCATTTATTAATTTCTAACAGTTTAAGTGAGATGTAGAGTGGCATAATGTAGATATTAATGTTAGCATATTAGCATGTTATCGGTGTTACTCTGAATGGGCAGACAACTTTGGGAAAAACTTACCCAGGTGGACGGTAACCAGTCAGTTTAACCAGCAATGATACAGCAAGCAGGTACAAGCAGAGGCCCAGAGTGAATCAAGGAAGTAATTTAGCAAGGTGTGCCAGGTTGGCACATGCACCAACTCTCCAAGATGCCCTGACATTCAGACCCAGCAGGCTGTATGCTGAGAAGATGATATGAAAGAAGGAGTGACTTTCAAAGATGACTTACAAAGATGCCACAGTGGGCTCGAGGTGAAAAAAACACCCAAACACACATTGCTTACACTTGCAGTTTGTGGGACAATGTGAGACACAGTTAGTAATGCTGACAGGTAGCCTAGCTCCACAGGTGTTTTAAACAATGACATTGTTTTTGTAACTTTGCTTCTGCACAGCACACCACATTTTATATCAGATAATCAAGCTGTGATTGAAGTGCAGCCTTTCAGGTTTAGCAAAAATCATTTCATCAAGTGTTCGAAAATAAAGCCTGTTTATGTGTAGAGGCTCAAAAGTAATTGGACAAACTTAATCCTTTGCATGAATTCATGAACGTTACTATATGCCTCGGTTGCTGCTTATGTGCGTGTGTCTCTGTCTTCGGATTTGTCTTCAGTTACTGTAAAGCACTGATGAACTCTTGGGTTTGTTGGATCATTGTCCAGCTGCACTATGAAGTGCTGTCCTATCATCAGGTTTCACAGCTTATGTGTTGTAATTCTGTTGATGAGCTATTTTTCTCCTCCTCCATCCTTTTCCAGTTATTCTGGTACCAGCAAATCTTCAATTTATTTAGGTTTTTCGATCAAATGAAAGCTTCCATTTGGATCAGCCTCTGTTGGAAACTCAGTGAACAGCTACCAAATTCCCTTTCTCTCCTACAGTAACTGCTAACTGTTCAGCAGGACAGCGTGTCAGTCCATGTCTGTTTGAGCCAGATGTTTCATTAGAGACTGGTGCTGACTTTTGGATCATTGCTCTGCTGCATAACCCAAGTGCTCTTGAGCTTCAGGGCACAAACTGATGGCCGGCTTTTCTGGTAGAGAGCAGAATCTTCCTACTCTCACCCCAACCAGATGGCCCCGCCCCTCCCTGAGCCTGGTTCTGCCGGAGGTTTCTTCCTGCTAAAAGGGAGTTTTTCATTCCCACTGTCGCCAAAGTACTTGCTCATAGGGGGTCTGTGGCGTGGGTGTGGTCTCTGGTCGGCTGCAGAGGAGGGATGGCGCAGCGAGCTCCCGGGGCAGTGCAGAGGCGGGGTGAACAGGTGTGCTGGGATGTGAATGTGATTGTGACTCTTTTTATGTTCACAGTGACAGTCGGAGAAAGAGGAGAGCGGACGTGACAGCGGAGCGGGAGTGTCTGTGTCCCATTGCAAACCACAGTAAAAAGAATGTTCAAATAAAGAAGTGCTGTCACCACGTCCGTGTCTTGTACGTGTGTAAAGGGTCCAACTTCACAGGGTCATTTGATTGTTGGGTTTTTCTCTGTATGTATTATTGTAGGGTCTACCTTACAATATAAAGCACCTTGAGGCCACTGTTGTTGTGATTTGCTGCTGTATAAATAAAATTGAATTGAATAGAATTCATGTCGTCCCAGTCCTGAAGCAGTAAAGCAGCCACAGACCGTCTCACGACCACCACCATGTTCTTGTTATGAAAGGCTGTTAATTTGATCCAGATGTAACTGGACTCGAACCTCCTAGAAAGTTCGGCCTTTCTCGTCAGTCCACAGAATATTTTCCCAGCAGTCTCTGGGATCATCCACATGTTTTTTGGGAGAAAAAACAGCAGTGCTTTTCTCCTTGGACTCTCCCACAGAGGCCATTTTTTCCCAGTCCCTTTCTGAGCCAAGTGAGGCCTGCAGTTCTTTAGATGTTGTTCTGGGCTCTTCTCTGACCTCCTGGGAAGCTTCAGCACTGGACACACAAAACCTTAGATTGGCTTTGTGACTCTTCCCAGACTGACAGGTGTCAGTGACTTTGTTTCTCAGCTGTTTCTTTAGATGGTGGCATAAAGGCTGCTTTTTGAATTCTTATGGCCTACTTCGCTTTGTTAGACAGCTTCTATTTAAGTGATTTCCAGATTTAATGGGGATTCATTAAGCTAATAACTAATATTTATATTACAAATTGTTTGATCCGAAACTCGTAAATGTAACAAATATCCAAAATTAAATGAACAGTGAGGGAAAGAGCAAATATTCTCTCACAGTACTGTTTCTAACTGCTAGCAACATGAGTGAGATGCTACATGATATTACATGATATTATTGCTTCTCACAATTCATTGTGAGAAGCAATAACAGGACTGAGCTACTGACTTACGTCGTCTTACACATTATGGATTTGTGATACAAATAACATTCTCCTTCGTCTTCTGTGGAGGAAATGTGTTAGTGAGTGAGCCGCTGGTGATGAAACCAACAGGTCCAAACTCATGACTGTGGCATTATGTTTATTTCAGCTAGTTCCAGCCAGGTGGCTCGGCCTCCACGGTGACTCCTAAACAAATTACCTGCAACTAACGCAGCTGCTGGAGCTGCTTGGAAGGGTGTAGCAGCAGCAGGACCAGTCGGGACAAGGTAACCAGGATACTGAGGAGTGTGAGCTTACCCTCCTCTGGTTTTAAACAAATATTGACTGGCGATTCGAGCAGAGGCAAATAGGCTCTCAGGTAAAGAATGACATGCAGGACAGGCTTTCTCATGATATTGCTCACAAGCACAAAAGATCTGAATTACAAAATTATACAGTCTCTAACATTTGAGCCACAAATGTTCTAGGATTTCCTAGAAATCCTAGAAAGAAAATACAAAGACTTATAATTGTATGTGTATGATTAAGGTTAAATGCATTTTTCTCTGATGTTAAACAAAAGCGTGCACATTCAAACATCAAGCGTTTGGTATATTTTGGGGGTTTTGGGTGGGGGTTAATATAATTTTACTAGATGTGTAAACATTTTTTCAATATCTAATAAAAACTTGTGTTATTAGCTCTTTATTTGTCACCCAGGGCTCAGCTTATAGCTCTGCCTTCAGGCTGGTGGATAAAAACAGCACTTTATGCTTAACTACAAAGGTGCAAACAATGTTCAGTGTAAGACAAAATAAAGAAAACATGAATATCAGGATTGGGGTGGCTTAATAATGCATCACAGTTTCTAAATAACAGATGGCTTCTATCAGATGTCTGCCACGTGTGGTTAATGTTTAGTCAATGGCTAACATAACGTCCCATTAAGCCCATCTCTCTGCTCTCTGGTGCTTGCCTGCGGTCTCTTTATGACGTAAGAGATGGATGGTGATATACAGGCCCCCAGTGGAAAACACGTTCTGTCATCATGAATGTGCCAATAGGAAAATGATTATCAAAGAAAGCACTAAAGGGAATTACGGATCCCTGACGCTGTAAATGTCAGCCTCCTCAATGCGTACTCGTGTCATTCTGGGGCAGCTTAGTCAAACACACAAAGACAGGTTCAACCACTGACTGCCCCCCCCCCACCCCCCCCCCACCCCCCCTCCAGCCCAAAAAAAAAAAAACAGTGAGTGATTAATACTTGGACCCAGTCCCAGTGTCAGTGACCCACGTTCGCAGTAGTGAGAGCGTGTGTCACTGACGCTGTTACTGCTGCTGTGAGCAGGTGGGTGCGTCTGTTTAAGGCGGCTGCTTTTGACAGGACATGTGGATTGAGTTGAGTCTGGGATACATAGTCTTACTTAGATATCTTTACTTTTTCAGTAAAAAAAGGAAGAAAAGACATATACAGTACATGTCAGATTTAAACTGCAACATCTATTATAGCATCAGAGCACCTTTGTTCCTTTCTAAACGGACACAGGGGCAACAAAAGAGTCTTTAGCCGTCAGACTTTGAATGATTGTTACTTGTTCAGTCAGGTAGTGAGCTGCTTCTATGTTGCCACTGCTTTCTTTAGAGCATTGCCTGCTGCCAGCTGTATGCAAATGAGACAATCTACCTGTTCAGTGAAATGTACAACACACCTGGAGTTACTAAAACAATGTTATCTCAGAGGGAGCAGACTTCCTGTCTTCATCACCGATGTTTTTTGCTCTTTTAGAAATGCTTGACACATTAATAAAGGCCACACTTTGACTCAGCTACCTGTCCTTACCCCTTTGGGACATTCAATGAAAACACCTTGAACTGGTTGCAGGAAACAACACTATCATTCGTCTCATTTAAAGGCTTCCCAGTGATCTTCTTCCCTAACTAAAAGTCATCCTTGTGCCTTTTCCAGTTGCCAACCCGTACCTGCGTAACGCGAGCCGAACGAACAAAACTTCATCTTCAGGTATTGTACGTGAGGCTCAACGTGAAGCAAATACGGATAAAAGGGGAAAGGTCACAGTGTAACTCGGTCCAGAGAGGGATGTGGCGGGCACAAAACAGCTGGCTTCTTCGTGTTCAACCTTTAGGAGAAGATTTTAAAAAGTTACAGCACCAAGCAAAAGTTGTCAGAATGGATTCTCTGAAACGGAACGAGTGAGGAGCTTCAAAGCTTACCTTTAGAAGAAGCAAAGCAATAATAGCAGGCGCAGCCTCAGACCTCACCTTTTATACCTCTACACGCTCTCTCTCTTCACTCGCTCGCTCTTTTCCTTTCTCCACCCCTCGAAGTGGATCCTCGGGGCAGGCACAGACACCTGTCGCATGGTGCGTTACTCTGATCCAATATTGACATAAAGGGGGGAGGGTTGTCTGTGTGTGTGTGTGTGTGTGTTGATGGGAGGTCACACCAAACACCCACACAAAATGAATTATTCTCACTAACGCCTATTCTCCATCCAAAGCCCCCCCCCCTTCTCCGTGCCGGGCAACGACCTTTGTGCCTGCACTGAACTGTAAAAGGGCTCATTGTAACGTAGCTACCTGCCAACCTGCTTGTTTTGTCTCATTCAGTGTCCGTGTGGGAATCATTTTCATATTATCTGCCTTGCAAATAACTCTCTGCTGCTGAGCGACACACCTTGCTCTGTAACTCTGAGGGGAAAAACGTTCACTGTGTAATCGTCTCAGAGTTAGTGGAGGAAAAGTTTGGTGTTTAAATTTGGTGGGAAATCCACCAGGAAACATATCTTCATACACATTTACCCAAAGAGTAAATTGGAATTGGATATTAGTGTTTAGATGTATTCATTCATTCATTCAGATATTTCAGTACGTCCAGTATATGTAAATCTGAAAACTCTGACGTCAGGAAAAAAATAGATACAAATGATTTTGGATTATTATACTAAAGCTGCAGCTCATGTATGTCGCTGAACTGTACCTACCAACCCACCAACCTGCCCACTGTTTATTCTCATGTTGTTCTCTCTCAGTGCTCTTCTATTCACACGGCTTTCTTCTCACTCCACTGGAAAGGCAGATGGCTACTCGTCAGAGGCTTCTTGTTCAAAGGGACCTTTTTCTACCCTCTGTAGCCAAGTTCTTCCTCATAGGTAATCATTCAGGTTCTCTAAATAATATTATAGGCTCTCACCTGTACAATACAAAGTGCCCTGATATAAATTTATGATATAAAAAGTGAGGAAGTGTGTAGTGAAGTGTGTGTTTGGGTGATTATTTCTTTGCTGTAACTATGCTTCTTGGCAGTAAATCTTATACTGTTGGAAGGTCTGTTTGTTTCCCCTTTAATGGTGCCACATTTGTGGGAAAATGCATTTGTGGGTTGAGCAGCAGAGCTGAGTATGTAGGTTGTGCCCATGAAAACCTCGTTAAATCTTCTCTGCCAATGCCAAACAGCTTATTCTGCTGTGGACTTTAGTTTTAACACCTCGTTATGATCTTGTGATAAAACTTTTTTCCTATTTTCATGTTTCTGGGCTAAAAGGAGAGATCCTTGGAAAGACTTTTGTCATTTGTGGCTGTTATAGAGAAAATTTGACACCACGGAGCTTTTCTTTTATAAGGCTGCTTCACACAAATAAGCAATTTGCTTTAGAAAGTTGGGTATTTAAAAGGTATAATTACCAAAACACATTAAGTTGCATTATGGGATTGTAAGATTCAGTGGTTGATGAGGACTGCTTATATACTTGCCACTAGAGGTCCAAGAAAAGACAACCGGTGAACCGGTGCCAGGTCATGGACACCCAAAGCTCATGAGTGTGCATGAACAGTACAATCCCACAGAATCAGCACCACACAGTGAAACCCTCAGTGCTGGTGTCACAGTGCATATAGTGCATATTAGCACACACTAAGTTTTTGATTACATGACAAAATGACCTACACTGGGCATGTGACTGTTTGACTGTTTCCATCAAGAGATTCTTTGACATCATGTGGGTGACCAGGTGACTGTGCATCACAGCAGGTTGCATTATGGGAAGAAGGAAAGCCAGTGAAGTGTAATGTTAGATGACACAACGTACACTTCCACATGGGAAAAAAAAAAACATTGTAGTTTCCAAAAACAGAAAAATTCAAAAAGACTTCAAGCTGTTAATGTCCCCACATTGTAATCTAAACGAACATCTGCAGGGTTTTTCCTGCCTCAAAATGGGCTTTTGCATACTGACGGTGAACGTAACCACAACCGGGTCACATACGATTAAGACAAGAGACGCTTTATTTAAATGCAAGTCTCTGCATTTGCCTGTTTTTCATAACCATGTTTCCATGCTTTTATTTGATGCTTCAGTAAAATAAACCTTTTTCTAACTTATTATTGTTGGTGAATTTACACTGGGGGAAGTTTAAAACCAGTGGGCACCATCTCTTTTGTATGCAGGAACTGTCACCTGTGAGAGGAGCTGGAAAAACCAGTCTGAGCCAAAGCAGCACCACTTTTGAGGACAACAGACGGGGTCTGCACATGAGTGTGGCTTTCATTGATGTGCCTTAAAGTAACCAAAGCTCTCTGATGGAGCTTGGAGTGTTTAATTCAGCTCAGATGCATTCCTCAGCTTTTCTTTATGCTTCAGCTCAGGTTCTAATGAAATGACCCTCGACCTTGTTTGTTGACTTTTGGAAGACATTTCTACAAACCTGAACTCTGTTTTGGACAACAACAAAAAAAAATAAAAATTGTGTCACGTGTTCAGATGCAAGTAGGGGTCACTCCTGCAGATGGATCTACAATTATCTGCTCCCATTTTATGATCCTGGGTTTGAACTAGGACTCATCTCTGTGCTCTAAACCAGCAGCATATTCATGAATAATTCCTCTTCCTGAAATGCATTTCTTTATCCTTCTTATTTACACAGTGACTCAGTTCTTACAGTTCATTGAAAAAGAATTTGCCTGTGGTGTGAAAACCAGCTGCACAGGTGAAATGCATCAAAAGAATAAAACCACTGACTCAAATATGAAGCTCCTTTATTGCATGTAGTGCCTGCCCTGCAACCGTCGTGGCTCCAGGGCACAACCTACCTAATGTCTTTTGAAAGAAGTGTCATAAATTTGTATAAACATCATTTATGTGCGTGAAACGATAAGGACGGCAGACAATAGATCTAATAGAGACAGGTATGAGCTCCATTCAGCTTTCCCTCATCCAAGTCACAGTAATCTGAGGTTACTAATCAACTAATAACCAAACAAGTGCAGGGATTAAAACACTTGAGCAGGTCCATAGTACCTGAAATTAAGTATTTCCCAAAATCAGGAGTTAAATCATCATTCAGTTTGTTCAGTACTGCGCTGACTAGCTGCAAAAATCCACCAACAGTTACACGCAGGTGCAGTTTAAAGGCTCCTTCATGGGATTTACGCTGTTTGTGAACATGTAAAGAGTAATGAATAACCTCTGTGTATTAAAAAGGCCGTGTACTTCAAGCTTGAAATATTACACAGTGTCCATCCTCTTCAATTCATCTTCTTCTTACACTCATCCAATTCAGGGTCACGCAGGGGTTGGAAGGGATCCCGAGTTTTTGGCGTGCAGGAGGAAGTCGGAGAGAACCCCTGGAAGCCCAGGGAGAACAGACAAACCCCAAACAGAGCCCCCTGCTGGCTGGTCAAACGCAGGAGACACCGCTAACAGTCACACCACCCCCCCAAAGAATATTCTATCATTTTTATCTACATGATGTAGTCTTATTCCTGCTGTAACAGACATCCTGCACTATTTTAAGTGAATCTCCATTTTGAAATCTTCGCTGCAGTACTCAGACATGAGGAATTACCTCAATTCATTATTTAAAACAAACTACTGAACCCTGATCAGAAAAACCACTGAGATTAGAAATCAGTTCAAGTTGTGCAACAAATTTAAAGGAATGAATCAAAAACATTTAAAGCAGCAGATCAACGGTAAAATGCACACATGGTATCACTGTTTACAGGTGTGGCAGTGATACCTGACGTGCACTTTCAAACTCGAGTCAGAGTTATTTAGATGCTGCTCTGGCTCACTCTCTTTCTGTAAGCATCCCAGCCCGACTTCCTGTACAAATCTGCAGCTTCCACCCTATCAGAAGCTCCCAAAATGCCTCGTCCCACAATGATGACATCAGAGCCTTTGCTGTAGATAACTTCCTCTGGAGTGGTGTACTGCTGACCCAGCAAATCTCCTGTAAGGGGGGAGGGAGACCAAGAAAAGGGAAAACAGATTTAAAGGAGGAGACTGCTACAGACTTTGGGAGATTAGCAACAGCAGGGGCGGCACTAGTTTCATGTACTACAGCCCCACCCTGTGTTAGAAATTAGTCATGGCACCGTGAAGAGGCAAAAAGCAGAGTGCAAGGCTGCCTGAGGTGCAGTTTGACCTGAACTTTATAAACAGGGGTGCACATAAGTGGTCCGCAGGTGCGCATTCGCTGTCAAAATAAAAGACGCACACCAGCTAAGAAGTTGCAACGTGCGTTTGCGTACATAAGATTTTCTGGAGGAGGACAGATATTTGTTTAGAACTCTTATGTCTGAAGGTTCTCAGTCATCCAGGTCATCGTAGACTAAGGAGCTTGGAAAGAAAAGCGTCTGGACTTCTATGAGTTGCTTGAAGACGTTTCACCTCTCATCCGAGAAGCTTCTTCAGTTCTAAGGGTCAATGGTGGAGAGGCCCAGATTTGAACCTAGTGGGAGTTTCCCCCCAAAGGGGGACAAAGGACCCCCTGATGATTCTCTACCTAATCCGGATGTCCACTGTGAGCGACCATGTTTGAACAGAGGCGGTGGTTTACGACACCAACTGTCTGCCATCTATAATCCAGTTTTGAGATCCCTTCCCAGACGCCTTAATGCCCACTCACATCCTGGGCCATCTGACCTCAGGAAATCACATGATAGGGTGGGGCCAGGTTTCACAATGAGCTCACCCGAAACCCTGGCTGATTAGGTCCCACACCCACTTTCACACCTTGGCGCATGTGATTAGAGGATCAACAGGGGGTCCTTTGTCCCCCTTTGGGGGGAAACTCCCACTAGGTTTAAATCTGGGACTCTCCACCACTGACCCTTAGAACTGAAGAAGCTTCTCGGATGAGAGGTGAAACGTCTTCAAGCAACTCAAAGAAGTCCAGACGCTTTTCTTTCCAAGCTCCTTAGACTTTAGAACTCTTAAAGATGTCGAAGAAGCAAGCTCCTTTAAGCAATTACTTTGGTGTTCCTAAACCTCCAAAGAAAGGTCAGAAGGAGTCCGAACCGCAAAAGAAGCGTGTATTCTCAGAAGTGGTTGCAGGAGGTGAGCTGGCTTCAAACAAATGATGAACGCACAGAGATGTGGTGCAGAATATGCTGTTAAAATCCCACTCTAGCGGACAAAAACAGCACCTTTTATATGTACGCAAACGCGCGTTGCAACTTATCTGGTACGCGTCTTTTATTTTGACAGCGAAAGCGCACCTGGGACCACTTATGTGCACCCCTGTTTGTAAAAACCTCGAACGAGTTAACACAACTCCATGAATCTCCTGATGGGACGTGTGATTCCTCGGGTTACAACAAATATGTAACATTGAGTGCAGCACTGTGTATCCATGTATCTTCAGTGGAGTGGATTTAATATAGACCCTGCATTCACACCTCACTTCGTAGTTCTTTTAGTATGATGAATATAAGTGGAAAAAAAATGATGATAAACAAAGAAAAGTCAGCTCGGAGTTCAGTAAAAGCTGACAGATTTACCTCCAGCCTGCATCTGCACCCCGGGGGTCATGTGGATGAACTCTGGCCTCTCTGTGAGCTTAGAGCCACAGATAAACCCAATCACAAAGTCCGAGTGCTCCTCTGCCATTTGCACCTATTAAAACACAAAACAGCTGTAAACTGAACACAAAGCATGTAAACAAATTTAGAAGAAGTCGCACACAGAAATGTGCTCACCACAGCCTTTGTGTATTCACCAGCAGCCAGTGATCCCTGCGAGCTCATCTGAGCTATGAGCAAACAGCCTCGGGCCAGAGGCTTCCCTACAGCGCTCAGACCTTTCACCACCCCCGGCCCCGGCACTGCATGGGCATTCACTATGTGGGACCATGATGAAATCTGGTACAAACCACCTGGAGAAAAGACATAAGGTCACAGCGTTCGACTACTTTGGAAACTATTTTTAAGTCACTTTGAGTTTACACGACCAAAAGAACGTGAAATCGTCTCACCCTCATACTGATGCTTGACTGTGTTCCCAATGTCAGCGAACTTGCGGTCTTCAAAGATAAGGAAGTTGTGCTTTTCTGCCAAGGCCTGCATTTTCTGAATAAAGGCTAATGTGTAGTCCTGTTAACACATATGGAAAAAACCCATCAGCTTTTTTGTTACATGTACAGATTTGAGGTTTTAGTTGATCCCGCTGTACCTCGAGGATGTCTACATGGGTCTTCAGCATGCAGATCTTTGGACCGAGCGACTCGGCCAGCTGGAGCAGCTCCTCGCTGCTGGTTACATCAGCAGAAACACAAAGATTGGACTGTTTCTCCTCCATAATCTTCAGCAGCTTTGATGCTAGAGGGTGAATGCCTGCAGACAAAAGGAGGAACAAATGAAGGAGGAAAAGAAAATGAGAAAAGAAAGAAAAGACCAAGAGCAGTCCACAGCATGTGTGTGGAGCTCAATGAAAACACCACCAGTCTCTGTTGTGACGTGAAATAACTGTAAATAATTTAACTTTTAAGACTACATACTTGGTAACTCGGCTCTTTCTGAATAACTGAGCTTCAGCTTCTGTTCCACACACAGCTTCTTGCTGGCAGGAGAGGTCGTGCCATTCTTGGGCCTGAGAGAGAGTCAAGGTCAAAGAGTTTTATGAATGTTTTGTTCCTGGATTGTAACGCGACACAAGCAAACACACCAGCTACAAAAACTCTGGAAAGTTGTACCTGAAAGTGTTGTTGTCCCGGATGAACTCATGGACACTCTGGGCGGTTTGTGCGTCGATGCGTTCGGCTGCCTGCAGCACACGGAGCAGATGAGATATGGAGATGATGGGATGGAGCTTGATTCCCTTTGATGCCAACATCTCCACGCCACCTTGCTCTCTGTCCATTAGTACAATTGCATCCGTCACCTTGAATAAAAACATGTCAGAGGTCATTCTTGTGTACTGCTGCTCTTGCTGACATCAGTACAGCGTAACTGTCACATTATTATCTTTACTGTAACGTTAGATTCTGGACCTTCAGTCCCTCTTTGTAGAGCACTTCAGCAGTCTCCAGGATGCTGGTGCCGCTGGTCACCGTGTCCTCAATGATCAGGCACGTATCCCCCTGACGGAACAACCCCTCCACCAGCCGTTTGGTTCCTGAAGCAGAGTAACAGAAGGCAAATTACGAGTCCATACTGAAGGACAAACTTCCACTTATTCTCAAACTGAAATATTAACCAACAATATAGCACGCAAGATGAAGGACGCACTTTCTTGCTTTGCATTTTGTTTTTTAGGTTTGATTTACATTAATTCTGTACCAGAGAACTGGGATTTCAGACACATTTTAATGTCTGCCTACACTGGATACCTGTGTATTCATCTGCACCTCAGTGGGGGTACTGGCTGAAGCTTCTGGTTTTGCAAATATCTGGACAGCAAGTTTAATCAGAGCCTGTAGTATTTATTTATTTATTTTTGGAAAATCCGATCAGTTGAGGGCGGCTCACCATAGTCCTTGGCCTCCTTCCGCCTGATGAGCATGGGCAGTTCATGTTGTGAGCAGATAATTGTGGCCAAAGGCAAGGCTGTGTAAGGAACCCCACACACAGAGTCGAACTGCAGACCCTCTTCTTGCACTCGCTCGTAGATGAGACTTGCCACCTGGAAGAAAAAAGGAAGTTTGGGTCAGAAAGAAAAAAGACCACAGTTAAGAGTGATGTGTTGCAGATGATGAACTTCTAATAAAATGTTAATTAAAAAGCTGATAAAATTAAATGACCGGCTGTTTAAGGCTGAATGGTTTGAAACCCTCATCCTTATCTTATCCTGAGTGACCTGAAGAAGAGCAGTATTGCTTCAGAAAGCTGCTGATTCCTGTAATGATTATTGAGGCTGGAGTGAGTGATTAGCTGATGAGAGGTCCAGGCTTATCTGTTTTAACTGCTATTTTCTGTGAAAGGAGGGGATCCCTGAAACTCAGTCATTGTATCTGCTACACTACTGTGAAACAAACCACGTGAGTATTAATATGACACAGGAACTGACGAGTGCCTACACAAACACATTTGCCTTTAGAAAGTGCATGCAGCAGACGTTTCATGTGTCCGGTATCGTTTTAAGCTGTTCTGTTGTGCAGCCATGAAGGCAACACGTGTCACCTGGTTCATGAGCGCGGGGTGGGACACGAGCACTCTCAGGTCGATATAAATGGGTGTCAGCAGGCCGCTCTTCAGCTTGTATTCCCCGAACTTCACTCCGTTCACGTCGTGGAGCTTCAGGATTAAACTGTCAATGGAAGGACCGTCCATTCTCTCCGTATTTACGAGCTTCGGCTGGACTTTAATTCGTCCTCAAAACTTGTTCGTCCCGTTCGCGCTACCTCAGTTCTAGTAACACAAACACTTCCGCTAAACCTTTCAGAATAAAAGCGTCAATGTACGTTTTAAGCGCATTTAATGTTTACAGATTAAATGTCGCGTAGCTCAGTGAGGAAACGCGAAGAAGCCTGGTGGAAAGACTCGTTGTTTGTGAAAGTTCAAATATGAAGACTCCAATAAATAACGTTGCGACAAGCCGATGTCCCGCCTCTCAGTTGTGATAGGTTCCAGCACATCCAGAAGAAGATGGCTGGACGAGAAATTACGCCCTAACCGGAAGTAAATTCCCGCGTCAGCGTTTTACCCTTCAACATAAAAGCACCGACCTCAGCCATTCTCATAAGCTATGTATTCAAAAAAATAACGTCAGATCGATTTTTCACACATGGTGAAAACATATTGTATGTTATATTTTTAGCTTTAAGAGTTTCGGTCATAAAAGGGCTTCCTGCAACCCCATGGTTCCAGGGGCGGATCGAGAAGGGTGGCATGGGGTGGCATGTGCCACCCTAAGCCAATTTTTCTTTCTGGATTTTATACTTATTCGGCTACATATTTATTTATTATACAGGCTATACAGTACATAAGATTAAAATGTAAATGTTTTATGTAACTAGTGTTACATGTAAAAGTTATGTAAAAGTGTTTAATTATGTGGGCTACAGAAAATAATTAAGTTATAGACTATATTTATATGAAACATGTGTATACTTACTGCATTTGAATCATTTTAACAATATGTAACCACCTACATATGTGTTTGGGAAAAAAAGGCTTTGATTTTGCCACCCCATTTGATTTCCTTGCCACCCTCATGCCGCCCTAAGAAAATTTCTCTAGATCCGCCCCTGCATGGTTCGCTGATTTAGGCTTTTTAAACGAGTCTTTGCCAAGGTTTTAATAGGTAACTTCACTGAAGTAAAAGTGACTTCAGGCACTGTATAAAACTGTCATAATTCTGTTTTGTAGAGCATGTCCCATTCTTTCCCAAGAGATAACTCGGAATGAATTCAGTCTCACCAACAGGCATGTGTTTTTATCAGTTTATTAAAAAGATTCAGTCCACAGTAGTTCAGAGTCTGGCACCAACAACATAAAAAACAAATGAATCAAAAATAAAGTGTACACCCTAAAGTAGCACTGAACAAAATGCCTGAATAACAAGGGATAAATAAAAGAATTGAAATAAAAAATAAAAACACTAAAATGTAATCCACTAGGAAATTATGGTGAATTCTCCGACTTATTTTTGCAACAACATTACATTTTTAGGTGAGCCAGTTCTGGGTTTACTTTTTAATTTTTTATAGATTCTATAATTTGTACTCATATTGCTGACGACCGTCTGCATGGTGAATTAAAGATTAATAGCAGACACAATAGCACATCAAAAGTAACAGTGCTCATCTTTTAAAAGAAAGGCTGTTTCAAATCTTTTTGTCATTTAAAAAGATCAGCTGCTCTTCAAACTAGCAGGACACTGACCACAGATATACACAGGATACTTACAGGAGTGCTTTCCTCGTAACAAAGGGAATTACACTTCACTACAAAGAATGTAGATTCACGCTAATAAAAACTGTCATAGCAGTTTCATTTTAATCTGATTGTGATGGTCATTTCTGTATATGTCACTAAAACTGACCCACAGGAGCAAAAAGTTATTTTGCACGGCTTTGAAACTGCCTTTGCAAAACAGCTCTTCATCTTTCTCCTGATATGGAAGGACCCACAAAATGCATTCCACCATTATCTAAATGCATTTGAAAAAACTGATATGGCAACAAAAGATGGCTACAGACATCAGGGAACATTTGGAGATTTGCATAAATGCATTCTGTGTTTGAAAGAGGAATGTTCTGAAAACAAAAGCACCAATACAACAGTCAAAACACACATAACAATACTGCTTGTGTGCGCGTGCGCGCGTGTGTGTGTGTGTGTGTGTGTGTGTGTGTGTGTGTGTGTGTGTGAGAGAGAGAACAGGACATTTGGGGAATGAACGTTGAAGGGGTGAAGCAGCAGGATTCGTGCTCTGACAGATTTTTGTGTCTAAAATTAATCTGATGGAAGAAATCCCTGCTTCTGTTAAAGAAAAGTGGCTCCAAACCCACAAAGAAAGCTGCTACAGGTCTTTGAAAGGCACAAGGATTGGAGTAGAAAAGTGTTGTTAAGGCACTACAATTTGGTGGGAAAAAAATTAAGGCACAAATCTGACGGAAATATTTCCTTTTCACAAAGGCGAGGGAGGGCTTCCTTCTTGAAGCGATGCTGATGCTGTTAGGGATCTCGTCACTTTATCCTCCTTTACTCGTACTCCTTTCGTCTCTAATCTTGTGGGCTGATAGCGTCTGCAAGCAGTTCCGGCCTCAAACATTCAATCGGACACTGGATGTTCTGGAGAACAGAGAAGGGCACATCAGAGGTAGAAGGGAAAGAGAAGAAAAATACATGCATGTTTTATGGCCTACAGCTACATTTAACTAATGAAAATCTTAATTGGAAAGATTACTATTAGAAAAAGACACTGACCAGTTTGCGAAGAGCATTTTCTCTGTACCGATCAAAGACGTCTGAGCGAACAGGCTGGAGGAGGTCAGCCTCCAGCTCAGTCTGTCCTCCTGGCCTCCTGCAGTTCTCACATCGCCAGCCCTGAAGAGAGGAGACCCAAATGTTACACACACAAAAAACCAGCCTGGCCTTGAGTGCACACAAACACCTTTTAAGAGCTTTAAAGCAACAGTACAGGTGGCGTTCTTACCTGTAGTCCTCCATAGCAAGTACAGGTACAGATGGCTCCCTGGTACTCCTTCTGCCACTGATTCCCAACCTGGTACAGTTTTCCATCGTCATAGCATGTCGACTCATCTGGAGAAGGATAGAAATGAAAGAAGCATGAGAGTAAACTCAACAAATGTAAACATTCTGACATAAACCTCATCACTTTATTCACACCAAACGTGTTCTTGTATCATTAACCTAACATCACACCCGGCTCTTCTGTGTGTCTACCAGTCAGCACTTACGAGGTTCACATTTGAATTCTCCCTTGCCGTTGCCCAGACAGGTGCAGCTCATCATGTGACCATTCTCGCCGCGGCGATCCCACTTTTCTCCAATAGGGTAGTTATTGCCGCCATCATGACACCACTCTGAAGAAGGGAGAGGCAGCAAAGAGAGGGACAGACACGAAAAAAGAAAGGGACGGGGAAATGATGTAGAGAGGGAGTGAATGCACAGATGTGCAAAAGATAAAGAAAGCAGTTCATCAGCCAAGCCCATTCACAGATACATATTTATGCAGCGTGTGCAGACACATAATAAATATGCAGAAAAAACAATGACTGAACCTGAAATGCTCTCAGTTTCTCGTATTGTCATGTTAGCTTTGCAGTTATGGACAATACAAATAACTGAGTGCGAGGCTCAGTCGGGCAGATCAGTTTGCTGTGAGGTTTTCACAGTTTGCAGAGAAGAATCAGAGGGATCCACATGGGCAGGCTACAGCTGACTCACACACAGTAAAAGAATTTTCTTGATGATTAACTTAAACAGCAAATACACTTAAACCTGAGGCAAAAAATGTTCTATGCAAAGGTCTATTTCTCATTGCTGTGGCTGCCCATGCTGACATTTTATTACTGCATGCTGCTGCACATAGAACATCTGCTGATTCTATGACTCAGGAATTTATAATGTGCATGAAGGCAAATGGCATCATTTTATGTGTTTAACTGAATTTCCATTTGCTTGTTTTATGTCTCCCTCTTATAAATTCCTCGTGTTTAAATCACATAGAATTATTACTGGACTTTAATTCCATGGCAGGGTTTTGCAAAGCATGCTGGGATAGGGTTAATAAGCCACTCACTGGATGAATCACACCTAAAATGCCCACTGCCCAGCCCCAGGCAGCGGCACCACAGCTTGAAGCCCGTCTCTGACATGCGCTCCCACTCTGAGCCCACTTCATGGTAGATGTGTGTGAACGTGTCGTAGCAGACATCCCGTTTGGGGGTGATGGGGATGCCACCTTTGAAGACAAAAAAACAAAATGTATTTTTATTGCTCATTAAGAAACTCTTCGGGCTACTGATTTAATATTTTCCCATTTTTCACTTCAGACTTTGAATCTTTTCTACTTATTAATTTTCTGTGATGAAAGAATAAAATTGCCAGTGTGAACTACTGTACCAGCATCGCCAGCGGTTACGACTTCCTCCAAAACCTTCTCTTTAGCCCCACCCTTCATGGCCTCCACAATGACATTATAGGAAGCTCCAGACGTCAGTCCAATCAGAGTGGCGCTGGTGGAGTTGCCAGGGAGACGCATCTGCGTGGAGAAAGATAAAGCAGCTGAATGAGGAATGTCCTCTCATATCAAACGAGCTCACACGTGAATGTGTGTGCATGCGCGTCTGTACCTGGAAGCCTCCTTCCTCCAGGTGTGTGATAGGATTACAGGACACCTCGTACTCTGTCGTGTGAGGGATGGGATTCCAGGAGATGGTTGTGATTGTCTGAGCTTCTTGGGGAATCTCTGTTTCACTGTCAGAAAAACCAAACGCGAGACCAGGCAGAGGGCCATCGCTGACCTAGAGGAGCCACATAGAACAAAGTGTGAGCACATGAATGTTAATTGGAGTAATGTATTCGTACCTGCTCTGACATCAAAAACAAGCATGCATAAGATGTAAGATTTGCTTTTACTTTGATTTCATCAAATAAAGCCGATGTAACGTGTTGTAGAATGCTTTCACTGCTTTACTGAAACAAGATTAAGCGCCACGTCAGGGTCTCACCCACCTTGACCAAAGGTACTCTGTTTCCATCAGGGCCTGCCACAGGAATATAAATTAAGGGCTCTTTGAGAGTGGGTCTCTGGCCTTCTTTGGGTCCACTGTAGGGGCCAAATCCATTATTGGGGCCCAGACCCTGATACTCTGTATAGATGTGCTGACCCTGCTGGCCTGGCTGGCTCTGGCCGCTGGTGCCAGCCAGGTGGACGTGGTTGGAGTCAAAACTGGAGAAACAAAAAGAAAAGGATGATAAAACAGCAAAAACCAGAGATGCAAAATCAAAAAGTACTTTTAGGATGTTAAAGAAATGTCCTTCCTTTCCATATGACTGTGGCAATGCTTACATTTTGTCGTCGAAGGACTCGGGAACATCCAGAATGTCAGTGGTGGGGCGATGAGGAACAGGAAGCTGAGGCAGCTCGGGGAACAACAGCTGAGGATCTGGAGCTGGTTCTGATTGGATCAAAGACAAACGTGTGCTGGCTGTTAGATTCTTAGATTCCAGTACTTAGTTTGGCTTGTTTTCATTGGATAATGGTTAAAAGAGCAATCTTTGGGCAGCTAAACTCAGACCCTCTGACAAGCATAATTTGCCCAACTTATCTACAGCTGTGCTGCATAGCCAGCAGAGGGCAGCACAGCTCAGCTCATGTAGCAGTCATTGCTGCTGGTTTTGTCTCTCTGAGAGAAGTTACTCTTAACAACAATCATGAAAAATAAGCAAAGTCAAAGCTCTCTCCATTACATCATCTAACTGCTGCAAGTGGGAAACTTAAAAAACAACAACCTTTAATGCTTTTATTTAATGGTGTAATCTGCAAAGTCTTTGTAGAAGTACTCATAAACTGAGTATATTATTCCATAACAACACTATTATGTCCCACCTTTAGCATATCACGTTTTAAAAAGGTGATGGGAATAGTTTTTTCTTTTCTTCCCTTTAATGCAAGAGAAATAACTTTGCAATGTTTCTCTTAAGTGATACCAGAAGTCAGAATAAAAGCTACTTTTTCACGTTTAATACATTCGACATACAGTGAAACGTAGAAACATCTGTAGCTGAACTGTAACAAAAAACGTCACAGATCTAAAGTCTGCTCTGGCCGATAAACGATTGCAGGTGGACGACGTCTGCACTTACGGGTTCTGGCTTTCCCCACCAGCGGTGTGCTTCTCAAAGCATTCTGCAGGGCTACGATCTTAATGACATACTCCGTTCCTGGTTTCAGACCTATTATCAAACGAAAAAGTCAAAAAGATTCATCACATTTTTAAAATAAATATTTACATGACATCTAGTAACACTCATGGACACTTACCATTGATGGTAACAAAGTCCTGGCCTGCATGGGGTCTAGGAAGGACCTCTCGAGGCAGACCACCCGCCTCCTCATAGGTGACGTAGTAGCCTGTAATACCTGGGCTGCGTGACGGCTCCCACATGAATGAAATGCTGTTCGGATTCAGGGAGGTGAAGCGAATATTTGTGGGTGGGATGACCAGAGGCTGAGCTACAAGACAGACAGAAAAGTCATTACTCAGAAAATATGGAGAAAGTCTTTCTTTCTAAAGTAAATACATAATACTGTGTGATGTGTACACTTACCTGTGCTCGCTGTGAGTGTGAAAGGTACACTGCGCCCATGTCCTTTCAGTGTATAGATGTTGATCTTATAAGTGGTGCCAGGCTCCAGACCTAGAGTGTTAATACAGACATGTTAGTGAGAGGTAGCACGTTTGTGTGTATGTGCAGAAACACGTTAAACTCTGCTGTCTCGTACCTGCAATAGTGTATAAGCGCAAATCAGGGCTAATGGTGTTTTGGATGGGTGTGTAGCCCGAAGAGGAGTGGGTGGGCGTGGCCTCAACCAGGAAACCTGTGATGGGGTCTGGCTTGGCCCGCCATGTCAGCGTGATGGTGGAATCATTAACATCAGCGATACGTACACGACGAGGCGGGCTGATATCTTCAAGCAAAGCAGCACCAGACAAAAAGTATTAATAAGGTGGAATAAAACCAGCTCTTCATTTTTATGCATCAAATTATCTGTTTTATAAACTCACTCTCCAGGGTGGTGACCTCTCCCTGGACGGGCCTGCTGGTTAGAGAGTTCTTCAGGGCATAAACATTGACTTCATAGGTGGTTGCAATCTAATGGGACCCAAAGAGATACGGTTACATTCTCCACAAGGCTGAGAGTCAAGTTAGCAACTGAAGCTGCGAGATTAAATGTGCATGTTTATGCACAGGTGTGGGTGTGCCTGTGAATGCCTCGTTAAACGGAGTCGTTATCAGCAAGTGTGCAGACCTCCGTGTGTGTGTGTGTGTGTGTTACTGCACATGTAAATGCACTAAAGCTCAAACTGGCTAAATGCTTACAATTACATCATGTACACAGCTTATCATTGAGCGCGGAACATTTTTCCTTCTTGTCTGGTATCGTTACTTAATAGAGACTGAAAAAGTGTCAGTATCTGTGATGGCTAAGTTATTGAAGTTTAAGGCACTGGAAGTTGATTTAATTTACTCACCATGAGCCCAGAAATGTGTGCCTGAGTGGTGTCTGGGGCCAGGTTGATCTCTTTGGTAGGCCCGCTCTTGTTCTTTGGGTTTACCACCACACGGTAGCCTGTGAGGCCCCTGAGGCCTGTTAGCTGATTGTCCTGACCCGGCATGTCCCAGCGCATAATGAAAGAAGTAGGGCTGACCTGGGAGAACTGGAGGTTAGTTGGAGAAGAGATTGCTGGAAGGACGGAAAAAAGAAAAGAAAAATAAGTGTTACTAGGAAACAGAAGAGGAAACCTGGGTTTTTCACTTGAACTGCTGTTTCACATTAATTAGAAAGCTTTGACGCTGGAGCATGTACTCAAACATGCAGTTATAAATGTTCCCTTCCCTACCTGTAGCTTGTGTCCCAACCACCGCTGTGCTCTCTGTGTCATCGTACAGAGCAATGACCTTCACAGTGTATTCGGTGCCGGGCTGGAGACCGTAGATGGCGGCTGACTCGGCGTCTCCTCTGGGAGCAGGAAGCAGCTCTCTCTCTCCCTCCTCAGAACTTGAATAGAGCACTCGGTAAGACGTGACCGTTCCCTCGGGACTGTCCCAGGTGATCCGCAGTGAGGTTGAATCAACATCTGAGAAGGTCAGGTCTTTGGGGCGGTCTACATCTAAAGGAAATGAGAGAGGATACGAAAGACAAGTATGAGAAGGTGATGTCGTTTAAGTAAACTTGCAGTTAAAAGTTTCCACAAGGCAAACCCTTACTTGTTGAAGCAGTCACCACCTGTGGAGAGCTCTCTCCGTCCTGTACTTGAGCAACCACACTAAATGTATACTCCGATGTCGGCATCAGGCCTGAGAAAGTAAATTCTGTCTGATCTGGAAACAACAAAAAAGGGAAAATCAACACGGCTCAAAGATTACAGCCAAATATCACAACACGCTGTGAATGTGGGAAACGTACCTGGAGCCACCACCTCGGTAAAAGATGGCCCCAGTCCATTTCTGGGAGCCCCAGTCACCCTGTAACCCTTGATGGGGCCCGTGGCGGGGCTCCACCTTACTGTGATGCTGTTGTCATTCACGTCTGTCACCTCCATCTCAGAGGGAGAGTCGACTCCTGCAAGAGAAGAAAACAGAGATGAAAAGGAAAGCGTAACGCTGTTATGTCTCAGAGACATTGTGCACTTTGTGTGTCCGTACCTGTCTTATGAGTGACATAGATTGGGATGCTGGATGCGGGGCTGTCTCCTCTGCCGGTCACAGCGTACACAGTAATAGTGTAGTCAGTTCCAGGCTTCAGGTTAGAGATTGTGGCGGTGGACTGAGAGCCAGGAACCGTGAACTCCTTAGGATTACCATGACCACCTGAGGCAAAAAGTAAGACCTTCCGTTTGCAAGTGTAACAATTTACTAAAAACTAACCAAAAAAACTGCAAAAAGGAATAATATAGTCAGAAAAATATACAGTTCTTAGTACAAATTAAATCTGTAAGTCTACCTGACTCTCCATGGGTGATCCTGTAGTAGCGCACAGTAACTGGGGGAGCGGCCCAGCGGACAGTGATGGATGTCGGGCTCGAGTCTAGCACCTCCAGGTCAGTGGGAGCATCAGAGACTGAACAAAGAAGCCAGAAAGAAAAATAAATACATAGCCGACGTGTTGGCGATAACGTCGTGAGTGGATAAAACATTAAAAGTGGCGTTCATACTTGTTTTCTGTGTCCCGCTGAGTGGCAGGCTCTCCTGTGTCCCGCTCACGGCGAAGATGTTGACCAAGTACTCTGTGTCAGGAGTGAGTCCAGTCAGAGTGAAGTGGTTCCTGGATGGGGGCAGCCTCTCGTCTTTGGACCTCCCACCCGTGACCATCTGGTAACGGATGCGGTAGCCGCTGATTTTGCTCTGGGGAGCTAACCAGTGGATGGTGAAGGAGTTGGTCATGATCTCAGAGAAGCGCAGGCTGACGGGTGAGTCCAGAGCTGCAGCAGGTCGGGACAAAGAAGGATAAAGATGATTTCACTTTATGACACCAGTGGCTGATTCTAGGCTGATGCAAAGTTGCTCCTGAGTTAGAATCACCTGTTTTCTGAGTGCCGACCACAGGTGAGCTCTCCCTCTCCTCATAAACACACATCACGCTCACCAGGTACTCGGTGTTGGGCAGCAAATCTGTGGACAGCAACAACACCACAGGTGTGAATGCAGCCCTTTCTTCTGTGACTGTACCTGGCTTTGTGTTAATCCTGACTACGGCTTACTTCTTAGCACCACACTGTTAGCCGTCCCTCCTACGTTGGTCTCTGTAATCTCATCTTCATCATCGATGGGATGATACCTGAATAACACAGAGACCGACATCAGCTATATTCACAAGCTACTGAATGAGGACATTTTTGTGTTTCTTCATGTACCTGATCAGGAAATTGTTAATGTCAGCAGTGTTTGGGACTTGGGGAGAGACCCAGGTGACCTCCATGGTGTCTGGCCCAACCTGCCCAAAGGCTAAATCAGTGGGAGCTGGCACAGCTGTAGGAAAGACAGAGCAGACTGTTAGATTTATGAGATTTCTTATTGGTTGTGAAACGGGATTCGGGAAATTTAATAACTCCATGAAAAGACGCAAGAGAAAAACCAAACATAAGGGAACAACTAAAAGAGAAAGTGAAATATTTACACGACCGTCTTTTAAAAGACGAGTCTGTGATGTGTTTGTGTGTCAGTGCAAATCCTCCTCTGAAGTTTTACAACATCTTCAAGCTGGGAGAACAAGCACTGTTTGTACTGGGGGGGAATAAGTATGATAAACCTCTCAACTAAAACCAGATGGTACACACACACACACACACACACACACACACACGGCTATTAAACTGACAACAAAACACGCACAGCAATTACATCAGCAACCTAAAGGTTTCTGTTGTTTAAAGAACCGTGTCAAAGGCTTAATAAGAGCTTTATTACATTATATAACCTAAACAATGAATTCACACTAAACGTGTGTATTTTTGTCAGTACAGCTTGGTAGAAAGCCGGCTCTTACAGGTCTGCTGAGTGAGCGTGGTGGGCTTGCTCTCGCCATTCTCCGTCAGAGTGGTAACGCTGATGTCATAGTCGATGCCCGGTTCCAGTCCGTAGACCGTGTACTGACCAGTTGTGGACAGCACCTGGTCTTCAAAGATGGGTACGCTCTCGCCAGCTGCAACCACAGTGATCCTGTAACCAGTGACGGCTTTGGTGTTGAACGGTGTCCAGCGAAGACTGATAGTGGTGTCGCTCACGTCCTCAAAGCTGAGGTCGGTCAGCTGTGGTACTTCTGGATGGATGGGAAGAGATTTGGGGGCAGAGAAAGAAAGAAAGAGAAAAAACCCAGAAACGCCAAACAAAGAAACAAAGAGCCAAATGTGAGGAAAAAGAAAAAGGAGACAAAGGACACAAACTGGTTAATCTGGGCCACAAAAACTGGATTTCCAGCAGGGTGACACTGATGGAAGCCCTAATGTTAAGTTTGCGTCTCCTATAATATAGATATATATATCACCAAATGGCAATATATCTATATTACCATCTGGTGATATATAAAGTTAACATTAAAAGCATTAGTGTTACCTATGAGTCACTTTAGTCTAGGCACTTAGCTGCTGATGCCTATGCAGAGAGCAACAGTATCAGTAAAAAGCTGGTAGGTGTTAAAAGTTGAAGGTTGATATTTTATTTGAAAACATCAACCTTCAACATTTCAGCAATGTTGCTTCTGCAGCTGATTAGAGAACGACTTTCCATTCTGCACACATGCACATCCTGTCTGCACGGACTGATGGACCGGGAAGAAAACCCACTCAAACCTCTGTGAGGCCTTCTTATGAAATTTAAAATCTCACCTGGTGTAATGACAGTCGATACCGGAGTGCTCTCCATCTCATCCTTAACAGCGACAACACTGATGTTGTACTCCACACCAGGGCTCAGGTTTTCCAGAGTGCAGGAGTTCTCACCAGCTTCCACAAACTCCTCCACACTGTTACCTTGTTGTCCGTCAGTGGGAGTGCATGTCACTCTGTACCCAGTGATGTCTTAGAGGGATAAGAGAGGCATTTAGTTTTTAGACTGGCTATTCATGATTTGTTTGTTGGGATTTTTCTTTTTATTGCACATGTATTCAAGTGTGTACCTGGAGTACTGGCTCCATTCCATTCCACTGTGACACCACTGGTGCCTGGGTTAGGCTTCAGATTGAGATCGGTAGGAGGAGACAGAGCTGGAGAGGAAGAAGGATGGAAGATCAGAGGAGGAGGTGTGGAAAAAGACTGCAAACCCGATATAAAAAGGTTTGGAAAGTGGAATGAAAAGAGTCCAGCTGTTCTGGTTTTCACTTACGTGTGACAACGCGGCGTGTGATCGGAGTTCCCTGCTCGTATCCATTAATGACCGGCTGGACGCTGTAGGTGTACTCAACTCCTGGAGTCAGACCGGAAATGTAGATACTTCCTGAGTCAGAGGTCACATCTCTCGGGGCTTCCCCACCCTGACTGGGCCGTACTGTCAGCTGAAAGATAAATGCACACAGTCAGACAGACTGAGCAGAGCGAGACATGGACTGGGGGTACAGGAGGTAAAGGTCAGAGGTCAGTGCTTTCCCAAGAACACTGAAGCCAGCAGAACATTCTCATCTCTGGTGCGACATCTTCTAACCAATCAGATTTATCTCCGAGGGTTCAAGTTCCCATGTTAGTAGCTAATTTTGAGAGGCGCACGCTCAAGTAAGAATTACTGGAATGTGCTTTCCACAGCAGACAGGAAAACGCATTTAACGATTAGGATAAAAAGAAAAACAGTCAGAATTACACACATAAAAAAAAAACGTGCACCCAAAAAGGCAAATGATGTAAAAATGTACTGTCAGTGAGCATACCTTGTATCCAACGCGAGGAACTGGAGTCCAGGTGATTATAATGGAGGAATCAGTCACATCAGTGTTGAAATGAGGAGCATTACCCATTGCTGGGGCTACAAACACAGAAGGTGAAAGTGTGTTCTTATCAATTTTGGTGTCATGGAATATAAATACAACAAAAACTTCAATATTCATGCTTTGGTGTTTGAAGGAGGCCACGCCTCATTGACTCGACTCATGCAGAAAAATCTTTTTTAATAGCAAAACGCACAAAAGTTTGAAGTATAACGTGACATTGTTAACTAACAGAGCATAGTGCAGGGTGGCCACAAAGCTTAATGCACTGGATACTCACTGGTTGTAAACAAAGCCGTCTCTCCCGCGCTCATGGTGTTGTCTTGCTCTGCGTGCAGAGTCACCGTGTATTCGGTATCTGGCTGCAGGTTGAGGAGGGTGTACTGGGTGAGGCGGGCAGGCAGGCGCAGCTGCTTGGGGTTGGAGCCCTCAACAGTGAGGAAGAGACGGTAGCCGGTAATTTTGGCACGGGGTGCAAACCATAGCACCACTGCGCTGCCCTCAGTCACATTGGCAAAATGGATGTCTGTGGGGGCATCTGGCTCTGAGAAGACAGATAATGAACACTGTTAGATACAGAGCAGTTTGATCTAAGACTGTCGGGAGCATATGAACAGTTTTAGTTCTTATAAACAAGTCATGCATGTTTCACGCTTCATCTCTTTCTGGTTTATCCCATATTCAAACAGCCAGTCGTATCTTCAACAAACCATCTTCAGAAACAAGGGTCCTATAACAGATGGAATGGCCCCCGCAGAGCCCCCACAATCATCAACTCATCACTGGATCAGAGCCCAAGCTGCTTGGAAGAACTAAATCCCCAGACGCCCTGACAAAATGCAAAAAACTCTACCACAGGAAATATGTGCTACTGGAAAAATAAGACCTTGTTTATTATAGTTTCTGATCAGTAATTATGATTTCATTTATTTATAGGATAACTAAAACGTGCACATTATATTGTCTGTTTCACAGTGTGGTTGTGTTGGGGTTAATGCCTCTTTACCCAGATTTTAGCTATGCACAGAAGAGAGGCTGTGTATATTCACATCCAGTTTTGGCATGTAAATGATTTCCCTGCAGCCTGGAGGCCATCTGTCATACTCACTGGTAGATTGCTCTCCAATAAGTGGCAAACTTTCGTGTCCATTATGAATGGCGTAGACACTGAAGCGGTACAGTGTTCCTGGCTGTAGATGCGTCACTTCAGTGTAGGCGTTCTGACTGACGGGCAGATTCATCTCTGGCTGAGAAGAACCAGACTCATCGACGGGCACCACGGTGACCCGGTAACCTGAGATTTCACCAGAGGGTCTGGACCAAGTCAGAACGATTTTTTTGTCAGACACCTCAAAGAACTGCAGGTCGATCGGGGAATCCACTTCATCTGTGGGCACGACACAAAAAAATGTCAGTATTTGTTTTTTAAAACTCAAGTTAGACTAAAAACATTGGGTTAAAATTATTTACAAAACGCTGAGCAAAAAAAAAAAATGCACGTATAATGCAATGTATGGAGTCCAGCTCCTGCTGGCTGTGATCACTCAGCACATGCAGATTAATGTGTATGACTGTCTTTCCCTCGCTAAAGGAAGCATGCAGAAGCATTTGAGGGAAGAACCCAGAAAGCCTGACTTCTGTACCACAAATGGAAGCTTTGATAAAAGTAATATGTTACTGAAGAGTCTAAAACAGCTTTACAATAGCAAAAGTATCACAGCAAGTCCCTCAATAATGAACACGACTCATTGGTTAGTTTTTAACAAATCTGCTAAACAAGCTAAGAAATGCGGAGACTAAACTCAGACACATAAATTTATAGGTAGGAGACAAAAGTCCTGGACAAAATTAGTAAGAGAAGAAATAAATCTGACCCGAGCAGCAGAAGAGCAGGAATAAGAGAAGGGAAATAACACATACCAGATCAAGTTAAGTAGGTGGCGATTTGTGTCATAGCAAACATTGAGTTATTGTACAAAGTTTCTTGGGTTGGGTCTTTGCAGAGCCCCGAATTTCACTCTGAAGCTAAATGACTGCAGCATTTCCAAAAACATCTGACCTTCATTGCTTGTTGCATAAATCCAGTCTAATGCAGCTGATGTGTTTAACATGTGTGTAAATAATTATAAATGATTACTGTTACAGGACGCTCACTGAGACGAGCACTTCCAACCCTGCAACCAACAAACAGCCTAAAACTGACTAATATGATCTGTAGTGTGAGGTGGAGTTTCACTTTTATGCCTTCTATTAAACTCAGTCAGCTAATTTACACATCTTCAGTTCATCACACAAACTGTACACACACTCTTCTAACATCTGTGTGACTGGGCCACCAACATGTTTGACCTGGCAGCGCAAGAGGTTTTACATAACTCCATCCCAACAGCTGTGAACTCAGTGACTTGACTTTCCTTGGAAAGTTCGCCTTGCTTCTACTGACGATTGGAAACAGGCATAAATCTCTAAATACGCCACAGGACAACTTGCAGGTTATAATGGGTGCCCTCATGGCAAGTGTATTAATTCAAAATGTATGGAGGCACAGGCGGAAGATCAAATTATGATATGCAAAGATTAGAGGTGCTGACAGGAACCATCGTGGATTATTGCTTACATCTTTTAGACCAATCAGCCAGCAGCACACCTACGCAGACAAACTCATTTACCTGGCAGTGGCTCTCCAGAGGTGCTGACTTGTACAAAGATGGGTTCACTCTCCAGGGTGTCCTCAATGGCGTAGATGCTGATGTTGTACAGGCTCCCGGGTAGAAGGTCACTCAGAGTCACCGACGTTGCCGTATCAGGGAGATTCAGTTCTGTGCTTTCACCTTCTACTGATGGAGTGTAGACCACACGATAGCCTGCACAGAGGGAGAGGACACAGTTACCCATCTGTAGGCAGATGAGTTCAGTAGCCAGCAACTGAAAATATTAGCGTAGCTTACCAGTGATGGGAGCCAGCGGTTTTTCCCAGCTGATCATGATGGATGTATCTCCTACTTCCTCCACTTCGTGCTCCTTGGGAGCATCCGGTGCTATGAAACAAATGAGGTGTAAAAACTGAGTTATAACCACTGTGGTGTGCAGTGTTGATGCATGACACAAACTGTATTCAGTCTGGCTGCATTTAGTTTTAAAATCAAGGTGATGATGACGAGAAATAACACGAGTGTTCGCACCAGTTGTTTGTGAAGTAGTAAGAATGAGGTTGTCCTCTCCTCCCTCAGTAACCTCATAGACGTTAACGGTGTACTTCCTCCCAGGAAGAAGCTCATTAATGTTCACCGAGGTAGCTGTGCGGGGCAGATCTGACAGAGAGAAATATTTTGTATCAACAAATCTGTGATGAACGAGGGAATTTCTGTGATTCTGAAATCAGGCAAAATGTCAGCACGCAATTTTTTTGATCTGAAAGCGTAAATATCTGTATCTGCGCCTACCGAGAACGATGGGTTGTCCAGTGCCTTGTCCCTGCTCGATGAGCTCGTACTCCACTCTGAAACCCGAAACTGTGTCCGAGGCAGAAACCCAGGAGATGACGAAGCTGCTGGAGGTAATTTCGGTTACAGACTCTGAGATGTCAACCACAGGTGGAGGAAGGGTGGCCTCGCCTTGTGTTGTAGCCACTACAAGGAAAGTCAGAGACCGGTTATTCAGGACGGTCCCATACACATTCCTCCAAAACCATCAGTGACTGTGTTAACTTACAGGATCCATAAGTGGTGGTGAAGTCAAAACGTGTGACCTCTTTGCGTCCAAAATGCAGCACGCTGATCAGCTGACCCTCGTAGGTGATGCCGGGTTTCAGACCAGAGATGGTGTACGAGTTTAGATGGCCAGGAATGGCCACCTCTCTCCACGGGCTGTGAGAGTTTTTCTGTAAAATCACATGAGATGTAAGATCTGAGGGACAGTTTACAGGCTGACATTGTTTTAAATGGTTAATTAAGTTTAAGCCAATCAGGGAGGAGGAGGAGGAAACAAATCTCCAAAAAAAGAAAAACCCTTACCACTCTCCATTTCAGGATGTACTGGGTGATGTGCGCAGACGGCTGGGCGTTCCACTGAATAGGGTGGGAGTCTGGCTGGTTTCCAGATTCTGCGATGATCACCTGGACGGGACGGTGACCACCTGAGACAGAGACAGAGCTGCTTTACCACCTGCTGTGCAGTGAGTGATCATTGTGCATTGCTGAGGAGAACAGGCACATCTGTGCTCCAGTGTGGGATATCATTTTGTAAAACCAATAGCTTTACATAACCCAGTTTAACAGCGAGTGGGTGTGTGGGAGGATTTTCCTGAACACCGCAGAGAAAAAGTGTGAAAAACTAGCAGGTCTGTGTGAGATTCCAGCACAGACTCTGCTTTCTCTCAACATTTTCTGCTTCCACCATAGTTTAAGATTTTTCCTGTTGTCTCAGAAACAAGCTAAAAAAGTGCAAAAACACTTTAAAAAGTGACGCTAGTATGAAGCTTGTAATTCTCTCACAGTGTTATTTGACATACAGAACTTATTCCTCCACTGTGTAGTCTGTGTAGTCTCTTTTCCATCCAAGAAACATGTTTCGCTGCTTAATTAACCAACAAATTTCACCATATTCACCCAAACAACAGTGACCACCTGACCCATCGCATTAGTGCTCGTCTGTGAGGGGACAACCACGCTGTGGCGAGATTCGGTGGTCATTACACCATCTGAGAGAAAACTGTAAGGGTTTGAGTCTGCACTATAAAAAGTTGCAGAAGTGTAGGAGTTCACCGAACAATGCACAAATTATACAAGATGACTCTGCAGGTTAGAAGACAAAAGAAGAGAAGTGGTATAAGCAGAGGCCGAAATCCAAAGGGGATATATCGAGTCATCCTGAATGTAAACAGAAGTCATGTGGTGCACAGACTCCTGACATAAGCTGGGCTCATAGAAACTGGTAGCTTCTATAAAGAACTGAGGTTTTCTAACTGCTTTTTCCAAATAGCAGACCTGTAATCACAGTTTCTGAGCAAGTGGCGTGGTTAACCATAAGTTTCTAGCAGATACGCAAACCTCAAAAACAATCTGGGACCTATTACTGCCTATTACAGCCCCACAGGCCACTGGCGAGGGTAAGGGTTATACAGAATCAGATGTGGGAGGTGCACGAACGGATGCACGCTCACTGCAGAGCGGCTATACAACAAGCCTCACAAATGCGCTCTCCCCAGCTTTACTTATGTCTCTTTAATGTACAAGCATGTGCATGCAGACTTGCACCTTTACTTTACACACTTAGACACAACATTCATTCCTGATACCGACAGACGCATCGCGAGGTGGTGATAAGGACAGCGGCAAAAGGAAGTCATTCTGGGAGTCATCCTAACAATAAGAAGTGCATCAAAAGATTCAATTACACCCCAGGCAAGAAGACGTAAACATAGATGGCAGACAAGAAAACATTTTTTTCTAGATCTTATCAACGCATGTGCCAAATCAGAAGCTTTAGAAAGTCCTTTAAGAGAAATCTGTTGCTTTTCCATTTTTACCTTTTATGGTTTTCACAACCGAGTTCAAGTCTGGATCTGGTTCCTGCTGCCCTTAAATCTTAGCACGCTGTATTTTGTATGCCAAAGAGCTTGCGTGCATGTGCACACACGCATACATGCACACACACGCGGAGCTAGTTCACAGCTGGTTGCGATTATGGCCACTTACGGTAGAACGGTGCCCTACATTTTGTATCTTCTGTCAACCTGCTTCAGATACAGAGCAAACCAGTAACAGTCCATTTAAACCTGGAACAGTCACCGCTTGCACAAAGTTACAGCCTCACTTGGAACTAACCTGATACATTTATCCAAGCTGCAGGAGATGGAAATGTTTCTGCTCCTCGAAACACTAAAGCCACCACACAAGCTCACACGTGTGCATGACTCTTTTCTTTTATAGAATTGGGGAAACGTTTGGAAAAGCACCTAAAAAACATTAAACGTGCACGACAGACACACCGGAGTCTGTTATGAAGGTAATAGTGATAGATTATAAAAGGGAACGCAAAGTGTACTAAGAGGGAACTTAAATCCAGCTCAAATCTGTGATTTTGAAAGGTGTGCGCTGAGATTACAACCCAGGTAACTGAATCGAGGATGTAAAGTAACGTCTTGTTCTGAGTGACGCTGGTTTAAACTTTATGAAATGAGATTTGAATTAACGTGACGCCAAAATCCACAAACTGAAACCTGCTGTTCAGGGAGCTCGGTGTGTAGTAGGTGTGTCTGGGCTGGATACACACTCTGCACTGTGGCGTTTGGTACAGCTGTGGCAACAACACAGGGGCTGTACCACATGCTGGCAAGAACAAAGGCTCAAAGTGGGGGGTGCACTTGTAAAAGAGGAAATCACACCCACTCCCGGCTCTGTCTATTTCACATCAAAGTCAAAGGCCTCTTTCCCAAAGGGACTTGAACAAACATTTTTCAAGAGTTGGAGCACAAAGTGATGCTGGAAAAGGTGCCCAGGTGAGGAAAAAACGAGTATGCTCGGGACCGTGACAGGCGAGAGTGTGATGGTCGTCATTTGACCTTTGGCCTTTACAGCTTCCTGTTATTCTTTGGACTTTTAATAAACTGAAAATGTATTTTAAGCTGAAGTAAATTAAATCCCACTCAAAAATATTTGTATCACAGTCCTGGTGATTTTCCTTTGCTCCTGCTGTTACAGCCGCACGTCGGGCCAAAATATACGAACAAAAGCACATTTAAAGTCTCACCAGGGTACGTCTGCTGGGGCTCGCAGCTCAGCTCTCCAACACCATTGCCATAGCAGTAGCACTTGTACATGATTCCATGGATGACTTTATCCCAGGAGTCTCCAATCTGATAAAAGGCTCTCGTCTCTGGCTCCTGGCACTGGTCTGAGGACACAAAGCAGAAGTGTAAGAGTATCCAAAAAACAAGGGTGCTGAAACTCACGCTGCTCCCTAAAACATCCATATTTACAGTTCAGAGCCTGCACTCACTGTGAGTTATTATATTTTTACTAGTAATAAAAATGAAGAGGATTCTCAGTCCAATGAACAAATACACAGCATAAGCTTAGTCAGTAAGACAAGTCATGTCTATTCTTTGACCCTACACTGAAACAAAGATTAGGATGATTGGAAAAAATGCGAACTGTGCGTGCAATGACAAACCCACCAATGGCGTCACACTTCCAGCGGCCACGGCCTTGGCCAAAGCAGGTGCAGTTCATCATGTATCCCTCATCGTGCCGCTTGGTGAAGGTCTGGTTAACCTCGTATGTCAAGCCATCCACGCTACACTGATCTGAAACAGACATTCAACAAAATGCTGAGCACCGTTTGTGTGCAGTGCAGGGTTTGTGTGTCTGTGTGCAGTGCAGGGTTTGTGTGTCTGTGTGCAGTGCAGGGTTTGTGTGTCTGTGTGCAGTGCAGGGTTTGTGTGTCTGTGTGCAGTGCAGGTGCAGCTAAGGGTCCATAAAGTGCAGCTGAGCAGTTGAGGGATTTTAATCTAATACGACCTTTCACCTTTACACTCAGGGAGATCTAATGCCAGTCTGTAGCCCCTTGCTTGTTGTCATGGTGTAGCCTACAGCTACGTGTGGACACCTACCGTTTAGCTGGGAGTAAGCAATGCAGCTCCATTCTCCTCTGCCATTGCCAACACAGGTACACCGCATCATGTGACCCAGAACCTCATGACGCTTGTCCCACTGGTCGCCTACACGGTACATGGCCCCTTCATTCGATGTGCACACCTCTTCATGAGCTGGGACACAAAAGCAACTGAATGTTACACCTGCTGGTCTTAATGAGGAGGAAATAGTAAGGAGGAAAAATACCCCACACAAATTAGATGCACGGATCCACACACACACAGCATACCTTCATCATGATAAAAACAAACACATTAAAGTGAACGATGCCCTTTGGACATCACTGACTCAACCCTGCTATTACTGCACAGGGTAGGAGAGGATGCAGACCCCACAGAACACCTGTCTTTGTCTCCATAGCAAAGAAAATTGGATTAAAAGCTAGAAACAGCTGTCATGTGCTCTCGTATGTATGAAATCTGCCATAATTAAAAAGAGTGAGTGATTTGGATTTTTTTCAGAGAGATACAAGTTTGAAAAAGTGTCTGATGCAAGTAAAGACCTGCTTTTATGTGTGAGCGTGCATGTGCAGAAAGAAAGCGTGTGGCCGTTTTTACTTTACTGCGGGGTTTTTGTGTGTGCAGTCAGAATGGACCAATCACTGCACATGAAGGCTGTAGCTAGGTGTTACGGTCGCTGACCTCTGGTGGCTCTCCCTCGGGGAGAGAGGTTTTTTTTCCTTTTCTTGTGTTGCAGGTGTGCCTCATGAGCCACAGCTGAGGGGTGTTTCAGCTCGTCAGCCACGGCATATAGTCTGCCATCCTAAACTGCCACACCCCTGCCATTTCCCCCATTTTGCCAGAACTCTGTGAAACTTTGTTTTTCTTTCTTTTATTGTAAGCATAGGTGTGCCCTGTGTTAATTAGTTGTTTTGGCCTTGGAGACCCCGACGAGGAGAGCTTCCCTGTGTTTTTTTTTTTACTGTAGTAGTTTTGGGCAATAAATCGTGTTTAATGACTTTAATTTTCCAGTAGTTCATGTTTTCTTTTTCTCTTTGTGTTACCCCCCACCCCGGTCAACACTTGGTTTTTAAGTGGGGGCGTAACACTAGGACATAAGTACAGGAATGATGAGAACGTGGTTAAAGATGGGCTAAAGGACTTAGGAAGGCTTTACGGGCCGCTGCAGTTTTAAATAAAATAAAAATATTATTTCTATTAAAAGTCTTCTAGCATGCTGTATGTCACTAACACTAAACTTCTGTGTATGCTTTTGTTAAAAACATGTAATAACTTTAATATGAATTCTGTTCAAAATAAATATGCATGAGCCTGAGTGATGACGAGAAGCTATTTTTAGTTGCTCCCTGATTCACAACAGGTCACCGCAGCGAGCAGCTCTGCATGTTTGATTTGGAAGATTGTTCATGTATTTATTAATTTTATTAAACTCCGGATACCCTTTCTGACACAAAGGGATCTGTGTCTCTTCCTGAGACTGAACCACAGATCTTTCGTTTCTTAAGTGTAAAGTTCAAAATTGAGCCACAAATCAACGGAAAACAACTGATACTAAATCTTCTTTTGTCCATTTGTCCAAATGTCTGTGTTTTTGTTTCTGGGTTCAGTGGTCCTGACCAGCTGAAATAATTCATTATATTGTTGAATTCATGCTGGATGCGTTTCTCCCCTCACAGTTAAAATGAGCCTTTCCTTCAGACCATGTAAAATGTGAATCTGTTCCAGTTACAAACCCATTAACAGCTGCCTAAATGTCAGTCTGCAGTCCATCAGCATTCATCTATTTAAAATTAATAAAACTAATGTTCTTTAGTGTAATTTAAACCCTGGTTTGATGACTTCAAAGTGGCTATTTAAAAAGCTGCTGGCTGTTAGAGTTGTGGGAACTAAATTAAATTCCTCCATGCCAAAGAGATTTATCAGCAGCTGAGAGGCTGATTACAGATTAGATTTAACCAGGCACGGGGGCCGAATTTGAGAAAGGGATTACTTTGTTTTGTTTAGTTGTTAGATTGTGGATCTAACCAAGTAAATGATGAAATTTGCATAATGGAGGTTAAATTCTGACTGTGGGTCACAGCTGGAGGCTGTCAGCGGGCACACGGCAGACAGTGCAGAAAGCTTTGAAGAAGATGACCACAGGTGGAGGCGAGGGGGCTCCAGACCTGATTAAACATGACCATTAACACCTCAACGACCGTGTTTGTTTTGACGATGCCTGTGAAGTCATTACTGTCAATATAAAGGAGCCCCTGCGCTCTGAATGTGTTCGCTGCGATGCCAAAAACACACATTTGTTGTAACAGCTCAGCTACTTTGTAAAAAGTGACTTTTATGCCTCCAAAGTTTAAATTGATCAGATTTTTCTCTTTATTTTACAGCGCGATGGCACCAACATCATCGCTGTCATTACTGCTTCAGACATTAGTGTGGTTTTAATGACCCCTCCCACAGTTTCACTGGCTTCAGTCTCCTTTGTTACCCACAGAGACTAATTGGCACCAAGCTGTAAACAAAAGGTGCAAGAACTGTAAACGAGACTTTGCCTGTGATATCAGCCCAGGCTGCTTTCTAGCATCACGCTGATAATCGTCTCTATGCTAATTTAATCAGCTTTAAAGGTCGGGTAAGCATTCAGACTGGGGCGGAGGTTAGACTTTGCAATTAGCAATTAGTTGCCATCATTGTTAGGAAACTGCTGAGCCATGAGCTGACAGCCCTCTCTCACTCTACACACACTTACCAGCCATGGGACAGAACCCGAAACGCCGCTCGTCATCATAGTTCGTTGTGGTGCCGCACCACTTCATGCCATCCCTTCGTCCATCTGCAGTACAGTCGGTATAGTTTCTGCCATTGTAGAGGAAGGGGAACTGGCAGAGAGCACCGTTAGAGTTACCGCCACGTGTTGCCACAATTGCTAAAGAAGAAGAAAAAAAAGAAATAATAAGTAATAAGTTTAATAAATATCCTCACAGAGACGTCTCCTTGACAGACTGTGCATCTTGCTTTGGACACAAGCTTGTGATGACTGGACAAATGTGAATGCGGCAGCTCATTGTTAACACGTTTCAGGGTTTTTGTTTAACACATTAGGAGAACAGCAGGTCTGAGTGCTACAGTGAAAACCATCTCACAGCTGGCCAGCCGCCTGTCATTACACCCGCACATGGTTAGCTGCTTCCTTCTCACTGCAGCCTCGCTGTTATTGCACATCAGAAAACCTGTATGAGGTCTTAAAGTTAAGAGATGGGAAAAGCCTCACATTTAAGGACAAATCCACATGTCGTGTAAACATGTCTGCGTGTCATTTCACGCCCCTTTGTTCCCATTGTGAGGGGATTACCTGCACTGACAAGGAAAAGCCATACTGTCGATAAAACGACAACTCTGGCCTTTTTCAACAGCCCACTCTCATTTTCTTCAAATATCAAAGAGATGACATTTCTATGTGAAGCACACAATCACCACCACAGAAGAAAAAACACGTCAACACGTCACAGCTCCAGCTTTTAGCTCACCGTTCTTCTCTGTGCAGAAAGAAAATTTCTGCTCTGTCTCAAAGTCAGACGAGGTGGAGCACCACAGCTGCCCGTCAGCACGTCCATCAGAGGTACAAGAGTGGTAGGTCTTTCCCTTGTAAACAAAAGGGAACACACAGGGCAGACCACCGGAGTTGCCACCGTATACTGGAGCAGGTCCATCTGAAGGAGGACGGGAAAACACACAGAGGCATAAAAACCACTTGACAGTCGTTTTTGTATGTCTGACTTTGCTGTCAGCCTAATTATGCTTAACTCTGCAGGTGAACTTTGTAATTTGCAAATTTGTAAAGAAATAATTTATTACCCCATGGGTTGCAGCTGGACCCGGTGCCAAGGCAGGTACAGATCATCTGCGTAGTTCCCTGTTTCTTAATCCAGCGCTGGCCGACAGAATACATCAGCCCCGTCTCCGTCTGGCAGGCTCCATTCTGGGCATGCTCGGGCACAGCGTCGGGCTGGTAGACCACAGGGTGGATGTTGGTGACAACACGGGAGCCGGTGCCTAAAACGCAACACGTTACACCAGTCAGATATCACAGCAACAGCTCAAGTTAGATAAAAAGCACGAATAAAGAACAAGTGAAATTATTAGTAGTTATAGAGACGTATTCCATGTGCATACTCGGAGTAGGAGTCAACTTAAGTATATGAGTAACGACTACACTACAATAAAAAGACTGTCTTACTGTCCTTAAGTCACAATGGGCGTGTTTCTGTCTCACACCCTGTCATCACTTTTCCCCTACATTTGCACATCTACTTTCCCGAGTTCCCTCATTCTGTCTCTGCGTCTCATGAGGTCATGATCACGAGTTCCAAGCTGCGTTTTTCTCACTTCATCACTTGGCCTCTTGGCACCTCTTATCTCTCTCGCCTCACAACATGTGTCTCTGGTACGCATTCCTCTCCTCGCACAGAGCCGGGGAGAATAGACACAGGGATATGATCAGTTCTCACCCAGGCCTGTGGTGTGAAGTGAGGCATGTCGTTCGCACTTCCACTCCCCTCGGCCGTTCCCCGTGCACAGACACTTGAGCAGGTGACCCCGGGCGTCGGTCTTGGTCCAGGTATCTCCAATACGGTAGGAGGACAGAGTATCCTGGTCATTACAGCGATCTAGGAGAGAAGGATATAGGAAGTAGAATATTAAATAAATGGAAACTCTGAGCAGTCTGGTGATTTGGGGGAAACTCTCTGCAGCGATTGAGCGGGGACTGAATCGCTGGCTAGCAGCTGGTTGCATGTTTGTGCACACATGGGGAAATTTATTGATCAACTCTACGAAGTGTCCAAGGCCACCCTGAGCATTTGGATAAAACAACAAACTAATTGGGAAAAGCATTCATTATTACCTGATGCACCAGCCAACATAATAAAGGACTGGAGTGACGGTTTAAACTGTCGACACAGCTGGAAAACATTTCCTCCCCAGCCTCTTAAAATTCTCCAAGAAATAACAAGCTCACTTTACCATTAGTCCTTCTCATAAGACTCCATACTACGTGGATGGCATTCACTGAGGGTTTAAAGGATGTGCAGACATGTGTGATTCAAAACAGCAGCAATAAATTCAGATTTTCTGCTTGTGTGACTTTCTGAGGGTCGGCACACAAGCTTACGTATCCATGGAGATCATGCAAAACAAGAAAAATCTAGAAAACAAATGACTAAAAGTAGGACGGCAGGAAATGAGATGACTGCCCCTCCGTGAGGCTGGTCCTTACAGAGGTTCTTCCTGTTGAAAGGGAGTTTTTCCTTCCCACTGTCTCCAAGTGCTTGCTCATAGCGGCTAGTCTGATTGCTGGGGTTTTCCCTGTATTATTGTGGGGTCTTTAACTTACAATATAAAGCACCTAGAGGCGACTGTTGGTGTAATTTGGTGCTATAAAAATAAAACTGAATTACATTTTTCTTAGCTAAAGCTGAAGCAGAAGTGTAGATGGGAGCAGACAAAGCAAAGCAAATAGGTTTTCTTACTTCTGGAGGTACATGTGATGCGTCCATTTCCCTCTCCGACACAGGTGCAGTCCATGACCATCCATCCCTGATACGGCTTCTCCCACGTCTCTCCAACAACATACGATGTTCCCGCCGAATTGTCGTAACAGCGCTCAGCTGCAGGGTACAAACTCATTAATTACTTGTTCAGCAGTGTCTATAAAACACACGTATGACTGATACAGAAGAATGCATCTGTTAGTCACTGCCTGTCTGAATGACTCACCGACAGGTTTGCAGGCCCACTCTCCTTTGCCGTTACCCAGACAGACACACTCCAGCATGTAGCCTCCTGTCTCGTGGGGTCTCCTCCAGGTGTCACCGATCTTATATGAAGCCCCGCCCTCGTGACAGCGATCTAGGTGCAGAGAAGGACAAGACATGATTTTAGAGATGATTTCAAGCTCATCAGCATAAGCAAACAAAGGGAACTGAAAAAATGTGATGCTTCATTATCTAACCACTAACTGCAAATAGCTGCATGGCACCAGGTTCTAATCAACTGTGGAGAGCGTGGGGGTAAAACAGTTTACTGTTTGGCAGTCCTAGACGTGTGGTCTGAGGTTAGAGCAGTTAAAACAGGCACACAGTATCACACACTTACTGGCAATGGTGCAGCTGATTTTGCCCTTCCCAGATCCAATACAGGTACAGTCCCAGATCATGCCGTCCTTGGGTCTCTCATAAGTTTCTCCCACAGTGTAGTACCGCTCGTTGACTTTATCGTAGCACCTTTCCTCTTTAAGAGCAACAGCAGAAAAGATGTTTGGTACATGTTTTGTTCTTTTCTCAGACAGAAGTGAAGAATAGATGTGATTTTTGTGAACGCAGCTAACAGCACACAAACTAACCTTGGGGTTTGCTTTTACACTTGATTCCTGCAACTCCATGGCAGGTACAGACCAGAGTGCTGTCCAAAAACTGCCGCTCCCACTGTTCATTGATTCCATAGAACTGACCATTCTCCATACAACCCTCTGACCAGTGAAAATGGAGACAAGACAGAGAGAAAAAACAGTTGAGTGATACAGATTAAAGCTGCTTGGTAAAGATTAAAGCAAGAGATCTTTTTAAAATTTGGAAAGACAAATGCCGCCACTGGAAACTTGTCCAGCCCTAACCACAGCTAAAAACAGACACAGGGCTTTTCTCCCACACGATAAGCAAACCCTAAATTGGAATCAGCACTCTGCTGGAGGACAAGGCTTCTCCCCTGCCTGTGAAAGTGCCTGGATGTGTTAACTTGACTTCAAAGGACCCTAATGCCGAGTGATAAATCATTTGCACAGAGCAGCGAATAATAACCTTCCACTTTTACACTCTCTCTCCATCTTCTTTGTTCACATCTGATGCCACATTTCTGATTCCCTTTCGGCTTTTTCCAGCCTTTAAACAGATGGCATTCTTTGTATTTTTATTCCCTTCTCATTCTTAGACCAGGTCTGGGGGGGACAGGAGGTTTTCTGGTGACTGAGGTTAATCCAGAGTTTTATGACTGCACAATCCAGCAAGGACCACCTGAAAGTGTGGATGCTAAGACGGAGTAACCCCCCAAAGAGTGCGCAAACTTTGCTTTTAAGCAGTTTAATTAAAATTTCCTCACCCCCACCCCCCACTCCTGCCTCAGATTGGAAGTTCACAGGATGCTACATTCATTTACTCGCTCACTCACTCACAAACGGCTTACCTTGAGAGACTGAGGGGACGTGATGCTGACGTGCCTGACGCCGATCCCTGTGCGTCCCTCTGGGCATACAGTTCACTGCGCTCCCGATACACAGGGCAACCAGCACCCTGGCGATGGTGCTGCCAGTCATACTGTCGACTCGATGAAAGCAGAATGAAGCTGCAGGTGTCCCGGTGTTATTATATGCGTATATGAAAGTGTTATTTCAAATACACGCAGAGAACTCGGCTCCAATCAGACTGTGCGCTTTCTGCCGCGTCCCAGCCTGCTCCCTCTGTCCTCCTCTGCAGTCTGCGGCCCCACTGTGCAGGTTACCACTTTGTGCTGGGAGTGATTTATCTGGGCATGGCTTACTTTCAGGCGGAGGAGGGGAGGTGCAACAATGAGAGGGACTACCCACGCAGACGTGGGGCAGGCAGGCTTTTTCGAAACAAAGATCATTCATATGTAATGTTGCCTTTGTCTCGTTTTTGTTTCGTTTATTTGTTTGTTTGTTTGTTTGTTTTTACGTTTGAAGAAGAATTGATCTAAAATCACCTTCCAGCGCGCAGATGACCAAACTTAACAAACTGTGTGTGGGGGGGGGTGAGAGGTGGGGACTGGTGGTTACAGGGGAGCAGCATTGCCTCTAGGTTCAAGACCAAACTTTGCCTCTTTTCTCCAGAGATAAAAAGCATCTCATGTGAAGCTTCCTCCTCTGCTTCATTTGCACCAACCAGACTTCACATTACTGCAGGACACTGATGCAGTGCAGTGTTTTGGCATATAGGTTTTATACAGTCTCAGCAGCGATCTGCAGGAATTAGGTCACATGGCGTCAGTGTCTGGAAAGTCTCCAGTAGCCTACAGTTTCAGTGTCTGGAAAGTGTTTATGTCCAGGTGTTTTATTGAAATGAGTCCACTGTGATACAAGCTAACTTCTGTAATGTGCAAATCCAGAGGTTTGCCATTCTGTCTCACCCACTGTCCATCCTCTTGATTCTTTTACATTTCATTGGTTTTTGATTGGATTCGATTTCGGTCGAACTCATAAAAAGCATGAGTAGTGGATTACATCTGACCTGGAGTTGCTTATTTCTTTTGGGGATTGCTAACGGGGAGTGAGAAAAGCCAGGCGGCTCTGCAAATGGATACCTGCCTTTAGAAGAAAAAAACTCTAAGTGAATCAGACATTTGTGGGGTTTTACAGTGAAATTAGAATCTGGAAACTTATTCAACGTCACCAAAGTTAATGGTTTAATAAAAGGAAAGCCCTTCATAGTTAACTGCACCCAGGTCTCCAGCTTAGGATATTAACCGCATTAACAGCTTTGATTCGAAAGTAGTTGTGCTGCGCAAAGTTAGCTTTTATGTGGACATGTCCTGAAATATAAATGCAGACACCTTTATGGTACAAAGACTGGAGTTACATGGGTGTACTTTACGCTCCAGGCCCTGCTAGAAATGAAAAACAGCTCACTGGGTGTCATTATTTCCTCTGCAATGTCATGAGCTCAACAGTTACAGCAGTAAAGCAGATTAATCGTCAGCCAGCTGGTAATTTAAGCCAATCAAGCCACGGTGAAATGTGAGCGAAGGCGCTCTGACTGCGATGTTATGTGCGTGAGGAAATCTGGGCACATTTTTGAGGCGTTAGAGAGATTTTATGTTGGCATCATTTGGCTCTGCTGTGACATCTGTCGTAACACTTCATTTTATTGAGCACTTGCTTCACACCAGGAGACAGTGATTAGTTACAGGGGAACTGATTATGATGCACCACAGTGTGCCCGTTTTGTCTCATGCAGGGGAAGTTTGTCGGAGTGTGCTGCATACCCGCAAACATTTTTTCTTTTCAAAAATTTAGAAATATGAAAAAGATTCAACAACTGTCAGCATAAAAGTCTGAGTCACTGTATGTCAGCAGACACATAGGTCATCCTATCCCATGTGCTGAATCCAGTGTTTCTGAAGAACTGAGGAAAGATCGCTCCTGGGCGCAGAAAGCCTCACATGTGTTTTTGGTTACTGACCGACAACACGATGCGCTGTGCTTCTTCATCTCTGCGTATGCCTTTGGGACGGCGAGCTGTTCGTTCTTTCTTCTTTAACGTACAACTCGTGACAACAGAAAACCATAAAAATGTTTAAAGCAGAGGAACAAACAACTTCAGGCGTGTAGCAAAGGACAGGAAAACAACATGCGTCATCTAATCATGCCAGCGTAATGAGCTAATCATCTTTAAACCAACCTTATGCAGTGAGATAATTATGTGACATTAAAATGCTGTTACACACCAAACTGAGGCTAACCATAGGAAACTGCCAACAATAAATGGAATGCTTCCGCTCTGTGGTTACTTTTTTCATCTAAAACACAACTTTTAATTTAATAATCCACTTTTGTTTTTTTGTTTTTTGTTTTTCATAAAACGTTCCCCCCCAAAATCAACTTATGTACTGCAGTAATTCAACCTGTGGGCCCCCTCACTTGAGTGACCCATCTCTGGTTAACCTAATCTCTTCCTGCTACTGCTCTGCTGTGATGAGTGACGATGATGAAGCTGGAAATCCAACCTAACATCATTATCTTGTTATTGTGCAAACCAAATGCCCAATGTGGCTTTGCATTTCAATGCATTTACATTGTTACGGTTAAAGTGACTGGTTTCAAAGGGTAATTTGCTATTAAAAGCAAATTAACAAGGATGACCAGAATTTCAGTAAATATTTCCATTATGTGACCTGTGGAATAAAGGAAAGCATGGATACAGACACCGAACCTCCTTTTATTTGTAAAAGTATACAGTTTGTATTATAAAGCATATGAAACACTGTAAGCTGTTTAATCTTTTCATCTTGGATTTAGCTGAAAGGTTGCAGAAACCAGAGCAGACTACATGAGATCTTGATGTTAGCAAACATCCTGCACTGAAGGAAAGTGGAAGCACTGTGAGAGCGCATAAAAAGTCAAGAAAAAGGTGAACGAAAGTTGGAAAGTGTAAAAGCGAAAGAAGGAAGGTTGGAATATTTTTCCAGAAGATTTCAGTCTTCTGCAGACGATATGAATAAGCTCAAGGCAGCGGGGGAGTTGTGAGAGCTGATAATAAAAGTGAATATAGAGTTGAGAAATTTGGGAAGTGCAAATAGAGGGTTAATGCTGACGTGTGGAAGGCATACTGTAACTCTATGAATGCATTACACAACACATGCACAATGATCATTTTGAGAAGGAGGACAAGTGTGAGGAAAGAGGTCACAGCTGCAAAGTCTCTGCAAAGCAACTGCACATTCCCATCCAGCTTTTCCTGTTTCCTTCTCCTTCGTTCTGTCGGCACGCTCGTCCGATAGCCTTTTGGTGCCGTCTGCTTGTGCAGGCAATCGTTCTTTCTTCTCTGCCTCCTTCTTTCTTATAATCATTAAGTGCGTTAGTGTGTCTTGAGCAACGGTCATTCCTTGCATACTACTGTAATGTCTCAGAGGAGTCTCCTTTGGCTCTAAACAAAGATTCTTGAGAGTTAGGAGCTCCTTTCTCTCCTCCTGCCTGGAGTTTTGTGTGTGTGTGATTATTTCTAAATGATTTTATTTTGTCCAGACTTTTTGGAGATCACCTTTCACAATAAAACGAACTCAAGCAAGAAAGTATCAATGTCTGTAACAATTTTTGTGCTCATCCATCCACAAACTTGGCAATGACACATCAGAAAGGAAAGTTTTTTCTTTTTGCACAGTCATTAGGAGAAAGGAGTGGCACGAAGGCACGATGACACAGAAATGAACCTATAATCGTCTGTGACAGCTACACATTTCTACACACATTCACCTTTTTACTCTCAGTAGGTCTTAAAGCGTTGTGTGCACTAAATGTACAATACTGTAGATTTTATGTAATTCATATATAACCTTGGACCTGACAACACGCCTTATTGAACATAAGCTTTGTGAATCGTTGCTGCTGTTCCCTGAACACGTTGTATAATATTGTACATGTATTAAGATCACTTATTTATATTTTAGTACTTGGTTTTTATATTTATTCTACTCGTTCTAGTTTTTAGTGCCATTTTACATATTGTTTAGTAGCATGCTGTATGTACACAGACCCAAGTACCTGTTTCATTTTAAAAATTTGAATTATACAAAAAAAATTCACTTAAAGTCTCTCTTGGCATTTTTTCTTTGTTTCCAGCCTCTTGCCTTCATCTCTTTTTCCTTCCTACTCCTCCGGCTTTCCTTCTCCTCCGGGGAGATGATTTCACAGTCTAAGGGAAGATGGAGTGATTAGACGCTCAGGCCCAACACGTTTCTCACTTCTGTTAGTTTTGGATATCTTCAGATCTCACGATTTGTACCTGTGCAGATCTGGGTTGAAATGTACCATGAATATCTGCAGCTGAGTAATTATTGTGCTGCGATCCTCCAGCAAAGGTTTTAAATTTGGATCTTACTTTCGCAATCTTAGTATTTTCAGTAGTGAACTGTCACAAATGTAAATACATCAACATCAAACATCATTTTATTTTTCCCACGGTGTGTTTGCTCATTTATTTGACTGTTCTTGGGTTTTAGACACATATAAGATGCCTGGTTCAAACAAGCAAATGAAAGTGGTTGTAATAATGTGGATTATATGTGGGTGGCACCCCCTGGAGAGGCTGATATCTACCCTTTCTGTGTAAACTCAAACGCAGCGGAGACGTGCAGGAAAACTGCATGACAACCCGAGAGAGCGTGAGAGCGAAATGGCCTCCACCATCTCCACCACCACGAGCTTCAGGGCACCGTAGATATGAATGATTCAGATCCACAACCACCGGATTAGCAGGAAACATGCTAATGTGTCATATACACCTCATGGACCACATCCACTGTTACAGTCATGGGGATACACACTGTTTTTGTCGTCCTACCCACTTGGAAAGTGTGACACACAGGGTCTGGTGAAAGTAGCAGACACAGATGGTCAAACATGAAGAAAAACAAACACATTTATTTGAACTGATACTCATCACAAAGGACGACTACGAGGTGTAGTCCATGGTGATCACTAAGGAGGAGCTAACAGGGCTCAGCCATGGCAGCTTAAAGGACGGTATAGAGGCTTCAACACTTCATCACAAAGACTGAAGTGATTCAAACGTCCGCCCATTTCCTGGTTTTTAAAGTCATTAATAATGATGTATGCTGTACAATCATAATTCAGTTGGTTAAACAGAATGAAAAAGTCAAAATGAACTGAACGAAAACAGGCTCAAGGTTTGCACAGATGTGCGTGATGTAGCTAAAGATCATATTAAATGTTTCAAGGTAAATACGATTGTAGTTAAAAAGCTAGACAGGTAACCATGTAGCCACGTTGTTTTAGTGTTTAGGGCAGTTTGTCCTCGACCTGTAACACGCTGAGAAGGGGTTAAAGGGTTTTCTCAGAAGTGCCATCACATGAAAAACCTGGAACACTTTAGAAGTGTAAAAGTAAAAGGGCACTAGCAGGTGAACATCCCCACCAGATGTTTTTGGACTTTACAGATGAGGTGGCTTTCGCACATGATACCTAATATTTCCTAGATTTTCTTTCTGTTCCTCTTCCAAGTGTTAGGGATCTTTCTTCATATGTTTTTAGGGTAATTCAATGAAAAATCATTCACTGCTTGTATTTTTGTGCAATAACTTAGTAAATAAAGTTTTATTACATATTAAGAAACATGAAGTTGAAGTACATAAGGAGATTTTATGCCTTTGAATGTATTTTTCCAGCATATTTGACCCCTCATGACTGATGATAGTCTAAAGCCAAAATCTTGTTTTTATTCAGCATGATTTTCTATAACCAACATTGAGCATTGATATTATGGACTGTATGAACAATGTTTCATAATCTGTAGTTCTGTATGTTTACAAATGTAAATTACATCTTTAGTGAAAACAGTGTTAAAACTCTGGTTAATTTCAAACAGAATGACCTCCTATTACCTTTAAAGCTGACAGATAACACAGTAATGTGATGCTTTCAAGGTCTCACTTTGATGTTTTGGTTCAGTGAAATTTCTGCATTATTTACTGTTTCTGAAGGCGAGTTAAGTTATGCATTAACTATCACATGACACTTAATAATATTTATCTGATTAACTGATTAGAAATACTTTTTTCTGTACATCTGAGTTTTCTTTTTCTTTTTTTTTCTTTGGATAAAACCATGAAAGCTTAGAAGATGCATTTGGATACATTTTTACTTTGTGAAATCCTGAGCACAACAGCTTTCAGAGGTTTAAGAGTCAAAATAATCCTGTTGGTAAGGACGTTACTGTTAACCTCTAAGAATAATACACAGATGTGAGCTGCAGTTAATTGAAAAGTCCATCCAGACTAAGCAGCTGTCCTCTGAAAGCAAACGACGAGGAAGTGCAAACTGTGAGTGTTTGATTATTCAGTGCACTTACTGAGGGCTAAACAAACTCAGAAGACAAAGTGAGTTAAAGCTGCTTATTCTGGAATTTTTTAATGTCTGCTGTTTTATTAAACTTCCTCTTTCTCCATGTTTCTCCTTCTTTTTCCAAAACTCCACTTTTCTCTTTGGCTTCCAATCCCTCCTCCTTCCTTTATCCCATCTTTTCAATTCCCCAGTGACAACCCAACAAACAAACAGACAGATGATGTCACCACTGCAGCATTCGGTTTATCTCTTGGTGACAGCCCATAATCCAGTGGGCTGTGGACCCCCACAGGGAACTGATGCTGGATGGGAGGAAGTTACAAGAGTCACAAGGGGGTCTGGTGTCTTTTGGTGTGTGTGTGTGTGTGTGTGTGTGTGTGTGTGTGTGTGTGTGTGTGTGTGTGTGTGTGTTGCAGCTGGAAGACCTCACAGACAGATGTGATTTGTGTCCTAACACCACCATAAAAGCCTGTTGTTTACAGCGCCGGTTTTCAAACTTAATCTCAAGATTGAAATATTTTTGCAGATCTTTGTCAAGCATTAACAGTGAGGAGTGAATTATGCTGTTTTCCAGTGGCTCTTTTCATTAAACCACTATAAATATTCATGAATAATGTGTTATTGACCCCACCAGTCAAGTAGGTACACTGAAAATGTTTAACGTTTCCAGATAAATACATTTAACCATAAAAAGCTACCTGTACATAGCTAACTATGTAGTTTTGGTGTTTTTGGTCACCCATGCAAAACATCAGCTTTATCCTGCAGCTGAGAAGGACTTAAAGGGATTTCTCAGAAGGACTGTTTCCCTGTAAAAAGGAACATTTATTTTCAGGAGCCTGAAAGTTGGACAGCAGCCAGTGAACGTAAAAGTAAAACCTTTCTGGACTTTCCAGATCAAGTTTTCCACATAATACATGATATTTCCTAGATGACGGTTCTTTTCTTTCTACGTCTCCTTGTGGTCACTGGGGTGGAAGGGGAAAGCTTATTCTGAGTTGTTAACTTCTTGGTAACTTGATAAATATTAGCATGTATCAGAGGCTGAATGGACAATGTGCTCATTGGATAGCTTAACCAAGACATATTACCCCACAGAGTGACCTGTCTCACCCTGCTGTCCCCTCTCCGACCTGCTCGTATTTAATCTGCACATTTGCATGTGTATGTACTAGTTTCTGACCAATGCTTTAATGACCTTTCCCTCACATAAAAAATGTTTTTTATGTTTCTTTTCGAAACTAAAACTTTGAAAAAAAAAAAACAGATAACAGGAGACTGTTTTCCAAATTTAACATTTAAAGGGAATAAAAAATAACTAATATTGTGAGACTTATATGAGGCATTAATCTAGTTACCATGGGATATTCAGACTGGGGTTGCCATGGTTACACCATAACAGTGGTGAGGAATTCCTAAGTCATAACTCGAATGCAGAACAGGGAACCAGAAAGGGGAACCAGAGAAATGAAGAAACGAGGGATAAGAAAAAGTGCAAAAACAAGACAAAGCAATGAAATCGAAGAAGGAAAAGTCTCCAACAGCCTTCCAGATATGTTTTGTTGAGTCACTGCAATGCTGTAGAGAAACAGTTACTAAGCACAGAGGGCATGGAAATTCAGGAGAGCTGGGAAATGATGACTTCTCTCTGATGTGTGAGTCATACACAGTCATGTTCTAATTAGAGGCACATAACTACAGATGGAGATGTTTTTGGAAGGGCTCTGTGTGTGTGTGTGTGTGTGTGTGTGTGTGTGCAAAGTATCACGACTACAATGTAGCCTACAAGGGACCCTCAAGGTTTGGGCCGGAGGCTAAAGACACCTCATCATTTTTCCATCTGTCATCCACAGCAGAGCAGAAACATTCACGACAACTTGTTGCATTACAAATTGCTGCTGGAAAGGCAGCTTTACGCAGGGATTACCCCATGCAGTCACTTTGCTCTGTACTTGAGATTAACATTAGTATGGATTACTGCAGACATGCTTGTCTCACAGGTCGATAGAAGAATTGTTACAGCAAACAGTGCTGTGTGTCTGATCAGCCATTCATGCTGAATTTATATCAAATGTCCTCTTTCAGAGCTGTAAATGCCACAATTTAAAAAGTGCATTCGCTCTGTTGTATTCACATCAAACAGAAATCGAAGAGACTGAAGCATTAACTGGAAGCAGGAAGTGTTTTTAATGACTGGGTGCCAGTTTACAGATCCAGCACATGGCTGAGTGCTACACAGGAAAACGGACACATCAAACTCTGTTTCTTCATCTTTGTAGTGTGTCTGTTCAGAGGATGGTGGGCTTTCTTCATTTCATTCATTCTTTCATTTTTTTCTAGTTTATAGCCGCTCGGCTTCATTTAACATTTAGTGATGTGGCTGTTAGTGTTAGTGCTGCATGTTTGTGACACAGTGGCAGCTACCTGTAAAAATTAAAGTTAAAGGGTTAATAAAAAGGGAAAGGAAACACCCGACACCAGCTCTTGATCCCACACCCATGAGTTCCACTAGCTTCTCAGTAAGCTGCTGAAAAGCATTAAGCGTGCTCCTGAGGTTTGCTGCCCACACTGAAGAAAAGTGTAGTGGATTATGAGGAACTGGACTCGTACTCAGAGCACTTTCTACTACAAGCTTCCTTCGCTTTGAATGGAAGAGAGGCTCTGTAAGATGTTATCAAGGCTTGCCACAGTCTGAGAACCCTGGATTTAAAGCATCTGTGAGGAAAACCCCTCTAGAAGCGAGTATCACAGGGTACGTCCTGTAATATGAGTGAGCTGGTCTTTTAATGATGTTAGAGTCGAGTTTTGGTCCTGCAGTCTGGCATTGTGGCACTGTTTCAGTACTCTCTGTCATACGTTTGGTTTTTGAGAGAAAGAAGTATAAAACGATACTGCAGCTCTGTTTCCTTTCCTCCTCTCTCTGAGTCGGTGTGTTATGTCATAACCTGCATGAGTCAGTCTGGCCTGAGTGGAAACCAGTGAATGGAAACACACTGGGAGATCCATATTCTCTACGCAGCTCCTGCAGTAGTATTGGAAAGACATCAGCTGTTTTGAGTGGAGCGAGCGAGGGATGGGATACAAAGAGAGATAGGTAGTGTGTGTTTCTGCTGACATCAGATCAGTGTGTTTGTTCGCATTTTACTTCTTAAGGAGACATCTGGAGACATCTGGATATGCCATAAACAGAACATAAAATCCTTGTTTGGTGAGAAAAAAGGAATGAATGACAACACATCATGAAAATAAGAGAGCTGATTCATGAACGGATGAATTATGTAATAACTGGGCAAACATTTGTGCAAATAAATATGAAAGTCTCCTTCTGAATTGTGTTTGGACTCCAAATGATCGTGTCTTAGCCCAGAAGGGGGATTCAAACCTACTACTCCATGAAAACAGAGAGCAATATGTGTGTGTGCAGTAAGTAGACGAGCCTGAGAGGAGGACTACGTTCCTTTTATGTCTCTAGACGAGCAGCGTTATTGGGACAGACTACCTGTCCACTGAACCGGGGCAGATATACCAGGTCGGCTCTTTGATGTTGTGCAGTGACCTGCCCCCAAATATCTAATCTCATATCAGAACAGAAGAGTGACTGTTAGCCTATGCAGCCCACTCTCCTTTGGGTCTTTATTAATCTGCCTAATAATGTGGCGTGTAGAGAGACGTGGAAATTAGAATGGACAAATGCCACATGACAGAAAACTCAGCTGAGATGTATTACAGCTCGCTAAGGTACAGCTGCAGTACTGCATGTTTGAGCTAGAAGTTAAAAGGAGAAAACAAAGAACGCTTTTTCTCACCAGGCACCAGCTCCTGGTCCAGCTGGCATCCATTCATCCATTTTCCAAACTGCTTACCCATCTCAGGGTTGTCATGGGGGTGGCTGTGGACAGGTCACTAGTAGTCACAGACGTTGGTTTTACACTGTACATACGACTCCTTTCCTTTTGTGATCGTAGCATTATAGAGTTTTATTCAACTCCCTCATAGAGGGATTAGCCATTCTGCTTTTATATTTCTGCTCAGTGCTAACTCAAACTGTTTGCCTGTGACAGTGAACCTGTGTGTACTTTAATCCAAGTGCTTCTTCCTTTGTATTATTGTGGGGTCTTCACTTTGCGATATCAAGGACCTCGAAACCGCAATGCAAGAATGATGAGCCCAGAAGTTGTTCTTTCACTTTGGCTTTCAATAGCTGTTTAAAATTTGATTTACTTTGTACCCCATTTGGCATTTGGCTCTAAGATCTGGTCATATTTCATTGAACAGAGTTTTTAAAGAGGGGGAAAAGGCTCTAAGCTGTACAGCCTACAAACTCATATCAGTTACAAACCAGTCTTGTTTAGTTAAGGACTTTTAATTTGGATAAATGAGGTTTAAAGTAGGGTACAACAGCACAGCACTAATTAACTACTTCCCCCATTCTAGACTCTGGCGCTTTTAAAATATTTACAGAATTAACCAGAAAAGCAGCAGTGCTGGTTTTTATAATGTTTACAGCTGTGTGAATACGTTCATGCAGCATCTCTGAGCTTTTCAAAAAGAGGTTGATCTTCTTCCAGTGAGGAGACTCGTCCCTGTGATCACCAAGAAAATAAAGGAGAAGCTTCTTCTTCTGCTTCTTGTTCAGGAAGACGTGTTGCATCTCCCGACTGCAGCATTCTAACTCCCCATGTTGCAGCATTTCTGTCAGCTCTTGCACCGTCCTTACGTTGGTAGTGTGTGGTCTGCCTCTTCTGTTTCACCCCTGGGTTGTAGTGTGTGGTGCACACAGATGGGTTATGATGTGCAGAGGTTTGCAAAGCCAGTGGCAAAGCTGTGCAAGTGCAAAGCTGTCTGGTGTCCGCCTGACTCAGCATGCAAAAAATACCGAGTGGCATCTTCATTTTTTCTGTTGAACAATTCCCCATTTTATCTTAATGACCTTGTAGTACCATATCACCCTATTAGAGCACTTCGCTCTCACACTGCAGGCCTACTTGCTGTTCCTAGAGTATTTAAAAGTAGAATGGGAGGCAGAGCCTTCAGTTTTCAGGCCCCTCTTCTGTGGAACCAGCTTCCAGTTTGGATTCAGGAGACAGACACTATCTCTACTTTCAAGATTAGGCTTCAAACTTTCCTTTTTGCTAAAGCATATAGTTAGGGCTGGACCAGGTGACCCTGAATCCTCCCTTAGTTATGCTGCAATAGGTGTAGGCTGCTGGGGAATTCCCATGATGCACTGGGTGTTTCTTCTTCACCCACTATGTGTTTATACACCTCTCTGCATTTAATCATTAGTTATTATTAATTCCTGTCTTCTTCATCCAACTTCAGCTCAATGACAGAAAGAGCAGAAACACCAGAAAACCTTACATGTTGTTTTGGGTTTATGGACTTGACTGAGTTTGCTGCTAACTGCACATATACTGTATATGCACATATACTGTATATGCACATATACTGTGTGCACTGTATACGTGCATACAAGTTCTAAATTTATTAATGAAAACACAGATAAAATCATCTCCTGCTTCAAATTGTTTGCGGGGTCTTTAAATCAAAGCAACAACTTTACGTTGAAACTTTGATGCTGTCATGAATATTTTGCACTTTCCAAAAGTCCCGTCTTGAGAAACAAGAACTGATTCATTCACACTGTCGCGCCACCTTTCCTGAATATTTGATGATTTCACTGGGTTTTAGTTTAGGTTAGCATTTTGAAATCCATATGTGACGCAGATTTGTAATGTGTATGTGACCCGAGTGCTAACAAACAGAGAAAACAACAAAACTGATGACTTGGGTTTGATTGTCTGGCTCATCTAAAGGGAAAAAACACACAAGAAAGAATTCAAAGGAGCGTCTTTGCACTGATTTCAGTTCACTTCTTTGTGTGTCCTGTTTTCATCAGCCGAGCAGTTTAACAACCAACACAAGACAGGATACAACAAAAAGAAGAAAAAAGAACTTGCTGCTTGTATGTCTGTGGAAAAAAACAATGATTCACCACTTCATGTTCTCAAGACTGTGAGACCCTTTCGCCACCATAGAAGGACATGGTCTGCCCGTGTGTGTGTGTGTGCATGCCTCAGACGTTGCAACATTAACGTTCTGTTGTTTGAAACAACATATGTCCGCCGTAAAATGACACCCATTCAAAACAAACCCTTTGCTTTGCCCACCAACTCGTGTTTATCCAAATGATCCCACCAATGAGAAAGAAAGCCACAAACACTACACATTGATGTACTCACAAAGGCTTAAATAATATGGGATTACCAAAACATTGTGTCCCTTAATATGTAATTGTACAGACTTTAAATAGAGTGCAGAAACACAACAGTGGCTGTGTAAACACTTCCAGAGATCCCCTCCATAGTTTCCTTTAGAGACATATTTTCATAATGGTGCATGAAGGAAAACACTGAAGGCAATAAAAAGCAACTATTAGAGATTCAAGCTACTGACTTACTGCTCAGATTTGCAACAAATGAATCTAAAATCCTTGTTTTAGCATATCTTATATCAGACAGGCTAAGGCTATACTGTATGTAAACAACAAGAGAGCTAAGCAAGTAAACAAAGCGCAGGCGCAGTCACATGTAAAAGCTATTCATTATATAAGACTGGCTGGTATTTTTAAGTCTTCCTTTCACACATGCCCTCTTCTGTCTTTTCCAGGCCAGGTTCCCACTCTGCCTCACTTGGTTTCTCACATCCATTTTCTCACACTAAACTCTTTCCTCATTCTTCGGTATAATGTTTTTTTAAGCAACAGCCTCGTCTGTTCGAGTCAGCCCTAATTTCTTCTTGATTTCTGCTGATCAGATCTGATAGCAACCACCACATCTGCCAAACACATTTATCCAAACAGCCATGGGGGGGATTGCCGGGACTTTTGGGACCGAGTTACAGAGGAGGGAGCTGGTCTCACACAAAACTCGACCCACTCTTCTTTTCGGTTTTTCCTTCTTTGCTTTTTGCTTCTAATTCATCCCCCCCCACCCCTTATGGTCTCTCTTATATTTTCTACAACTGCTGTCCCTTTCTTTTTTCCTGCCCATTGTCTCTTCTTCTTCTCCTCTGTAATCATTCTCATTCTCCTCCCAGTCTGGATGACCCGAGTTGATCTGAGAGCTTTTATGTTTTTATTCATCCTTCAGCTAAAACCTTTAATCAGTCAATCTGCCTCGCAGTAACTATAAAAAGAAATGATTTGTGTAAATGTGTGTGCATTGGTCTTTGTGAATCAGTGCATGCTTTTGTGTGTGTCTACCATATTTCCATCGCCCTGTAAGTCACTACAGTTAGTACAGCATGATAACATAACAGCAGGATGGGCTCTGGCCTTGGAGTTAAAGGAAGTCTGTGTGTGTGTGTGTGTGTGTGTGTGTGTGTGTGTGTGTGTGTGTGTGTGTGTGTGTACATACACACATATTTCAGCCAGTAAAACCATCTCTTCTCAAGCTAGCCATTACCAGTCAAGATAAACTCTTAATTGGCCTTCTTCTGGGGTTGCTAGGCAGAAAACAAATTTCTCCTTTGAGAATTTTTGAAGATCAAAGACAAACAGATGAGGCCCTAATTTGTCATGTTTTATCTTCTGTCCCTTTTAATCTTTTTGTATCCTCCCCTCAGCTTTCTCTCTCCCTCGCTCTGTCCCCCCTTTCTCCAGTTTCAATCAGTGGCTTCATCCTCTCCTTTATAAACAAACAAAGAGAAGCTGTTTCCGCACCCCAGACTTTATGCTATTTGAGTCTGAATCTGTAAATCATATCCACTGTAATCCGTTCTGTAAATACGCCAGAGTAACTGCATTAAATTCAAGGATTTGCTGAACATTTGACAGAGTGACACAGTGACATCTCCTCAGGGCTCCAACTGAACTGAAAATGTTACCTCTTAGCAGAAAAGACTCATTTAATACAGTCGTCTGAAAACTTTCTTCTTTACATGACTGCATATAGATTTATTATATTTCCCAATGGCCATTTATGGCTGGATTTATGTATCCTCACAGTCCCAGGGGGCCTGTGACCATGTTTTGTGTTTGGGAGCCAGAAGTTACCTTATTTGGACAAAAGGCTGGAGCACCAAATTATCAGCTAGCTACCGAGCTAGCTGCCCAGGCTATGGGTGCAAAGTGCACCCATAGCCTGGGCATTACTCCAGCACACACAAAATGAGTGAAAATTGACATAAAACATCAGTTTTTCATCAAAAACCTGAAGTGAAAACTTTTGGACAATCGCTAAAATAAACTGCAGAGCAAGCCATATAATTTCCCGTATAATATCATCGAAAAATATTAATTACCAAACAATGAAAGCACGGTTAAGAGGTCAAGTTAAGTTTCTCAGTTAGCTGGAGAAACAGGTAGAAGCATAATCATTGCAACAGTTGCCACCAACAACACTGTTAAGAACTGCAATCGTTTTTTGTCCCGTGCTGTAAACATGTTTCTTTCTTCTGGAACACTTGAACCTTTTGCCATGGGAGCCAACAAGAGCTGACTCACTTCTGAAGCCGGCCTCGGCCATTTAAGGAACTGTTGTCTTTGGCACAATCTTTCACCATGGAGGTTGCTGTTTGGGTGCAATTTAAGAATCAACAACATAAATTACTGAACTCTCACTAAGGCAGTTTGATTTTACTTACTGATACAGAAGTATTAAAGCTACTTTCAGCCGCTCACTTATTCGCCAGGGGCTGCTCCACATGTTTGATTTGGCACGTTTTTAATGCCAGATGCTTTTCCTGAGAGAACCCAAAGGGATTAGTGCTTCATCCTGGGATCAAACCAGGACTCTTCCACATGTTATGTACACGAGGGAGTGTAATCCACAACACTTGGTGTAAGAATACAGACCTTTCACATTTCCAAAAAGGATGCATGAAATACATTTTGATTTTGCAGCACATCGCCGAAATCCACAAAAACCTCCCGAAAGCAATTTTTTCTCATTTTCTGTACTGAGCCACATTGTAAAGAAAGACTAAACTAGGCTTTTACCCAGGAGCATACATATGTACGCCCATGCACAAAGGGGGATGTTAATTGCACTGACCTAAAAACAAAGCCCCCCTCCCCACAGGACTTGTTTTCTGATGATGCCTGTACAAAAGATAATAAGGAGGCCCAGTGTGAGTAAAGACTCAAAGGTGTAGCATGGCTCAGTTTGGCAGCGTCTCTGAGCAAACAGAGGCTTTACGAAAAGAGAAGAAAATGACCCCAAGCCTGGTTTTCCCCCTTTGTCACAGGGTTGGAAGTTTTCCAGACTAAACTTGAGTCCACAATCAGTATATCAGACTCCCTCCTCCTCCTCCTCCACTCTGTTTCTCTTTTTCAGACATCTCTCTTATCCACACTCACTTCCTCTAGTCTCACCTCCTCCCCCTCCTCCAGCCCTTCCCTAATCTCTGTCTTTTGCCTGCCCCCATCTCATCGTGTTTCTCCTTCACATCAGCGATTTAGACAAAGATGAGTCAGTAAAGTGAGGCCTGTAAGTGTTCCTTAAATTCAGGAATATTCCATTTCACATTCAAGGCTGTGTGTACAAAGGGTAACACCGACATCACTGATGAGCAGTATTATTTTCTTCATAAACCAGCATCCTGCTTTCCAAATCTGTTGGTAAATGGAGGGTTCAAACTGTAGGAGAAGCTTTTATCAGCCTCTCCCGGCACGTCGTCATGATAATCACGGTCAAACAAGGTGCAGGCAACAGACAAAAACACACAAAGTAGCATCACCTGCCAAACTGGCAGTAAAGCTTAAATGATTTGTTGAGGATCAAACTGATTCAGCGCAGAGCTGTGATATCTCAGTGATGCCATGAATGTGACAGAGTTATAACTTCCAGTTACACATGTAAACTTAATCTCACCGAACTCTCAGCCCAACATGATGTCAGTGAGAATGTGAGATCCTTTCGAGGGACCTGGAGTCAGTCACGGTTCATTTATGCTAAAGGGTTTATGAATCATAGCCAGAAATAACAAACCAAAGATCCTCGCTGTGTTGTCTTAAACACTGCGATCCCCACTGTGGGTCATTAGAGGAGGGGGGGTTCATATATGTAGGTCTTGTATCAACACTAGGCAGAGTTCAAACATAGAGGAGAGAAGGAGGTGAGTATAGGGAGGGGAGGATGAGGAGGAACAGAGTGTGCTCACACAGAAAATATCATATAAAGAAGAAAGAAAAGCAGCTATTTATGAACATTTCGTCAGTGGTGTCAAAATCTTTCTACTTCCTGTCAATAGCATAACACACACATGCAAGCACTTCCTCTGCTGGATGAAAACTTTAGCGGTAATCATGCAAATGGCCTCAAAACGTCAGTCTACACAAAATCCACAATATGAGCTTTCAGCTGTGGATTTGGAGCTCTTGAACTGAAGTCTAACCCTCAGTCATGAGGTTGTGGCATGATAGAAACACGTGTGCGGATAAAATAAACTAAAATCTGAACTGCATGGCAGTGCCTTCTTTCTTCTCTGCATCTATCCATCCCTTGTGCTCCTCATGGCTTTCTCTGTGTAGATTTATCACTCCCTGTTTGCCTTCATATCCAAGCAGCTGACTGTTTTTCCTCTGTGCCCTCCAGTCCTCTGCCTAACCGCCGCTGAGCTCATGCTCTATCATTTAACCATACCACACTGGGAAAAGCCTGCCTTTTGATGGGCCCACCTCTGCTTGTGTGTGTGTGTGTGTGTGTGTGTGTGTGATGTGTTTCTCCCAGAGGGAAGGGAGGAGCAAAGTTTTGGAGTTAGATAGGATGCTGAGCCAAATGAAATGCATGCAAAGAAACATGCAGAAACACACACATTAACAGGAGCCCGTGCAAACATGCACATGTTTTTTTTGTGATTAAATTCATTTACATAATGCATTCCCAACCTCTTAAGGCCAATTTAAAGTCCCCTGTTGATAGATTATAGGTTTTTGCATCAAGTGTGTGCACGCCAACATTACTGTAGAGCTGACAGAAAGAGTTAAATAACCGCACAGGTTTTAAACACCATGCAGCCTCTGCCTTACCAACATCCAAACCAGCTTACAAACTAGAGTCCTGGTTCAGTTTTCATCCACCATGTGCTCACAAGTTTCCAAATTCAGTGAGTAAATATTATCAACATTTCAAAACTGCTTGGTTTGATTACAGTTAGCTTGCTGCTCCACTGGTTTTGTCGTTAACACACAGCTACTAAACGAAGATGTAGGTTCAGCTAAACCAGACTCGTTCTTTGACTTACAGAAAGAAAGAGGGAATGCAGCTGGGAGGACAAAGCAGAATACTGATGCACATTTAGGAATAGATTCCGATAAGGAGACAGACAGGCAGTACGGTTTTCTCCCTAATTTGACCTCAGTGAGCAAATGGCAGCTGTTTTTCAGTGAGCTCATGACGGTGGAAGCCCAGGATTTGTCATGTCTGTATATGTGTGCGAATGTGTGCGCGAAGACCTACCAGAGTGGATTTCTGGGCGGTGAGTCACAGAAAGCGGAGAATGCAGAGTCAGGCAGATGCATATCCCCAATGTCCCAGAGCAAGAATACACCTCCTACCTACAGACACACTGAGGGACACGGGGAGCAAATCTCCCCAGAGGTAGAAATCTGACATGATGTGTAAACGAGAGCGTTGGTCTGTGTGGAAATGTGCCGACTCTGTTAGAGCCAGAAATGAGTCTTTCAGCCCCCTGGAAGCACCTCTCAGCCACAGAAGGTTTGACACTTTTTTCAGTCACTGATGAAACTTTTATGTTACTTCCTGCAAAAATATACATTCTTAAGATGCTGAAATGCACTTTAATTGTCTAGAGAAACTATAAACCTTTTATTTAATTTCTTCTGTCCCATTCACTAAAGCTGAGTCTCAGCATTTTGAGAAATGATCATGACATAATCATAGCGACCAATGACAAAGAAGCCTGAAGGGGTTTTCTAGCTGTAGCATGCTGAGTGGAGCTGAGTGAAAGACAGTAGAAAGGTTGAAGTTTGATCAGCTATCACAATAGATGAATCGTTCTGATGCTTGGCAGCTCTGAGCAGACATTAATGAGCATCATGGTTCACCAAAGATGACATACCGTGATTGAGCGTCGACAGTCTAACAGTCTAATCTAACACCAGCAGCCAGGTATGAACATGACGAACGTTACATGATTTTATTCTTACTACACTGCGTCTACTACAGTTTCAGTTAAAGATGGCAATGTTTGTCATGAGAATCGGTGTCTTAGCAAAAACAAAAGAACAGTGACAGAACAGTAACTGTACAGAGACGCTAACAGCGACTCTTCATTTGACACGAGCAAATCTGTTGCCTGGCGTTGTAATTTTGACATTAACACTCTGCATCTGAATTTCTGAGCTAACAAGCCTTCAAGCTCATGCTAGGTAAGCTAGCTGTTTCTTGCTAGGTTTTTTTCAGACACCACCACAATCCCACCTGTTTAAGTAAAGATGCTGCAAAGCTTCCTTCATGTGAGTATATCCTTTTGCTTCTTTAGCTCGCTTGTTTTACTCAGTTTAAAACAGTGGGGAAAAAAGTTTCTTCGGGGGACTGATGGTGGCTACTTGGAAATGTAAATATTGCCCATCACTAGCAGATAGTCGCAAAGGCTAAAATGCTAAGAGACTTGAACCACCCTTTAGTTCTGCGTTGAAGCCTGGAGTTGAGCAACTTGGCTCTTGTCAGTGTTGCCAACTTAGCAACTTTGTCGCTATATTTAGCGAGTTTTCAGACCCCATTAGTGACTTTTTTTCTAAAAAGCGACTAGCGATAAATCTGGCGACTTTTGCTGGTGTTGTTAGGGAGACATATGACCACTTTTTGACCTGAAAGCACGGATTGCTCTTACTCTCAACAAGCAGCGGGAGCTGCCGTGGGCACCTCGCCCGTGCCAAAGCGCTGACAGGCGGCGGACCATCCTCACGCAGCAGTCGCCCCCAGCTGCTGTCAGAGCAGGAGATGCTGACCCCTACGCATCCAAACTGCAAATGAGCGAAGCTGCTGCTCCCGCCCTCACTGTTACACCGTCAGTTCTTCTTTTACTCTTACTTTTTGTGAATCACAAGGTTTAAAACTACTTAAACACGCACAGACACAAAAAGTAACTCCACCAGAGTGCCAATTTCAGGTCACTTTTGCTGGTACCAAGCCCGGATAAAGGAGGTGGGTTGGAATTGTGACATAAAAAAAACGATAATTGCTAAAAGAAATTAAATTTTTTAGTTCTAAATATATTCTTTATATTCTTAAATATATTCTGCATTTAGGGTGTTTTTTTTCTCACTTTATGTCTCTTCTACGATGTTATTTCTCTCTCCTACAACTTAGGTTACAATTACATAAACATGACCAATTATGCAAATTAGGTGATGACGCCATTTAGCAACTTCTAATGACTTTTAGGACAGCCGATAGTGATTTTCCTTACTGAGGAGTTGGCAACACTGGCTCTTGTTAAGAAACTGCTGACTAATAAGAAGGATGGAGGTTTAAAACACATCTGCATTAGCTTCAACTTTTAGGCCCAAAAACTGCCTCCGCACCTTTCACAGTCTATGGTAGTGTAATCATTAGCTGAAGCTGATTTTGCACATTTGTGTGTACTAATTCCATCCATCCATTTTCTGCCGCTTATCCAGGTTCAGGTCACAGGGGCAGCAGTTTAAGCAGATAAGCCCAGACTTCCCCTCCCTGCCCAGCTCTTCCAGCTCATCCGAAGGGACACTGATTGATTCCCAAATCAGCCAAGACGTAATCTCTCTAGCAAGTCCTGGGTTTAACCCTGGGCCTCCTTCCTGTAGGACATGGGGGAAACACCTTGCCTAGGAGATATCCAGGAGGCATCCTAATCAGATGCCTTAACTTCCTCATCTGCCTCCTTATGATGTGGAGGAGCAGGGGCTCTAATCCGAGTCCCTCTTCAATGACCAAGCTCCTCACCCTTGGAAAAGCCCAGCCACCCTTAGAAGGAGACACATTTCTACCTCATTGTTTCTGTTACTACCCAGATCTCGCGACTGTAGGTGAGGGTGGGAAGACAGGTTGAATGGTAAATCAGCACCTTTACGTTTGTGCTCAGCTCTCTCTTTACCTCAAGAGATCAGTACAGCATCTGCATCACTGTGGATGTTGTACTGGTCCATCTCTCACACGTATGCTCTGCTCTCCCCTCACTCGTTAACAAGACTTTAACTTGGGGTAGTCCAACACCCTCCAAATAACAAAAACACAAACCAAGGTCTCTCTGCAGTTGTACAAGGACTAAATGGTCAGTAACAACAGGCCAGAGATTCCTGACAATTTCCAGAATGGAAAAAAATAGTGAAGCTTTCTGCAGCATGCCATTATGGGGAAGTTTGTTTTGAATCCATGTGCTGTCAATACACACTGGAGGAGTAAATCTGTACGTCTGCTGAGAGCTGGCCCAAAGAAAAGCACATTTTACAGGCGAACGCAGAACTTTTTGTTTATACTCTGCTGTACTTTACTCCTTCTTTCAGCTTCACTCAACTATTCTAAGTCACTGCATCATAATTATGAAACAGTGCTTGGGTGGAAACTCAGCTAAAGGTACAGACATAGAATATGAAGTCACTGCGGTAGACAGGACCATGGAAGCTGAATTAGTACTCTATTAGTATTCCAGAAATGTTCCTGTAACCTCCCAGCTGTGGTGCATGCATGAAACACACACACATACGAACTTGACGTCTTAAACGCTTGGCTGTACGGTTTATTTTAAGACATGAAAACCTTTTTTATGCTTTTCAGTAAGTATACCTTTAGTGTATTCTCTGTGTTCTGCCTCTTGTATTTAAGTATTTCTGAAGGCAGAGCTTCTCTTCCATCCACACAGTGATTACATGACATCATTCACAGTCAAGATGTCTTTTATGTCATACAGAGGCTCTTCTCTGTTAGCCAGTCTGGATGCAGTCGATATACCATCAGTACAACCTCTGATCCAGCCTCTGATTCATGTCAGAGAAATGGTGAACGTGAGTGTGTGCTTTTTGGTTGCGTCTGCAGGTCAGGTAGTTTGGGTGAACATCAAATGAGTGATGACAGAAAACCCAGCCAGGTGATCATGAAGGGGAATGAATCACTGTCTGACTTTACACTGGAAAGATGACAAAGGGGGAGATGAAGACGACGACAAGAATCTGCGTAAGAGCTTCTTAGACACTGTTATCTTTCTGTGTGTGTGTCTGTGTGTGTGCGTGTGTGTGTGTGTCTGTGTGTGTGTGTATGTGTGTATCATTAACAGCCTGACTCTGACATTGTACCGAGCCCATATATAAGCTTCAGTGTTTGCCATACGCAATTGGTTTTGTGTAGGATAGATCTAAGGGAGTGATATCATTTAATAAAAGCACTCGCCTGAGCAAGGGAAAACATATCAAAAGGATGAACATGACTCCACATGTTGAAGACAGCGGTCGGCAGGTTTGGGAGGGAATTGCTTGCCAGCTGTGTGAGATTATCTAAAACACCAAAGCCACTTCAGTGCATGCTCTAATACACATATACACTCCATATACACAGCTGTATTTGGCTGTATCCTTTCCTTTTTAATGGTGCCCACCGAGCACCAGTTATTCATGGATGTTAGTTTTGGTCTAAATCTGGACGTCCAGTCATGATGGCCTTTAAAAAGATGCCCCCTGTACAAATATGGTTAAAAGTAAAATGTGGAAAAATTGTCTTTTTTTGTTCAACCTAATTTTAACTGCTCTCAAACATGAAACTGAACAAATGCTGTTGATTAGAGATCTGAAAGCTGTGAAGGCTCATGTTAAGTCGAAGTGATTCCACACATTTATTTATATTTTGCTTTCAAGGAGTTTCTTGTCATATTTAAAGTATTTTTGAGCAATACTTCCCAAGAACTATTGCTCAATAATAGCCAGCTAGTTTATATCTGACCATTTTCAGAGGGATGTTGTATTTTCTTTCTTTTATTAAACTACTTAACACTGACCTAGTGGGGATGGGCCACTCTTGTGTCTAGAACAAACAACTTAGCAAAGAATAGTGTATTTAGACAGCTTTTCACAAAATAACTTTACTTGTTCCCATTTCTTTGGCAAAATGAATAAAAATTCATTGCACCAAAAAGGAGATTTCCAGAGAGCTATTAGCTGGAAACTCAGTAAGTGGAGGACAAAAGAAGAAGTGTCAGGCTTAAAAAAAATATCTGTCCTGCTCTCGAGAAATAGGAAAAAATACAACACGGACCTGATCAGAAGTGGTCTCAGTGGAAATGTGGCTGCTAAGGATCCAGGAGAGGTCAGGAGAGAGGTACAACACAGCTGTACAGGGGCTGCAGTACAGTCAGTGTGATGGTGACATTTAAAAATCGATTCAATTATGAACACAGAAAGGTGCCTTTAGATCTCGATCCACCATGCAACGGCATCTGTAAAGCCTCTAATTGATAATGGCTTCACTTTTCAGCATGACAATGGTCCCAGACACAGTGTGAGTGCAGTAAAAGCATAGCTGGATAGAAAAACACACAGTGGAGCACAATCAGCGTCGCCAGAGGCCGAACCTCAGCATTACAGAGACACTTTGGGCTTTGAAGAAGCCGGGAGAGAGTTCCTCCTTCACTTTTTAATCAAATTTGGATTTAAAGGAACATTTTTTCTGAACAATTTTGCAATGAGATGAAGGGTTTTCACCTTTCTCCCCTTCAGGCAGGAGAGATGAAATTCTTTTCAGTGCCTTTTCAACATGTTTCTGCAGGGTTATTGGTCCGAACAAGGACACGCCGAGCACATGAATATGATTGGTCCTGGAAAGCAAGCGTTTAACAACGAGTTGATGTAGTCTTAGATTCAGGAGACACCATTTATCTTCTTTAATCATGTTCAATTTAAGGAACACAAATCAGGATATTTCAAGAGCACCAGCGGACTTGTGTAATTACCGATCCACCAGTGATGACCACAGACATGCTGTACACACCCTGCCCTGCCCAAAGACTTGCTCAACTCGTGCGGCATGTCTGTGTTTTGCATTATTTTCTGCCTGAACTAAGAAACTAAGAATGAGAGTAATATCCATAACATCAGGCTGCGATTGCACAAACACTGCTAACTCTGTTTTATGATTTATTTGGCCTCCTGGTAATGCCAGAACGCAAAATAATTAACGTTGTCTTACAGACGATATTAAAATTGGAGTTGATGGATGAGACTTTAAAGCGGCGTAATAACGCTGCCTTTCCTGCAAAGACTCGACTTCTGACCTTCTGCCTGGAGTCAGCGAGGTCAGCGCGTATTGGTCTGGTTAGTTTACGCTCTTCTTCAAACATCCGTTACAAATTACTGCGAGTGTGTGCGCGTGTATGTGTATGTCTGTTGATGCTTGCATGAATGGGTGTAACGCTGCTGTCAGCACTGTCTTATCATAAATTACTGTCAGAAATAAACAATGGAAGTTTGGAGAAGGTTTCAAATGGGGCATCAGGAAATGCACGCTGCCTGGTCCCGTAAATACGAGTCTAAACAAACTGAGCCCGTTTTATCTATTTAATAAATCAATAATATGTAGTTTGATGCGTTGAAATCAATGTGTCATGATGCTTAAAAAGAAGAAATGAAAGACAAGTTTTGACATTCAAAGCTTAGTCATACTGACAGTCGTGAATATTCTTATCTGAAGCCAAACGTTCTGTCCCCGAAGCTGAGAATTTACAGCTTCTGTCCAAACACCGTAAAACATCATATTTAGGCTTGTAAGCATTTTTTCAACAGCACTAAAATCTAAGTGCAGCTGAGTAAAACCTTTGACCACAACAGCAACAGAGGCCTAAGAAATGTTTGCATTACTTCAGTTAGCTGTGGTTCAGTGAATCAGATGATGATGTGAACATGAGCGCATCACCCGTAAAACGTTTGTATGCCCTTCTGTACAGCTGTAAACATCACTGATCTTAAACGTGTTTAGTCTCCAGTAACACACATGTAAATAAATACGTAATAATTATTCACTCTAATGATCCGTGTATATTTGGTTTTAGTAAACGCTTGGTGGAGTCGTGCTTTTGCGTCAGCTGCATAACCTCCAAACAGATATCACAGTTTATTACTACACCCTTAGTCAGCGCAGCACACTGCTCTTTATCTGCACATCAACATGAAGGTCCTGACCCTGTGAGGGTCAGCAAAGCAAGCTTTGTTCAATGTCACATCTTAATGAAGCAAAGCGTGCACTCAGAAAAGCAGGATTAGGGGTTTAGTGAGATAACATCAGGTTTAACCTCGGGTTTTGAGGGTTATGAAGGGTTACTCCTCGCTCAGCTCACCGTGATAACTTGTGCTCTAATCTTCTGAAGACCAGGCATGCAAAACTATATACTAATACTGACCAGAAAATCTCTGGAAAATAGCGTAACTAGTCCCAGAAAATCTCGAGGACCTGGAAGGATGAATAGCGAAAGGCCTTTAGGAGACCATATGAAGTTTCTCTTGTTCCCTGACAAACATCAGTAGCACTTCGTTTTAAAAAAGCTACAAAGGTTAATATATGAATGTAATCCTTAAACAGGGAACCTAAAAATGTATCCTGCGTTATGTGTTTAACCTCTTTGGACTATCTTCATACTGTAGGTTGTAAAATATGTAATTTTTCAGATTCCCTCTCACTGTTAGCTTGATCGGAAACATATCGAGCTGATTAGCAAGACTGTCAACATTTGCATAAGTGAAGTCATCGACGACAAAGACATCCTGTTAAAGTTGAGCTTATTTCATCGTGCAGACTCTAGGTCTGTGTTTATTGGTCCTCTGCTTTGAGGCAAAAACAGGAGAGTCATCAGATAACGTAGCTAACTGTAACCCTTCCAGCCTTTAAAGGCTGGCACATGGGCAGTGTGCTATGTGCACTACATATTTCATGCAAAGTGCATGAATTTTGAACAGGTACATGACAGAATTCATGCAAAATGCTGCATTTTGTAAATATGACTTACAGAGCCTCTCATCACAGCTTAAACCAAAGACTTTTAGCCTGAAGACAAGACGTATGACCACAAAACTAAAATCCAGCGTCTGATAAAAGTCTGCTTCTGTTAGCTGGGTCTGCTTACCTCACATGCTGACAGTGGCTCTCCTTTTAAACTACCGCGAGCAGTTGTCGTGTCTCTTTGTGTTTATTCTTGTGCACATCTCTCCTACGTGTTGGTTTGTTCATATGAACTTTCTGTTGTAACTTTGTTTTACATTTTTTGTTGTCTTTTGTAATTGTCTGTTCCGCCCTCATTGGTTTCACCTGCACCCAATCAGCTTGTCTGTCGTCCTGTTTACCCTCCAGTTCTCTGTGTGTCCCTCATATTTACCTTCCTGGATTCCCGTTTCATTTGTACCAGATTTTTGTTCTTTCCGGGACTTTTTGTAAGTTTTGTTTTTTTTAAACAGCCTAGTATTAAAGCTTACTGTGTCTGCATGTGGGTCCTCATTTTATTATCTCATAACAAATGCAGCTACTGAAAGACATGAAACACACCATCTGTCGCTCTGCTTCACCTAACAGGTACCGACCTTTGTGTTGGTTTATCTTTAATAAACAGGAACAGTTTGAGCGATTAAGGGGAAAATGCAAAGACAGAAGACAAAAAGAGAAACACAATGGTGTTTTTCTCTTATTTGCTTTCGCAGTAATTTAACAGTTTAACAGTTGTTGCAGGAAGGAGAAGATAAAATCTGTTAATAAGATTCAAAAACTGGGACAAAGGAATCAGGGCACGCCCGTCAGACGGTTCAGGCGTGACTTTGTGATGAATACCCCGAGAAACCAAACCGTTTAACATTACGCATCTGTGTTTGTGCGTCTGGGGACAACAATCCACTTCAGCATCTCGTAAAATGACCATCAGCTGGAGTCACCGTCTGAATGACCGCTGTGTCTATGAGCGTGACCGACCACAGCGAGCTGTTCGCTGACTGGCCTTTGGTAGCTTTTGTCTTACTCACACACACACCCAGCAGATGAGAAGTGTGTTTTCCAAACTTTATATAGTGAGCTTTTAACCCTGTAATCAGAACACGTCTTTTTCTCTAAATATTCTAGTCTGACATCATACAAAAGCACCCTCTCAATCAATGACTCTCTTTCTTCTGTCATACTTCACTCCAATAAATACAAACTGATCACTGTGTGTGTGTGTGTGTGTGTGTGTGTGTGTGTGTGTGTGTGTGAGGAATCTTTCTGGAGAATGATGCAAGCAGTACTCGATGTAAAAATGCACACACACACACACACACACACACACACACACACACAGAGCGGTTTAATGAGAAAAAGGTGCAAGCAGCACAATGCTGTTCAATGCTGCCAGACCACTGGTCCGTATCTCATACTCTCCCCTCCCCCAGCGACCCCCCTCTTTTAGTTCCACATCTGTTTCCCAAACTTTGGAAGGGGCCTTGAAGAGCACAATATCTGGGTCAGAGTAAACTGCTTCTTTGTGCATATGCATGTGTGCAATAAGGAGTGCACCGCACACAAAACGTTGTCACACACCCTTTGAACCTGAACATGTGGACAGTCTCAGGTGTGTGTGTGTGTGTGTGTGTGTGTGTGTGTGTACAGGTTAACAGTTATTCTAAAATGGCTTGGATAAAAAGCAAAGATGGGACGTTATCATCGGCATCCTGTACAAATCTTAGAGAAAGGGGGGTTAAAAGCGGGAAGAAAAGGAAGTTTAATTTCCGATAGACAGCCTGCATAACTCAACGTGTGCATAGTTTCCAATTTTCTCCATTTTATTCTTATAGAAGAATAAAGAATAAGTGTTTCGAACGCTTCTCCTTTGAGCTGAAAGCTAAATGCAGATTTGGGCCATCTTAAATTTAACCTGATAACTTAATCCTCATTCTCCATAATCACAGTTTCAGCAGCAAATCATCAGGATTCCTTCTTTTCTCACTTCTGTGAAGCAATAACTTTAAGGCGTGAGCAGAGTCTCAGTGTGGGATGGTCAGCACTGTCACGTCACATCAACAGGGTTTCCAGTTCAGACCTGCTGGTTGGCGAGGGCTTTTCTGACAGCAGTTTGTAGGTCAGAAGCCATGTTTATTAGGTTAACTGGTGATTGTGGTGATTATGGTTAAAGTGTGTGGTTGTCTCTATCACAATGTGTATATATGCTGCCACCTTTTGGACAAAACTACTATTACACTGAAAAAAAGACTGAATTCGTGATGAGTGAATATATTTTAATGGTCACAACGTGGACGGGAAACAACCCAATATGACAGAAAATAGAGTTAAAACACAGTTTACTCCGACAAGTGTTAGCAAAAGAGCGTTAAAGATGATTTTCAAATACATTTAAATGGTTTATGTGTTATATACTGTACATATAGATACCAATAATATAGTTTCAAAGGTTATTTTAGTTTTTACTGAATAATTTTTATTGTCTTTGAAAATTATGGATTCAGTTAAAAACAACTGTTGATGTAGACATAAAAAATAAATATTAAAAATAGTATTTACTTTTGTGTTTTACAAGCTGTGTACGCCAAACAACCCAAGCACAAGTTAACAGACTGAGCTGCAACAAAAAGAGTTTTTCTGTTAGAAGTAAACTTCAGAATTTAAATTAAAGCTGAAATGTGGTCAAATGTGTTAAAACAGTCTCCAGCATGAGTCCACATTCTTTACAGGACACCTTCGGTCTTTGGCACATTTTCTCTGTTACTGCCTCTCAGCCTTCTTTCTTGGGATATTTTTCCTTGGCCAGTCTGACAAAGTCCTCAGCGCTGTCCAGTAACACCAGCCGGTCCTGACAGAAACATCGAAGTAGTTAAAGACTGTTTAGCAGACAGATGTAGTTGGAGGAAGAGGCACAACAACAAAACAGCAGAGATATGAGAGAAGAGGTGAAAGACGAGTAAAGAACAGGGAGAGCAGAAAGTGAGAGGAACTGTAGTTTCATCTGATAAACAGGAGCATCTTTGTAAGAATCTCTGAACATAACAGCAAAAATGCAGCCTAACAAGATTAATCCTTATCAAGACAACATTCTGGGCCACTGGGCTGGATGACGGTGTAACGACTGCTATTTCTGTGCACAAATTATACAGCAAGCTTAAAAACAACTAGAGCTTAGCGAAAGCACTCCACACATTATAGGAAACAACAAAATAAAAAGCAAGACAGGCAAGTAGATAAAAAACCAGTAAAATTAAGACGTAATCAAAATGTAATAAAAATGTTTAAAAAAAAGAACAGGATGAAAACTATATGATCATAATGTAAATAAGGATGCTGCAAACATGCAGGTCAATAAAGGCCAAACATAGAGTCCCACCCACAGCTTTGCTACTGTGAAAGCATCCTTTCCTTCTATTCTTAAACAAGGAGGAGTTAAAAGCAGACGGTCTGAGTATCTAAGAGTGAGAGTGGAATAAAGCAACTCCAAAGTAGATGCAGTTCATTTCCCAGCCGCCAACCCACACTTGGTTTTGAAAAAGCAATAAAAGGGCCTTAAAATCAGTTCTGCATTCGACAGGAAGCCAGTGCGGAAAGCTAGCACCAGTGAAATGTTTACTGAGTCCTGCAGCAGCTGCAAACAACACAGTGTGAACTGAGCAATATTCTGGAGTTGAGAAAAATGATGGACTTCAATTTAACAATGTTCAGAAAAAAGCTGAAAAAGTAGCAGAGTTTAATCCTGAATCAATGTCACTCCACGATTCCTGAAATGAGCATCAAGGTTGGATGAACATGATCTTAAATGGCTACATTATGGTTCTCAGAGGACCAGACAGGATCACCTCTGTCTTATAATCCTGCAACTGAAGAAAGAGGATGGACCCATTACCAGCAGTCACTGAGATTCAAAAGCAGATATATTTATATTTAGAGTATAGAAGTGTAAGGAGGTGTGTACAGTAAATAGGTACTCGAGGGGGTTTATATTAGTAAATGAAATCAGGCCCTAAATGGAACCTTGAGGTACTCCTGGGATGAAGAAGACAAGCTAACTTGGTCTAAATTCCAGCCATATGAAACTTAAAGAAGAGCAGACTCTGTGTTATGACAATCGATGAAGGCTGAAAATCCATACACCCATTTTCTGGGTACACTGTGAACAGGTTTCCAGTCCATTTTTACACGAATGGGAGCTTAGATCCATACACCAGACTTTATAATTTTAAAACAGATAAAAGATAGTGCAGTGTCCAATATTCCCTTTGAAAATGTAGGAATAATGTCCAGGGGCCCGTGGTGACAATGTTATGTATGTGTGTTTGCGTGTACCATGATACAGAGGTATCGGTTCTGGTGTCCTGTTCCAGGAGGGAACAGAGAGGTGTGGTCCAGCAGCTGCGTCAACAGTTCAGTCGCTTTGTTAAGATGTTCTTCATCTCGACTGAATCGGCTCTGTTTGTTCACACACAGCAAGGCGTCCACCTCACACTGGTAACCTGCAGGGATCCAAAGAGATGAGCAGCGGAAAGAACATGGAATTATACAGGCAGGAGAAAAGAATGGAAACGACCGAAAACTCACCGAGCTGAAGCAGGATTTTCTTCCACCGAGCTCTGACCTCTCGTTTGGCATAGCGCAAGGTATGTATGTCATAATTCAACTTCTCCCATTCCTGTAGACAAACACAAAAACTTCCACATTAAAATATACTAATGATGATGCAGCTTACAACTGAGGGAAATTATATTTCTGCAGTGTGTTCAATTTAAACAAAGCACAAATGTCAGCCTCATGAATCAGCCTCAAATCAGCAGAAAGTTATTTACCAGTCCAGGAAACCAGTCCACCCACACCTTCCACTTAAGAGCCCTCAGTTTTCCTCAGGCTTTATGAATAGCACATGTATGAATAACAAAATGAATGATGGCTGAATCCTGTTTAGCATTTTCATGACCACAGAGCCATTTTTACTTTTTGTTTCGTCAGACGTTTACTTATTATTTTCAGGGACTCAATTTCCTTGTTGAAAGGTATATTTTATTTTATGGGTTTAATATTTAGTAGTTTGATTTTTGGATGTTTTATTAGGAGCTTCTTGTGTTAAAGAGTTGTCTGGGTAAATTCTTTAAAATCGTGTGTGATTTTAACCTGCAGGCAAGTGTGTTTAATGTTAGAGTTGCTATCAGAGGACTGGAAACTATAGAATCATTATGGTATCTACTTTGCATCAAACCCAAGAGCCCACGTAGTTTGGTCAAAACGGGGGTCCCAGGTTTTAAACACAGTGTGGAGTGGTGGGGTGCTACACCCTCACTGTTCATTCATCTTTCATTCCTGGTTTACTTCGGAGGTTAGTTGTGTCTTATTTCAAATCCCCCCTCTGTCTCTTTGTCTTGATTGTCTTCACCTGTTCCCCATTATCTAGTGTGCCGATCCCAAATTTGTAGATTGGGCAGGACTATTTCTACACGTGTAGAAATAGTCCTGCCTTCTCGTTGTAACATCGTCTGTGCTCTATCAGTGTTGGTTTCTGCCTTATGGGACTTTTTGTGAAACACTTTTGTTGCTGTATGTTGGATTACGTGTGTTTTTTTCCTTTGTGACTGAGTTAAAGAATACAAAGGAGTTTAGCTATTAAAGCTGACTTCTGTTATTAACTCTGCCTCCCATGTTCTGCACTTTGGCTCCTCACATGATCCACACAGCCACTGTGTTTGTCTGGAAATGAGTTAAAATACTGTTAAAAGTCCACTCTTAAAAATTGAAAGTTGTCTTTAAACTATACAGAAAAAACAAATTTTAACTGTAAAGTATACAAAACACAAAGTTGACAGAGTGGTATGTCCTACTTCATCTTCTAGATAACCCCCCACCCCCACCCCGTCAGCCCCCACCACTGTGAGGGCTCTTTAATGTTTCAGGCCTGCTGAGTTTTTTGTTTTTGCCCTAATATTAAAAGCAGTCCTGCAGCATGCTGAGACTGGCGCAGTGAATATTGTCTTTGACCGACCCGCCAAGCTAATGACCTACATCTCCATCAAGGAGTTCATTTATTTACACAATGTGCCCACTGTGTCCTGCACTAAACTCAAACTCTCACTGAGCTGCGGTCCTGAAATTCTGAGAAAACAGCCTCTGACCTGATGTGTTCCCTCTGCGCAGAAATGAAGCACGACTCAAAAGGTTAGAAAACACAAACAAATAAACTTTCCTTGGTAATGTCACCAAAAAAACCCTGAAAAAATAAGGATACAAAAATCAGAAGTAGAGACGTGCTGGAGTTTGTACATCCACCACCTCCAAACAGAAGCACACTGACAAAGTCATTTTGATGGATTCTAACTTACAAACTAACTTACGCTGAGTGACTGAGTGAGTGAATAAAAGGAGCATGTGGTCTCTCTGTGTGTCGTTTGTGTGTGTCGGTGCTCAATCACTAATTGACCCGTGGTCACATTTGCTGAATAGCTGTTTTTAGTCAGCTGCATTCTTTCTCATTTTCTGAGTGACAGCAACAGCTTTTCCTCTGGCCTCGCACTTTCTCAGCTAATCTAATCTAACCAAAGGCATATTCATAATTATTATGGCTTTTTTTGTTACTGAAACACTATGCTGTATCTGTGGCACTATTTCACTTTATTTATTGACATAAATCAGGCTTCTATGAAAGTCACCTGTGTGTCTGTCCTTTTTAGATTATTACATTAGAGATGAGAGAGCAGATGGAGATTTTCTGACAGCATCCAGTCATGAGGAACTCCAGTTTGTCCAGTAAATGTTGGGTTTTTGGGGGGGGGTTGAAAGATTCCTTAAATTATTAATTAAAGCTGCATTCACTGAAATTTAGACATACCTCGACGTCTTTTAAACTCCTGGAGAACACACTAATATTAATAAATAATACTCTATTATATAGTTTTAGTTTAATCAACCAAATGTTTACATAAGTTATATAAGTTTAGAAGCTTAAGTGACATATCCTGTGAGCAGATTGACTCCTGCATGTTTCTTCCCTCTAACAGCGTCTGTAGTGTACAGCATGTTTTCTGTCACCTCCGTAGCCTCGTCAGTCTGGTCTCTCATGCTGATGAAAGCCTGTAACTCTCGATCCAGTCCCTGACTGACGGGAGTGTTTTCGGCTCTGTCTGCCCGCTGATCAGCGGTGCTCCTCTGGCTTTGCCGGTTGTTCCACTGACTCGTTTTTGAAGGCGGTGGTCCAAATATGTTCTTCTCTTCTGTCTCACTGTCACTAGACCCACTGGATAGCTCATCAGGTGGTCTGGGAGTGCTCTGCATTCTACAGAGAAAGAAATGAAAGTAGAATGAATGTTTACTTTAGTATATTAAAATTAGAAGAGGAATAAAGGGTGAATAGTTGGATTGTAACCGAGTTTCTCTAACCGCAAAATAGCATTCCTCTCTTCTTGGTTGTGTTTCAGATAGTGACAGCAGCAGATGGTAAACTTAGCTCCCATTGGCTCTTTCCAAAAGTTGTTTTTTTAATAATGGATATCAATCCTTCACAATAAAATCCCAAAACAGCCTTCAGTCAAAGATTTCTTCAAAAATCTCCAAAAAACAAAACAAAAAGGGCACAAACTCCAAGCAAGAGCCGATCCTGTTACGTGCTTCCTTCTGTCCTGGCCTGAATTCCCTCTCCCAGCCTGTCCGTCAATTACATTATCCACGTGAAAAAGAAACAGGGGAAAACAACAACACACACACACACACACACACACACACACACACACAGGATAGTCCAGGGATGAATGGCACACTCAGTAAGTCCTGATGGTGCAGATTGCAGTGGCAAAGGCAGCAACACTTCAAAACTCAAACACTTCTTGAGTTTATATGCACTGCTCTGAAACTAGCAGTATGATTTTTGTTATACATAAATGTGTGTCTCATTACATGAAGATAAGCAGAACGAGGCCTTCTATACCGATGCTTTATTAATACCTGCTCTCACATCCCTCTAATACTCGAGTCTTCTGTTTGAAAGTCCTGTGAGATCATTCTGGAGCACAGCGCTGCAGTCTGGAAGATTAAAGCTGTCCCTGGGACATTAAAACACAGTGAGAAGGATTCCTGACCAAGTCTGGAGTGAGCGTGATCCACAGTTAGGAGCAGTGTGTTTCTCACCACAGGAGTAAGGCAATGTAGTAGACTTTGGACTAGTTTATGGATGATTTCAAAAGATCGCATAAGAAGTCAGATGTTACATTTTCAGATAAATATTTAATGAGCATCTTTACAGGCTTTTTTGTGTCAGGCTTATTTTTCCTGTTTGTTGGGGACATGACTTTCAGATGCTGTTCATGTGTTGGAGATGTTTTGGACAGATTAAGATAAAGTTACTAAGATATCTGCTCTGTGAAGACACAACACTGGTCCATCCCTTCTTTTAATGCTTCAGTGAGTCATGAGTCAGAGTTAACAAAGATCTGGGCAGGTACAAAAAGGAAGGAAATTATATAATTTTCAAAATGAGTAGTTGGTAATGCTGTTCCTGTCTTCCACAGTAGATGGCAGCATCACCCCATTTTACTCTTTCTGGCCCATGTCGGCCCCTCTCACTCAGACACGCTGGACTTGTTTATTTTTATTATGAGCTGTCGATGAAGCTTGAGGATTTGTCATACAGCATAGTTACCTCCTCAACCATGAAAATCTTCCTATCACATCTGTTTCTCTTCACTTCCACCATCAGGTTTGATTAGTCATGAAGAAGAAAGTGGAAAACATGTTCCGGCTGTGTTTGCGTTTGTGCATAGTTCCTGCACATTATCACAGCGACTAAATTATTTATTTTCTTCATAAACTTCTGGCACATTTACATGAAAATTTACATTTCAAACATCAAAGCGATCTAAGACTCTCTTGTGGGTTGCTGTAGTATTTAAAGTAGGCTATAGAAAATAGGGCAATAATGGAATTATTTATAAAACTGCAGACACGATGGAAAATATCTGCAGGAGCCAGTGAGCGTGAGGATCTGAGGGGTTTATGTATTTCCTTTTCAAACAGTCCAAACGTTACTCTGACAGTCAGCAGTTCACGGCCTCTAGTGTTGGGAAGATCACACTGCGCCTTGGCTGCGGTGACTCTCACTGAACTCCTTCCATGGTCGATTGTTTACATGGGATATGATTTCATACAGTGTGCTGTTTGCATGCTGTACTGCGCCCACACTTTTAATTAGACTAGTGTGACATGTAAAAGTGATGAATAGGTCTCGCATTTGTCTTCTTCAAGTTGCTGTCTTATCCGTCGGGTTTGAGCAGCTCTCTGAAGATGGATATCTACCATCTGCCGCAGTTGCTGTTGTTATGTTGCTCTTAGTTCTGAAAGAGTTTGCATTAAAAAGAAAAGTCTCCTGGGAGGAGCATTTCAGCTTGGAAGCGGACGTCTTTGGAGAGGACACAAGTTTACATCTCTACGCATTTACATCACAGAGGCCGGAGGGTGCAGGAAGAACTCAGACACATGCGGTTACACGGTTTATGAATTTGGGCCCGTTTTGCTCTGATCAGAGTGTTTATGTGGCGCATGTGGAGCCCTCCTCATGTAGCCGAACCTTTTCTACCATGCAAACTCATTTTGGCATCGACTCGAAGAAGACTGAAGTGAAAAAAACTAAACGATTTGTTTATTGTAAAATTTACTCTCTCACATCTGTGCAGGTTACCGCTGGCGAGTTCAGGTAAATGGATTTTCCCTCAAACATCACCTCGCTCTCCTCTCCTCTCTCTGTCTGAGATTTATATTTCCAGTGTGCATTCTCCCCTCCTACCTCACTGACTGCTGGACCACCAGCTTTCTTTCTTTCTTTTTTGCACACACAGACACACAGACACACACTGGGCCAATGGCAATGTGACATTGACATAGTGCAGTTGAATACCTTATGTGAGGGTGAGTGATGGACCCTGATGGCTGTTGCCTCAAGGTATGTGTGTCTGAGTGTGTGCACTGTATGTGAGCAGCAGTGGAAACAGCATTATATTCCAACTCGACACAACAGAAAGACGGGTCAAACACCAGGTTACGCAGAGAATAATAAGTAGGAGCAACGACATATACACACAGTCGTACGCAACCCTTCAGGGAACAAACTCCTCGCTGCTCCATCACTTACATTCATGAAAGAGGCGCTCACACATGACTTGGTGAGGAGAGTAGAGCTTCCCGACACACACACATACACCCACCCATGAACATAAGAACTGGGCAGGGATTCAGAGACACAGATTGAAGGTGATTATAATTCACAGTGAAGTCTGGCTGCTTTAGTTATCTCCAGCTCATCCATCTACTTGTGTGTGTGTATGCATGTGTGGTTGAAAGACAGGAGTGCGGGAAGTAAAGGAGACGATAAGAAGGAGAGTGCAAAATAATAAAGGACAGCTCAGCACCAAAAGTGATTCGGTGATATTTAGCAGCAGTAACTTACACTCACAAACAAATATCACAGCTATCACAGCTCATGGAAATACTAACTCATGTCTTAGATTACCTGTTTGAAAGTTGGGATAAATCTGAGGTAAGTGCTCACACTAAACCTGCACCACACAGGCTCTTCTTATAAAGAGGAGATTAATAGATGCGTAGTTACACACAGTGACTGTCAAGTGGAACTTTTCTGTAGTGTGCTTAAGTTTATTAATGTGCCCCCAATGAGCCACAACATCTAAGCCACCTGCCTCTGAAACAGCTTAAACCTGCCGTGCCACAGAAAATCTCCTCTTGGGGTAACAGCGATGCTCGGTGCTCGCTCGGTGCCTCGGGGTTTAGCCGTTCCTCTGCAGCTTGTCCTGCTAATGAAATGACCACTGCCATCGGGGCGTGCCGTGGCTATAGAGGTGTTAAAGATCTGCAGCAAAGTTTATTATCCTCTTTTCAGTCTATTTCCTGTTGCTTTTCATCTTCTTCCTAACACACGTGTACCACACACGCTCACATGATGAATACAAGTGCGTGTAAAAGGGCTCCACTCAGTGGGGACCGATGGGGCATCTTTGCCGCACATTTTCACTGCTAATCGATGGAGATGACACCATTTTTTTACACGCCGTCACCGCTGATCAATGAGAATTATGCCATGCTTTTTAGCTGTCACCGGTAATCAATGAGGGTGGTGCCATCATCTGCATCTTCTGATCATTACAGCCGGTGATCAATAATAAAGCTGGCTCAGGATGGCACACAATTATCATAGACCAGCAGTCCATGATGATAGGTTGATAATGTGTATGTGTGCGAGAGAGCTGTGCCACAGACTGACAGCCACAGAGGGAAAAACACAGACGAAGGCGAATGGAAGGAATCTGACACGGAGATCAGGAAGCGGTCATATTTCAAACCATCGTTCTGGCACGGCTAATAAAACAGTGCAGCAGACACAACACAGCCACCCTTCCTTCCTTTTCTTAATGAGGTGTTCATGACTGTCAGAAGGTGAAGTTATTTATTGCTGTGCTCTGGTAGGAATAATCAGAGTCAGGTGTGAGGAAACTTGGACGATCTTATCTATTTAAATCTATCTGAATTTATGTTTTTCTATCAACAGACCGTCTGTTTGCATGCACAAATACGACCTATAGGTACTCAGCCTCTGATGTTCTCCTTCTCAGGATGTCAAATATGGCTGTTTTGGCATGTCAGGGGTGTTGTTCGTCACATATGTGGCTCAGGAACCATTGTTCTCACATTTAAACACACTGGGAACCACTGAGGACAACTTCTGAGATAGAGACAATGCTGTGGAAGTAAAGCATGAGCAGAGAAGCTTTCACTCTGAGTCGTCTTTCTCACTTCATAAATGTAGAGAGCTCTTAATGTAATTGTGGTAAACATTCAAACTCATGTAAAAATCAGGTACCTTGAGGAGACTTTATTTTTTCTGTCTTTGCATTCATGCCACTGCGTCTCCCATGGCTTGACTTTAAGGACGGCGGGACTTCCATCAGTGGAAGTGATAGCGTTTCCTTTGCAGCTACATGGTATTATTTTAGAGGAAGACATGTAGTGGGTGTGGTGCTGGTTAAACATGAAATATGTGCAGCCTACTTGCTTCTTACAGCTGTTATTTTAACCTTTCTAACTGACAGCTATTATTCATCCGTGAACAATTACGTCTGCTTGAGCCTCGAAACAAAGAAAGACTTATTGCCTCAACTTCCCGCTTGTTACACCCACTCTAACAGTTGACCCTGCCGTCTCCACATGAGATAACTATGAAAATAACTCACTTTAGTGTTCATGCACCAGCAGATAAAGCAACAAAGAGACAAGAAAACAAGAGTCGGGAAGCAGGCTGATAGAGAGCGAATGAGGGACGTCGCAGTGGAATAGAAAGAGGCAGACAGACAAACAGAGACCGCACAGCAATCATGCCAGTCACAGACCATCACCGAGAGGTGACTAGGCCATCTGCGTCTCTGCCTGACTGTAAAGTAACTCGCCTTCAAAACAGGAAATAGCCAATATCACACTAATACCCTGAGGGGAACACACAGAAAGCTGTGGGAGGCATTTCCATTCAGACTTGATTTTGTGCTCGCCTGAACAACCAGGATGTTTCCACACGAGGATGCTTGAAAGGTGGCGTGATGCCATGTTTGTGTGCGATCGGTTGATTGCTGTGTCTTTAAATAATTCGTACAGGTGGTTCTTTATGTAACCCAGACACACTCTGTGCCATTTTGGCCACATTCATGAAGCAAACCGATGCCTTTATAGATTCACACGATGATGCAGCTCATAACACACGTGTGTCTGTGAATGTGCTGCTCTGCATCTTTGTCCAACTCATGTATGGATGTAAACGTCATGACTTGACAGCTGACCATGAATAATTATAGCTGTAGAGATCACACCGGAGGTGACTGACAAGATGTGCACACACACACACACACACACACACACACACACACACACACACACTGAGTCATGTAGAAGTAGAAGACAGATGATGACAGTATGTTGATGAGCAGATCTGCACCCACTCATAATTCACTGCTGCTGTGCTTTCCTTGAGCTCTAGGTGGCACTGTTGAATTGCACAGATACACTGATGTGGGGTAGCATGTTGTGAATAGTTTGAGGCATATGTGGAAATCTTTAGTTCACGTTCACTGCTTGCACCTAAAGGAAACGATTAATAGAAGCAGAGGAGAAAGTGTTAAATGTTCCTGTTATATTAGAGCAAGACTCGCACATACATTAACTTTCAGAGTTTGCACAGATGAACTGACCTTCTGTTTTAGGTCTAAATTAATCCAAGCGTGACCTCAGTACAGCCAATGTAACATAACGCGAACTCGCAGCATCACAAAGATTAAAACAGAGTTTCTGGCTGAAACTCTGCGTTTCTGCAGATTTTGATGCGTGCAGAAGATGTTGCCCAAATAATGAAAGCTGAATATCAAAGGTCTTTTCTTAGTCTGACTCTTTCTCACCCACTCTTTGCAACTGTTTGCACACACGTGCGTAGGCGTGTGTGGGCGGCAGTGCACGCAAATGAGCATACCACTATGAACTCGAGCTAGCGAGCTTTATTTGCTGTTTTGTTTTGGTTGTTGTTTCCAGCAGTTTCATTCAAAGACAGCTTCTTCTCACTTTTTAATGTAAAACGGGGTTGAAAGTCAGTCCCTTTATGTGTCTTATGTTTTTCTGTCATTTGGTGGTCTTCAGTGTCAAAATGTGTGACTCACTAGTAAACAAACACAGCTTAGAAGTGATAGCCTGCATGCTGCAGGCCCCTTCCTCAGGAGAATGTGTCCTTTAGCCTATAATACCCCACCTTCTGTCTGGGTGTCATCATTTCTTATGCTGCTAAGCTGTTATGTGCCAGACTTTTGACAAGTAATAACTTTAGTGTCTGCTCAAGAAACACAACGTGGAATCTGAGTACTTCCCACCCCTGCTGCAGATCTCACATATACGGTTATTTCTGGGAATATTTGGACAAGGATTAAACTTTTATCATGTTGCCTCTCTACGTCACCTTAATGGATTTTAGCACATCCAATCAAGACTAAAGTGTCATCTTTTAACTTTAATTCATGGCATTTAAAGAAGAATTGCACTGTTTAGTTGTTATAGACATGCTCCCCCATGTTCAGAGGCTCAAAAAGCCCGTTGACTGTGAAGTGTTGCAGTCCTGGGTCTGTTCTCCAGTGATAAAATAGTGTGTATGTGTTTTAGCAAATCAGGTCGCTCTGTTGTAGAGCCTAAAGTTTAATATCTGTACTGTCATAATTTTTATTGACTTCAAACTCTTAAATGAATCCTGTAAGCTTGAAATAATTACAAAATAATATGTCTGTGCAGCTAAAACGTGCGTTATTCCATGATTTTTCTCCCCTATTAATCATTGTATTAAAACATGGTCACAGTCTTATTTTAAACCATTGGTCTTTATGTGATAACAATATGGCTTTATAAAAAACATACTGTTATCAACACTGTTTTCTTGTTTTTTTACAAAAGCTTAGAGAATCCTGTTAAACAGATAAATATTTGTTTTATATATAACATTTCACACAATATGGCTCCCAGCTTTACATGCCCATACCATAATACCACCTCCACTATGTTTAGTCAGTTTTATTTCTGTAGCACATTTTAAAGCAGCGCATGTTAAAAAACAACATTAAACCATAGATCAATAATTCAATTCAATAAAAGGACTAACTGTTACAATGTTACAATCCCTGATAATGCATTGCTTCAAATGGAGAAAGTCTTGATGGATGGCTACTATGAGGAAAGTCAGCCCAGAAACTTTAAATAACTTTAAATAAAATAAATTGAGTGACCTGACCTGTTAAAAAAATGTGCAGCAGTATTTTGGACAAACTGTAAGTGATGGAAATCTGAGTGTTCTCCACCCAAAAACAGAGAACTGCAGTAATCCAATCAAGAGGTGATGAAGGCAAGAATGTGTTTTTGGGAGAAAGAAAAGATTTTACTTTGGCAGTTTCACATAACTGATAAAAACTGGAGACGTGGGTGTTGTGGTGTGCTTCAGATCATGAGCTTTTTTTGCTCCTTCATACTTTTCCCTCATTCTGGTACAAATAAACTTGGTTTGTCTGTGAGAAAAGTGCCGGCTCTTTTAGATGTTTTCTGGTAAAGTCCGATCTGCCCTCCCTGATGATGAGTGTAACCAGTGGTTTGCACCTTGGTGTAAACCTTCAGTCGAGTGTCCTTGACTTGGTTAAATGTTATTAAGCTGTTTTTCTTAACCACAGAAATCATTTTTTTTTATTCTTTAACATCTTTAGTCTTTGACTTAAATGCACCATGCTGGTGTACTGAGACAAAAATGGAAAAAATGATGAAGCTGTCCAACAAATTATGGACCTGAAATTTGTCTCTTATCTCTTTATAGCTGACAGCTGGTCTCTGGTGGACATTCCAGGACCTGATTGAGCAGGTCGCCACGTCTGGATGTTATCAGTCTACTGAATGGCAAAAGTCTGCTGTTATCAGTCCCATACATATCATCTGTAGGCCTCCTCATCTCCTCACCAGCACATCCTTTCTAATCAAGAGTAACACTGTAACAGCTCTGGCAGAGTGTGATGCTGTGCAGCAGAAAACACAGGTTTGTAACATGTCTTTTAGTTTGTGAAAGGGTGAATTTTAACCCAGAAGAACAAACAGCATTTGAAAACAAGAGTAAAAATGTATGCTGCATCTCAGATTTGGAGTTGGATGGTTTATGGTTCTGCCTCCAGAACCTGGACTCATAAACCCTCAGTAAATATGAAGCAATAATTTTGTAAAATGCAAAAGAAATATGTGAAATCTAAGGATTATTTATCCAAATATTTAATAATTTTGCACTCGGCATAAACTGAATTTAATAAAATTTAGCATTTTATGCTGCAATTATATAACAAAACTACATGGAAATGAACATTTAATCAAACTAATTAAAGTCAGCATTTTGGACAAAAACTTTTTTTAAATAAAAACACACCCACTCATTAACAACCAAGCTGTTACTAGCAGGAAGTCGTACTCATCCACTGCTGCACCAACGTGAGCAAGTAATTTATGCAGAAGGAAATCCTTTCAGCACATTTGTGTACAGCCTCATGAAAAACTAATGCGTGTTTTCACGATAAACGCAGGATGCAAACGTTAACACGAAAACTCTGCGGTGACCTCGTCCTGCAGTTTGTGACTGAACTGATAGTTATTACATAAAGTAATTATATGAATTCTTGTCTGCACGTGCTTATCGCACCCGGGCTTGATAATGTTAGAGGGCATTAAGTCTCATGCAATATACAGGAAAGCACACACAAACACACACATACACACACCATTAATATCGTTTAGCGAGCCTCCATGCATACAGACTACCTGTTTAAACCAATCATTACCTTGCCACCGGCTCATGTGTAACACTAAAGAGAAGAAGAGCGTGATGGATGGATGGACTGAGGCAGATAGGGAGGGGTCAGTGGAGAAAGGCAAAGAGGAGAAGATGGATGTAGCCAGAGTCCTGTGTTATTGCTAAATCTGGCCTGAACCCGTGTTTAATAGATACCCGCTATCAAAAAGAGCCCATGTACTTTGTATGACTGGAAGGACAGTTTGGGGAGATCAGGGATGAGACAAAGGGGAAGTGAGGGGGACAGTAGAAGAAGGATGGATTTACCTTCCATAACAGGAGGACAGTTTTCATGGGAAAAGAAAGGGATGAGTAAATAAACAGTGAGAGTGGGATGTAAAGGGGGACAGGTGAAGGGATGAATGTTTTCATTTAAAGGAGGAGAAATGACAAATGCGAAGAATATGTGACACAGAGACAACAATGGCGGGGTGTGGTGCTGCAGAGAGAGGGAGAGAGAGAGATAAGGCTGAGATAAAGAGTGATGAAAAAGTGCAAGAATGGGAGGGCTCACACTGGCACGAAGGATTAATATGTTGTACGGGAGGAGAAAGAGAGGGAAGGTACACAGTAAGGATGAAGCGATGTTGGATTCAGGGTGATAAATGATGGACGCTGGAGGCGGGAGCGTGGCAGGGAAGGCTCGATGAAAGGAAGGAGGAGTGAGACAAGGAAAGCAATGAAGGAAGGAATGGCGATGCCTTCACACTTAAATTAAATCACTCTAAAATGCTGCATTTTTCACATTTTTTCAGTCGCATTTGCATCCGTCAGTCTAATATTGAACTGTATAATCAATGAGATCCAGCTTCTAGGTTGCTCTGTCCATGTTCCGCTCTTCTTTTGCTCACTCTGTTAGTGAGCATGTGACATCGTTTGATTGGCGGGTGTGTATGGCTTCATGACACATGTTACCATGGGTGACGTATTTTATTTTACTCTCATTTCAGGCTGCTTTTTCAGCAGCTGGCCAGAAATGATAAATAAATGTAAATGTAAAATACAAATAAAGGTCACAGGAAACATTATCACCTCCACCAAGGAGGTTATGTTTTTGGTAGCGTTTGCACGTCATTTTGTCTGCAAACATGAAAAGTTTTGAATGAATTCTGGTAAAATGTTGTAGAGCGTAGAGTGAGGTCATGTTAACGATCCATTAAAATCTGGCTTTCATCCACTCTTCATGGTCATTGTTATGATTTATTGGTCAAAAATTGACAGAGCGCCTTATAACTTTGAAACTATGACTCTTACAACTGTGGTGTTTACTGTCAACATATAGAAAGTGCTACATACAGATGTAAAATGTGTCACATTTGACCTCTGACCTTTTCTTCAAGGTCAAAAAAGGTCAAACTTTCACAAAATGTCTCGTCTTTAAAACTATGCCTAAAATTCTGCTGCCTTTGTTTGTATCAGTAATATTTAGGAATGATGCTGGTGCATGGGGATTCTTAATATCACATTACAGTTTGTATCCAAATATCATTTCACATTTGACCTCTGACCTCACTCTTACGTTTCACATCTACCCTGTTGTTCAAAGTGACCCTAAAATGTGTGACATCTTTAAAGAGAGTGAGCTGCTGAGTTAGGCAGAAATATACTGTAGGATACTATTATTATACGCTGACGTTCTTCATGTTATAATTATAAATCAAACCTACTATTCATTACATACACCTACATAATGTTTGTGTAATCAAAGTAAACATCTGTCATCTCTCATCTAATTTATTTACTGCTCCACAAACTTCTTAAAGAACCAGAGAGCGAGCTGTGCTGCTGGAGGTTTGCACTCATGGACTGCTTCTTGTTGCTGACTGTGGTTAGGAGGTGTGCAGCCTGCAGCTTTTACTATCACAGCTCACGATGGATGGATGGATGGATGGATGGATGGATGGATGGATGGATGGAGCTCACAATGGATGGATGGATGGATGGATGGATGGATGGATGGATGGATGGAGCTCACAATGGATGGATGGATGGATGGATGGATGGATGGATGGATGGAGCTCACAATGGATGGATGGATGGATGGATGGATGGATGGAGCTCACGATGGATGGATGGATGGATGGATGGATGGATGGATGGATGGAGCTCACAATGGATGGATGGATGGATGGATGGATGGATGGATGGATGGATGGAGCTCACGATGGATGGATGGATGGATGGATGGATGGATGGATGGATGGATGGATGGATGGATGGATGGATGGATGGATGGATGGAGCTCACGATGGATGGATGGATGGATGGATGGATGGATGGCTGGATGGATGGATGGCTGGATGGATGGATGGATGGATGGATGGATGGATGGATGGATGGATGGTTGGAGGCATGGATCTTAATGACAGACACCACCAATGATCAGTATCTATTTTAATGTAACTACAATGAACAAAGAGCGTCAGTGTTAACCATGGAGACAGAAAAATGTTTCCTGTGACTCTTTCACAATAAAAGCAGCAGATGTGTGAAATGTTCATTAACACTAAATTAATAGAGCCTTAGAATAATCACTTTGATTTATTTGTTTCTTAAACTACACCCCAAGTACTCTGCGACTGCATACACACTGCCCGAGGTGCACCTCCCCACAAATAACAAATGTAGTTTGCGGCGATAAAGACCGCAGCAGCTGTGATTGGATTGCTTCATACTAATATGCCATGTAAACAGAGTGCATTGATTAATGCAAATCTGATGTTTATGTAAAGCAAAGTGTAATATGTGAAGGAGCACCACTGCATGTTGCTGGCTCACAACACTAAACCAAAAGCCAGTAATCTGCTAATGTCCCACGTCTCGTCTTCATAGTCCTACCGACCTATAAAGTCTGAGCACTTCTCTCTTCTCTGCATCACAGTAAAGGTGGCCTTTACCCATCAGCACAGTTTCATGAGCACAGTGTTTGGGATGAGTTGTGGAAAGTTTTAAATGAAGAAGATGAAGAAGGGTGAACCTGAGCAGAAGAAAGAAGACTTTTTAAAATGTGCGCTGGGGTGTAAAGAGAGGTGAATGGAAGGAAAGAAAGGGGAAACAATGGATTGATAGATGGCCCAGCCGTGACGTGTGCCTGAGTAATGGTAAACCAAGCTGGCAGAATGGACAGAAAGAGCTGAAAGGGAGGAGGCTGAGGCACAGATGGATGGGAAGGGTGCCATGTTGCTTAACTAATGTCTCCCAGGCCTGTAGTTCAATTCCTTCTCAGAATTAAAGCTCCATCTATCACCCCGGCGTGCCTCGTTAGCAGTGAAGCCTTAACCAATCCCAACACAACCATTTACATTTTAAGTAAGATGGAAGACGGCGCTCGTGTCTGTCTGTCTGCGTCTTTCTCAGTCCGTCTTTTAGCACTGCACAGTCTCCTGAAATATAAAACGCATATATCCAAAGACTGTCTGCGGTGCTGTCAGCAGCGACAAACTGCAGCAGAGAAACTTTCAGAGAAACGCTCATAAAGACAGAAAATTATTTTCCCACTGGATTCTTGGTCGGTCAAACAGAATTGCTTGAAATCAGTTTAATTAAGGTAATAACAGACATACCATTCATTACACACTTTATCCCTGCTTGGCCGTGCATATTCATTATTATTATGGCACACATGATAACACAGTACACAGCTCTCACCTAATTAAAATTGCGCTATTCATTTTTCAGCTGCTTTCCTCCATTATTTGTAATATATATGTATATATCTGAGCGCCAGGCAGTGGCCTAGCAGCTACAGCTAATAATGCTGGGTTGTATTTCACACGATTCAATTTCAGTGATGAACGGCAAAAGGTCTTAATTGCTTTTGCTTTTGTTTTCTATGAAGCTGAGTCATGTTCTAAAGACTATGAGGGAGATAGAAGCACTTTCCCTCCTTTCAAATGTGCAGCGTAATTATCAATCTGCTGGTTGGTTTTTTAATAGATCGTTTCATTTCTCTGAATATGATTACATGCTCTGGTATGCTTCGCAATGTTTTTGACCACGCATTCAAGAAAACAGAAAAGAGAGAACTTAGCTTATTGAACTGAGCCTAAGTACTTCTGCTGTGGCTTTTTGTGCTTTCTGTGTTATTTATTGTGGTTTTAGTCGATGGTTTTGTTTTCTATATTTTGGCATTGTGTGTGTTTATTGTGGAAAAATGCTGTTTTGAATGCTTTGCGGTTAGTTTTACTTCCTAACTTTGCCCACAATTAGCTTAATGAGCTACATTGACAGAGTCCAGCCCCTTTAAGAGGAGGAAAAATGGCAGAAGAACAGGATGACACTGCAGCAAAGTGCATCCATTGCAGTGAAGAACAGTCACTGGGAAGATATGATTGGTGATTGGGAAGCCCTGGAGAAGAAGGCGTTTCAGCAAGCATCCAGCTGTGGTGGGCGCCAGCGGCAGCAGGCCCAGCGTGGGTCAACGGGGACACAAAGACATTCCTGGCAGCTGTTATGGCAAGACGGACCGTGGATCTGCACAGCGGTCAGTGACCCCGTTTCAAGCGTGAAGACCCCACCAATGGCAGGCCAGTCGTGCTCTAATAATGCTAATAATGCTGCAGCCAAGTCTTTCCTAAATTCATATTGTCCATCTTAATGGAATCCCCGGAGTTTGAGTCAGTTTCAGTGGTTTTCTATCAATTGTGCATTTCCATCCATCCATTTTCTTCTGCTTTTCCAATTCAGGGTTGCAGGGAGGGGGCTGGAGCCTATCCCAGCTGTCAGAGGGTAAAAGGCATGGTGCACCATTGCAGGGATAATGCAAAGATAAAAACACACCTACAGCCAGGTGTGGTGTACGCAGGAGTAGCATGGTGATGGGGTTATCTGAACCTGTTCATCTGCTGATGTGTTCATGGTGTAAAATGTAAAATACTTCTTGCCCAACAGCAAACGGTGATATGCTTCAGTCCTCCAGGACCCTGTTAGGGATAAGTGGGTATGGCAATAACTGTGTGGATGAATCCTTTATTCCTCCATGCCTCTATCACTCCATCTCTCTTTGGCATCTACCTCTCTGTCTCTCTTTCCTTTCCCTGCTCTTCCATCCATCTCCATCATCACTCCTCTCCACTCTGCTCACTTTCTCTCCCCCTCCATCTGTCTGTGTGTCTGTGCTGACGGTGGCCATTATTAAAAGCTGCCCCGTCAGATATGTCGCTCATAGCCCTTATTGATGTCCCTTCATTACTCATTATCCTTGAGTGCCCGTATTAATGCTGACTGCCTATAAACTGGCTGGCACATGTACAGTGTGCATGTGCAGTAAACACTGTTGCACACAAAAACTCGGGCCGCTGCTGCAGCCGTGGAGGTTCTGGGAGATGTGCCGCTCTCCTCGGTTTTTGGTTAACGCGATATTAACCTAAAGGAATTTCATGGATGAAAGGGAGGCTTGCAGGGGGATATTTTCTTCTTTTTTTACAGTGTTTAATCTTAATGACCCTTCACACACACTCTTCACTCAGCCGTTACTGTTAACACAGGACAGGCTCTGATTTATAGGTGGTGCTGTTTATCCTGCAGAAACGTCCATTTGCCTCATGTGAGAAAGTCATGCACAGTGTGTAAAGTTATATGACAGATGCCTTTTATGACTCCAACACTCATCCTCCTGTTTGCAGATGCATTAGTTTTATGCAGACCTCACACACACACGCACAGAGGCGACTGCTTGTCCGTGTTGTCTTATTGTTTGGTTACATGCCAAAGAAAACTAATGCTGGCATGAATTTAACAAACTAAAGCAAACTAAAAGCTCAGCAAACGAGCACTTCTCCCAAAAGTTCAGGAAAGAATGATCCAAACTGAAATATTCAGTCTGCATGGAAGCTTGTTTTCTCCACTGAGAAAATAAGCAGTTTTTGCCGTTTATAAGTCAAAATTTTAACTTATTATGTCAAAATATTAACAGAGAAAATATTGAGAAAATAACATTCGAGTTATTAAGTCAAAAATTTGTGATAATGGCCTGAAAGTTTGACTTATAGATGGAAAATACTGCTTCTTCAAGCTTTCATAATTCTTTAATCTGACAAGATGACTAAAAAAACTTCCTGATGTACCTTTAATGGGACGGAGGGCGTGCTCGCAAACATTACTACTATAGTTATTCTGAGGTTGTACGAGTAAAATAATAAAGAGACTGTGGGTCTGAAGTCTCACAAACTAATTACACTGTGATGAATTTGTCTTGGAACAACAAGCAGCATCTGAATGCTGCCTTGTCTCCTTGACTGATTATCCTGAACAACCTTCCCTTTCATCCATCATACATCTTTATGGCTTCTTTGGGGAATCGTTTATGTGTGCGCGACGTGCTTGTGCGTATCTGTGAGTCTCTCTGTGCGTACACATGTGCGGGGCAGTGGGCCGGTGAGTGCACGCGTTTGTGTGTCAGAAGAGGTGTGGTCAGGCAATTAACCAGCTGTGCTAACGATCATCTCGCTGCAGAATCACACAATGTTTTACAGCGCCATACAACGCTTTACTGCCTTTGTTGTCAGGGTGATATAGTATTCTCAACCATAAAGTGCTGATACTGGGTGATTGTTTTGGCCTCTCCAGGCTAGCTCTTTTTTATACACGCACACACACACAATGCAAATTCCCTCTCTCTATCCTTTACCCTCACACACACATACACACATCACCATTCGTTTATGGCTTCTGTATTTTTTATGGCCAGTGTCTACTGGTCTGCCCCGGGACCAATCTCAAGCCGTAGATCTCCCTTATCATAAAATGAGTGTGGTGTGGAGTAAGACTGCGTTAGCCTTGCTGGAAATCCTCAATCTCCTCTGCAGATACAGCAAACCTCTACAACTCACTCATTCAAGGCAGGAACAACATAACAGGGACCAAAGTTTGGCCGTGTCAAGGATGTTCTCTGAGTCATTGTCTTTTTTGTTTCCTTTAGTTTTACTGAAAATGAACAGGAACGTGCTGAAGCTGTGGCAGTGGTTTAGGAGGCATAGCAGCAGCCAGACTAACAAGAACCCAAAGTGCACAAATGCCATGCACATTATGTTATTTAAGCAATCTTGCACAGAAAACCAGACAGATAAGTGCTCGTGGCTTGGATTTGGCACAAGGCTTATCTGCGGAAACCCGATGCTTCTGACAGGACTCTGCATGAACTCAGACAATGTCTCCGATTCTTCACATAAAAGCACAAAGATTAAACTTTAGCAAAGACCACAAAAAGCCTGATAAACACATTCTTCTGTCAGACTCAACTAAAATGAATCAGTTTGGATCAAAGGGCTTACACTGCGTTTGTTGTGGGTTTGGCGAGGACCACCAGAGCAAGGTGCCGACCATGAGACATGGAGCACGGTGATGTGGGTCTGCATGAGTGCAGAAACATGCAGGTTAGTATTGATCATGATAATAACTTATTTACCTGATGTATTGTTTACAATATACTGCAAGTATTGAAAACTGCAGCATGATCATAGAGAGGAGTATCATAACCCCAGGGGAGGAAAAAAGCTTTCTGTTGTCAACAAGTTTAATAGCCAAAAACATCTCTTATAATGTCACTACAATTACAGGTTACAATTTTATATTTATAACTGAAATAAATAAATTGTGCATCATTTTTAGCCGACACTGTTAAGACTGTACGAGCATGTTTGCACAAGGAAGCCAGAACCCAGCAACAAAAAATAAAAACTGCTTCGCTCTCATGGGCTAAAGAACAAAATGTGAAATCTCTGACCCGGCCAAGTATGTGCTCTGACTTGAATCCAATTCAACACCTTTGGAGAATTGTAAAGTGGTGCGCAAGGTGCACAAAAACCCTCCCTCCAGCAAAGAGGAACTGAATAATCTGCCAAGAAAGGCAAAACATCTGCATCCAGCGACTTCAAAAAACATTCAAATGAAAAGGAAGTGAGGATCTGCTGCTTAAATATGAATATTTTGCTCTTGTGTTTTTTTTATCAATTGTCTCATTTGGTGGTTTGTTAACACAACCGAAACACAAAGGATAGCTGTCTCCTTGGTAACAGCATACAGGGCGTCTAACTGGTAGAATAATAAACTTCCAGAACAGTTTGACAAACAGATGCATAATGAGATCAAGTAAAAATATTTAATGACAGTGTTATTTCTGTATGTGATTTTTATTTATTTATTATTGCATTAATACTCAGTTATAACTGCTGCTGCAATAAGTGTGAAGAACTGGTGCTATAATGGACTTTGCCATTATAAAGAGACATTATAAGAGAAATCTTTAAATAGAGGTTTACAGCAGTTTCAACTGTGAGGTGGCAGAAATATCTACATCCTGCAGGTAAATGTATTTATCACGCTGACCTCTGAGATTAAAGGTTGTTCATTTTTGTGAGCATTTAAAGGCAAATGAAACGACAATAACTGAAAAATAACATTTAAAAAAACATAAAATCACTCCAAGCATCATGAATGATCTTTTATTTGCATGACTTTAAACTTGAATCAGTAAGAATAAACAAAAGCTGCCATGTTGACTGTGAAATAATGCGTTGTAAGAACTCGTTACAATCTCACACAAAACCCTCTTCTTCACACGTAAGCACGCACACACTCGCAACGCACAGCGGGCCTCCCAACAGCAACAAATGCTCCCCCTAACAAACCATTAGAGCAGCATAAGCACCGCCATAAACGAACCCTGGTGGTAACATCAAGAAAAGTTTGCTGACAAGGAGCTCGTTAATGTTGTTTGTTGACTTCGTGTTGATGTTGTTTACTGTCCACTGTATCTGCTGCGCACATTAAAAAAAGTTATACGTCAAATTATTCCCTTCCCCACTCCCTCATTCCACAAGCAGCCGTGGACATTAATGTGTATTTGTGCAGGCGATCGTGTGCTTGAAACGTGTGAAATGGAGTAATGGCGTTTTTGTCTATGCGTGTGTGTGCATTAGTGCGTGCGCGCTCCTGCCTGGGCATTCTGGTGCATGGATTTTTGCGTGCACGACTTTCCGCCTGCTTTACAACGTGTGTTTTTTCAGGCCGTGTTTGTGTGCGTGTGCACGTGTGCTGCACGGGGTCTTAATTAATCTCTGTCATTAATAATTTAATCATGGCTTTTTGTTTAATAAACAGTTTGGCAGTGATGTATTGCGGCTGGGTCAGGTAATTTGATTGGCGGTGGAAATGAGCTGGGTATGCATATGTCTCTCTCTCTCCCTCTCTCTCCTCTCTCTGAGATATTACTGCTGGCATTCAGGACCGGCGAGTGTGCACACACACACAACAGGGGGAGGGCAATTACGCTAAGATGCCATAATGATCAGTGATGGATGTAGAGAGAGCACATTTCAGCTAATGGAATAACACTGTAGGAGAAAAAAACAGCAAAGAAAATTTTCAGAATTACTTTATATTACAAAGTACATTTCCATCAATGTCTCCTCAACTATTATTAAGGTGCCCAAAATGGGGTTATGTGCTTTTCCTCCTGTGTGCTCCCAGTTCTGCCCCAGTACATTTAATGAAGCCGGGTTCGAGGCCATGAATACGTGTGCTATACCCAGCTGTAACACGAGATGGCACTGTTGAATAGTCTGCGTCAATCTGCAGCAAGTTTCATTTCTTCGTCTCTGATTTAATCTACTTTCTGTTCTTCCATCATTCCTGTCTTCTCGTTTAGTTTCACAAACCTGCATTTAATGTGTTTATTCACGAGTAGCATGAATAGGACAGGAAAACACTGCTGGTCAGTGTAACTAATCTTACACTTCTGTTTTAAGTAAGCACAGTAGTGTAACATCTAACCAGCCTGTTTAGAAGAATCCCAGAGTCTAACAGTTACAATTTGAAGTGTTTCATCAAAGAATTATGAGGTGTGTTTTTGCAGAATCTGTGCAGTTTAGCAGGATTTCTGACATCAGTCGGGTTTCTTTTTCTGTGACTTTTGCTGTCTAACCACTCTATTACAGCTTACAGCTCAGACGGGCGTGCTGTGGCATTGTCCGTCTGGTCTGTGGGGATCCAGAACTGTATTATATATAAGCCACTGTGCAGATTTTGTGTACATTCTTTTGCGAGTTGTGCACAGACCATACTGTAAGTGTGTAACCACTGTGAGTATAAGGATTAGGATTTATTGTACTGGTAGCAGCCGTCTGTGTGTATTTTGTGGGATCTGTTTTTGTGGCACAACAAGCACTACCACATGTTAGCGTTTGTCTAATTTTGTTCTCTTAGGGCCAAAAGAAGCACAAAGGATTTGAGGAAACATGCAACAAGTTCCCTGCAAACCTTTTAGCTGAGCATTGCACATCTTTTCAAGCCCCTAAAAGTGTCAAGATGTTTTAAATGTCCAAAAATATTTAAAAACCCATAATTTAATACGAACAGCATGGGGATGAAAAATCTGCTTCAGTAGATCCTGCTATTATATAGGAGCAGACATGCATTCAGCTTTTCATTTAAACTGCATCAAAGGTACTCGATGGAGTTGAAGGCTGATCTTCCCAAATAATCTTACACACAGCCTCAAATGTTTGTATGTAGGTAGACAGACAGCTGTGCTAATGTATGCAGTCCACACTTGTATGTTTCTCTGTATCATCCTCTGTTTTATTTTCCTGTTCTTCTCTGTTTGTCCAGAGAGTTTAAGACCCCGGCGAGGGGAGGTCCAGCACCAGAGCGCTGTTACCTCCTGCTGTGTGGAGATGAATCCTCTGTGATTTCAAACACTGTAAATGCATTTTTAAAATTTTTGTCTGTTGTTATTGTTTTGTTAAAGATGACCTTAAGTGTTTTGAAAACACTAAAATAAAATTTATTATTATTATTATTATCATCATACAAGCTTGCTGTGTCCTTCATTTGGGTCGTCTTTTTGGACGACACATAGCTGTTAAACACTATTTCAGCTGGAAATGAAATATGAATACTAAATTAAAGTGCGCAGCTTTAACTTGAATAGATTTATATCAATATTAATATAAATGTGTGGGTGATGTAACCCTTTAGTTCCCAGATTTCGTGGGTTTGCCGATAGCTCAGAGCTGATGAGAGTTAAAAGTTGGCATTTCGATTTAACCCTTCATGGCTGCACAGCAGCTTTAGATGCCTCTGCAGTGTGGAGGCGTGCATGTTTACTTGTCTGTGATTAACACAGCATAAGGCTGGAGGATTTACTACAACAGGTTGGAACTTAAAAGAAGCAAACTGCAGTTCTTAAAACATAAAAGAAAACTGTTAAAGTTCTATGGACTAATCAGAGTGATGACAATTAATTAGACCAATTCATTCAGCTTGCATGTGTAGTTATTGTTTGACAGACGAGATAGAAGAACAAAAATCAGGTCACAAACAAATCCAACGTGTGATAAAGATGAAAGCAATGATTTAAGGAGATAAAAGCCAAAAGTATCTTTATACTGTAAGGTCGACCCTACAATAATACATACAGAGAAAAAACGAACAATCATATGACCCCCTATGAGCAAGCACTTTGGCAACAGTGGGAAGCAAAAACTCCCTTTTAACAGGAAGAAACGTCCGGCAGAACCAGGCTCAGGGAGGGGCGGGGCCATCTGCTGTGATTGGTTGGGGTGAGAGAAGGAAGACAGTCTACCTGGACCCTATAGAGGTTGCACAAGTAGTTCAGCTCCTCCAGGGTGGCACATCAATGTGTCCACAGCCAGAAGGTTTGCTGTGTGTCCAGAGACAGGCAGTTACTCCTTAACCCATCAGCAGCACCGCTCTCTGCTCCTTTGTTCAAGGAGGAACAGGATAAGCAGTGCCAGAGCTACCAAATGACCACCAGCAGGACACTACCATGACTGACCCTGGCCAAACAATAAGACACAGACTTCATGATGGTGGTCCTATCACAGCGCTCCTGAGAACTGCTGCTGACCATGTTCATCCCTTTACAACCATGGTGCGCCCATCTTCTGATGGCAGGATAACTTTACTGCTACACCAGCAATTTCAACATTGGCATCAGTGACCTCGCCGTGTACCTCGCAGTGTACCGTTTAGGATAAATGTATTTCACCATGTTGCACAGTGGCACTGTCATCACCACTGTGCTGTCACTGCAATGTTCGGGGTTTGAGCCTAATGCTCGCCTTTGTGTCTGGAAATAGAGTGGCTGATTATTCTTAATTAGCTGTAGGTTTTATGTCATTGTAGCCTTGTGATCAACAGGTGGGACGTACCCATTCTCCATGTTCAAACTCCTGGCATGCGATAACAGGAAATACAATCAGCTTCAGTAGAAGTTACACTGGTAACTCTGTGTTTACCTCCTGTTATGAGTCTGAAGCCATTTAATTCATTTAACACACTTCCGAGTAGGAAAGAGTGAGCGTTGACCGCTTCCTGCTGTCTCAAATTGGACATGGACATCAAACTATGATTGTAGCACTATCTGGTGCACTCAGCACATACTCTCCTCCTGCTGGCTGAAAACGCTTGGAGGCCTTTGAGAAGTGTATAGTGTTCTCAGTGCCCTCCATATAGCCGTACTTGACAATGTGCCAGCAGGTGTACACTCAAAACGGCGAGTATAAGTATGGAAGCACTTCTCACTTTAAGGCCGGATTGATTTGATTCCTTATCTGTAGTTGTGAAAACAGCTGTGTTAGTTTTTCTTCCTCCATCAAACAAAGAAACCAAACTTTTATTTTCCCACTTTTTTCTCTACATTTAAGGTCAGCGAGATTAATTTTGAGTGCACAGACTTGCAGCAGTATATGTCTTAGTAGGATATCTTGCTATTTCTGAGTCCCGTGATATTTAAGGAGGACAGAGCGCGCTGATTTCCAGATTGCACTCTGAAACATTTGCTTCCCTTTGCACAAAGACACAGGAAAGATAAATGTTTTAAAAGCAGAAAGCAAAGCATCACAGGGTCAGTGCTTTTTCTCCACAGAACTCCCCCATTCTTCAATTTAGATAAAGATTTCATGACTGCATATAGAAGTGCATTACAATAGCCCGAGTGCCCTATATTTTCAGTCTGAGCGGTTCTACTGTAATTGACCCATGCCCTACTACACTGGACCACTGCTCTTAGTCTTAATGGTGCAGTATACAGTACTCAGCACTCATGTACGCTTTGAGTTGTGCGACAATTCAAAGTGTTTTTTTACAGTAAATTGTTAACTATAAATCCACCAAGTGAAGAATTAGAGTGGGTTGTCCACTAATATGAAGGTCGATGATTCAATTTCCAACTCCTCACATGAAGAAGAGTCCTTGGGCAAGACACTGAAAAGGTTTTTAAAAACTACCTGATGTGTACGTGTAGACAGCGAGAGTGCTTTATCTATACAATCAAAGTGCCCTGTGTGTATGTGTGTGTATGCGGCTGGTAGTGTAAAGTGCTTTGAGTGGTCAATAAGATTTGAAAAATGCTCTACAAATGCAGTCCATTTGCCTTTTTCTGCTATTTGTGTCCAAATGCGAATGTTTTCCATCCTTGATATTGAGTCAACATTTACTTTCCGCTTGAAAAGCATCAGTAAAATGTTGCTGTGTTCATCATTTACAGATCCCACCAGCTATTGTCAGCTCGATTTTACATCTTGTCCGCATTAATTCAAAGAATGCATCAGTATTATGCACGCGTCTCAGTCCTCTTTATCTTATCAGTCCATTTTTCCTCAGGACGGGCTCTTAATTGCAGCAAGTGCAGTAGATTTGCTATCCACTGCATCTGTGTGGAGAAATTTAAAGGCCAAGTGGGACATCAAATCCCCCGAGTGTGTTCTGGGTCTGTTCTGGGAACTCTTCCCAGTTAGACATCCCCTGAAAAGCTCCATGGGGAGGTGCCTGCGAGGCATTCAAACCCAGTGCCCAGACTCTTTACCAGCTTGTTTTAACCAAGACGTGACTTTTAGTCTGCTGTTACCACATCTTTGATTGCTGAGTGTGATAGGCAGCAAGAAAACAGTAAACAAAGTCTTTCTCACAGTCAAATCAGCACTAATTTTGATGTTAAATAGCACTGCTTAAAAGCTTCCATCGTTAAGGCCAATAGCTGTTTTTCTTTCTGTACTCGTCAGAGCTGAACAGATTAAGTGACACATTCTTCCCTCGAGAGCGTCGACTGCTTTGTTAAACACGTGATTAATAAGACACACAGTGTGCTGGAGTTTTGGTTTGACGGTGCTGATGATGCAGAACTTACACAAACTGATACACATATATTTTTCTTCCACATAAAATGTTTGTTTTTTTTCCTGAATCTTCAAGAGGATTAGACACAATTATTTTAAAATGCGTGCCTCTGTGTGAAACATGCTGTTTGAGTCGATGTTTTTGTGTGTAAACGCTCATTTATGTGTGCACAGCACTGTGAGACTGTACTCGAGTTTGTGTGTGTCTGTCAGAAAGGCTCATTAGCCGGTGGATTCACAGTTGTAGGTATACAGAGAGGGTCCACTGTCCCTCTGGAGAGAACGACTGAACAGATGTTTACTGTGAAGAAACTGTGCAATAAAACAGGACAGGACAAACAGCTGAAAAGACACACACACAGACACACACACACACACACACAGCAGAAAAACATTTACACAGAAACAGAAATGTGTAATGACAAGAAAAGCAGAGAGGAAACCATCACAAACACACAAACATGATGTAGCCTGCGATCGTTACCATCCACATTTTAACATTTTGCTAAAGCATCATGTCACGAGTGAGAAGTGAAAAGCTGTAGAGTGAATGGATGAATGACTTCTCACATATAGCAGGTTACCGTCATGGTCGTGTATCAACACATTTGTGAAGACAAACTAAAGACTGAGAGACACATTAACCCTTTAAAGCCCTTTAAAGAACCAAGAATGCCAGAGCTTATCTTCATATTTTCATATGCTGTAGTCCCATTTTTGGGAGCATTTGAAGTTGCTAAACAACAATACAACTGTTATATCTCAAATTTTAATAACATGCATGCATTAAGCCCATAGTATGTACATAAATTGCAAAAAGTGCAATAAACTACACAAAAAATGAAAATTGCTTTTGTTTTGTTTTTTTAAACAAAACAAATTGCACAAAATAAATTTCCAACAGTGTCTTCATAGTTACATTTTTGAGATAGACCAATTTTTATAAACTGCAGGAAAAACAGAAATAAATATTTTTGTGAGAAAAAGAGAAAAAACAGCACGTGCATCAAAATAAACTGTTTCCAACAGTTCAGTGTGAGTTCTAAGCATTCTGGAAACTATACAGAAATGAATAACTTCAAACAGGTCTTTTAAAAACACCAGTAAACCTTTGAAAAGTCCTGTAGAGGGGGGAAAAACTACGTTCCCCACGAAAATGACGTCACTTCCGGTTTTCGCAGGTAATGGCGGACACGTGAGTTTGCACGTTTATTTGTAGGAACATAAGAAGCGCTAACAGCTGATTGGATCGGCAGAGTGTGTCTGTGGATTATAATGTTTTTGCTGTTGCCACCGCTTCTTATGCAATTTTTGCAAAGCCATGTGGAAGGAAACCGCGACGACAAGTTGAATGCGACCTGGGACAAGTTGATTGCATCTTATGTAAGTTCAACTCCTCTGGTTTCACGTGCAAAAGATTTATTGCGCTAGCTTATGTGGTTGCACTTCTACTGGGATTTAAAAATAAAAATAAAAACTAAAAACAGAGCATGCCCGCTCCAATAGAATGCGCTGTACAAAACTGAACTGAACTGCCGGAGGTTTCTTCCTGTTAAAAGGGAGGTTTTCCTTCCCACTGTCGTCAAAGTGCTTGCTCATATGATTGTTGGGTTTGTCTCTGTATCTACTGTACAATATAAAGCACCTTGAGGCGACTGCTGTTGTAATTTGGCACTATATAAATAAAATTGAATTGAATTGAACTGAACTGTCAAGAAATTTAGAATATGCACAAACAAGGGAAAAGTTTGGGTAAAGATGGAAATATAATTTGGTACAGTCTAGATTAGTTACTGTTTAAAAATTCCTTGGAAAGCAGAAGGAGAATAGTAGTAAAAATACAATTTTCTGGGAAACTATCAGAATATGTCAGTAAATGAGATCAGTCGTCTTTTTGGCTGTTGGCTTGTGTCAGCGTCACTACTAATAGCATGAGTGACACCTGGACTTTACAAGTGGGGTAGTGCCATCCTGGTGGAGGGTTTGCCAGAAGGTTTGCTCTGTCTCCCAGCACAGTCTCAGGAGACAGGTGGTTACTCTGGGAGAGCTGGACAGGACCATAGAAGACCCTAAACCTGTCAGCAGGACCAGTGTCTCCTCCTTTGTTCAAGGGGGAACAGGATGGGCACTGCCAGAGATACAAAAAGACCTCCAGCAAGCCACAGGTGAGGTACTGTGCTCACTGCCTGGCACCACTCAGCTCGACTGGCATTTGCCATAGAATACCAGAATTAGCAGGTCCACCATTGGCACCCTGTGCTTTTCACAGATGAGAGCAGATTCACCTGAGCATGTGTGAAAGACGTGAAGGGGTCTGGAGAAGCTGTTAAGTGTAATATGTTAAGGACAAAATGACGTAACTGTGGTCAGTGGAAACAAAACTCGGTTCAAAATCAGACCAAAGATCAAAGTGAAAAATTGTTTTCACACAGATTTTTAGGTGTTACCTTAATTTTTTTCCTACTCTTTCTTCTTGTTTCCTTTCATATATAAAAATCAAATATTGGAGAATCGAGCTTTATTTAGCTTTTGCTAAAATGGACCCAAGCCTTAATTAATTCTTTTAGCTACAGCAGTTTAAAAAAGGAGGAAAACAACAGCAGAGGAAGAAAGAAGAGAACCTGAGACCAGAGCAAAAGGATGGAAATATAAAAAGTGTAACAGGGGCGATATGGTTGGGAAGTCATGGGCAAGAAGGTGTTTCAGCAAGCATCCGGCTGTGGTGAGCGCCAGCATGGATCGAGTGGGACACAAAGCAATTCCCAGCAGGTGGAGCTGGTTATGGAAAGAGGAGCCTGGGCTCTGTGCGGTGGTCGGTGATCCCTGTTTTATGGAGTTTCCCCCAGTGTGAACGCCACACAAAGGGACGGGACGGTTGTGTTCTACATGACAAATAAAAAATAATACTGCTGTCAAGGGTTTACGTTCATCTCACTTGTTTTTATCTTTTATTATGAAAATTTTTATTGTATATATCCAGCCAGCCATTTTCTTACACTTGCAAGGTTGCAGGAGGCTGGAGCCTGTCCCAGCTGGAGTGAGGACACACTGTGGACCGGTCACCAATCTGTCTCAGCGCTAACACAGGGAGACACACAACCCCTCACTCTCACACAGTCACCAGTTAACCTGACCTAATTAACCTCATGCATGTCTCTGGACTGCGAGAGGAAGCCGATGTCCCTGGAGCTGACAGCCTGAATTCAAACCCAGGACCTGTGTCTTGTGAGGCAACAGTGCAAATCACCGCAAGATGAACCCAAAGAGGAAAAAGAAATGTCCAGATATTTTTATTGTCCCTCCTTTTTAAAAAAATGGGAACTTTATAGACATAAATGACAGGTTGACACCAAGGGGGTGGAGTCGAATGTTACTGTGAAATAGAAAAACCTTCTCATTTTACTTATTTTTGGTTTTTCTATTGTTCTTTTTGATTCCTTTATTTATTCTATAGCTGACTTCATCTTTTACAGTGATGTGCAATAGAAAATATCAGTGAACTGTAATTAGGGTTTCAAGGCTTGCTAAAAAGCTCATTCCGGACTTCATTAAATGTTATCAGGCCACGTAACTCTGAAGCACATCACAAAGAGAAGACAAGAAAATTAAAACTTTGTTAGCAATTTTAGATAATTAAACATCACGCATGCTGGGTCATGACAAGAGCTGGTCCTTTGTGCTCTGATTGGCTTAATCAGCTTTTGAAGTAGGAAATTACTCCTTCAGCGAGATTGTGTAATTTCTTAGAGTGTGAGGAGAATGGCTTAATCAAATATAATCAGAATAGAATAATTAGGACTTATCTACAGCATAACGATACAATGGAATACTCTTTACAATGAGAAATAGCAGCTTATGGTTGTGCTTGTGGATCCGATGCATTAAAGGATTCTCCTCGGTTGATGTGATGTAACCTCTCTCGTACCTGTTTTGCTCTCATGCTGAGCACAGTTGTGGCAGTTTTTTTGCAGCGAGATTTTTTTGATATTAAAAATCTACATGCAAAAAATAAGAAAAGGCGCAACAGAACAAACAGTCCACACACGCAGGCTGCAGGAGCGACACGCAAAATACAGGCAAGTCTCTACACGCTGGTTCGCATCCTCCCAGCTAGTAATGGAGGCGAACACACACACACTCACACACTCACACACACGTCTCAGTCCCTCAGTTGTCATGGGTACCCAGCTGACTAAAATAACCACAGTTCTTTGTTCAACCACCTGTACCACTCTTACCACACTCCTTTCATTCCTTTTGTTTTTCTTTTCATATAATTGCCATCTCCTTGCGCTTATTTACCGTTCCCTCTGCCTCCCGTCTTATCCGTCCATCTATCATTAGGTAAACTCGCAAACACACACCTATTCTTACCGCTCCTCTCCTCCGTCTTTGTTCTTTTCCCTTTCTAATCTTCCCAGCTTCCCCTGACTTCTGCGCACACCCACACACATACAGGCACACGGACTCACACATATAAACACAGGAATAGGCATCAAACCCTAAGCAGAGCACAAAGAGCGCACACACAATCACAAAGAGCACACACAGAGCACACACAGTGCCAATCCACTTAACCAAACCACTCTCTTCCTGAAAACGGCTGATTTGAGCCCCCGCAGCCCCTAATCATCCAATCAGGGGCAGAGCAATCTCCTCCCCACTGGGCCTATCAGAGCCCTTCGTACGGGTTCCACTGTTCCCGCCGCAGCGGTGAAGACGGAGTCGTGTTCAGAGTGTCCTGCCACTCATTCTGGGCATGTTCAAAGGGGCTTTCCCTGGCCGGTTCATTTATGGAGTTCTCTGCAGTGCATCACGCTGCTGTGAGAAGTGCACGATGCTGGTGTCCAGTCAAGATCGCACATCTCAATTTTGACTTACCTTTTCTTTTTTTTGTTGCTACTGACGCCACCTTATACCTCATACGCTTCATGTTTCCAGTAGACCAAGCCTCATTAGATGGACAGATATTTACAGAAACACTAAATATTGTAAAATGCAAAGCTTGCCCTGAATGTGCAGTTACTGAGAGCAAAGCACGAATCACCTTGCAGAAAAGAGAATGACAAACTTTGTTAGCAATTTTGGGTTGTTAAATGTAGTGCATGCTGGGTCACGGCTACAGCCAGTCCTTTGTGCTCTGATTGGCTTAATTAGCTTTTGAAGTAGGAAATTACCCCTTCAATGAGATCGTGTGATTTCTGAGGGTGTGAAGAGAAAGACTTAATCAAATATAATCAGAAGAGAGTAATTAGGCCTGTTATCTTTAGCATGAAGTCACATTATTAAATGCTTTTGAATAAGAAATGCTGACGTATGGTGACAAGATTGTTCTTTACACTTTTTTCAAGATAATAAATCGAATGCGATGGCTATCTCACATTTATCCGACTTTAATCACCTTTTTACGTGGGCAGTATTTCGAGTCCAGGATGTTTTTGACCAGCTAAAGGCTGCAGGCCCGAGATGATGGACTTCAAGTCGTGGAAGAAGGAGGTCCATTAACAGCTTTTACTCAAGTGACACTAGAAGCAGCACACTAGTAAATGCCTCTCTTACACTCTCTTAATCAACAGTCAGCAATACTAGCTAACAGACCCAAAGCTCACTCCCCACTGTTATCCAGTCTCAACCGATTCCCACACAAACTCTGTGTAAGGATAAAAAAATTAAGACAGTATTCCTGGGAATGGGGAGGTTATGTCATATTCAAGTTGATGTAAGGAGTGATTTCACTTCCTGTTAATCCAGATGTACAGAAATAAGCTGCAGTTAAGCAGAGGTTGGTGCCCGCATGAAATAAACAGGAGTGGACACAGCTGTTTGTTTTACTTCTATTTTTTGTTTTGTTTCAAAAATGTTATCAGTGATACACCTGAACTGCAATAAAACAATGATTTACACTTAAGCCAAACTCCTAATAAAACATTAGCATTCTGCTAACACATCCTGATTTCCTGCATGTTTAAAAAGCAGCTTTGGTGGTCAGCAGTGACTGTTGCTCATTTCAAACCTAGTTTGTCTTATTGTAACATCCCTGACACTTAGAGAAATTAGCAATTGAAACCTATAAAAAATCATTTATAAAAGTTAGTATATATAGTGGCTCCTCCCCAGGATTATAATGAACACTTCAAGAAGAAAAAATGCTTACTCTGTGAAATGTATATTTTTTTGCAGCTGTTTAGCCAAAAGTCCGGAGAGCAGAAATTGTCTGTGTTATTAGAAGAAGAAATAAGAAAACACATTTCTTTAGTTATTTCTTCACGTACAACATCAGCAGAATGATGGTGGTGGCCGCAGGCATCATTACTATAGCATTAAAATTTATGCAAACCCAAAAGATCCTATTAATACTCCTATTAGTTGAAGTACAATATCAGAAATGTACTTAAGTATAGTAAGCAAATGTGGAGTTCTGAGCACAGGGATAAAAACACAGAGGTAGACCGAGGCAGGCAGGAAATGGAGCCTCACCTTTAACGGCACAGAAGCAAAGTTGTGCAGGTGGGTAGAGGGTTGTTGTCACGGTGATAGGAACCACAAAATGTCTCTTTTGTTTGGACCGATGTTGCCATCTGTTCATTTCAGTGTCATGAGTAGCCTCTAATACGCCTCATCTGAAAGTGGGTAAAGAAAAAAAGAGTACATGAGCTTTTAGGGAAAAAAGGGCTGAGGAAGGAGGGCAGGTGGAATTAGCTTCATATCCACCTCTGCGACAGCGAAAAGACACATAATTAGAGGAAAGCAATCTCCCGTCTTTTTCTACCTTTGCTCACACTCAGCCCACATCTCTCAATCTCTCTCTCTCTCTCTGCCCATCTCTGAAATGTTTTGTCTATTTGATTTTCTCCTTTCGTGCTCCATAATGGCACATTGAGAAACCTCTATCCACCCTCATCCCCGTCCCACTATACTCTTCCATTATCCCCCTTTTTGTCCTCTACTTTTTCCTCCTCCACCGCCTCCTTCCCGCATGCCCCGTCTCTCACTTCCCACCTCTCTCTATCTCATTACTCCAAGGGGGCCACCATGCTGCGATCCTGGCCATCAGTAATGGCTCATGGCCTCAGTGGATGGGAGATTGCAAATGTAGCACAGATGAAATATTAGGTGGTGACTGGGATTGTGTAAATCAATGGCTTATGAAGGCTGACTGGGCTCGTTCATCCCCTTCGCACACACACACATCTGAGGCTCGGCCTGTTCTTTCTATTATCTCTCGCTCCGTGGGTCAGCATCGCTTTTCTTTTGTTGGTAAATCATTGGTTCTCTGTTTTTTTTAGTTTGTCATTAACGTCCCACTATTTTCTCTCATTCGGTTTATAAATATACCCTCTTCTGCCCCCCGCTCTGTCTCTTCCCCCATTGATGGGATTTGATAATGAGGGCCACGACTTGGTTGTCATTTTTAGCCTCTTTCCTCTCTTCCTCCTCCTCCTCCTCCTCCTCTTATCTGCCTCTCTTTGCAGCAGAAGGTAGATAATGGGGATCAGAGAGTGTGTGTCTCTTCCATTAAAGCCCCTGCAGGTTCATAAACCAAATCACAAATCAAACAAAAGTGCAGAGCTGGAGCAGGAAGGACTCCAGATTATAGTAGTCAAGTCTCCAAACAAGGTTTAGTAATGTCTCGATGAAATCGGTGAGGGAACATTTAAAAAGTAACTATACCGGCCTCAGAAATGGCTTTAATGTGGATGGAGATCCAACGGTAATTTTCATAGGCTGTACATTTGCAGACCTGATAATCACACATGTTAGCAAAAGTGAGCAAACAGGAATACAGACAGACAGAGTGCACGCAAACTAACCAGGAGAAACCCTACCTCGCACCAGAAATGCACATTTATTTCACTGTTGGAAACTCTGTGTTTAAAAAATAGTAACAATAGTAACAATAGTAACAATCGTATAAACAACAGGAAACAGCTGAGTGTGTAGGTAGATATACTGTCTACAGCTCAGTGAAAGCTGTGTTTAAGTTTACCTTCTTACTAAATGATTAGAAAAAGATAACGAGCAGCAAACTGTTTTTTCATCCATAAACTTTAAAGATCATCCTGTAAATAAAATATTAAAATTCACTTAAATTTCAAACAAACCAAAAGCTGCATGCTTTGAACAATAAATCTGATTTTGTTTGTTTTGTTGTTTTCATCATGTTTCTGTTACTGATGATGTTAAAAAAAGAGAATATTTTGGATTTTCTCTCATCGACACAGAGTCTCGGGTATATACATACATTCCCACTAATAACTGGCTAATATTGTCCCTTAGCCGATTCCACCTCAACCAGACTCTATTGGCAGTCATCAGAAAGCTTCTGGAATAAATCTGGCTGAATTCATTTATATTGGTTGGTTTTCTGGCTTGTACCTGGCTTTTAGGCACAGGCCACAATCTTTTAATAGGGTTGAGCTTTGCAAAGTCCATTCCAGACTGTTTCTAAACAACTGCAGATTCCACCACTTCATCCAAAAGAAGATCCAAACTGTCCCTTTCAGATGAGAGGAAATTGATTAGGATGTTCAGGAGCAACCCAGGAACCACCGAGGCTCAAGCCGGCCATGAATAGTCCACAGCGTTGTAAAACTTGCTTTACATCGCCATGGACTGAGAGGCTGGCATCCAAGAAAGAAGCTCACGCTTCAAAATCAGCATCTTCAAGCGCAACTGAAATTTGGCTACATGGACAAGCCAAACGCCTTACTACAGGTTCAATCATCCAGGTAAGGAAATCCCAGTAATTTGATTGTGTTCGTTACTCATCTAACCGACGTTTCTGTCTCAACACAGAAACTGAAGAAGTCGTTTAGATGAGTGTCAACATATTTCACCCACTGAAAATGAGACATCCAGATGAACCAAATCAACTTTTTAAGGCTTCTGGAGAAAAGTTTGCTGGCAGATGAGACAAAGATAAAGCTATTTGGTCATGATGAAAACAGGTGTGCTTGCGGGAGTAAAGGTGAAGCTTTCAGACCTCAGAACACTGTACTAGTTCTCAAGCATGGTGGTGGTAGTATCATGTTGGGGCTGTTTAGCTGCCAGTAGTACTGGTACATCACACAAGGTGGATAAAATAATAGAGGAGGGGGACGACTACTTTTAATTCATCAATTCTTCCTCAAATTAACAGCCAGACAGTTTAAACTTGGGCGTAATTGGGTTTTCTACGAGGAGAATGATCCAAACTCACACCAAAACTGGTTTTGGAAGAGATGAAGCCTTGGCCTTCCAAAAGACCTGACCTCCACCTACTGAAAACATGTGGACTATGCTTTAAAGCCGGACCCATGCCATGAAACCAACCAGTTTAAATGAACTCTACCAATCCCACCAAGAAGAAAAGTGGAATTCTGTCAGAAGCTTGTTGATGCCAACCAAAAGCACCTGGTCCAGGTACAACTCGCTGAGGGACACTTAACCAAATATGTGTTGAGACTGTATGTGCACTTTGTGGGTTATAGAGAATCCAAAATAAATTCAAACTTGTGCACACAGTTCTTGGTTTTAGCATCAGTAATGACATCAACTGTAAGTTCTTATTTCTAGTTTCGATGTCATTTGTTGTATCTTATTTATTTCATCACAGTGTTAGTTTGCCGTCTAGGACACTCCATGATCCCTCTTTCTTATTCCTCACTATCTAATCTGTTTGTATCTTGCTCTCTCCTCTGTCTCCCAAAATGTCACTTTTTGTTTTCCCTTTGTCCCCTTTATTACTCAGCCATCAGCCCTATATCAAAGTTTTAATATTCAGTGCAAATCTGTAATTTCTTCACATTCAAAGAAGAAAAAATCATGAGAGCGATCCCTAAATTAAGGAGAAAAAAAGACCAATAATTTGAAAATTACTTTGGATGCTAAAGGGCATTTAAAAGTCATGTTGGATGTAAATTGCTGGTTAATTATAATGAAAAAAGTTATTAATTGTGAATTTCTCCTGGCCTTTGTTGTGTGCTTGTCTTTGAAAACCAACCTCAGTGGTTAATTGCACAGTGGACTGGCCTTTGTACAATAAGGAACATGTACATGAAATGCTTTCATCATCAGTTACTGACTTTCTATTCTTAATTACAGATGCACATTCAAACGTATACAGCAGGCAGCGTAGTGTCCGTTCACAGCACGAACTCTGTGCGAAACACCTCCGTTCTGCTTTAGCCCGACACTGTGTGTGTCTGTGAGAGAGATGCTTTTTGTTGTTGTTGTTGTGTTTACAGTCACACAAAAGATAAGTGCTAATGTACTGTTAAATCAACCTCAACACCTTTTGCAGCTGGTTCATGTTTAAAGCTCAGCATCGGTAAACACTTCCACTTTTTAAAGGAGCGATTGCGTTGAAATTATCTGGGGGGGAAAAGAAGACGGAGCATAAAAAGCATTCACTAGGAAATGGTTGTAATTGTAGTTTGTGTGAATAACATTATGTTACCTGTTGTATCAGTGTGAGTCTGTGTGTGTGTGTGTTTTACCTGTAGTTGTCACCTAATCTAAATATAGAGTGACATTTTCTATTACTGTGAATCTCTTCTTATTTCCCAGCAGTTAGAACATAACTCTGTGTGCAGATGTATGTAATTGTGTAAAATACCTTTGACTGCACTCTTAAATGTCACCATATAGTTGTAATGTTAGTGTCCTGTCTTTGTATCGAGGTAAACACCCCGAGTGCTTCCTGCAGCTGATCAGCGGGCAGCTCACAAAATTCCAAGCACACATAATTATCGATTGCCTGGAAATGCCAAGAAAAGGCTGTTACAATTACATCCGATGCCTCGCCAAAATGCAAAGTGCTCATGGCCCAGGAGAACATTTTAAAAAGGCTTTATTGCTCTTTCTCTGCACTTTTAGGTGAAATCGTTTAAGGGGAAGTTCTGAAGTCTTCATTGCTGTCATAATGAGGATCAACAGTGCTGAGGTCCATAACATAACAAATGTTATCATTTCTAAAGACTGTGACTCCAAACACAGCAGAGCCGCACAGGACTGTCTGCTGTTCTTTAAAAACTGTTCTTTAAAAGCTCGGCTGGCTCATGCTTCTTACATAAATGAAAAGTTAGCATATGTCTAAAACCAGCCACGGTACAAAAGCACTAAAAGTTTCAATTATTCCATAAATCTGTGGTAGATCTTTATTCTGTATTCACTGAGATATTTGAATGCTAATCAATAAATCAATATTCAATAAAAAAAAATCTATGTCTCTGCAAGCTAGTGAATGAGTAACTTCTTCGTAATGCGATGCTTCTTCGTGTATCATGCTACACAGAGTAAACTCTGTCACATAACCACAATAGCCCAGTACAACCTGTAAGACCACCCAGAGTGCCCTTACTGAACCCTGACCTGCAAAAACAACTACAGTGTTTAGCATCAGAATTATAACACGGAGCAAAGGCAGTGCTGCAGGTGTGGAGTGCTGAGAGAAGGACCCAAGTGCAGGCACAGATCAATGACTTGTTGCAAGTGAATGTTATTTACAGTGAGAAAACGAGATATAAACAAAAGCAGAACAGGGCAGTGATTAGACTGAAGCAAATGAGACAAAGGAAGCAAAGCAGATTACAAAGGACAAGACTGTCAAAGTAAAACAGGAAGCATAACACAGAGACACAGACTTGACACTTAGACATAGAGACATGAATCGTGTTACATGAAAAAAGCAGAGAGTAGACATAACACAGAACACAGGGAAGGCACATAAACAAAACCTAAAGACTAGAAATCAGGAGATACTAAAGAACTTGGGGAACTAGAAATACAGAAACAAAAACCAAGAGAGTAGCAATGACAAATCATAATGAAATCAAAGATTAATAATAATACAAAACACTTGGTCACCCACCCAGGACCGTGACAGGCTGATCTCATCAGTCTCATTTCTGTTACATCCAGGACATTCTCACCCCAAAGTCATCGCATGCAGTATTTCTTATGACTGCCTGTCATCACATTTTAACCCTGCATCCATTTAGCATGTTTCAGCACACAGGGTAGTTAGAAAGCCTTCAACATGTGAAGTGGATGTCATGAACCTGCAGTCTGGTCCTTCCCAGGCCTTGTCAGGGATGCCCCCCTTTAGATGCTGAGAACCCCGACATCTTTTATCCATCGATAACAGTAAAGCTGAAGTTTTGAGTACTTGGTTCGTGAAGACATTTTGCCTCTCATCCATGAGGCTTTTCACTTCAGAGGGCCCTAGGTATGTAACCTAGTAAGGGCCGTCCAACTGAAGCCCGTCCTGAAAACCCCAAAATAATAATGTGAGTTATGAAATGAGCCAGGATGTGAAAAAAGCATTGGGTGCGACCATCACCAGAGCCACACTATGAAACCTCTGTATGATGTTGCCCCAGCTGACCATCATGTGAGGTCACCTGAGGCAAGGTGTGAGTGGGGGTTTAGATCCATTCACAGGTGTTTAAGGACTGCCGTTGTAACCTCTGGTCATAGATGGCCTCCTTTACTCCTCTCTCAAACGTCAGTCCAAAATGTGAACGTCGGCATCCTCAGAAGACTGACCTTTGACCTTTTACGTGCATGCGTACAGCTGACTCCTGTCCCGTTGAGGTGTTTGGCAAATCTTATGTTGTTTAGCTTGTGTGTTGGGTGATCTGTCCTTGATTTGAACTAGTTTTTCTCTTTTTTTTAATATTCATAATACATTCCTATTTTTCTCTCGTCGTCTGCTTCCAGCCTCACAGTCTGCGAACCGCCGCTGTAGGCACATGTTGTCTTCTAGTGTCCTGGGACTCGTCACTGCAGAGGAGAAGCTTGTTGCATGTGGCAAAATATGTTTTATATGCGGTTACTGTAATGAAAGAGTGTAACAACACAGTAGTTTTGTTGCAACTAAGGAAATGAAAAGGCTAAAAATATGAGTTCCACACAGGGCATGAACTCGTGCGCTCTGGGTGAAAGCCAGAGTTCTGCCACTGGCATCCCTTATAGAGCTATAGAGTGCTCTCCTGGAGCACTACCCAGCATGTAAGAAAAGAACACTGAAGGTGGTACCTCCTGCATTAAACTGTGATGACAAGGGTTCCTAAAAAGGCATTAGCATGACTGATGTATCCCTGGCAACTATTAGAGCATACATATGCTAACAGTCATGGTGCGCTCTCGGAGCATCATCACAGATATCACCATTTCATGTGACGTGGTTTTGCACGGTCGTAATGAGATGAAAAGTATGAAATATAGTTTTAAAGCAATATTCTCATGCAGGCTAAACACCATGTTGAACGCAGCATCCCTGGCTGTCTCCATCATCATCCTCTTCTTCCTCTCTCTCTCTTCCAGTTTGTCTGTCATTCTTTAGCTTTCTCTCTCTCCCTCCTCTCCTCCTCTTCCTGTCCCCAGTGTTCATTGCCACATTGAGTTTTCACAGGAATTTGAGCATGAATCTTTAATTAGCAACAGCTGCTGTTCTTGTGTGTTCATGAGTGTGCTTATGTGAGCAAGTCTGTGTGTGTCTGGTGGATGCTAACTATTCTCACAGGCTCACTGTCACCTCAATCACAGTTTCACACACCGAGCAGCATGCCAAACAGCATAAACACACACACACACACACACACACACACACACGTATACGTATATGCACGCACGTAAACACTGTGCCTGTTGGTGCACAGGCAAAGTTTAGCATCCAAATTCACATATATATGCACATCCACACATGAATGCACATGACACCCACATCCATCACATCCAACACACACACACACACACACACACTCACACACACACACACACACACTTAGTTTGTCTGTGTACATTTTGCATTCTCCTTGGCCCTCTTCCGCTGTCTTTTTCATCTCTTCTCCTTGTTCTCTCTTTCTCTCTCTTTGTCCTCATTTGCTCAGCTGTTAGCTATGAATTATGTATTATATCCTTATGGAGTGAGAAAAGTTAGCTCGGGGCTATCATTCCCCACTTAACGATCATTAGTTGTGTCTTTGCACCAATTAGAGCTTGGTGGCAAATCAGGTTCTTTTCGAATCCATCTAACTCCTGCATAATGCAGCTAATTGCACCTGTTACTGCTGCAGAGTCTGTCATGCCTCCACCGCAAAGAGTATGTGAAAATGAACAATAGCTTCTGATTTCAAGCTAAATTGCCCCAGTTCACATAGTGGTGCCTTTTTAAATGCATTCCTATTTCATGTTTGGTCCAGCGTGGAAATAAAAATACCCTCAAATAAACCTCAGAGTGCGAGCACACTGTAGAAGATTACTGTGATGAAGAAAGAGTCACTATTAAGGTTCACACTGACCTCTGAACACAACCACAGGCAGACAGAGCCAGATCTGTGATTTTGTCTCCTCTCATCAGCATAAAAACATTTTTTCTGGTGCACCAACAGGATGCCATGCCTCCTTTTTTTGGTTTGTTTGTTTTTGTCTTTTGACATTTGCACACAAAAATCAGTAGGGATCACAACTCAACTTAATCAGAATAAATAAATGATAATCAGCACAATACTCTGATAAATTTGATTAGTTTTGCACAGTTTTAGCCAAATTAGCAACCACTTCAATCCAGGCTGAACTACAGGCTTAAATTGATTGCCATCAATTTAAAAAATTATCATGTTCACCTTAAAAAAGGGTGAAAATCATAATTTTTAAATTCATTTTTAGATTTATGGCATTTCCCTTAGCCTTAACTATATGAGGTTTACATGCTAAGCTAAGATGTTAGCATGTTAGCCCTGCCGTTGTCTGCATGTTTTCTGATTTGACTCATTTAATTCAATCCACAGCGTGTCCTGCTTTAGTGCTGACTCAGATACCATGCTTTTGGACTTGTTACCATAGCCTGTGGATGTAGCATAGGGGTCTGGTTTCACATTAAGACCCACCTTTCTTGCCTCATCTAGTTTTTGTGCAACCAAGATGTCGACGGGGGAAACAGCCATCTTCAGTCTTCAAAGCGGGACTCAGCAGTCGACATTACAGCAGCTACGGTGACATCACATCTTCTTCGTGGTCGTCGCAGGTGCGTGTCTTCCTGTGGCTCTTCTGTTTTTCTTGAGTTGGAAACAAGCTGAGAGCACGCACATCATAATCTTTTAGAAAAGCACTGGTGGTTCAAACAAAGGCGTAAATCTTGGGTCATACCTGGACAGATGCAGCCAGGCGTGGGTGTCACTGAGCCGGGCCTCACAGGGACTGCTGTCTGCATCTATAACACACAGCATATGTTTGCAGCTCTCCCTTTACAGGCGGGTGGATACAAAACAAAGCCAACAAGACTAAAACAAAAATATTTCTTCTTTATTTATTGTGTTATAGTCTGCGATCACCTCTGCCCTCAGCTTTGCCCAGAATCAAATTATATTACATTATGTTGGTTTCAGTTGTTTTCCTAATGACTTGCTCTTCCCTTTGCAGCACTGTGCGTGCTTCCTCTCCTTCCCCAGGATCCTTTTCTCTTTCACCAGACAGCCATCTTGCCAAGACTGGATTTTATTTTGCTGACGTCAAGGCAATTTGTGGGATAAATGTCATCCTTTCCATTATGCTAACATTGCTGCCCTTCGTGTTTTACTGCACACACACACAGACACTGACTTTGTGCGGGTCTGTTCCCTGTTAGCACCTCAGCCACATGTACAGTAGATGTCATTGCATCGCCATGGTAACAAACCATAAACTGAGCTGACATGGTAGGAGTCCCTTTGTTCTCTAATGGTCACACAGCAACAGTTGCAGCCGATCCTTTTTAAATATGAATGGCAGGAGAACACGATCAGCACTTCCAATACTGCTTGACATACTTACGACATTGCACTTCTCAATTTTTGTACGCAGTAAAGCATCCACATGTACATTATAGCCTCTCTGCACACGTATTTCTGCCCCGACAGGCACAGTCGACATAAATGCGCCCCCCAAGGCTAAATACTGGATCTTAAGGGAACTGTGTATTTTTCCAAAACCCAAAAAGGTACATATAAACTGCAAAGCAGTAAAAGCTGCATATTTGCACCATTTCTTCAGATTTTTAAGCATCTTTAACAGGAGACTTATCCCAATGCAAATAATTATCTCTTATATTTTAATGTGTTATTGCTCCCAATATGTTGCATGTAAAGCATTAATGTGGAAAAACACCACAGTGTTAACACAGTTACCCCTCAGCACCTGCCTTTGTTCTCAATTTCCAACCCTGTGAATGAAAAATAGAAGTTGATAAGTAGCCCATACCTTAGGTGGTACCACCTCAGTTACAATCCATTGTACTGCTAAAGATGCAAATATATTTCTTATTCTTTATTTTGCAAGCATACATGAAGGGAATACTGTCATGGCTTTATGGGGTGAAAACAGCACTGAATCATCATACAGTGCTTTGCTGAGTGTGTGCACACAGCAGTGCAGGGTGTAGCTTTCACTGGGAGAATTTATTGCAGACATTTAAAACTTGAGGGATAAGAAAGCAACAAAGGACGAGGTCCTATTATTAAAAGAAGACACGCTCAAAGTGACAGGATACGACGAGGAGGAAGAGAGGGATGGATGAGTGCGACAGATACTGATCGGGTGAAAAAAAGAAGTAGGAGGTGAAAAAGAAGATGAAAACCGTTTAAAGGTCATAGTGAGGCCTGGTCTCTCCAAAGACAAATGGGAACAAAACCTCTTCAAAGACAGAGATCTGATAGAAGAATAACAGTCGTTTTTTCTTCTTCAAAGCTCGGGTCTCCATCAGGTGTTAGGCGAGCTATCAGTTTTCTTTTCAAGGAAGCTAACGAACATGCTGTTTCTATCTTATCTCTGCTTCTCTTATTTATTTATTTTCTAATATCCCACTTTGCACCGAGAGTAAAGATTTATTTTAGCAGGGATGAACCGATTGTTATATATAAGCATGACACAGAGAGAGGAAATCCACCTCAGAAAGGATGATATTTAAAAAGTAATGAACTCAGATTAACTGGGCAGACAGAGTTTAGCATGAAGATAAAAGGTAAAAAGCTATAAGGTGAGGGAGCAGCGGGGCGGGAGTGACGGAGATTTCAAAGCAAAAAGCTCCTTTTTTTCTCTGTAGTAACAAACATGCATCCGTCATGTGATCATGCTTATGTATACATGTGCATAACCTAAAACACACCAAGCTAAGAGTGAAACTAGGCGTTAAACCTCGGGTTTCCTGCTTCAAAACACAGAATACTTACATAGGATTTGAGTTTTTCTGAACACAAGCTTAAAGTAATTGGTTAAAAGTTAGTTTAGAAATTTAGGAAACTTTGCTTTTCTGGGTTCTTACTGAGTCAGATGACAAGATACCGACAGCTGTCAAGTCTGCAGGGGAAAGCATGAAGCTACCAGCAGCAGCTGCTGCTCCCTTTAGAGGCCACCACAGCTGATTATCTCCTCCATCTCCTCCTATCCCAGCATCCTCCTCTGTCACGCCAACCCTCTGCATGTCCTCCTTCATCCATGAACTCATCTGAGATCTTCCTCCTTTTCTCCTGCTTGGCAGCTCCATCTTCATCGTCCTTTGTCCCGTATATCCACTCTCCCTCCTCTGCACACCTCCAAACCATCTCAGCCTCGCCATCTCGCCTCGACCTTCTTGTCAGCGCCACCGTCTCCAAACCACACATCACAGCAGGTCTCACTATCATCTTATGAACCTTCCTTTTAACTCTTGCTGATATCTTTCAGCCACAAATCACCCCTGACACTCATCTCCACCCACTCCACCCTGCCTGCACTCTCTTCTTCACTCCTCTTGTGCACTTTCTGTTGGTTTGGATGGTATTTAAGCTCAGCTACCTCCACTACCTCAACTCCTGGCACGTTCACCTTCCCATCTGTCTCCCTCTCATTCACTCACATGTATTCTGTCTTTCTTCTCCCAACTTTCATCCTCTTCTCTCCAGAGCATACCTCCACCTCTCCAGCTTCTCTTCCACATGCTCCCTACTCTCATGCTATATATTTCTTGTACCCCTGGATAAAAATTCATCTAATTTGTCCTGATTATCAAAAAGACAATTAGACATCTTTTTTGAAACCTTTTGTAGAGTTATTGTGGTCATCTAAAGGTCCATAATTTTGTCCTTGACCTTTTCTGAAGAATTTTTGCACTTCAAAATAATCTCTAACTTGACCTCGGTGCAACTCTTCACTTCAAATGAGCTCTCTTAGCCCCCGTCTCTCTGAGACCAGCCTTCCTTTACTTCTGATCAGCTGCAGCTTGCAAACCCATGCTTTGAACAGCAGGTAGGTGGTGCTGTTGTGCTCAAAGCCAGAGCTCTTCCCTCTCTATGAAATCATACAGATCCAAAAGAGAGCTCTGATGGGACATACACACCGTATATACTGCTGAATCTACCGCTATAACAACGTAAATGTGACTGAGAGTAAGGCAGAGCACAACTGTTCAGCTTTGAAACCCATCAAACTTGAACTAAACATGTGCAGATCTACGGGTTATGGACCAGTGTGCGGTAAAAGTTGAGGGGAAAATGCCAATTTGATTAGCTTTACAAAAAACACAGTAGCTCTAGTCCTTCTTGAAGGTTAAAGGGTCAGATTCCCAGAAACGCTATTGATCCAAAGCAGCATTAACATTCATGCTGGCATCTTTAAAATGCACCGCCTGTCAGTGAAGCATAGCATAGACCACAAGGCCGGACCAGAACACAGGTACGGGCGCAGAATTACCAAAGATAAATAGAACATTTTCCACAGTAAATATCATAACTTTCTGTACTTCTGCTCGGTGCTCAATCAGTGTGGAGACCACTTCTTTCTTTCTTGCATGCTTTTTTTTCATTACTGTACTTTCAGGTGCTGTTTGAAGAAAAAACCCTCAGCTATAATGAAAGGAAAGGAGAGGGAAAGAACAAGTTATCAAAAACATGGAAAGCTTTTAAAGGTCAGTGTGTGTGCGTGTGTGCGCGCTGGTTTGTGTGTGTGTGTGTGTGTGTGTGTGTTGTTCAGGCAACAATTACACATGAATGCCAAATGAGGCATTCTCGCACACGTTTCAACTTCTTTCTCACAATTTCTCTTCTCACTCCCTCTTTCAGCCCTGTGACCTGTTCAAACCATGACCTGTTAAAAATTCAATTTATGACTGCTGTGATGTCTCCCTTATTATTTTTTGTATGTACTTTTTTCCCTTCCCACTTCAAATGCTATCTCCATCTGCCTCTTTCCTCTTTGTGGCAGGTCAGACCCTCACATGGTGGGAGAATTAAAAAAAACCCACTGTATGCACACAAACTAGCCTCATATCTTTCTTTGTCCCTGTTTGGTTTTTTGTTTTCAAAACATTTGTTTGAGATAAATAAAAAGCATTTAATAGACTGTCATTAAAGCCGAACAACATCTCCACAATGTGAAAATCGAAAATAACTGTAATAAAAAAGGCATCTTGTCACTGCCAACACTAGTTGCATAGAAAAGAAACCACGTTTAATATTGTATCCATCCCTCCACCCTTTTTCCTAACCATTCATCCTGGATGGATGGTGGTGCTTATCCCAGCCATCACTGAGTGGGACGTGGGGTACCCCCTGAGCAGGTCATCAGTCCATCAGAGGACTTCTGCTTCATCAATTCCAAAATCAAGAAAGAAAAAAAAGCTTTCATTTTGATTCCTGTTTGTTGTTCTCGTCCCTGCTTCCACACAGACAGACAAACAAGCAAATTTACAGACACAAAATCTTCTCTGGCCTGTTATAAAAAACAGTGTCCTTCTTTGAGGAGAGTTGAAATGAGTGATCTGAATTTACTTTAAAAGCAGAGATCTTAGTTAATTAGAGTCAGATCAGTGACTGATCTGACTCTAATTAACTAAGATGTTAAGTAACCAGCTGTCTGTCCCATCCCTGTTCTTTTAGGGGCATGAACGACTTCCTTTTGTCTGACTGTTTCCTCTCTTTCTGTAAATATACTGTAAAGATTAAGATGATCCACGTTAAATAAAAAACAAAGAGGTGTTGAAAACAACCAAAATCTGTTGGCTGTTGTGAAGTTTAGTAGTTTTTACTTCTGGTTAAGGCAAAATATACAGTAGATTGAAAATCTGCACACATGCTTCGGCAGAGCAAACTCAAACACATATGAAGCTGTTAGAGTCCGATTCATTTGCCAAGAGAGAGACAGGAATATACTTTGTAGGTGTAGCTGGTTCTTTCTCACTAGCTCATCATTACCAGTAAAACCCAAGTTAACTAGCAAACTGCATTCTGTTTGTCTGTGCTTACAAAAGAGACCAAGCCAATAAATAATAAATAAATTAACTTCATCCAGCAGTGCAGGTCAGCAGATCAGTGCCTGCTTTGCTTTGTTTCAGATTTGGAAGTGGGAACCAAACACTTCATCTACATGTTTCAGCATTAAATCCATGTTCCCACCCCAACCGGTCGCAGCAGATGGCCCCGCCCCTCCCTGAGCCTGGTTCTGCCGGAGGTTTCTTCCTGTTAAAAGGGTTTTTTTCCTTCCCACTGTCGCCATAGTCCTTGCTCATAGGGGGTCATATGATTGTTGGGTTTTTCTCTGTATGTGTTATTGTAGGGTCGACCTTACAATACAAAGCGCCCTGAGGCGACTGTTGTTGTGATTTTAGATCAAATTGAATTGAATAGAAAAATTAAATTGCTATTCTACTCTCAGAACAAACTTTGACAGATATCAATGCCATTGTTTGATGAACTGACACACCAGCCATGCCAATATAATACAGAGAGAGAGATGATGGGCCAGTTTAAAGATGCAGATTTGGTGGTTGAGAGGCTGGTGACAAAGTCACGAGTTTGTTTGCAAACAGGCACCTTTTCCCACCCTGCACAGTGCTGCACCGTGTTTTCATTTGCACCCTAATTCAGCTTTCTCTCGCTTTTATTCAAAACGTACAGATTAACAATATTAAACCTGCACACGGAAGAGTGACGAGAAACCATACGGGACGAGCTGGGACTGAGAACTGTCTCTGTATTGCCGTAAACCAGACCCACCACGGCACAGACGCCAAAGGTCACCTTGTTAACATAGTGTGAGACACAAGCAGCGGTGTTTGATGCCCTGGGAAAGAAAATGGGCCAATTAAATCATTAACCATGTGCTGGGAGAGAAAGAGCATTACAGTGACGTATCATATCAGCATATTTGTAGCTCATAAAATACTTTATAATTATCAACAAATGTTTCTTTTTTGCACACACATATTTGGTTTTGCAGTTGTACAGAAACTGAATTTCTGGGACACGAGGAGGGCTCGAACAGAATCGGTGACTTGCCTTTTTTATTGTCTTGATCTTCAGGAATGCACATATTGTATACACTTGAAAAGGAGCAGACCATTTGCATACAGGAAGCATACAATGAATGCTTCTTTGCAATTGCTGCCATTTCTAAGACAGCTTAAGAGTTTACGCACTTACAGTAGGTGGATATCTACAAGTGCACACCGGTAAACATATTATTCTCCGGCTTAAGGGCATCAACACATTGCATTCTGTGTAAAATTCTTTGAACTGCTTGGGGATTAATTCAAAGCAAGAGTCTGTGTCAATCTCTGCTATTATTTGCAGTGACAGTGTTAAGATGAATAAAGCAGGCCAAGACATTTCCACTGAGATTGTGTGTTTAACATAACAAAAGGATGTTTTTCCCTGCATCTTATTCTCTTTTCTGAAAAACCTTGATTTCATTCAGGCAGTCAGTCAGTTTGCTATAATCTCTCTTTTTCATTGCCTTGTTGTTTAAGCCCCTGTGAAGCCCCCATCTTTCTCTTACCCTTCATAATATTTCTCTTTCTTTCTTGCTTTCTTTCCTCTCTGAGGATTTGACCCAGACTTTTGCATATTAAATTATTTATTTGTTTCTTATTTGCATGAGGCCGAGGGTCTGACGGTGCACATGTCTGGGTGTGTGTGCGGATCGGAATGGAAGGGCGGGGGCTCGATATAAGAGGTCAAAGAATAAGGATGATGTGGTTATGGGTTTGCAATTAATGAATTTACATACGGTAATAGGGAATGTTTGGCAGGCAAAATGCTGCTCCCAGATGGGAACGAGTCTGACCTCTGACAAATGGATTGATCACAGAAGCAGAGAGAGAAGGAGAAGTAGGAAGAGAGAGAGGGACTGACCTGAGAGAAAACAGACCATTCTCCCACTTAATTTCACAGACACTCATTTAGAGACGTTTTCATATGAGAGAGCGCAAAGGAAAAGAGATTAAATTGCTTCATGCATTGATAATATCTTATATTTTGTTATAGATGGAGACAGGACAGAGCCAAAGAAAGAACGAGGGAGAGAGATCGACAGACTGACCAATCTCTGGGCGATCACCTTAATTTCACAGACGCTCATTTACAGGCGTTTTCATAGAGGAGGGAGAGATTAAATTGCTTCATGCATTGAAAATGTCATATTTTTTGTAAAAGAGTGAGAAAGGAGATAGAGGGCATGAACCCGCTGGTCTTTTGGTCTGCAATTCCTCTGAATCCAATTCAGAGTTACTGCTTCCTATCCCATTGCCCTATTCATTGGCTCACCTCAAATTCTGATTGCACTGAGAAGTGCATTGATTTGGAGCACCGGGCTGGTGATATTAAGTTTTTCTCATTGTCAACAAATCCCATGAAAATACCAAAACCAACAGAGAATTGATTCCACTGCTGCGACTGCAATGATATTTACTTGTTGCAGATATGCATGTTTTTCTCCTTTGCACATGACAGGTGTGTGTGTCTGGAAACAGGAGTGTGCTGAGATGGGGAAGGAACAGGCTGACCATCCAGTATGGTGACTGGCTTCCATTCCTATAGACCTACAGAAAACCCCAACAATCATATGATCCCCTACCCATATGGAAAAGATATATATATATAAATCTTATAAAGTTTGTATCTGTCTTGTGTGAAACTTGTATGAAAAGCATACAAGAGTGAAAACAGATATAAGATCCCTTGAAAAATTATATAAATGAAACTTGTATGTTTTGGATACTTACTAAAACAATATATGAAAGTAATGAGAAAGTGGCCACTTTCATGAGTAAATCATATAAGCCTTATATGATTCACTATATGAAGTAGGTCACATCTGATGCAAGTCTTTTATAAGTTTTTTCTATTTCTTTTCCATATGGGTATGAGCAAGCACTTTGGCGACAGTGGGAAGGAAAAACTCCCTTTTGACAGGAAGAACTCTCTGGCAGACCAGCCTCAGGAAGGGGCGGAGCCATCTGCTGCAACCGGTTGGGGTGAGAGAAGGAAGACAGGATAGACATGCTGTGGAAGAGAGACAGAGATTAATAACAAGTATGATTTAGTTCAGAGAGGTCTGTTAACACATGGGCCGGGTCCTCAGAAGGTCGGGTAGGCCAGAAGTAAACGGCTGTGGAATTGGACGGTCTAGCCTTCAGATTAGCGTCACCGCTGTCTCGGTGGAGTTTAATAAACTCGGCCGCCTGCTCCTTGCTATCTAAAATATAACAGGACACTGGCGTAAATTCTCGACCATCTCACACTTCTGTTTAATCAGTTTTCTGTTTGACGTTTATTAAGCTGTGTGAAAACCAAGGAGGAACCCACCCGGGGGATTAATAAAATTTTATTTTATCTAATCTAACCTAATAACTTTAATCTCAGCCAAACCGATTTACTCACGAACAAATAAAACACTGAAAAAAGCCAAACAATATCATTTTTAGGTTGTCTAAGTGACTTATATATCACGTTTAACCTGAGTAGCGAAAGACCGCGGTGATCTGAAAATGATGTGCCGGGAGTTTGCCGTTCTCGCCAGCTCTAGTGACCCCCGAGCTCCAGGCTAGCTATCGAGCTGGTGGGTAACAGACATCTCCGAAAACATCGGAGCACTTTTGCAAATATGTGATATCTTGATAAACCAAGCAGATATTTGAAGTTTACACAGCTGCATTCTCGCCTGAAAATATGTTAAAAGTTTATTTTGTGACCCAGAGTAATAAGAGTAATATTTAAACTTAGTAGTGGCCGCCATTGTTGAAAACTGGAATTTTCAACATCCTTCAAATTCGGGGAAAAGGAGGACACATTTGTCAGCTGCATTCGGAGGAGTCTACGGGGGTGTCCAAATTCATGGGCTGCATTCTCCTGAGGCTGCATTTGTAGGCTGATTACGTCACAGCGACACGACCAAGGCTGTCCAAATTCATAGACCTGAGGACCCGGCCCACGTAGACGGCGAAGGACGGGTCCTCAGGAGGATGCAGCATATGAATTTGGACACCCCTTACACGAATTTGGACAGCTTTCGTTGCGTTGCTGTGACGTAATTGGTCTACAAATGCGGCCTCAGGAGGATGCAGCCCATGATTTTGGACACCCCCATAGTGAGTGAAGAAGAAACACCCAGTGCATTATGGGAATCCCCCAGCAGCCTACACCTATTGCAGCATAACTAAGGGAGGATTCAGGGTCACCTGATCCAGCCCTAATATGCTTTAGTAAAAAGGAAAGTTTGAAGCCTAATCCTAAAAGTAGAGATAAAAGTAGGAGATGTCTGTCTCCTGAATCTGGGCTTGTTGTTTGTGTTCATAAAAAGATAAAGAAAGAAACAAAAAGTGATTCCTCACCTCGTGCTCCTCAACACTCCTGCCCTTTGTTCTTCATTGATCTCCTCCACTGCGTCAGAATGACAGCCCTTCAAACTTGACTTGAATTCACCATGACAGAAACGATTAAACGATGATTGTGTTGGCGTGGCAACAAAAATGTCTGAATTTGCAACGTGCTCTGAACAGGGAGCAGAGTTACAGTGACAGGTTGTTTTCATCAGATGTTCTCCATCAGATGCTTCATAACGTTAGAGCAGAGCTTGGCATTGACACTTAATCCTAGGTGATGAATTTGGAGTGCACAACCCTGTAACCACCGGGAACAGCAAAGCACGAGCACGGGAGCGGTACAGGGTGCACGAGGAGACAACCTTGAAGTGGATAGCAGCCAAACTGAAATCAGGTTTGGTATGAACTATTTATTCTTATCTGAGTTATGTTTGCTGTATGATTCCCAACTGTTTATGACACACCAACAGATTTTTACCTATTTTAAAGCTTTACATCTAAAAGGTGCAGAATTGGAAATGAGAACCGGAGCATGGAAGTATAAAGGCACCGGCATTGTTTCGATCTGGTCTGATCAGGAGTGACAAACAAAAATAAAAATAAATAACCAGCCCACCTCACAGGACAGGCCACATGTTGCAGGAAGCTTTGGGATATAGAGCATATCCCGTGTTTCTTTGCATTAAACAGTTTTCTCTCAACGCAGCTTATCTGCTGTTGACCACAAAAACAGGTTTGGTTGCTTCTTGGGTTTTTCTTTCTTCCACAGTTGTAAGTCTGTATCTGTTTTGACGTGACTGATCAACACACGCAACGTGCAAGGACATTTTTGGGATAAATTACACAGAAGTAAGTATTCCTTTTTCTTAGTGAAGTTAAAGTCAGCTTCGATGTATTTTAGCATTTTTCTGTGGCATCAGTGGCGAATGGAGAGAGTGTCTTTGTCACACTGTCACACACACACGTTCCCATCCCCACAGCTAATAGCTTTCAGGAGCTGTCGGAATAATTCTCTGCTTGTTATACACACATAATTAGTTTTTAAAGTAGCTTTCCATGAATATAGTATCAATTACTTCCTCTCACTTCGTTATCCTCCTTGGAGACAGGTGGATTTAGTTGGCTCGCGTTTCCTGACGTGACAGCGTGTTAATTGAGCTATTACCCAGAGGTGTGTGTGTGTGTGCGTTGGCGTGAAAGAGAAAAAACTCAAGGTGTGTTCGGGTTCAGTTCATGTAAACACATGCTTCTTCACAGGTGCTTGGTCATATTTTATTTCTTTCTTGTCTAATTAGCACCTGCTAACCACAGCAAACTGATAGGTGTGAAATTCAGAATTTCTCTCATTTTGGTTTATTCATGGATTTATTTTCAGTTCTGTCACTTTTTTCAGCGAACAGCAAAAAGAATGAATCTTTTCCACCTTTTAAGATTCTTCTATACATTTATAAATCAAGTACGACAAATTCAACACAAACACATGATTTATAGTGTTTCTATAGAAAAGAGAAAAAATGTGCACTCAGGTAAAAGTCAGTGTTTTTTGCTCTATGTTTCAAGTTGCTTTAGTTTAATCTTGGCATGCTGCAACATTCTCTGTCTTTTATACATAATATATTATCTTTCACATGCAGGGATCCAAGTATCATAGATTATATACAGTACTGTGCAAAAGTTTTAGCTAGGTGAGAAAAAATGCTGTAAACAAAGAATGTGTTAATCATTTATTTTCATCAGTCAACAAAATGTAGAAAAATAAATCACATCAGTATTTGGAGTTATCACCCTTTGCCTTCTTCTAGGTCCACTTTCACACAGTGGTTGAAGGAACTCGGCTGGTAGGTTGTTCCAAACATCTTGGATGTAGGCTTCCTCACATCCTTCTGTCTCTTCCTGTAATCCCAGACACACTCGATGATGTTGAGATCAGGGCTCTGTGGGGAACGTACCATGACTACCAGGACTTCTTGTTCTTTACGCTTTTTAATGCCTTTGGCTGTGTGTTTGGGCTCGTAGTCCTGCTGCAGAATACATTTGGGGCCCATAAACAATCATTTATATTTCTGAAAGGATTCTTTGTTTGCAGCATTTTTTCACACCTCCCTAAAACCTTTGCTCACTACTGTACACGTCTGTGTGCAGGTGCACAAGTATGTTTATAAAAGTGTGTGTGTATATATGTATATATATGTAAATTTGAATATCTTTTGATATGTTACTGGGGTTATAAAAGCAAATACATGTAACAAATTGTAAGGAAGAAGGAAGAATAATGATGGATACCGACATAAACAGGAAGAAAAGTTGTTGACTATTAGTTACTAAATAATATAAAAGAAAAAATAAAATAGGCTCATGCTTCTTCCTACTCCTTTTTGAACATGTAAGTTATTTATAAGTATTATTGTTTTGTTTTCCTCTTGTTTTGTTTTGCTTTGTTTGTTTGTTGCTTTTTTTCTCTGTTGCTGTTGTAATACTATTTTAACATGTTCAAAATGTAGATAGAATACAACACAATTACTAATGTCCACAGGGCGTAGTGATCGTGGGTATCTGTAATTCAGTCATTTCTGAAACACCGGCCAGTAAAACACAGTGAGTAAAACATGCTGATCACAAGGCTCCGTGCTGACGTCCACTGGCTGCTAAATTTTTGTGACTGACATAATTAAACTAGTCCAAAGATTATTACAAGCATCTTCAAAGACCATTACTAAAACTCTATAAAGATAAAAGTGGGAACAACACAAAACCAAAAGGAGCTGTTGATTAAATACATCAGATTACAAGTTTTATCTTCCTCAAATCTGTCAAAGCATAAATAAAAACTTGAGTTACTTCTAATTCTCTTTGAGCTTTTTTGTGTTTCTTGTGTATCCATATCTGCTTTGTAAACTGCTTGTGCTGAAATCTCATTTGCAAAAAATAGAAGGGATTTGGTGCAAATTTTGCACCAAATCTTCTAAATCTTCCAGCGCCTGTCTAGATTGAGACTTTATTTGGATACAGCTCATCAAATCTGTGCATAAAGCACCGATGTCAGGGTTTTTATCACAGAGCAAACAGCACAGCAGATGGTCACACATAGCCAAAGAGCAGTCTGCTTCCCTAAAGCCACAGAGAAGAGGGCACATATTAGCTCTTCTGCACCTTCTTTTTATTTTTAAATCTAACTTACATACAAACACATATTTTCTTTCTAAATGATCAAAAAAAAGGATAATCCTACTTTTTATTTCCCGTTATGACAGCTAAGTGGTTACTCTGGCATAAATTATGCACAGAATTCCACAGTATATTTGGTTTCCTAACACTTCCACCCATCAGTTAATCAGTCAGTTAATCCATCCATCCAGTGGAATTGTTTTTAGTGTCTGATAAAGGGAAGGGTGGTGCATGTCACAGTGAAGATCTCTGCTGGAACAACGAATGATCGATGGGGCTGCTGTTACTTCAGTGCATATGTGTGTGAGGTTGCGTGTCAGAGCATGTAGCGGAAGGGTCTATTGACAGCACGCTATTTTTTCCGCTGTGCAGCGAGATATGGGATTTGACCATTTGTGAGGATATGTGTGTGTGTGGGAGCCGGGGGTTTAGGGGTGAGGACAGAGTGCAGCTGATCAAAATCACCCCGCTGACAGGTCCTAGTATCGATCTGTCTGCATGTGCCCCACAACACACAAAAACACGCACACGGCACCAGACCGCAGGATGTAAGAAAAATCTTTCATTACCACGCTGAGTACCAAGTCGGGACATTTATTCAGTTAAGATAATTTATTGATAAGATCTGGAGATTTAGGATGCAATAAGGAGCGCGCAGGCAGAGTAATCCAAGCAGAGAAAAATGTTCAACATTAAAAAGACGGCATTATTGAAGACACCGATCTTGATATAGCATCCTTCGAGACGCATTCTTTATCATGCAAAAAGTGCGGTTTACAAATAACTTCATTCTTTTGTCAGCCCATTATTCAACGTGTCCTATTTCCATATGCATTTTAGGACCAACGAGACTTTATGTGGGTTATGTGCTCAAACAGAAATGGTGGTAGGTGGAATTACATGAATAAGTTCTGATAACACCTACAGCGCAGCCAAATACAATATTCATGCGGTGCTGTTAGGGCAGATGATAGCCTTGTTGTTCACAAATGCATCAAATCAAAATCCATCCCTTCCCTACTGTACTCTGCAAATGCAAATGTAAAGCAAAAGACCTTCAATACAAAAACTTTCGGGTGCTTTGCAGCTGAAACTGTCTGTGTTATCCAGCCGGTTGTAATAATCTGATGTGTAATCTGTATTGTTTTTGGCCACTTGAGGCCAAACAACAATGTGCAAAAACAACACTGAGGAATATCACATAATAAAGCACTTGATGTTTCATCTTTTTGATGTCAGATTATCTTTCAGATAGGGTTTGGATTGGAACATTTTTACAAAGGGCAAAAAACACCTAGTAACACCCACTTACATCTGGCTTTTATCTTCAGTGGAAAACGGTGCAATCGGCCTTTCTTTCTGGGTCAAATGACCTTACAGTGGTCTGGTATTTATTGGCTCCGGCTCCAGCTGGCAGTGATGGAAATATGTCACCCGGGTTGACGCCCAAAGGTTTGTTCCTTTTCCACTGCTGTGCGCTGTGCTGGGCTGCAAGAGTCAGCAGAGCCCTGGCACAAGTTTTTGAAACGCATATTGTCCAATCAAAGTAACTCACATCAATCACACATAAAGGATCCACTGTACTCATCTGAGTACAAGCAACTCAACATTAACTCTACCGGGTGGCCTTTCATTATAGGCAAAACTATAGTGCTGAACATATGAGGGGGGAAAAAGTACGGCTAAATATAAAAGGAGTCAGTCACTTTGTTTTTTTAACAAGTTCAAAGGCATATAATAAATTAATTCAGTACATGCAAGGGAATGAGCACTGTTTGTCGAAGCCAGATGAGGGGCAGCCAATCAGAAGAAGGGCACCTCTAGGAATGGGGTCTTTAAAGAACCAGCGACAGGGTCATGGGTGGCCAAGATCACTGATGCACGTGATGAGACTGAAGGCCGACCCGTGTGGTCTGACCCCGCAGATGAGCTACAGTAGCTCAAACTGCTGAAGAAGTTCATGCTGGTTCTGATAGAAAGGTGTCAGGATTCACAGGGCATCACAGTTTGTTGTGTCTGGAGCTGCAGAGCAGTCAGGGTGGCCATGCTGACCCCGTCCACTGCCAAAAGCACCAACAATGGATGCGTGAGCATCAGAACTGGACCAATGTTTGAAGGTGTCTTGGTCTGATGAATCACGTTTTCTTTTACATTACGTGGATGATCTAGTGTGTGTGCATCGCTTACCTGGGGAGCACCTGGCACCAAGATGCACTTTGGGAAGAAAGTGAGCTGGCGAAGGCAGTGTGATGCTTTAGGTGATGTTCTGCTGGGAAACCTTGCATTGATGCAGACCACCATTTAATGGAAACAGAACTCCCTGATGGCTGTGGCCTCTCTCAGCAGGACAACGCCCTGCCACAAATCAGGAATAGTTCAGGAGCGGTTTGAGGAACACAACAACCTGTTTGAGGTGTTGACTTGGCTTCCAAATTCCCCAGATGTCAATCCAATTGAGCATCTGTGGGAAGTCTGATCCATGGAGGCCTCACCTTGCAACTTACAGGACTGCAAATGTATCTGTTAAACACATTACAGTTATGTGTTTATAATAATTACTTGCATCTCTTTGTCTTCTTAAAAATGAAAGACTGTTTGCAACCTTGAGCAAAAGCCAAGAAGGTTTTATTACATCAACATTAAGTTTAAGGATTGGTCAAGATTTATAATTAGTGTTTGTTAGTATTTCTATTTAAATCACCCCTCTGTCTTCAGCCACATGTGCTGCTGTCTTGTCTTCTCCTCTGAAAGGTTTCTGTTCATTTGATCTCAAGCTGCCTAGTAAGAATATGAGCAAAGACTTAATATTCAGTGTTATTATAAAGGTTATTTTAGGATAAGAACAAATTATATGTCCATCTAATAATGTGCTTTCATGACCAGCATGTTCTGTATTTGTACCCTGTGTATGTGTGTTTGTGAGTGCTCGTGTTTTTCCATGCTGCAAGCATTACACAGGCATCTTTTAATACTCTACTCTTTCCCACTGTGCCTTTTCATTTTCTTCTTCTTTTTTCTTTAACACAGAACGTGTTCTACCACATTGATTTGTTTGCCGGTGACTGGATGCACCTGGGCCAGCAGCAGGGGAGCGTTCACATCCTAGCATGTTCACTGTGGTTCCTAACGGTTCATAATGGAGGAGGCATGACACAGAACACTGCTGAGGTTAGGATTTTACCATAAGGGGTGAGGAGGGGGCATGAACAGCCATATGGATCAATTGAGAAAGGTCTGAATAGAAGCGTGCATGTGTCTATGAATAGAAAAGTAAAGTGGGGATGTAGTCTGGCAGCTGTTCGAGGGTAAGGACTGGCTAAAATAGTCCATTATAGTTTGCATGTGATATCATCATCATATGTTCTTGATTGGCTACTTTTAAAAAATGTTAAACTAAACTAGCCTTTTTAACACTATTTTCTATCCTTAAAGGCAAAATCTGTCAATGCTGCATTTCTGTAGTCTTACAAAAGTGTAACAGTATTCTCTTGTTTCCTCTTTGTGCTTTCTCTTTAACAGAGAAAACATGATTGAACATGATTTTAATTTGCCAGACCTTTTGTATAGTTTGCATTGTGGTTGTAGAATTTATTATTTGGGTCTATTTTATATTATTTTTAGATTTGGCCATGATTTTAGTTTTGATAGAAGTCACTTTGTAAATATATTAATTAGCCACCGTGCTTAATATTTTACATGTTGTTTTCTCGTCACCTTTAAATAGGAAATTATAATATTGTGGATACAGTTTCAGTCATAGTGTTTTTATAACAGACCTTAGCAGCGGAGTCGGTTTGTGGAGACCGCCATGCTTCTGCCATCTGTACCACCGAGATGGACATCGCTGTTCTGTCTAATCGTGTATTAAGTATGTGGGTAGAGACTCATGCCTGCACCTTCAGATTCAACATATGAAGGGTCACAAGAAGCAAAATGCAAAACAAAGAGACAACGCGTGGACTTTTTGGGGTTTGGAGCTCCACGTGGTCTTTCAGGGAACTGCAGTTTTGGCACTTTATGTCAAATGTGTTCATTTGTTAAATCTCTTTAATTGTGTTAAAGAGGTTGCTGCTCTGAGGGACCAGACAAAGAGCGATTCAGAAGACCCGTATGAAAAGAACATCGAGGGAACAGTTTACCCTGCCCGGGATAGGGTTACCGGGGCCCCGCCCTGGAGCCAGGCCCGGGGAGGGTGCCCGAGGGCGAGCGTCTGGTGGCCGGGCCTTAGTCCATGGGGCCCGGCCGGGCACAGCCCGAAGAGGAGACATGGGCCCATCCTCCCGCAGGCCCACCACCCGCAGGAGGCGCCATAGGGGTCGGGTGCATTGTGTGTCGGGCGGCGGCCAGGAGCAGTTCAGAGTACCCAGCCTTCTTAGAGTCCCTGGGGGGGGTGCTGGAAGGTGCCCCACCTGGAGACTCTGTTGTCCTACTGGGAGACTTCAATGCTCACGTGGGTAACGACAGCGAGACCTGGAGGGGCGTGATTGGGAGGAACGGCCTCCCTGATCTGAACCCGAGTGGTGTTTTGTTATTGGACTTCTGTGCAAATCACAGTTTGGCCATAACGAACACCTTGTTCGAACATAAGAGTGTCCATAAGTGCACGTGGCACCAGGATGCTCTAGGCCGCAGGTCGATGATCGATTTTGTAATCGTATCACCAGACCTGCGACCATATGTTCTGGACACTCGGGTAAAGAGAGGGGCTGAGCTGTCAACTGATCACCACCTGGTGGTGAGTTGGATCAGGTGGCGGGGGAGGACGCTGGACAGACCCGGTGCACCTAAACGCGTAGTGAGGGTGTGCTGGGAACGTCTAGCAGAGGCCCCAGTCCGCGAGATCTTCAACGCACACCTCCGGCAGAGCTTCAACAACATTCCGAGGGAGGCTGGGGACATTGAGTCCGAATGGACCATGTTCAGCGTCTCCATCGCCGAAGCTGCTGCATTGAGCTGCGGCCGCAAGGTGGTTGGTGCCTGCCGTGGTGGTAATCCCCGAACCAAATGGTGGACACCAGAGGTGAAGGGAGCCACCAGGCTGAAGAAGGAGTCCTATCGGGCTTGGTTAGCCTGTGGGACTCCAGAGGCAGCTGACAGGTATCGACAGGCCAAGCGGAATGCGGCTCGGGCAGTGGCTGAAGCAAAAACTCGGGTGTGGGAGGAGTTCGGAGAGGCCATGGAAAAAGACTTTCGGACTGCCTCGAAGAGATTCTGGCAAACCGTCAGGCATCTCAGGAGGGGAAAGCGGTGCTCTACCTGCACTGTGTATAGTGCTGGCGGTGCGCTGCTGACGTCGACTGAGAAAATTGTCAGACGGTGGAAGGAATACTTCGAGGACCTCCTTAATCCCACTGACACGTCTTCCGAGGAGGAAGCAGAGTCTGGGGATGAGGGGAATGACCCGCCAATTTCTGGGGTCGAGGTCACTGAGGCAGTTAAACAACTCCTCGGTGGCAGAGCCCCTGGTGTTGATGAGGTCCGCCCCGAGTTCCTGAAGGCTCTGGACGTTGTAGGGCTGTCCTGGTTGACACGCCTCTACAATGTTGCGTGGAGATCAGGGGCAGTACCCCTGGACTGGCAGACCGGGGTGGTGGTCCCCATCTTTAAGAAGGGAGACCGGAGGGTGTGTTCCAACTACAGGGGGATCACACTCCTCAGCCTCCCTGGGAAAGTCTATGCCAGGGTGCTGGAAAGGAGAGTTCGTCCGTTAGTCGAACCTCGGATACAGGAGGAACAATGCGGTTTTCGTCCTGGTCGCGGAACACTGGACCAGCTCTTTATCCTCTCGAGGATACTTGAGGGTGCATGGGAGTTTGCCCAACCAGTCTACATGTGTTTTGTGGACTTGGAGAAGGCATTCGACCGTGTCCCTCAGGGTGTCCTGTGGGAGTATGGGGTGTCTGGCCCATTGCTACGGGCCATTCGATCCCTATACAACCGTTGTAAGAGTTTGGTTCGCATTGCCGGCAATAAGTCGGACTCGTTTCCGGTGGTTGATGGGCTCCGCCAGGGCTGCCCTTTATCACCGATTCTGTTCATAGTTTTTATGGACAGGATTTCTAGGCGCAGCCAAGTGGCGGAGGGCTTTCACTTCGGTGGCCTCAGAATCTCATCTCTGCTTTTTGCGGATGATGTGGTTCTGATGGCTTCATCGGGTGAGGGCCTCCAGCTCGCACTGGAACGGTTCGCAGCCGAGTGTGAAGCAGCGGGAATGAGGATCAGCACCTCCAAATCTGAGGCCATGGTTCTCAGCCGGAAAAGGGTGGAGTGCCCACTCCGGGTCGGGGATGAGTTCCTGCCCCAAGTGGAGGAGTTTAAGTATCTCGGGGTCTTGTTCGCGAGTGATGGGAGAAGGGAGCCGGAGATCGACAGACGGATTGGTGCTGCGGCTGCAGTGATGCGGACGCTGCACCGGTCCGTCGTGGTGAAGAGGGAGCTGAGTGTAAAAGCGAAGCTCTCAATTTACCGGTCGATCTACGTCCCGACCCTCACCTATGGCCACGAGCTGTGGGTAGTGACCGAAAGAACGAGATCGCGGATACAAGCGGCAGAAATGAGCTTCCTCCGAAGGGTGGCTGGCCTCTCCCTTAGAGATAGGGTGAGAAGTTCCACCATCAGGGAGGGGCTCAGAGTAGAGCCGCTGCTCCTCCACATCGAAAGGAGCCAGTTGAGGTGGTTCGGGCATCTGACAAGGATGCCCCCTGGGCGCCTCCTGGGTGAGGTGTTCCGGGCATGTCCCACCGGGAGGAGGCCCCAGGGCAGACCCAGGACGCGCTGGAGAGATTATATCTCTCGGCTGGCCTGGGAACGCCTTGGTGTTCCCCCGGATGAGCTGGAGGAGGTGGCTGGGGAGAGGGAGGTCTGGGCTTCTCTGCTTAGGCTGCTGCCCCCGCGACCCGATCTCGGATAAAGCGGATGAGGATGGATGGATGGATGGATGGATGGTGTTCATTTGTTAAATCTCTTTAATTGTGTTAAAGAGGTTGCTGCTTTAAAGAAGGTTTATTGGAAGTGTTGGAGAAAACTGCAAAATAAAATTAAATAGATAACTAAATGGAAAATACATAACCGCAAAAACTGCAAATTATGTTTAAATTAGTGCTGCCAATCAGGTCACATAATGAAAAGAATTAAATTATTTGGAACTCTCAGTCATTTAAAATCAAAATAAAATCACCATCTAATGTTTTTGCCTACAGCTATGAATTAATTCTATAATCATGTATAATGTACTGTAAAGATAAACATGGTAAGGGAATTTTTAAAAAAAAGGCTATTGCCAGTAACCCCTGATCTACTTAGTTAATGTAAACATTTTGAAATTATGCAAAAAGATTAGCTGCAAATATACGTCCAACTTTCAAACTTGCATAACAGAAAGAAAGAAGAAAGAAATGCATGCATGCACAATGCTCCTCCCCCCCTGGGTTTCATTAGTAGCAATGGAATTCAGTGACCCAGAAACTAAGCCTAGCCCTAATCAATTTGCAGACGTTCACAAGCATACACTTGAACTGCTAATTACAAAGCCAAACTCCTCCCCACAGGGAGGGGTTTCCTCTTTGAAGATGAGCCAAACAGTGAAAAGCCAAAATATTTTGTAAATACAGTATTTTCATTGGCTTCAACATCATAAGGATGAACTTGTGTCAGAAGATGTTCATGACTTTGTTTGGGTTTCACGATTAGTAAAATGGAAATTCAAAGCCTCCTGTATTTAATATTATTCTCATTTCATGTCAACTTCAGGTTTTATTATATGATACTTCAGACAGGAGGACAGCTGATTACATTTTGGACACTTGACATTAACCATGTTCATCTTAAGAAAAACATATTTATTGTCATTTCACTGTATTTTTGTATTAAATGTAACTTTGTAATATTCCCTTGAAACAGACAAAACCCTTGTGTTACACATTATTGAACATCTCACCAGACTGAATGCAGGCTAAAGAAGTTAAAATGAAAGATCAACAGGGTTTGTGTTTAATTAACTCTACGGTCTAATGAGGAGGCGATGATGCAGCTTTTCACACCAGAGGTAATGATGGCTCTACTCTAATGCACCTTCAAGTGTCCAAGGCTTGGCAGTGGAACAATAGGCCAGGATGCATTTACACTGATTCTCTCATTTACATCTGTCCTTCTGCTGCAACATGTATAACTGTATCGTATTTTATTATATGTTTAGTGGAGGTAGGTATACTTGTCATATTGCAGTATTTTATCAGTGCACTTGGCAATACTTGTATCAGTAAAAGACTTCAATAGCTAACAACTTCTGAGTCACAGTGACAAATCCCTCCCCGACTATTTACTCCAAGATTCCCGTATTCTCTTCTGCTCACGAGAGAATAACTCGAGTTCTCACATAACACAACTGAAGCCTGACACGACAGAGCTCATGATGTCTGCAGCGTGAGCCCTGGTAAGAAGTTATATGTGACAGTGGTAGTAAGGAGGGCTGTTGGAAACAAAGCAAATACTATTTGTTGACACTTTAATAACTCTTGAAGGTTAAGTGGATTTCTGTTTTATGTAGGACAACATTAAGCATTGTCTTTTTCTATGGTGTTTTTTTTTTCTTGCTAAATATTGAGCACTGCTCAAACAACAACATCTGTCTGAACACCGCATTGATTTCAGCAGCATTTCCATCAATCCATTTTCATCCATACTGGAGTGAATCCCAGCTCTCACATCCTGGACAGGTAGCCACGCTGTAGAGTTAGGTTTATCATTTGTTGGACAATGACACATTTTTATAGTTTCGTGGGGTTTTAAGAAAAACTTGGCTTGAACTGTCTAGGAATTGAATAAATGAAAGAAAAAAGACAAACAAAATAAACTACAGAGAACAGCAACAACTTTCGGGGTGGCCAAATCAACAATCTAGTACTTTTTTTAAAAAAAATTTTCAATGCACTGGTCAGCTCAGCAACACCAAAGATCCACCAAAAATTCCACAGATGACAGACTTATTTCCATGGTTAAGGGGGGAACAAGCCTTTCACCGTCATGGTTCTGGGTCATTTGACTCAGCATTTGGAGTTTATTGTGTTTTTGTGATTTCTTGTTCACACCGAACGCGATAGACGCGAGCGAAAACGCCCCAAACGCCCCTAATTTGACGTGTGCACATTCGCACCTCAACGCGTGTCCAAGAAAAATCCATCGCGCGTCAAAATTGCATATTTTGACGCGCGTGAACCGGAAATGTGGGAGGAAGTTTTGAGTTATGAGTGTTTTTGTGCTGTTTTTTCTATTGGACGTGATGGTTATCAAAACCAAACATGATAAGTTTGGCAAGCGCAGGAGACACGACACGGAGGAGATTTGTCAATCAGGCTGCAGAATGCAATGCGCATTGTTGAAAGCTGTATGGTGCAATAACAAAAATCAGCGAAATGTGACGGGTGAACAGCGGGACTACTGTATACTGTTTTATTAATAAACAAAATATATTCCTATATGACAACACGCATAAATTAACTGCCTACATTAATTCACTGTAAACCTTGTCCTTCTGACTGACACTCCCCTGCTGCCTCTCCGGGCTGTCCCTGGTCCTCGGGGGGAAGTTCTCCACGGTCCGCACCATATTGCCGCTAGTCTCCCGCGGGGTGAGGAAGGGGTCCAGAAACTCCATGACCGCGAAGAACTTCCATCTCTTCCCCGATCCTGCTGCAGACCCACTCCTCTTCTCCTTCTCTCTCCTCTTCTCCTTATTATGTGTCCCTGAGGCTCTTCCACTTTCTCCTGCAGATGTCCTCTGAATAAACACTTTATCTTGTTAGCGGAAAGGTATTTGTACATCAGTGGGAAAATAGCGGGACAGTATAGGCGTCAGAGCTATGTCACCAGGCTCCTGATTGGTTGTCGCGGCGCGAATTGACGCCGGAGTTCAGATTTTCCAACTCGAGCGGTAGAGGCGAAACACGCGTATGCACAAAATGCAACACAAAAACTCACGCGCGTGGTTTTTTTTCGAGAGTCAAACGCGCCAGACGCGATACACTGACGAGCGTTTCACGAGTTTTGGCATTTTCGCGACGCAAATCTGCTTCCGAATTTTCGCCGGACGTGCAATCACGTGTCATCGCGCTCTTTCCATTGACTTTACATGTAAACCTGACGCTCTGGCCGCCTCTATCGCGTTCGGTGTGAACGCACCGTAAGAGTTGTAATGATTTAGTTTTGTATAATTTAGGACTGAATTTATTTGTTTCCCCGTTACTTAATTACGTCTCTGTGCATATCGCTCCCCCGACCTCTGTGTATCTTAGCTGGGTTGTTGTGTTTCATCTCCCTTTTTCAGTTCACGTTCCTCTCCTTGTGTTTCATTCCTCACTCTCTCCCCCTCCCTCCCCGTCTCGTCTCCCTTAACTGTTTCCATCTTTTCCCTTCTTTGTCTCTTCAGTCCGTATAGTATCCAGGTGCGTTCCTTCCTCCTGGCTCTTGTGTCAAGCTGCGTTTCTTAGTCTGCATCTTTGTGTTTCCTGTTTTACTTTGACAGCCCCGTCTCCGTGTTCAGGATGTTCAGTTTTTCTTCCTCCTGTCTCGTCTCACCTAATTTGTTCCTGCTGTGTTCCCCATGTGTTTCCACTTCCCTTGTCACCCTTCTGTGTATTTATTGTGTGAGTTTCCCCCTTGTTTATTTTTGGGTGGTCTGTGCTTCATGGGTCATGTTCAGGTATTCATGTTTAAGTGTTCCAGTGTTTTAGTTTTCCCAGTGTAGTCCAGTTAGTCTCCTGCTGCCTTTTGTTTTGTATCGCTCTCCAGCCTAAATAAAGACTCTGACATTCACAACCTCTAACTAAGTCAACAGCCACAAGGAGGTAGACTTATTGTTGCCAAAGTCTACAAGCAAGATATGCCTTCATGAATGTAAATACAGAAGGATTACAACAAGCCACAAACCACTGGTTACACTCGAGAACAGAAACATGTAAAAGAGCCTGATAAGATTCAGTGTTCTGAAAAACAAAATGTTTTTGGACAGATGAAACCATAGTTAATTTGAATGAGAATGATGGATGAATTGTGACGTGTGCAGGACTACACTCTGCTCAGATTCAGCCAAATACTGCAAAACTGATCAGATTAGCATCTGCACCAGGACAAACCAAAAGTCTTTAGATTACTTACTGTTCAAACATCCAGTCTAGTTAACTTTATTACCTCTTGCAAGGAGGTTATGTGTGTCATAATATCTGCATACGTGACAGCTCAAAAAGTTTTGAATTAATTCTGATAAAACTTTGTAGGGCTGTAGATTAACAATCCATTAAAATTTTCTTACGTCCACCGAGGTCATCAAGGTCAGCGTACTTAGAAACTATGACTTTTACAAGTGTGGTGTGTGTTATCAACACATATAAAGTGACGTATCAAGATTTACATTATGTCAAAATTGACCTCTGACCTCACCCCAACCGGTTGCAGCAGATGGCCCCGCCCCTCCCTGAGTCTGGTTCTGCCGGAGGTTTCTTCCTGTTAAAAAGGACTTTTTCCTTCCCACTGTCGCCAAAGTGCTTGCTCATAGGGGGTCATATGATTGTTGGGTTTTTCTCTGTATGTATTATTGTAGGGTCTACCTTATAATATAAAGTGCCTTGAGGCGACTGATGTTGTGATTTGGATTCTGTATAAATAAAATTGAATTGAATTGAACTGAATGCTTCAAAGTCAGTAGACTGAAGGTCAAATAATGGTATATAGAGCTATTTAAAACTATGCTTTTTCAGATATCAGTTTAAAATCACTCACTCTTTTATGTCTTTACGAGGTGAGACCCCCACTCATATCATCGAGCTTCTTCACCCTTGCTCTCCAAACTGGATCCTTAGATCCACTGATGGTGGTCTGATGGCTATTCCAGAGACGCCCTTTCCAAACCCTAGCACCAATACTGTGAACCAGTTTACCTCCCACTCTACGCACCATGGACTCTGTGGCTTCTTTTAAAAAACAGTTGAAAACTCAAATATTTATGCAGGCGTTTGGGTAATGTTCTTGTGTAATATGTTGTTTTGTCTGATATGTTTTTATATTACCTGTAAACTACTCTGTCTTAAAAAGTGCTGTATAAATACATTTTACTTACTTACTTCTTACTGCTACTGTTTGTATTGACAACATATAGGCATATAGGGAAAAATACAGTATATATGTGGATTCTAAGTATCACGTTACCTTGAACCTCTGACCTCTCCTTTAAGGTCAAATAAGGTCAAACTTTCATAAATTTTCTTTTATCTTTAAAGCGATGCTAAAAGTCTAATGTGTTTGTTTATACTGCCAACATTCAGGAAATGATAGAGGTATATGGGGATTCTCAATATCACATTGTAGTTTGCATCCAGATATCATGTCGCATTTGACCTTTAACCTCACTTTTACATTTCACAGCTGACTCCAAAGGTGTGTTATGCCTTTAAAGAAAGTATTGTCAAGAGAAAGCGAAGCCGAGTTAGTTAGAAATACACTGTAGGATAACACCATATATAAACTCAAGTGTTTCATGTCCAGTTATTACAAATCAATACCTGTTATCGATTACCTGCTCCTACATAATGTTTGAGTAATCAAAGTAAACATCTGTCATGTAAAAGTAAATACTGCAGAGAGGGAGCTGCCTTAGAGAGGCTTGTGCTCTTGTTGTTATCATTATTGTCAGGGTTCATATAAAAAGCAGTAATATGAGGGACGCCAGCATCAGAGAAAGCAGAAACCTGCGGGTTAGCAGTCTGCTGCTCTAACATCTGGTCTGGTTAACTCGTTAATATAAGTTGACCATCCTAACACTGTAGGCTACAACCGGAATCTGGATCCCTGTGCATTACTCCCAGCTGCAGCATTAACTGGAGCACTTCCCCTTTAAGAAAGTGAACAGCGTGAAGCGGTGGAGGAGCTGGTCAGGAACTGGTCAGGAGCGGTCGGCAGTGAAGGAATCTCAAAACTTTTCCAAAACACAGTTTTACTGCTCCGTTACCTGCTCCAGTACACCCCCAGTTTACCGCCGAATATCACAACTGCGTCCCCGCCTTCTTACCGTGCCTGTCCGGGATGTAGTGGATGCAAGTGACCGCTTGGAAAAAAGGAAAGTTGGGAGAGGGAAAACTTGTGGAATGATGCCCGACCGACTGCATCCCTCCCTCCAAAGTTCAGCTAAGGTTGCTAACGTTAGCTAGCGAAGGAGCCAGCGTCGGCTAGCTGTTATGTGAAAGTTTGGATAAACTTTTCTCTGACTGGTAAAACACGTAGAAACACGGCATCTGTGATAGTGGAGGAAGCGTGTGGAGATCGAAGAGCTGTGACAGACTGAAAGCGTCCACCCCGGGTTTGTTATCATAGCCGGGGCTAGTGCAGCTAGCTGATACACAGCTAACTTTATTACAAGTTAACTAGAGTCGGTTAAGCCGCCGTGAGGCATGACAGGACACACCGCTCAGCTCCATCATGCAAACAGTAACAGTGCAGTACTTTAACGCTTCAGGAAGCTGTGTTCAGACCTGCTGAGTGGTATCCTTAGCTGTGCTTGAGGAGCGACAGCCATGGTTATCTTTGCATGTGAAGGCAGCTGGATGTACTGAGATCACAAAATGACTCTAATGCCTGTGGAGAGTTCTGGAAAGCAGTTTGGGTTTTAGAAATCTAACTTTTATTTGGATGCAGCTTTGTTCAAGCCACCTACAGCCAGTACTGTATTTTTACATTTTTGGTATTTGATGACATCCTTGCCTTCTTGTCAAGTCTTTCCGGGAGGCCTTCCTGCATTGTTATGAACATTGCTCATCATCTGCATCCAGAGGGCTCGGATCTGGGATAAAGTGGAGAGCAGCCATCATGAAGGTGACAGTAACATTTGGGCAGACAGGTGTGGTGGTGCCATGCAAGGAGGGATGGACCGTGAGGGACCTCATCCAGCAAGCCACGCAGAGATACAGAAAACTCCTGGAGCAGGTACTGTGGAGAAGTTTGCAAAGCACCTGTCTGTCTTTACAATTACGCCTGATAGCAGTCTTGGCACGAGAAGTGACTGTTTTATTCAACACTTGCACACATTAAACGCAGCACATCTTTATACTGTGACTGTGGCAAAAATCTTAGCTGCAGAAAAATATGTTTTTGTCAGTGATATCCCATAGAGCGAGCGCTCTGCTTGGGAAAAATGAACAAAAAGCACGAACAAATGCTGCCTTATCTCTCTCCGAGTCCATCTCACCCTTGAGCTGTCAGTTAGCTCCATTATTTATTGTAAGAAGTAGTTCTGTAATAATGTGTTAAGATTTTCATGAACTCGGAGACAGATAAGTTTTTATGAAACAGCACTTTCATAACATTTGAGGTTTTCCCCCTGAAGTCATGAAAGAATAATCGAGAGCTCAGTCATTTTTATATCATGAAAGGACCATATGATTTTCACATCTAAAAGTCTTGGGAAATTAGACAAAGCCATGGAGGTCCAGTTTTCCATAATTGCTGTATAAAAAATTAAAAGCATATCTGATATGAATTGTGATGGTCCAGACAGGAGCAGGCGAGAGTCATTTCCAATTTAGTTGTGAGTGTAAAATGCAAATGACTCCGTCTTGTGATTCCTTTATGACTGCTGTTGATTCCCGGCGCTGCTCTCAGGGCAGGAACCCCATGACCCCCATCACACAACCAAATCTTCTCAGTGACTTGCTTCATATTGGGTCCATTATTCAAAAGGCACAGCAGTCATATGGATGGATCGTCTCAGCTGTGATTGAGGGAGAGATGTCGAAGGTGTGTGTGTGGGTTTATATGAGAGAGTGCTAGAGATGCCGTCCTGTGTTTTTTTTTTTTTTTTTTTTTTTTTTTTTTTTTTTTGCTCCCTGGACCTTTTTTCCTTTTTAATCTGCTTCCACCTGTCCGTATATTACCCCTCACTGCACAACCCTCCTGTGTGTTTTGCCCCCTTCATCATATTTATCATTCTTATCTTTTACACAAGTAAATCTCCTGTTCACCTTGTATATTGCTGTGCACGTAGCTTGAGCCGTCGCGTCCCTTTCGTTTAAACTGTTCTTCCTCATTGAACACTTCCTCCCTCACATGCAGCTCTTCTTTAGAAGATAGCCCCATTCCAGCTAGAACTAGAAGGGTATGGATAGAGGAACTGTCACCATCTTCAGCTCAGAAAATGGAAGCTATGATGATGACTACCTCTAGAAGTAAATGTGTCTGAAGAAAAGATTCATGCGGGTACATGCCTTGAATAAATCAAAGAAAAGGGCCTATTTTCATTTTCACAGTAAAGATCAGTTTACACTGTTTTGACTGTAGTTTGTTTGCTCTTAAGCGTGATGTATGGTACTGTCTCGAATCCCCGCTGTAGCGAGTGATGTTGTTGTGTCTCCATTAGCTCTGCTATCACGAGTCTGATTGAGCCGATCATGCTGGAATTAGAGTCAATAAATCTTAGGCAACAGTTCACTGAAGAACTGACTCTCAAGTCTCCTTTTAGTAGCTCTGACTTTGTTTTAATAATAATACAGTTATTTGCTTTATAAAGGCATCATCCTTGTGGAAGGATGCTGTGTTTCTCAGACCTGACACAGCAGTTGAGGTCTGCTTTGCTGTAGTTACATATCGGGGAAGGTGGACTGCAGGCTACAGCATAGATCTAACGCGGTGCTATGAAGCTAGAGCAGGAACATCTGAGGTGTGCTGAGATGTGAGTGCCTCCCTGCTCTGCTGCTTTGGTCTGTTAGTGTTTAAAGTCTTTGTTTGGTGCATGTGTCAATGAAATTCTTTGCTAAGAACATGCTCACTCTGTGTGTTTTGGCCTGCTCTTCTCTTCTTCCTCTGTTTTCTTTCCCTTTTCCCGCTGTCTCCCACACCTTTGTCAGCAAGTCTCAGTCTCTCCTCCTCTTTCCACCTTCGCGCTGCACTTTGTACTCCTCAAATGGTTTTAGCCATTTTTCCTCTTAATCATTTTCACAGTAATTGTCCTGTTGTTTGTCTTCATTTTTTCAACCCTCCCTTTCAGAACTTTTGACATCAGACTCCAGTTCTGCTTCTTGGGGGGTGTGAATTTGAAGTCTCCTTCTTCTTCCTAAGTATTTTCTCTGTGTGTGTTTTTCTGACTTTCTTGTTGTCACTCAGTCATTTTTCTGCAACACTAATCTCTTGTAGCTGTATAATTATGGCTGTTAGCGTGTTTCGGGATTAAAAATCTAGGATATCTGTGTGTGTTGTACAGCAGTCCAGTCCCTAATCCTCCCTCCCAGTGCCAGGCAAATCATATTTTTATGTCACAGAGACTGGTAGCATTCTCTCTTTCCCCTTCCTCCCTATCTGCTTCACTCTACTTAGAGAGTATGCTGCTTGGATTAAAAGCATTTTATTATCTTGTGTTTCTGCATGCACTGTAGCTAACTGATACTGGCAGTACTATTTATCAGCTGCTTTGTTAGGTGTTCCCACAGTGGTGCTTAAGAGGAGCTAATGCACAGCACAGACATTAGCGCTACATTTGAGCGATCTGAAAAAGAGTTGGGCTTCATGAAATGTAGTCTTAAGGTGAGCTTCTGAGAGGATTTAATCCTGTTTGTGGTCATTTTAGTTTTACATTCATCTCTGAATTAAAACTCGTATTGGTTTAACCCACAGGGTGCACCCAGAGAGGATGGAAGAAACAAAAGGCTTTGATATGGCTGCTTTTTATATGAAACTACTGTTATTTACTGATACATTAAAGGTTTTTTTCTAACTTTTTCTAATTCGTTTAAAGCTCTTTTTAAAGATAAGGCAGGTCTCGCATCACTAAGTACCTAATTTAGCTTGGTTAACACGTTTTTGGATGTGGCTTTAGAACTCGTTCACCACACTGATGCTAAGCCGTAAATTCTGTTTTTATTATTATTTTGGGGGCTTTTATTAGTTTTTTTTAGTGAAGAGAAGGAGAGTGGGGAAGACATGCTGCAAACGGCGTCGGGTCAGAATCAAGCCTGGGTTGCTGCGATTGGTCTTGTGGTCTGTTCAATCACAGAACTAAACCAGCACCCTGTAAATGCATAGTTTCGCAAAATGAGTAAAGAAAAGCACCGAATGAAGGGCATTAGATAAAAAACACTGTGTGGAACCCTCACGTTATAATTACAGGAGCTGCTCGGTCATCGTGAACCATCTCATAAAGCTCCTGGTGCACAGACTTTGTGCTGATGATAATACCAGAAGATGTTTGAACACAGCTGATCTTGAATATTTGGAAGGGGTGAAAACTCACAGACTGACTTGTTACAGTAACAGACTTGAAACTGCTGAGCTCGAATGAGGCTGCTTTTGAAAGCTGACTGATATTACACACCTGTGGCAACGGGACTGAAAACAACAGACACCTTATATTAAGAAGTGTGAACCGGTTCTTTTATCCCTATAGTGTAGATGCATTGTTTATCATGTGTTTAGTGAATAGTTTTCCCCCCTTTCTTTCTGGCCTGATCTGTTTGCTGTTTGTTGCCCACTTCCTGATTTCTTTGTTTTTTGCACCTAAATGTTTCTGAGCTTCAAATAAATTTTAATAATAGACAACAACAATCTGAGTAAATACAAAATGCGGTATTTAAACAATAACACACCTGCCCCGTGTGAAAAACCAATTTCCCCCTAAACCTAATAACTGGTTGTGTCGCTCTTGGCAGGAGGACACACAGTTATGTGTTTATGAGTCTTTCACATTGTTGTGGAGGAATTCTGCTCCACTGTCCTTTACAGAACTGTTGTAATTCTGCCACATTGGAGGGTTTTCCAGCATGAATGACCAGTTTGAGGTCATGCCAAAATATCTGAGTCTGATTTAAACCACTACAAAACAGCCCCAGACCATCACACCACCACCACCATGTTTGACTGTTGCTCTGATGTTCTTTTTATGAAATGCAGTATGTAATGGGACTCAAACCTTCCAGAAAGTTCAGCTTTTTTTCTCGTCAGTCCGCAGAATATTTTCCCAGAAGTTTTGTGGATCATCCAGATGTTTTGTTTTGTTTTTTTGGCAGATGTGAGACGAGCCTTGGTGTTCTTTTGGTCAGCATTGGTTTTCTCTTTGAACTCTCCAGTTTTGCCCAGTCTCTTTCTTATTGTTGAGTCATGAACTCTGACCTTGACTAAGGCAAGCGAGGCCTGCAGTTCTTTACATGTTGTTCTGGTTCTTCTGTGACCTCCTGGGTGAGTCGTTGACGCGCTCTTTGAGTAATTTTGGTAGGCCAGCCACTCCTGTGAAGCCTAAGACTGATGACAGCAAGACACTGACTTAGTTTATCAGGTGTTTCTTTAGATTGTGTCACGATGTGTTGATTTTTGAGATCTTTTAGTCTACTTTACTTTGTCAGACAGCTTCTATTTAAGTCATTTGTGCCAGTAATCGGGCGCGGCTGCTGAAATTGAACTGTGGTTAATCACAGTTGAATTGGGAGAAATTATTTCCCACACAGGGCAGGTAGGTTTGGATAACTTTATTCCCTTAAGAAGTGAAATCAGCGTTTAAAAAGAAAAAAAAAAGGTGTTTTGTATTTACTCTGATTATCTTTGTGTAATATTAAAAATTGTTTGAGCTGAAACATTTAAGTGTGACAAATACGCAAAAAGAAAGAAAGAAATCAGGAGGGGGAACCGTACACATTCTCATGATGGCGTCCCTTCTGTAAAATCAAGTGAGGTTTGATTATGTCTTTTTTAAAAGTGCCAGTGTATGCCTAGTAAGTATTTTTACCATTCAAATAGTATCCATTTATTATAGTTAAAACATTTTTCGTAGACTTAGGGCAGTGTGAATGTATCTGATCCTGACAGTACTGGTTAACTGTAGCACGCCTTTAGGACACTCATGTAGATAAAGTGTAAATCCAGTTAGCTTTTAAGAGAAAAGCACAGATTAGTCAATTAGTCTGTAAGTTTTTATTCAGCAGATATCATTAGATTAACTGTCATCCACTTCACTCAATATATCAGTGATCTAAGAGCACTGTGATCTTTAATTATTTATCAGAGCAAACAAGCCTGCTGACAGCTAGAGCATAATATAGAGCTATCACTGTTGATGGATGATCATAGAGGGCTAGCGCAAATTATTGAATGGAAGCACCGAGCATGACTGTATCAAGTGGAAAAAATGGTGATATGCAGGGTTTTTGTAGAGCGTTGGCTGTGAGGAGATTAATAAACCATCTGAAGAAATCAGAACAAAAGCATTTGAAGATAGCAGAGAGAAGAGGAAGAGGGTGGGATGAAGGCGGAGGTTGTTTTTTGTGGAGAGTTGCCAGAAAGTTATCAGCCTAATTGCCTTTGGCCAAACAGACACGTGTGCGACTGTGTGTTTATGAGTCCCAGTACAAGTGAAATGCAGGTGGTGTTGCCTGTATAATCCAGAAAAATGACACTCAGCATTCTGTAATCATGTCAGAGTTTCAAAATAAAAAGCAGATCCCCACCATGGGAAAAGTACCTTTATTGTTTCGTTTATTAGAAACACAGGTTCCACGTTTAATGCCAATACACAGATCCTGCACAGGAGAGACCAGTTTTCTTTAACTGTACAGCCAGAATGCATGAATGGGACTTTATCTAGAAAACACTGATATGAAATTTCAGACCTTTAGGGCAAACTTTACTGGAGATTGCAGCTTTATTTTGTGTCTCTAAACCCTCTATAATATCTCCATTGCAATGGCCGAATTATGCGAATTGGTTTAAATAATTTCTGTGACATTGGAAATCATAATGAAACATTTTGAGTCCTCTAAATCCTTTCACCATTATTCCAAACACCGATGCCGTGCTTCTCTTGCTGCTAATTATACCAGGGCAATAATGGGCACAAGCAGGCTGTCCTTGTCCTACTAAAACAGAGACAGTGTTCGGACACTCGCATTTTGGAGGCCAAACAAATATTATGGACAACGCTGACCGGCTTTTCATATTGAGAGAAGTTTTCTTTTTATTTTCTGAACAAAGTGGGCAAACAGTGAACAATGAAATTTAATCAGTAATATTTGAACCTTGGTATAATTTACAAAGAATAAAACAAACAAAAATATTAATAACCGTTCCTTTGATCTGTGGACCCCCGTGCGGTCTGTGGATAATAACACATGATTGGACACTTCAAAGGTTCAGAGCTGTCACTGGGTTTTTTTGTCTTTTATATACCCTGCTCATCGTAGATTGATAGCAACAAATTCTTCTTGCACAACTTCACCTACTTCCATGGAGAAGACAAAGATCTGATGATCACTTACAGTAATAGGGATCACTTACACTTAATAAAGCTGTTCCCTATTACTTTTAAGTGTTGCTGGAGTCTTCACGTCATGTAAAATGAAGTAAACAGTTGAATTATAAAGAATCTAACCAATGCGAGCATGTGTAGTAATGGGAAAAAGGGAAAAAAAAAAAAAAACATCGTTATGTGAAACTTTCAAATGCTTTGAACTGGCTACAACAGGTCGCAGGTGGCTGTTAAAAGGTTAAGCCTATAACACTGAGGTCCTGGTGTTCTCTTTGCTTTTAAAGCCTGTGCTGTCCTGCCAAGATCTGAATGGTTTTCTAAGGTCTTCCAAGTTAAGACTGCAGATGGCTGTGAGTCAGCAATGTACAGGTTTCTAGCACAACCTGGCTTACTACCAGGGGGGCACGGAGGACAAAGAAGGGGAACAAAGTCTTCTAATATACAGAACAACTTTATTGGCTGACTGATGTGTATACAGTAATACATTAATGTAGTAAACTAGTTCTACAAAGTAAAAGTTCTAAGGATATGGGTCTGGGAAAGCATTCAAAAGGATTTTCAAATTACTTGAACAACTGTAACTGAGTGGACACTTTGTAGAGGATGGTCTAGCAAATTCACTGTGAGAGCAGTTAGCTGCAAACAGCATATGGACGTCTCTGTTTGAGCACTCAAAGCAGAAATGAGTCTCCAAAAAAGGAGATCTGGATCTGCAGGAAACTTTGCAGCTGTTGGTGTCATAGCGGTTGGATGTAAAGGCAAAAATCATTTTCAAAAACTGGACCTGCACCGGGTGTGTGTCAGAAATAAAAACGTCCAAAATATAGGTTGCAAATAAACGTGTAGGATCAGCAAATGCTCCTGTGCTGTATCTCATTGTACAACTATATAGTGACAATAAAGGCATTCTATTCGATTCTATTCTAAAATCAGTTTCAGGCTGACACGGTGAAACTAAAATAATACATGAACCATTACTTGCTTTCATTGCTTGTCTAAATGTATAAAACATAAATAAATAAAAGAAACAACCACGTGACTGCACATATTTGGACCAAGATAAGAAATCTAAGGTATAGATGAAGCCAGATGATACATATATTATGCTTTAAAAGCTGAAATCAGTTGGGTTTGTGGGCTGGTGGTGTTTTTACACTATTCCTGTGTATACACTTGTGCATATGGATTTCCAGGTGGATGTGTATGGAAGGGTTCTTGCCAGTGTGGGTGCACAGTGTAGTTTCATTAGTCGGGATAGGAATGCTGATGAGGCGTGGCCAAACAAGCTGATAAAATCGTACAAACATTCTGGCCCCATGCCACGGCATAGGCAATTATTTCTGAGGGCGAGGGAGAGGCCGGGAGGAGACACGTGCCTCCTCCTCTGTAGACAAACCACAGGAATGTGTTTATTGAGCCTGACTTTTTAGAAAGGACTCGGAAAGGTTTGTTTGAACGCACTGTTCGAGTTGGTGTAACCAAACCATGAATTTTTCTATACAACGTGACAATAAATGTATCTTTGCTTAATTGGATGATTGAAAAGTGAGCTTGTGCCCATCTTAAGTGCGGAATGCTGTTGCAGGGTCACAAGGCAGGTCGGGGGGTGATTCAGTTTAGATTGTTTATTTTGCTATTAGTCACTGCCTTTACAGAATTATCGATAATAAAATGATATAATACATACATACATTTCCTTCTTGACGTCTGTGATGATTTCAGACCTCTCAGTTCTGGATAAGGATCTGAATGTGGGCGAGTATTCAGCTGAAGCTGTGGTGTGGATGTTGCACTGCGTGACTCTTCAATCACACCTCTGTGGTTTATCGAGGTCCACTCATTTGCACGACCTTCAGTTTGAGAGCAGCGTGCATACCAGACTCGTTTGCTAAGCAGCAGACTAAAAAGGCGTACTGTTCAGAGATAAGAATGGGAGCGATGGTACAGAGTGTTTTCACTCAGGAGGGAATTTACTCCAACCTATTAATCATTTCCACATCATGTCACGAGAATCAAATATCCCAAATTACCCAAGATTATCTGAAATAGACTCAGGCAAAACACTGCATTAAGTGCTAATCCCCCTGATTTTTGGATTTGATCGCCGTGTTTACAACTCTTATCTTTAAACTTATATCTGCCAGTCTCTCTGGGTTTAAAAACCGCTAGAGTTGGAGGGACAGGATTTGGTGCTGACACTTTATCAGATTAGACGAGTGTGCTCACGGCTTATCTCTCAGAATCTTCATCTCTCGTCGGTACAGCTGTACGGCTTGCCTACTGTAACAGAGAAAGCCAAACAGGCGTTGATGACCTCATAGCAGCAGCAGGTCGCCGAAGGAACGAGGCTGTTTTCACTGTGTGTTTCTCATTGTGTTTCCAGGTTACAGGGATATGCTAGAAATGAAAAAAATGGGGGTGTAGTACGTGTTTCCCACTTGTTGTAGTGATTAGTCTGCTGATTAGTTTCGTGAACAATTAGTTGAAATTAAAAAGGTTCTGATCCACTGAATATGTAACAATGTAACTTGGAGAAAGACGGCATGGTGCGTGTCATCATGTGACCAGGAAACAATTTTAGCTATTTGACATCACACACAAGTCATTTCAGTCTCTTCAGAAACCACTGAAATGATTCTGTATCTAATTAGAATCAGCTGATTAATGTCAGATTTATGGTTGGGTGTATTTCATCTTTGACCTGATGTGGTACTTTCTCAGTACTTTACATGTTCTGAAATAATAAATTCTAATTTGCAAATAAGTCTTTACTAGTCAGGTTAAATATCATCTGACTCTAGTCACATGATTATTTGTTAATATTCAGTGTTAATGTGGCAGTCTTCCTTTTTTGCACCTTTTCACAAAGTTTAATGATATTTGTCTTTGTACCGTTTGTGTAATCCTGCTGGCAAACAGACAAACTACACTGTAAATCTGTTTGTGCACAGGATCTTTGCTTGCTCAAAGATTTACAGACCGTGTTCTGTGAAAATCAAGTTTTCCACCTTCGAAACATCAATTTGCTGAATCCAAGTAGACACACGAGCAAAATAAGCTGTCAGTGTCAGACTAACCATTTCTGCCTTGGTAGTAAAAAATAGTTAGTAGACGTTGGTGGGGGTATATTTAATATGAGCTAACTTGGCAGGTCAGGTGGTTGAGAACAAAATTTAGCTACCAGAGCGGTGAGTGAGCGTTGGAACATTTGGAGGCTGCGTAACTTTAATTAACAGAGTTTTTTTTAAGGGCTTAATCGATAATAACTTAAAGATGATGGATTTGGGTTTTCAGCAATAAACGCTTAAAAACCCATCTGTGCTAGTTTGTTGTAATTTGATGAATGACTCGTTGAGCTTTAATAGATTAGTTACAATTATAGGCGGAGTATAAGGGCTTCTGTGTGAATTGTACTTGGGTGGTGTGGATCAGCCCACACACTGAGAGCAGGCCCGGCTTAGTTTTCTGATGTGAGGAAGTAGAATACAAGCTGAACTCATCACGCCTATTTCTCGAGGTACGATTGCTCGTGTGGCGTCCCGGTGTTTGTGTGACGATGACTGATTGAGGGCTGGACATTAGAACTAATAAACAAAATTTAAAGCGCAGGCAGTTACACAAACACACGCACTCAGTGTGTGTCCTTGAGTTAACATTTTCCAAAGCCTTGATTGGTAGTGCTCAAGGGGAAAGAAGAAAATAAAAGCGAGTATTTGAAAATCTCTCTCTCATGCATCTGCACTGGGTCTCAGCCAAGTCATTGTTACAGCGGAGTCATACTATAAATTCCAGCTGGAAGGAAGGGAGGAAGAGTTACAGACAATAGAAGAGCATAAATGGTCTCAGTGTCGGAGCTTTGTGCAACAAAGATTGTTGAATAGCCATTGAAATGGCGTGTTTTGTAATTGGACGTGTAGAAAACGTGTGCACATGTACCTTTTTTAATTATTACAGTGTACACAGTCGACACTGATAGAAAGAAATGTTGCCCTTGCAGTGATACCCGTGGACACAATGGCTCATCTGATCTCGAAATCTTTCTAATGCGAGTTTTTGAAAAACATTAACGAGCATCTGACCCTGAAAGAGTGATTTACTGGAGCACCACCCTGTAGTGTTTGGAGTCGCACCTTTCCTTAGGCTGCGTGTGATTTGTCTTGAGTATGTGTGTGCATGCTTGTGTGTTGTCTCAATATGTTGTTCAACAACCAGCTCTATGCAGTCAGCTGTCCAGTACAGTTTCAAAGTCATTAATCACAGGCCCAACACGGCGGAGAAAGGGAGCGAGGAGGGAGAGAGAATGGGCCCAGCTAGAGCTGTAATCTGTACAAGGCACCTCGGGGAAGACGTGAGAGATGTGTGGAGCAAAGAAACAAAGGTGAGGCCAAAGTTGAGGGGAAGGGGAGTCGGAGAGCGAGGGCTTTAGAAATGAGGAGTTGGTGTGCAGTAGATTCTTGTAGGTGTCCATCAAAGAATTACAATAATTTTCATTTATTACTATGTTAATGTGAAACTTATTGGTCGCTGTGTGAAATTAAAGAGCCTCTCTCCATTGTTCTGTGTTTGAATTTGGAAAACTGAGGGTTTTTATTATAGGAAGCAGATGGTCAACAGTGCCTTTCTAGTCTTTTTGACCAATGTGTGATTCCAATACAAGCCACATTCATGTATCCGTGCTGTTATGTATTAATTAATGCCTACGGTGCAGACAACACCACTGGTGTTTGAATCCAGTTCACGTTTATTTATAGAGCACCAAATGCACAGGTTCAGACGAACTGGGATCATTTCCGATATTTAAAACAATTAGTGTGAGAACTTTCATTTATTTGGAATCTTCAAGTTGCAGAAGTGAGAAATACGTGAGAAATAAAACGCATTATGATAAAAATATCAAAAAATTGCAGTTTAGAAATCAAGTTGGAATAAACGCATGATTACGATTTAAAGAGAACAAAAAACACATTTTTTACAAATGTAAAAAAGATGAACATTTTCAGTGCAGTAATAGTGCAAGAAAGATAAAGTTGGTTTAACAAAAAGTAAATTTAATACAAATGCATTGGGAACAGAGAAGACTTGAGTTTTCCGGGACTTGGATTTGGACCTTGGAAACTGAACGCAGCTTCTCCATGTTTAGTTTTGACTGTGTGGGCTTCAATATGACCTTCCTCTGAAGATGGACGAGGGAGATCTCTCTTCTGGATTGACAAGAGAGACGATTCATCCTAACGTCTGCAGCACAGAGAGCACAACCTGTAACATCTCAGGCTTAATTCAGCTCCGGTTTAATATCAGATTTTGGCAGCTGTCCCTGAACAACTAAAGAAAAACATCCCTAAAGAAACGTAAGAATGCAACAGTGATGAACTCCAAGTCATTTCTGTGCTCTGTGATGTGTAATTTAACAGCAGTCCGTATCCTTCAGACTGAAGTGTGCCCATTTTAGGATTCTGACAGAAAATGTTGGATAGTTTTCCAGCATGTTGTGGTTAACAGTCCGACAATACCACGACTGAGACTCCACTGTCTGTGATGGCTAATGTCATTCCTGATGTGGAAAACAAAACAAGTGTTCTGTTAGAAATGTGTGCAGGTGTTAAAAAGCAGTTGTGGGGTTAGTTGATAAGTCTGTTCACAAGTCGCTGATTTGTGTCCTTTGTTGTAGGAAGGAGATTTCTTCATCCGGACGCACCATGTTGAATACTGTGATGGGGGGATTCTAGACCCCGACGACATACTCAGTGATCTGGTAGAAGACAAAGACAAGGTAAGTACATCCTCTGCAGAATATATTCTATTGTTTCTGTTTAAGTATGATTATGGGATTATACAGATTGCTGTATTTTTTTGGAACAGCTGACTGGTTTGAGTTTTTTATTTGATTTTAACCAAAAAACAGAAACCCTGCTTCTTAATTAATAACTCTGAAAAACAATATGTGAAGTTAGTTTTTGTGAGCTTTAACTGGAATAGCCTGTTTCCTGAATGACCAGCACAGCAGATTACACTGGCATGTGCAACTGACCACCCCAGACACGCACCAGGCAGCTATTGTTCTGTGCACGGTTACAAAATCACAGTATTTACTTTGGCCCATAAATATTTGCCACAATTTTTGTATATCTGCTTCTGTATACGATCGCTGTGGATTTAAAAACAAAATCCAATGAAATGCTATACTTCCTCTCTTGAGCTTCTCTCCACACCTTCAGTTGCTGTTGTGCATTCAGTTTTCCCTTCAGGTACTAAAAACTCTGCTCGGTCAGGTCCAGATCAGGTGGTCTTGTGTCATTTCACTGCCTTCAGAAACTCATGGGTGTCTCTTGCAGTTTACTTTGGGCTCTCATCCATTTGAACTGTGAAGTGCTGTGCGATCAGCTGTGTCTATCAGCAGTCAAACATTAATAACACTAGTGGCACAGTTGCACTGGCAGGCCATAACAAACGATTTTGCAGGATTGCACAGTTTGGTTTTAAATGTTTTCTGCCTAAGTCTGGCTTTCTTGTTGTTGTGTGTAACCAGTGGTTTGCACTTTGTGGTAAACTGTCTCTATTTACATTCATGAAGGTGCCTCTTGAATACAGACTGCCATCTCCTTCAGAGTGTTCTTGACTTGGTTAGAGGTTGGTAAAGCATTTTTCTTTCATAAAGGAAGCCTCCTGAAATCATCATCCACCTTAGTTGTGGTAATCTGGCCTCACCATAAAACTGCTTCAGTAAGCTGTCGAATTACTTTTGACCCTCTGAAACGAGCAGCTTCAAACAGTTAATACTTTTATACCTGAAAGTCTGCACTGCAATTTGTTTTTTGGAAATGTACAGATGTGTCATTGTCCAACCTGCCTTTAGGTCGACCTTCTGTATCCCTAAAGCTATAGAATACACTTTGGTTTGCGCAGTGCAACAGTGCATGGCAGTCCCGTGTATTTCTCTTCGCTCTTTGGTTTGATGCTAGGTCACGCGGAGAGCGAGTGTGTGCCAAATGCAAAAGCGAGTAACAGAATGCTGACTGCAGTTGATGCAACAGTTTTATGCTGATTACACAGAGAAGTAAGTGAGCACATGATACTGTGTGTCTGCTCAAAAGTGTTGCAAAGGCTGAAGTGGAGATCTTTGTCTTGTATATTGTGTGCCATTGTATGTGTGTGCAGAGTATTGAGCTGCAGTGGCATATAAGCCACTCCCTTGGATACAATAATGCCTCTTAAGCAAAACTCAGAGGTAAAGGTTTTAACTTGCCTTCAGCATCAGGCAGCATCATTAGTAATTCACGTTTGGAGACTTGAGGCAAACTTAATCCATATATTCCTGTTTATTCTTATTTTTCCCCTGAAGAATGTCATTTGTCATTTAACCCCTTTGGAAGCTGAAGTTTTTCATACTTTTTTTTAAAAGATCTGGCATTACACAGTGTGATCAATCCCATCCCCTACAGTAAGGACTGTTGGATAATTGCTCAGAGCCTTAAATGAATCCGGAGCCCTTCTCTTGGTGGCTCTGCACATTAAAACAGTGTCAACATGTTTTAATGAGCTTGTGTCCTATGGATAACTGAATTTTTCATTTAGGTCACTGCTAAAAATGTTGAAGAACCTGCTGGCTAGAAATTGTACAGATACAGTGCGTTTCCCTGTCCTTGGATCCTACTGTATGCCTTTAAGCATGTATAAATACTGCAGGATTTGTTGGAAATTCACCGAACTAATTAAGAACAAAGTTGCTGTAGTTAGCAATTTCTCTCGAGGCTGTAAGAATCTGTGGGAAGAACTGCTCTTAATTTAAGACTCAGGCTTTTGTGCCTCTGTTCATGTCAAAACAATCACTTATTTTACATTTAAAAGGGTAGTTTTGTTTTTGAGAATCTAGCTATAGCTAAAGGTTTTTAGCTTGATTGGTCAGTGTGCATGCCAACAGCTTTGGTGCATGGTTACATGCATGAAGTGGCCCAAGACTGACCTGAAGAAATGTTACTCGTGACTGTGTCTGTTACTAAGAATTGATATTCACACATGACATTTTAGAATTTCATGAAGCCTGGATTGTTCCTCCATCCTGAGTGAAACGTCCTGATGAGCTCTTGTGTGAAAATGGTGCGGTTACATGACACACCGAGCCGCAGCGCACGGCCGCATGACTCAATGACAGGAGCAATAAAAGAGTCCGGAAAGCAGCAACTGACCTAGAAGATTATTGTTCTGAGAGCCTGTTGCCATGGTTTTGGTGAGATTTGCAGTCCATCATGCACTGGTCCTGCTTTTGCCTACTTGTTTGTGGTGCTTAATGTGCCGGTGTTACAGTGTGGAGTTCTGTGATGATTAGTTCCTCTACGTTAGAAATAGCTGTGATGGTGTGTCTTCGATTTTGTCTAGACCATAGCACCCGAGCACCTGTTTCCTGAGAGAGCTCAGGGTTACAGCAGTTTCAATGTTGTCTTTCATTCTGCAGTTAGAGAGAAGCATTGAGTTAATGGTTGATATCATTTACTGAAAGTAAATGAATGTCTTGGTGACGGCGATCCCTAAAGATGCACAATACATCTGACGACTGTGTTGTATTTTTATTCAGCATGTCCCTCGATGCTCTCTTCTCTCATATTCGCTCAAATAGGATAGCAACGCTTGTAGGTAACATACTTCGAATGCAGTGAAACTGCCAAAGACATATTTTAGGGCATCAAATACGACAGCAAAACGCATCAAAACGTAAAGTATTAAAGCGCGCGATTTCTAGAAAATATATATTTCAGAGCTGAGATGAAAACAGTGCAACACACTAATGCCCCCAAAACACACATATGGTACACATACACACAGACACGCAAACAAATAAACTGTACAGAATCCTACTCGGCGATACACACTCCTGAGCACCAGAGATTGCATATGAAATGAAAGTGTGAAATATTCATTGGATTCTGAAGCGAGGCTGTCATAGTATTACTGAGCTGAGATGAATAAATGGCTCCTAATCCCAGATGAGTGTTTTACTGTAGGCAGACTCAGACTGCCTGGCTTTAGGTTTAAAACCACAAAGAAAATAAAAGATATTTGAGGTCTGCTGAAGAAAGAGGTCAGGAGTACAGTTTAAAAAAAAAAAAAAAATGGCTGAAATATACTCAGATACTGTTTCCCTCCTAAATCGCCACCGTATCGTGATTGCAAACGCCTCCACCGCAGTGATGGCGTCTGGGGTTGATGAATCTTTAGGATTATCAAACGTCACCTCTGTGGTGAGAAAGGAGCCTGAGCGAGTGTTTGTGGTCAAGAGGAACTCTCTAGATATGGTCGGCACATCTGTCCAGCTTTTAAGGCTCAGTCTGCAAGCGTGCTACAACTGAGTGTAATTCATTTAGCATTATTTTCCTCCCAACCCAAGTATCTGGAAATAAAATGCCTGACGGTATTTATCTGGCTTAATTAGGTGTACTGAACCATCACAATTTTATGACAAAACAAACGCCGTATACTGAACATTGTAGGAGGAATATAGAGTAGCGGTTCGGTCTAATTTACAAAAAGAAACTCAGCCTACAAGTTAATGCTGCTGCTGTGTTTGGATACAGATGACACGTTATCTTTGCATTAACATAGAAAATATTTTACTGCTGTATTTTTTCATTATTCTACAGCTTGATAGAGGACAGTCTCGTTTACATGGTGCTCCCCCAGGATCCACCTCTTAGGAAAATTATACTATACCAGATAAAATAAATGATCTGTGATGTGGGCTAACTGTTGTGCATTGTTGGTAAATGTACCTTTAGTCCCCCCATCCAACACCCTCTCACTCCAGCCTTTTTTCTCCATTACCCTAATGCCTCCCCTGCACGTTGTTTTTCAAGCACACTCACAGCTTTGTGCCAAAGGAAATGAAAAGTAAGCAGAAAATATGGATTCCCATCAGCATTTTCTATGTTGCTGGAAGTGTAATTCCTAATGTATTTTTTCCATCTCGGAGGTATGCAGAAACAGACTTACATGGCCTAGGGTGTGTTTAAAAGGTTAGCTGGTAATGGATGGATGGGGGAGAAACACTGTTGCCTCATATGATATTGATGTTTGTTCTGGGACATTAATGTCACGTACACTTGGTGAATGCACACACACTCTACATTTAGCTTCCCTGACAAATAAGATTTAAGATCAGAGAAACCACTCCCCACACCCTGAAACACACATCCTATCATGCTTATTATTGTGTCTTTTATAATGGATCCCCATTCAAACCCCCTCATGAGCGTGTACCCTTTTACCCTATCAAAACAGAAAGGAGGATATTTATTACACAGACGGCTAGCACTCTAAATATCTGCAGATGTTATAACAAAGGATGTCGTATAATTTTGCAAGCTGATAAATCGACTGCTCGCGTTCATAACATATGCACATATATGAAGGGCGCTCAGTTAATATATGTTGACTGTCAGTGTAGATTGATATATGTGTCAGCGTTGTGCAATTTACCAATGAGGCCGTAGCCCCATCAAATATAACTCACAGTCTGGCTGCTGGTTGATATCTGAGGTCCTAAGGAAAGAAGAGGTTTACGGCCATTCCACCCTTCTCAAGGACTGCGGGATACACCTGTCAATGCTCACACAAGACAACTCGTCAGTGATCACTATATAATGGCGAATGTCTGGCTGCATAAAGAAATGACACCTGAGTCATCTATAGCGGTCAGGAGGAACATTTTATGACTCGTATAACCTTTTGAAGGACTAAGAGGAGCAAATATGCACACAACCTAAAGACATATGGACACAGCCTGGCATTAATCTGTATTTAGCACTTCTAGATGAACCGTTGTACCACGGTGTGGACCAGCTGGAGTCCTTTATGTTGGCAAACCACAAGTCAGTTAAAACTGGAGGCTTGTTTTCCAGTTTGGTGCTACAGTGTCGTCATGCTGGATGACAAAGACTTGGGCCTGTAAGCAGGTTGCATTCATTGTTTTAAGGTCATGTTATATAAAGAATCCATCTCATGTTTGCACATAGAAGAGAGGGGCGGATACAGGCTAAGGATTCACTTGGCTTCATCATGCTAAACCTCTTTTCTGTTGTATTTTATGATTTAGTATAGCTAGAAAGATAATTTAATTTTACTGAAGAAACTGTTTTATTTCCTGAAGACTTTAAATGATTAGGCTGTAAAAAAAACATAAAAATGGTGCCCAGTAAATGACACTTGTGCAGCGTGTGAAGGCAATAATCGGCAATGCTTTCTTTAGTGGAAGGTCAATATTATTCTCACCAGCAGCCAGTTTATGTGGGGGGCTGAGGGGGCAAAGGTTGCTTAAGCACTGTTTTTGTGTGTGTAGTTGGCCTTTTGGTTCATTCACTTAACCTTTGAAAGCCGACATCAGACTTGGGAAGAGAAATATATTTGAACTTGGCTGTCCTCACAGATGTGTTGATAAATATGATTAGGACGGGCTGGAAGTGATAGAAGAAAGGTCCATATTTGAACACTTTAGCTTTAACACTTCATCCAGCTCAGTAGGTCTAATGATATTCCACATATCCAACATAATTTGTGAGATTCAAGACGTGGTACCAGTACAGATACCTTTACCAGATATATTATTTTCACTAGTTAAGAACATCTAACCAATCTATAATCAAAGCAAAGTCAGTGATGCAGGCTCAGGAAAATGTCAATGTGAAACACATTTGTGGAGTAGAAAAGGCTTTCATTAGATGAACCTGGGGTCAAGCCCAGCAGCCCTGCTGGCTCGAGATAACAGAGCAGCCACTCGCAGACCAAATCTGATGAGCGATAACTCTCTGCTGTATGTGGAGGCTTTTTACAGAGGGGCACAGAGAGGTGACACTTGAAACCCAGATGCTGAATACCCTAAAAAATAAAACTGGTCTTAGCTAAACTCAAGTTAAAACCAGAACAAATCAAATCACAGAAATGGGGAATTAATTCTTCAGTAAATTCAAATTAAAAGTTAGTGGAGAAACAATTCCTGCAAGACTTCCTGCTGCTGGCATAGTTGCAAAAATCATCATTAATTAGTGCCTAACACAATAATAATGGGATCATTAAGCTGAAGACAGAGGTGCAATATGAACAATGAGGTTTGTTGCACGTCTGTCTGCTTGTTTTAAGCATCAAGTTTTTGTTGCGCTGTATGGGATTAAAACGCTGTCTGGACTGCGTCAGCGTCCGCCCACACAAATAACCGCTTCTCACTGTGTCATATCACACTGCACATTTTTTTTTTTTAATCCCTCTCAAGTCTGTTTTGATCGGGTTCACGGTTTAATTAATGTTGACACGTCGACCGACATGACACGCAAAGAGAAATTCACAAAACTACCTTAACGACACGATTCCAGGCAAATGCTGCCAGACTGTCTGGTGTCTATTGTCTTCATTATCTTGTCACAGCAGCACAAGCAGCTATGAATAATCACATTGCAACTACATCATCTTTACCAATCAATGCTTTAACTGTGGCTTTGTCTGTGATTTCAGAAAATGGGGCTGGAAGCCATTTCTGTCAGCACGTATATACTGCAAGGTCTTAATGTTCATGTCGTTTCTGATGAAAACTGTAGAGGAGGATTACAGGGCATTATGCATAATAACCTTTCCAGCAGGGTCATAATTGCCTTATTCTAACTGGCTTGTGTTTTCTTCCTCAAAATGAAAGAGCTAAGCTGACGAGAAGGGAAAAAGGAGGAGGGGAAAGGGAAGAGAGGGAGGCATGTGCAGCAGTGGGAAAGCTGGGGACGGGTTGATGAAGAAGAAAGTCACACCTGAAACGGTTTTCTACTTGCAGATCTTTGTAAATGTAAATTACAAGTAATAACAACAGTTATTAAACATAAACCTCTGAGTCCATCTGATTGCCTACAAGCATTTATCCTTTCTGCTCGTCTACCTCAGAGATGGCTCGGTCCATTATTCACTGCAGGCTTCAGAGACACACAGATGTGTGATGCGATAGATAACCTGGAGTTTCCTGATGTGAGGAGAAACACAACTGCATGTGAACTTTTTGAACCACGCTGAGCATTAAGGAGCCCCACAGCTAATTGCCTTATGAAAGTTAGACTAAATGATTTCTAATGATGAATGTCTAAACGATTATATTCCAGCCTCACTGTAAATGCTATTATGAGTCCACACAATCAATGATGACTGCAATCAATCTGCAAATAATGCAGCACATACATTAGCTCGGCCAAATTAGTGTGTGTGTGTGTGTGTGTGCGTGTGTGTGTGTGTGTGCGTGTGCGTGCGTGCAGCAGCCTCGCGTTATAATTTCTGTCTCGTAGCTGCTAAACGCACATTTTGATCTTAATTGACTCATTTGTATCAAGAACTTAAGTTTAGCAATTACAGTTTTAATGTTCTGATATACTGTGAGTTACAAGGGCACTGCGTAAACTGCAGACTGGATAAAAAATGATCACGTTATGGAGAGTTGATACTGTAGTTAGAGATGGTAGATGTTTTCATGGAAGTGTACAGAAGAAGTACGGAGCAGATCTTCTGGTTCTGCAGTGACCTTATGGCATGATTATAATTACAATCACTTATAAGCACAAATGCCTTCAGCAACAAATGCGTCCCCCGGAGGTGTCCCTCCCCGGGGGAAGGGGTAACTTCTTGTTTCTGATGCTTTTAAGATGCTCAGGGAAAAAGTGATCGTTACTGTCGAGTAAATCTGAAGGACCAAAACTGGTCAAATTTAGGTCACCAGTCTCATTACACTGAGATTTGTAAAAAGGACATTTGTGTCTGGGTGAATCGTGTTGTTTTGCACTGCTACAGATGCATTTTGCTCCGTTTTTATTGCTCTTTTCTGTGCACAGTGGATGTCGTGTGTATAACTCGGTATTGCTGTCTAGTGATTTTTTTTTTCTAATTATTTTTTAGTTGGACTGATTTTGACTGAAACTCACCATTCGCCAGTTTTAACCTTAATTTCGAGCAATGTGCCGATAACGTTACCTAAGAATCCTCAATATTTCACTTCCTCAGACTCGGGCACTTCCTCACTATTTGCTGATTCTGATGAGTTTTGACAGTCGGATGGAACTGCATTAAACTTTGGCCCGATGCATGTGTAGTTTCTTTATTAAGAACCATTTGAAGCCCATCTGTATGTCTCAAAGTCTGACTGCTTAATGCTGTTTCTTCTCATCAGCCGGCCAGACATAATATCCACCACACATCCTTCAGTCTTCATCAGCGTGTTCTGTGCTCGGGAGCTTTGGTTGTAATCAACATAAAATATTAGAAGCTTGGGCTGGTGGGGGCTAAATGACTCGAGAAGGGCAGGTGCCTTTCGGTTTAATTAAAGGCAGTCATTTTCAGGGGTCCCGAGGATATAACCCCAGGGCTGCATGAGAAAAATTCATTTTAAAATGATCAATCGGACTGAAAGAAACTTTCTTTATTTTTTCCTTCTTCGTGCAGAGTTTTTGTGTTGCACATGTGCAAGCAGGTCATTCTCAGGTGATGCTACTCACTGAGCATGCCCGGGGCGAGAGAGCAGCCACATGTACCTGCGCTGGTGACCAAAAATACAAAAACACAAAGGCAAAAAAATGGAAAGAGGTATGAAAAGTCACAGATTCTTTAGTAACAAAGTTGCAAAGTTGGCAACAACATGAACTGAAGCGTGTTAATCAGCTGTGAGTCAGACAGATGTCAGAGGCCTATGCTGAGATGGGAAAAGCATGGATCCACATTAAAAACAAAAACAAAAAGTCTTGAACTTTGTGACACCAAAGATGTACCCAGGAAATAAATCTCAGCCAATAATCCAAGTGTAGCTCAGGCGTCTTTTGATTTAAACAAATGTTAATAAATGTGATCAGTGCTGCTTGAAGCTCTATGTATTTATTATAAACTTTGTCTGTGGTCTCAGCAAATCATCTGTTAGAATGCAACACACACACACACACACACACACACACACACACACACACACACACACACACACACACACACCAAGAGCACTAATGACTAAAACAATCTTTGACATTGCACTGCTTCATATGTCACAAGCACATCCTGCTTCACTTGATCAAATGCACAGATGGGTAATACAATATCACTTGTTTTGAAATGGTCTGTAATGCCTCATTAGTTTGATTGCTTACAGCCTGTCACACACGATGGGCAGAAACAATAAAAGCAGAGCAGACAAAAAATTAAATGGCTGTTTTAATGTTTTAATTTAATGGTTTAATTTTAATATTGCTCATTTACGACAAGAGTGACGCGATTAGATCGTTTCACTTAGACACAGATACACGTGCACGCCGAAGGCTCCGCACGCAGATATACTAATGCGTATACACACACACACACACATGCACACGCAAACACTTTTGAAAAGCAGTGGAGTGGAATAATGGACAAGTCAACGGAGTAGTGGGCAGATTTTATCATTCACACTCTCTTAACCACCAGCCATCTGCTAAATGTATGCATTCTTATCGTTGTGTCTGTGTGAATGTGTACAAACGCACACGTGTGCACACGAGAGGCCGGATCAAACACTTTACTCGACGGTGCCGTCCAGTTCAAACACAACCGCGTGTCTTGCTTTGCAGTTACAAATCAATGGGTAAAACAGTACAAACGCCATGTGACTGTGTTGATGTGTGATTTAAAGCCAGGCCCTGTTTGCAGTACCTGAGGGGTTAATACTCCTGCAAACACTCGTGTGTGCTGTTGATTCTGCACTTTCTTTGCAGTGATTTTAGCTTAAATTTGCTCTTTACAACAGTCGGAAAACGAGATAAAAGGATGAAAATAAATTGCAAAGTAATTAAAATAAACTCCAGAGTCTACTACAATAGCTTTAAACATTACAATAAACTGCTGTTTTAAGATAGATTTAGCTTGGCCTCAATTTTTTCCAATTAATGGAAATTTTCCCAGCTAAAGGTCATTCAGGCTCGGCTCATGTATCATTATCTCTCTGTTACATTGAGAGGTTGCTCATTATGACAGGATAAAGAGGAGTTGGACAGTTGGATTTCCTTATAATGAACCTACATGCTTCCTCTCACATGTCTACTTTTTCCCAGCTCTTTGTGCTGCTTTTCAGCCTCTCCACAATTTGTCCTCATCATTTTTCTCTTTCACTCTTTCTCTGCCCAACACTACCTGTCAATATATGGTGTGGTCTCGAAAATACAGATTTTATCTCTGTTATTTCACTGATGCTTATTATGTATTTATCTTTCCTCGTCTCCTCTTGTTCTGCGTCTTTCTTTACCCCGTCCTGATTTTTCTAGCAGTATTTATGGAGCTTTGGTCCCCTCCCTTTCCTCTCACTCCCTTCCTTTCCCTTCGCCCCTTACCTCTTTCTTTCACCATTTCCTCTAATGAATCCAATCATTTTTAAGTCACACCTTAGTGTGCTAGCATGTGTGTGTGTGGACCCTTCATTTGTCAGAGGCACAGATTGGATCCAGGCCTGATACATATGTTGACCCTTAGCCAGGAACCAAGGGGGTTAATTGAGTAATGGTATTTGAGAGAGACAGAAAAATAGAGCGAGACTAGTGGGAAGGAGGACGAGAAAGAGACAGCTAGAAAGAGGGGATTAGGAGAGTGACAGTGAGACAGATAGGTGTAATTTGTAAGAGCATATGAATGAGAAGCAGACGGCTGAAGGAGGAGAGAGGGGTTAATTGTTAGAAGTGAATAAAAGGGAGACAGAGGGAGGCTGGTAATTAAAGAACTGTGGAGGAGAAAGTGAAATAAAGACAAATGTGGGGTTAATGGTAACCGTATGTGAGGTGGGCATGAGGTGACAGCAGGGGGCATCTTATCGGCAGGGTATGGAGGGTTGATTTTAAGTGATAGTGAAAGCATTAACAGAGCGATTGAAATGAAACAAGGCAGAGGGTTCAATTATTATGAGAATAAACAATGAAGCCTGTAATCTTCATGGACCTCGGCTCTTAATTAAGAAAACACAGCCACACCTGGGACCCACCTACAATAGACGGGCACATGGTACGGCATCAAATTGTGTGTGTTATGAAGTCTACCTCATTATGGATTCATTGTGATGATGAATTATCTTAATGAAGTGCCTGAATGTGGGTTTTGGAGAGATGGACTGGCTAAATGACCAAATAAATAAGAAAAGCTGCATCGTCTGATCTCAAGGCGGCTCTCTGCATCCTCTCGTCTCTGCTTACTGCTTTGACTTAAGGACATGCAGGGCAGCACATTGCTATTTTTCATAAGCTTTAGTTATTAAATCAAACTACTTGTCTAATAGTTAATGTTTTTCCTTTGGCTTGAACGTATTAAGGAATAGACATGCCAGTGAAATTAGACTGAAACTGTTTAATTTTTATTAGAAGCATTTAAATGTTGAATTTTAAGACTAAATGAATAAATAGAGGGTTTGGTGGGTTTAATCTTTAATTTTTTCACTTATCTTCAGTCCACTCCTTGTACCTGACCACGTAACGCTGGCTTATATCACTGAAGCATATAAAGGCATCTAACAGAAGGGATGAACCAGTGTTGTGTCTACATGTAACAAACTTGGCAAAGAACCAGTTTTAACTTGTGCCTTTAGGCTCTGTCTTACGAAAAGCCTTCCATATACATACATACATACATACATACATACATACATACATACATACATACATACATACATACATACATACATACATACATACATACATACATACATACATACATACATACATACATACATACATACATACATACATACATAGATACATACATAGATACATACATAGATAGATATAGATATCTATCTGTATATACACATATATATGTGTGTATATATATGTATGTATATAGTTTGTTTCCATTTCTCTAGTCGAATCTACCAAAAATACCAAAGATGACGCAGTTTAATGGCCATTTGTGCACCAAATGCCTGTTGGCTTAAAACTTGACATGAAGTGTGTCCTTACAAACACTGAGCAATCTCAACAAAGCAGATGAACTGTATCTGAAATAAATCGAGAGCTGACTCAGGACCTGAGAGGATCCGCATCACATGCTTCAGTTGATTCATCTACTGTTCACTGAAGCCTCATCAGAAATGGTCTCAGCGGAAGGGAGTCTGCAGCCATCTGTGAAACATGGTGGAGGCTGTGTCAATGATCCCAAACACCACCAGTGTAATAAAAACATGCCTCGATAGAAAAACACACCATGGAACACTATCAGTCATGGATTGGCCTCCCCAGAGTCTGGACTGGAGGTCTGGCAGGCGACCCACTCTGACTCCTGAGAAGCAGCTGTGGGATCATCTTGATAGAGGACGGAACAAAAGGCAGCTAGGCTGTAGTGAAGAACAAAATTTAACTCTCGGGCTTTTTATAATTGTGCAAACTCTGCTTTTGGATTATGCTCTATATTTCCATGTATGCTTTTACCAGTTTCAACAAATTGCTACCCCATTTTCTCAGCAGAATATAAAGAAATAACGGGTGACACAAGTACAGTTTAAAAATCTCTTACACAGAGTGTCTGCAGACCTGTCAGTCTCAATTTGTTCACCGTGGTTAGAGCACAACAGTGCAGACAGCATAATTTGCTGCTTGAACTAATAATTTAAAAGGTTCAGTTCACAGCGTTCCATGCCTTAGGGCTGTTTAAACATAATGTTTTTAATCTACCTGTGAGATGTCAGTGTACCTGAACACCGGGCTGGACTAAAATGTATACTCCCAGACTGGTTTTAGACTACTTTAATAATAAATATTGTTTGCTTTTGAACTAAAAAAGTTTAATAATAATAATAATAATAATAATAATAATAATAATAATAATAATAATAATAATAATAATAATAATAATAAATTATTATTATTATTATTATTATTATTATTATTATTATTATTATTTACAGTTGGTCAAATCAAATATAAAACAGTGCTGTAGTACAATAACTGTATAGTCATTAATTGGCATATTTTACAGAAGCAACATAAATAAAATCAAAGTAATCCTTTGCTCTATAATGTATCTTAAATAAATATATACTTTGATTCCATGTTATGGATCATTACTATCCAGCTCTGCCTACACTTCCTTCAGTGTTGAGATGGATTTGATTTGTGGTCTTGTGCACAGACAGTGTGATCTGTTTAGAAGACTAATGTAATCACTGTGTTCTCTATGAGCTCCACTCGTCACCTCAATCACAGAGATGTTGGAAGGACCACCTATCACGTCAACCCTTTTAGAAGGAAAAGCAGTCAGTGTGTGAGGTGTTGTTCTCTCTCTCTCTCTCTCTCACACACACACACACACACACACACACACACACACACACACACACACACACACACACACACACACACACACACACACACACACACACACACACACACACACACACACACTGATCTGCAGAGCTAACAGCAGTTCACAGAAAGATTTAAATACGTTGAGAGAGTAATGTACCGGGTGGTGAGAGCTTTATGAAGAGCGAACCTGTCCCTGAATGTTTGAGTGATGTTAACAGGCTCATTTAATACCCTAACCTCTCACACGCTCACATGCTTTCATGCACACACGTGCACACTGACACACACATCATCAGCTCCCTCAGTAGGCAGTACATAATTTCTGTCACTCACCTCAAGTAGGTGGAGGTAAGACAGGATGATGGAGCAGCGGGAGAAGGAAATAAAGGAGTAACTGTCATCAGCATGAGAAACACATCCAAAGCTTATGAGAGGTCAGAGGTATTAACGCCGACTTTTTCTCGGCTTTCGCAAGTTGAAATTAATTGAATTCTTGTGCTCATTAGTTGTTTTACATTCCTTGTTCAGATAAGTAAGTTGAAGTATTAATTTCGGTGTCAAAAACATCTAATGCATAGTCCCCCACCTCTGCCTTATTGAAGATCTAGCCTATTGGGCCAGCTTCTTGTAGTTAATCCCAGCTCTGTTGCCAAGGATGAGATAATGTTGAATATTTTTAAATAAAGAATGATGACATGGAACATCTTTATTTTTGGCTGATGGCACTGAGCAGATGCTGGAGAGAAGATCTGGTCATCTTGCATGCTGTTGCTATGAGACTGGTCACACATATTTGCAACCTGTGCTTGCTGCTAAAATTGTGCCTGACGCTGTATCTCACACTGTCAGATGCATCCAATAGAACCACAATCCAATGGGAAAAATGAACAAATCGGGGCTCTCCTTTGTGAACTTGGCCACTGCGAGTAAGGTCTTGTAAACGGTGTGGTTCTACATGGGGTGCCTTTGTTGGGAGTCTAAAGCTTTTAACAAGGAAATTTTTTAAAACCTTTGAGTTGAGAGAAACACTGGAAAACTATTTTAAAGGAAGCAAAATGTCTTTTCCTAAATTTAGCATAAATTGCTCTTGAGTGTTGGATTATAGCAAATGTCCTTGGCAGCAAATTGATAGCAGATCCAGCTGGGTTTTTATCGCGTGTATATGAAGAAGTCTAGCTTTGAACCTTTAAACAAACCTTCAAACTTCAAACTTTCTTTTCTTATCATGGATTAGCTCCGCATGGGAAGAGAAGACAGCTAGAGCTGGACTTTACATAAAATCACTGTTGTGGTAACAATCGAGTTAATGATTTTTTTATTAACACTGTATTGCACTGTTGTTTTATTAAGAGTCAACACGTAAAGTTCTTTTCTCTGTGCAGTATAGAAAACATAAGTGCACAATGTTAAAGTGGACAAAGAGAAACTTTGCAGCAGTGTGATTGTGTCACCTCAATAACCAACACAGGTATATCACGTATATATGGTCAGCTGACTTGTGTGAAACAGGTTTGGTATTTGAAGCTTTGAGGGTGAAGGGATCAGAAATTGCATTTTAGTTTGTTTGTTGTATTACTGGTTTTACATGAGCCTGGATTATTGCAGCAAAGTTTGCTATGCTTAGACATTTGACCTTTTCCTGTGTATTTATATTTGTTTCACACTAATACCATTAGGAGTAACATTAGAAGGTAGATTTTGGTCCCATCAAACTCCTGCTGAGCCAACCTGTCGAGGATTATCTTGACTGTTATCTTGGTGTTGTCTTCAAACTGGTCGCAGTATTGGAACAATGAACAGGTGCACTTGAGTTAATCTTGCCAACAGTCCATCAGCATAACTATGAAGCACTTCAGCTCATGTCATCAGTGTCATCAGTTTCGCTCTGACATGTTACAGGCAGCATATTTATATGTAACCCCATAATGTTTTACATGCAATACACTCCCAGCTTCACATACATCACAGTTTAAAGCTTAAAAAAGGCCACTATGGTACAAATTAATGTTGTGTTTCCTACTTTCTATCAGTCAAAGTAGTAAATCCTCCAGAGAAAAAGAATGTATGGTACTCTAAAATGTACATATATGACCGACATTGTTAGAATATGCTAATCAGCGTATCATTGTTTTTGTGTCTGCCAGCAGCCAGAGATGATTATTTTGACAATATGTGATGATTCGATATTCATTTGATTGTTTGCTGTTGTTGTTCAGCATCATCAACGACACACAGAAAAAAAATTACCAAAAACAATCCATGTAAAAAATGTTGTGATAGTTTGATTGTCACTACTGGACCAATAGAGTCACTCGTTCATCCTGACTTAGGGTGGGTCAAATAACCTTTGTCATTCACGTGAAATGTTGACTGGAACTGATGAAAGCGATGACAGACATACGAAGGACCACACCATCAGTCCTACATTATATAGTACGATATAGCAACCCTCCAGCAAAACACATCAAAGGGGTTTTACAAGTTTAACAAAGTTAAAGTCGTTCGTGTTTGAAATGTACAAAATAAAAGAATACGAGCAGTCTGTCAGTTTGTATATGTTTGAAGAAAGCATCATTAACATAAATCATTACATCTCATTTTCCACTTTGAGATAGTTAACATGTGTACGAGGAGCAGATTTAGATCTACTCTGTAATTCTTGTGTGTTTTTTCTGTGTGCATTTGCATCAGTGTACGTGCACACGGCACAGATCACGGTTTAGGACTGTCAGCTTCCAGTGATTACCTCTTAAGAGTTTTGACCTACAAATCCTTTGGAGAACAACCACCAAAACACTGTGTGTGTGTGTGTGTGTGTGTGTGTGTGTGTGTGTGTGTGTGTGTGGGTGTGGCCTAATCACTGACATCTCACACATCCAGCAAATCCTACTTCAAAAGCCACTCATACATTCATTGTATGTGGAGATCCGACTGAATGGGATAAGATGCTGGGGGAGGAGAGGATGAAGGAAAGACAGCTGCATAAATGAGCCGTCAGAGGCTGAAGGCGCTGTGAACTAAACCTTGGCATTGATTTAAAGATTGACAACTTTTTGAGGCTGTATGCACAGCGCTTCAGCTTTGACGTCATTACATATTTTCTTCAACAAGACCATAGCTCCATATGCAAACCAAGGTCCATAAAAAAGGTGTTCTGGATGGAAAATACCAAAGTCCTTTGTTTTGTATTGAGATTTTTTTGGGAGTCAGCTTTTTTTTCCTTTTTGATCTTTTTGCATATAAGAATAAAGACCCTGATGTTAATTTATCTCATCTAAAACACAAAAACTCTGCTGGTTTAATTTAATTTTGTGTGTAGCCTGCTGTGGAGAGAAGGGAACGGGGCTCTGTTGTGGTTTTTCCTCATTTTTGGTCATATACACTTATATCCACTCATCATGAGCATGAATGCCAATTTTGGGTTTTACTGATTTCTTTGAACTGTCTATTTTTCATGGTGATTGTAAAGCATCGTCACTGTCCATAGTGAAGCCAGTTTTACATTGTCATGACATGGGAGGGTGCCCACCAATAAAGAAGCACCTGCTCCAGAATCAGCAGCTGCCCAAACGCCTTCTGGAGAAACGTGTGATGACCAGATGAGACAAAGACCGAGCTGTTTGCCCACAGTGAAAAGAAATAGGTTTGGAGGAATAAAGGTGACGGTTTCAAAGCTAACACTGTACCAAACATGGTGGTGCAGCATCATCCAGTACAGCCACAGTGGTACTGGTACATTCACAAACTGGATAGAATAATGAAGGTGGAGGACTACGGCCAATTTCCTCAACTTCACCTCAAATCATCAGCTAGATGCTAACTGTGTGTTTCAACAGGACAATGATCCCAAACCCGGATAAAAACTGGTTCTGGAATGGATTAAGCTTCTGGAATGGCCCTACTGAAAATTTGTAGATTACACTGAAAAGTCCATGCTGGGAAACCCGCCTATTTAAATAAATTCTGTCACAGCCACTGGTGAGAAGAGTGGTCAAACTTCCAGCCAGAATTATGCCAGAAACTTGTTGATGCCCACCAAGAATCTGGTCATGGTGCAACCTGTAAGAGACCTTTATCCAAATATTAGTGGGGTATTTTTGGTCCTGTGTGATTAAACAAAATCCAAAATAACTTCTGAATTTGCGCACTCAGTTCTTGTTGTTTAAATCATTAATAATGCATGCTGTATAATTCTTCCACTCTGGAAAATGAACCGTTCAAAGAAATCATTAAAAACCCTAATTGGCCATCGACCATTCAAGCCGATGATGAGTGCATATAAACTTCTGACCACAACTGTGTATACTTGTCTAAAGATTAATGATCATATTAAACATAGCCAGAGTTCCAAATAATGAGATCAGGAAATGGGCGAGTAGTCCATATGATCCACAAGCTCAGGCTCTAAACTGCTGGCTTCAGACAATGCACGTTTGGCTCTGCACACTGTATCATTTAGAGCTAATATCCGTAATAAGGTCATCACAGGCACACAGCTCTGGCTGTGAAGACAGAAACCCCTCCCAGCCTCCTGTTCAGACCTTTTCTTTACAAGGGGAGGTCAGACAGAAGAAAGCTGGTCTAAAAGGAAGGTGACGGGAACTAAAATAGCTGGTTTCAGACGGTGGGTGAATTCTTGTTCCAGTATAAGAATAATTAGAGTGTCTCTTAAATTGTAAATTATACTAAGCTACTGTAGTGGAGTACCAGGTACTGGTTGGTTGATGCAGGACCAGCTTGAAAACACTTTTTAATGTCCAGAATATTCGAATCGGTGTGATCATTATCAGTTAATAATACAGATTTGATGATTTCTCTCATTTTCATTCAGCGGGTGCCTAAACAGTTATCACTGGTTACAGGCTCTTCTGGCTTATGAGTGCTGTTTTTTAGACAGCTACTGGTAGATCACTGAGAATATGGCCAGTACAGAATGTGTCCATCTGTGCCAGTGTGTCTCCATAATGCCGTTCCATATGGCCAAGCGTGGTCTACACACAGCCTCAGGGAGATGGTGGTAGATGGCTTACAGACACACACACACACACACACACACACACACACACACAGATATTCTTTTTCATGCACAAACATAAATGCATATATGTAGGGATACAAACAGTCATGCACGCAAATATGAATGCAGAGGCGTACACACACCATCTGTAGGACCTTGGAAACAGAAGTTTTCATTATATTTTGGCGTTGTGACAGACACCGAAGTTCAAAAAGTCACTGAACAGTTGCGCTGCTTTACTCGCGACAGTTTCAATTTTTCTGCTTCCTCTGTCATTAGATAACTCTGTATGTCAGCTATAATATGTTTCTGTGTGCATTGTTGTCTGGCTGTCTAACAGTTGGAACTGTGTGTCTGTGGACCCTCTTTGTCTTTGTGTCTGAGTTCTTTCTTCGCAGTATTTCTGCCTCCCATTCATCTTTTCCTTCCTGTCTGTTTTGTCTGGATTTCTCATGCTCTGCTGAGAGGCAAGGTGACTGGAGATCAATAGAGGAAGAGAACTCGCATGCGCACGAAACTACACAAATACACACCTACACACGGCTGAAACTGCTGAGCAGTGGAATTTCATTCATCCATATTCTCCGTACAGACACAACCCCATCCTAATTATCGATTAGCACATCAACGGATCGATTGTAGCAGAGAGGTCATACTCAGTTTGTCCGTCTGTGTGTGCGTATAAATATTTTTGTCCCTGTCCTTTGGCATTTATGTGTAAGGTTAGCATGTACATCCTTTGGGACCGAATGTTTTCTAATCCATGTTCTGTTGTTAATGTTTGACTCATTTTTTTAAAGCATGCAAGAGAATAAAAAACACACGGTAGGGGACAAAAGCGAACCCTTAGGAATAAAACAGTCAGATTAAACAGAGTATCGAGACTGAGAGAGCGAGCGCGGGTGTATCAGATTCATGTGTTAATCGATAAGCTCTTTGTTGCTGTGTGGGGATATCCAATAGAGCAGAGTGCTGGAACATGGTGATTTACATCAGCCGATTTGTAAGGAGCCACTATAACTCAGAACATCACAGCGGATCTTAAAAACTGTTAAAACATTTAATATTCTCAAAATAAGACCTTAAAAGTATCGACTGGTTGTCAGATGTCTTGCATGTTTTTTCCTGACCTTTTATGTGATCAAATAAATACGGTAACATCATAAATAACTGTCAGATGTCTAAAATGCTTTGTGTATGGGTCTAATGTTACAGTGGAGGGTTTTTTAGTGCGAGTTGGATGTTGCAGCAGTACAGGCGGTGTTCCTCCAGTGCACTGGTTTGTTGCTCCGGTGTGAAACAGTTATCAGGAAATAAATCAGCATCGCACACCTTTACTTACGTTCTTGAGCCTCAACCAAAACACAAACACAGAAAAGCTACATCTACATGTCACGTGACATGGAACAGCCATAACTTACTCCTCCAGGTACACATTTGGGCAGAAATGTAGCTCTGTGGTTAAAACATTCAAGAAACAGTGTGGTGAGCTTCAAACACAACAATGAAATCCACGCTCGGCTATTCCCTTCTGCTTTATATCAAAGTGAAGTAGGGCTGCCACGATTAGTCGACTAGTCACGATTACGTCGACTATCAAAATCGTCGACGACTAATTTAATAGTCGACACGTCGTTTGAAGCTTTGTAAGATCGCAAAAGACGCAGGAATAAGTAGTAGGATTTAAGAGTGTAATAACGGACGGAAACAGAAGATGGCAGCACTGCATGCACAAGGATGCCAGCTGCCGTTAAACCCCGAAGAAGAAGAAACTGTCCCAGAATTCATAGCGCGACCCATCGCGGCCCTGCTCAGTTTCCAACAATGGCGGCAGCTAGTTAGTTTTAATGTTACTCTTATTATTCTTTCTGGGTCACAAAATAAACGTTTAACATATTTTCAGGCGGGAATGTAGCTGTGTAAACTTAAAATATCTGCGTAGTTTATCAAGACAACACATATTTTCAAAAGCGCTCCGACGTTTTTGGAGATGTCTGTTACCTACTAGCTCGATAGCTAGCTGGGGTTGACGGCTCACTAGAGCCGGTGAGAACACCGGACTCCGGGCAAATCGTTTTCAAACCCACCGCTGTCTTTCGCTACTCAGGTGAAACATGATATATAAGTCACTTAGATAACTTAAAAATGTTATTCTTTGGTTTTTTTCAGTATTTTATTTGTTCCTGAGTAAATCGGTTTGGCTGAGATGAAAGTTATAGTTTTTACACAGCTGAATAAACGTCAAGCAGATGACTGATTATCAGAAGTGTGAGATCCTCGAGAATATACTCCGGTGTCCTGTTATATTTTAGATAGCAAGGAGCAGACGGCTGCGTTTATTAAACTCCTCCGAAACAGTCTGCAAATTTCATTTAAATTCAATAAACTATCATCTTGTCTTTATTTTTAGTTAGCGCATACCTTAAACACTTAAAGCTGTAAGATAATGATAGTTATATAAGAGCAGATGCATGCTGGCGCAATAAGCTGTATGTTTTACGTTCAATGGATGCATGATCTGATTAGTCAACTAATCGCAAAAATAATCGGTGACTAGTCGACTGTCAAAATAATCGTTTGTGGCAGCCCTAAAGTGAAGTCAGGTTTTTGGAGAGGTGGAGGTCTGAAAAATAAGCATATTTGATGGTGAAGTGTCCACATACCCCAGGTGGAGCAGTTCAAGTGTCTCGGGGTCTCGTTTGCAAGCTGTGGATACAAGCAGCAGAAATGAGTTTCCTATGACGAGTGGACACCTGAGTTCTTGAATGCGATGACTCGACTACGAGGCGATGTAGGGTTTTCAAATTGATACCATAGGTGCATCTAGCAGGAGGCTGATTGTTGGCACCGTCAGCCGACTGTGAACATAGAAAAGAGTCAAAAATGACACATTATATGTAAAAATACCAGTATAAGCAGGTCATAATTGGCATTTTTAGTTTTTCTCCAAACTTTGGTTACTGTAAAGATAATCTTCAGTTTAATTCTGAATGAGATTAAAAGACCTGCACACACTTAAATCTACGGTAAACTCAGAGAACCATGTCAGAGGGGAGACGGGTTAGCCGAAGAAAGAAGCCATGGAAAAACAGTGTAAAATGAAAGGAAGGCAGGGGAGGAGAAAAGTGGGAAGCAAAAGAGGGAAGGCAAAGCAATGCCAGAGGGGGAAACGGGGCTAAGCAGGAATATCTGCTGATGAAAGAAGAAAGGCCAACTTGTAGCCTGGAACAGAAGAGCTGACCTGCCTCAGGGTTCATTCAAATTCTCTTTGTAATCTGCACAATTTATGCACGATTATTTTTATGGTCAGTACTCGCTCCACTTTAAAAGTATAATTTCTCCTGAGTGTTGTTCTTCAAGCTTAGCTTTAATCTGCTGCTCGAGTGGCCGTAGCTGCCCACAGCAGCAAACCAGATGTTTGTGGTTGGTGCATCACAATTATGTCACATGTTTTTAAACTTTGGGACTACACCTAAATAACTTATAGAGCAGGGAGTGAAATAACAGATAAAACAGGCTCACAAGCTTGTAAAGTTGTCTGGTAGTTTTAAAATGTGATGAAGTGTTTGTGTTTTCCTCTGCTTCTGGGTCACGTCTTTACTTATCTCTTTTTTTGTTGAAGTAGTAGACTCATAAATTACACAAAAGCAGACTGTGACGGTCAGAGGTAGGTGTGTGTGTGTGTGTGTGTGTGTGTGTGTGTGTGTGTGTGTGTGTGTGTGTGGCTTGGAAGGTGCAGTTTCTTTTGAGCGTGACTAGGTGGTGCTGTCAGTCTATCCTCTGTCAGTGTGTGTGTGCTTGTTTGTGTGATCATACTTGGTGTCTTTCTTATGTGGTGTCACAATAAAAGCTATGCGATTTTTGGGCCTGGCACACTTGTTTATTATCCTCAATTCACTGTTTTATTCGGTTCATCTTAGTTTATTATTCACATTTTTAAGGAAGGCAATCATGAAAAGTCGGCAGTAAATTAGCATATTTGCAAAAAGAAAAATGGAAAATTGTTATTTGTCGATCTTGTTTTTCCTTAATCTTCGTTTCTGTGTGTATCACACCCAAAGCCATCTCCAAAACCAACCTATAAAACAATCAGTGAAACAACATCCATAAACTATTCATGAAATACTCCCACAGTTGTGGTCATGTATGACTGTATTGATGCAGCTGTGGTGATGGAGTGGTCATTGCTACGGATATTGCTGACTGGATAAGATGCCAAAGTACGCACACAGACACACAAATACACACTTCATCATCATGGATTTTTTATGGTAAGTGGTTGTGAGTGGAAATCAAAGGTCAGTGGTGTGCGGATAGCTTAAGCGTGTTTAAAGATTGTTTTGTTTGGGTGTGAAAGTGAGAGTCCGCAAACTGTTTGTGAGCCGCGGATGTACTCGTGCATTTTTTCTGATTGTAGCGTTTTATCGATCCACACCAAACCAATCAATCGGGCTTTAATCGAGCCGATTAAAAAGCATATCATGCGGAAAAAGATGGTAATGGAGGTGTGTGTGCATGTGCACCGACGCCAATTCTGGACTGCTATTAATTTACCCATATCAATTTCATTTACTTCACAACAAAGGCGTAGGAGCCAGCTCTGCACTCACTCACACTAGGACATGCTGAGCAGTGTAAACATGGTGCATCATGTAAAACATTTTCCTTTCACTGAAGTGAAGTTACTTTATTAGAAAATGAGAAAATGAATGAAAAAAGAGAATTATCAGTGATGAGGCTTCACATGTTTAGATTTTATTTAGTCAATGATTACTGTTGTTTGCTAAACTGGGAATAATGACAGAGGGTTGTTCACTTGTAAACTGTGAAAGTATTAATTAAAAATAAAAGGACTAAAATTACATGTATTTTATTATGAAAAGACTTGGTGCCAAAAATTGGATGTACAGTATGTAGATCAGAATGAATCATGGAAACAAGCAAAGGCATACAAGTAAATGTAGTTGTGTAAGTCTTGTCACCTGCCTCTAAAAAAAGAAGAAAGTATTTTTGAATTAAGACTCACAGACAATTAGAAGACAATTCTACATGATGCTGTCAGCAACACGATCAAAGTAAAATGTGTGACAGAAGAAGGAAATAAACAAAATTTTACTGCCATTGTCTTTGAGTTTTGACGTTGAAGGTTAAATGTTATATATAATTACACGATTGAGATGAAGAGTCGCAGAGAGAAAAATTACAGTTTGGTAATAAAATATTACACAAATCATCAGGTTTTGAGTCAAATTTTGACCCAAGTTGTTCAATATTTTTCAGATATGTGACAGGGAATCTGTTTTAAAATTTCCTCTAAATAAAATGTCTGTGCTCGGCCTGTGACAGGTGAGCAGGGCTGGAACTGGCAGCATGTAACTTTTCATTTTGCTTACACGTCATTGCACATGACACAGTGACTCTCTGACAGTCTCCAGTTCCAGGTTTGCTTTTTGCTCTCTGACATCCTGAAGGTTTTTACACTACCACACATCTGTCAGTCTGCCTCGTTATTATCATTATAAGTCTCTCTCGTCTCCGTCTCTCACGTTCTCTGTGCCCATTTGTCTTTTTCGGTGCTTTTGCTCGGTGCGGTCTCACCTTTCCGTCTCTCTCATCCCGCTCTTCCTCGCGTGCTCAGGCTGTGGTGTCATTTTGTTTGGCAGGTCTTTGAGTTCCCTGTTGAACAGAACAGAAGCAGAGTCCTCCCATATCTGCTCCGCTTGTCTTTCTTTTCTTTCCCCCTCAGCTTTTTAAGAGACTTGGCAAGGCTCTGTTGAATTTGTCTACACATTTTTCTTCCAGTCATCCTTTCAGATGTTCTTTTTTTAACAATCTCTGCCACCGCTCTGTGCTTGTTTTTATCTGGAAGCTATTAGTCTTGTTCTTAAGCAGTTTTCTGGTGAGGAATGTGAGCTCTTTTTGTTATGTCGTGCCAACACAGACATGACTGGAAGTATTATCTTTTTAACTGTATGTCAGACTGTCCCGTCCTCTTGAATGTCTTGGAGGAATTTCTCTTACTCGACACTAATATTGATTCTTACATCCAGAAAGTTAAATGTTCTTCTGATGGTATATTTCTTTGATTATATGTCAAGCAGGTACATTGTATCCATATTGTAGAAGTTCAGAATGAAAAAAAAACCAAACAAACAAACTGGAAAAGGGTCCAAAATAAAAGTAACACCCCTTTCATCACATTTAGTGTTTTGCAGGTTTTCATCTTCCAGTTGATTGGTACTCTAAACCAGCGGTCCCCAACCCCCGGCCCACGGCCTGGTACCGGGCCGCGAGAGTTGAGGCTCGGGTGTGAAATTTATGGTTTTCAAAGTTTTTATCATTAACTCTGTTTCCCTGGGTCTTTTCCTGTGTTGTAGTTGTGTGTCTTATTTTGAAAGAAATATTTACGCGTCACCATAGCGACCAGAGAGCATTAAAGGGCAGAGAGGAGGATGTTACTCTCAGTGTTGTTGGTGCATTTCAGCAGGACGCTGCTAATAAAGTTACACAATTACACAGTAAACTCGCGTTTATTATTATATTTACAAAATACCACAGTTTGTGTCTCGGCCGTATCATTTTATTTTGTTGTTTTTATCCGCCACACCTTAAAGGCCGGTCCGTGAGAATATTGTCTGACATTAAAGCGGTCCGTGGAGCACACAAGGTTGGGGACCGCTGCTCTAAGCGATCGCCGTGAGTAACGGGTAGAACAATTATATTCTCTTCCACTAGAGGGCAGTACAACTACCTGCTATAATTAAATGGGTTGCCAACTGCCAGTAAAACAGAAGAAGTCGAAGAAGAAATTATATAATAATCACGCTGTGAGACAACGCAGCGCGTAATAGCAATAGATAAATATTTGAAAAGAAAAAGCAGCCAGTCTGACCTGGTCCTGGAGAAAACTCTGACCCAGGTGAAGGCCCTAGCATGAGTAGTGGTCAGAATAAAGCAAAAGGGGTATACTGGGGACAAACCGAGCCAATTCTGCTATGCCTGGTGTGCGGGGAAAAATATCAATATGCTTTTTGTCACATTTTTGGTTGGTGGTGTGCCGTGTGATTTTTCTAATGTGAAATATGTGCCGTGGCTCCAAAAGGTTGGGAATGACCTGGGGAAGGATAACAATGTCAACAGAAATATGGCAAAAAACGAAGATTTGTTATAAGAGGAAAAATTGAGTAAGACAAAGAGAGAAATCCGTGTTAGACAGATGGAAGTGGGGAATGTGACAGAACATGAATGTGTGAAAGATGGAGAGGCCTTGATTGTGCTGAATAGCTGGTGAGATTTGCTGGGAAGATGGCAAGAAAGGTGCGATGTTGTGTAACTTGATACTATTTGGCTCTTCCTGGAGAGTTTATGCTGGGAAAAAGCAAAAGTATGTACAGAAATGGGAAAAAGAAAGTACACCCTCTTTAAATGGTAGGAAATAAAATTATTTAAAATGATTTAATTATGATGAACTAAAAATCAGACAGATTATAATTTGTATAACAAAAATGAAGCCAAAGTGTAGAACAGCACGCTTAGAAGCCATGTGCTAATAATCAAATGCGCTGGATTAATTGATCATCAGTCTGACCGCCTCTATAAAAGCAGGCGTTTGGCAGTTTGCTGGTCGGGAGCAATGATCCAGGTGATGAGAGCCAGTTGTTGCTGCTCAGAAAAGGTTATATGTCCATTTCCAAACTGTCTGAATTTAATTGGTCTGCAGAAGAATGCAGATTTACAACATTCAAGACAGACGGCGGTCTTCCCAGGAGTGAACATCCCAGCAAATTCAGCCTGAGGTCAGACTGTGAAAAGCTCGGAAAACCTACAGAAAACAAAAAAAAAAAACAACCTCTGGACTGTCATGAACTTGAACACATCCTATCAGAAAAAGACTGGGAGAGAAAATCTCTTCTCTCTTAAGAGAACATGACAAGACCTGATCTGAACAAACTTCTGGAGTAAGAAGTTGACCAAAGGGGAGACGTTTGGTCAGGATTTGCACGACACATCGCTTGGTGAAACTGCAACACAGCATATCAGCACAAACACTCATACCCATGTCGAGCACAATGATTTGGCTTGTTTTGCACCACAGGAACTAAACCCGTCTGTATACTAAAGTATTCTAGAGCTAAACATGAAGCTGTCTGACAGCTAAAGCTTGGGAATAATTGGGCAATGCAGCAGGACAGTGATCCCAGGAGCAGTGGTAAATCTGCACATCTATGGCTGAAAAAGAAAAGAATGAAGTTAGTGTAATGGCCCAGTCAAAGCCCAGACCTCAACCCATTGAAATGCTGTGGTGGGTCTGTGTTATAAAGCAGAGTGGGCCAAAATTCCACCACAGTAATGTCACAGACTGATAACGTCATACAGGAGTGCTTCCAGTTACTACTGCTAAAAATGGTTCCACAAACTATTTAGTTCCCGGGTGTATGTAGTTTTTCACTTACTGCTTCTGCATCTTGGCTTAGTATTTGTTAAAACAATTATTCATCTCAAGTCGTATTTACTGCACTTAAAGATGCTGCAAAGGCTGAATAATTTCTTACTACGCCCTGATCTGTGTTTTTATTGATGTAGCTTCAGGTTGAGCAGCAGATGTAGAAGTATAAAGATAACACTGCTTGAGTTGACAGCAAGTTGTTACATTAAATAATAGCATCCCAACAAATGTTAACACCGACCTCTCCACAAACAGTGAGCCCAGGGAAAATTACTGTGAGACTACAAACAGGTGGATACTCAGGCAGGTCCTTAAGTCCTGTCACACTAAGCTTCTTCTACAGAAAGCTGACAATTTGTCACTAGCTGACAGTCCAGGCTCCAGTTGCGTAGGTGACACCTCTAACGTATTTACCAACCGCTTACATGTCAGTCTGCAGTGTCATTCACTCCCATTAGTTGTCACTTTAATTGCTCCCCTCAAAGCTGAGAGTTTAACTCTGGACCTGGTTCTTATTTTACTTGTTGCTAGTCTCTTCCTGTGTGCCTATTGTATATGAACCTGTGTATATGAGAAAGTTATAATAATGAGGTTCTGGAGTGTTTATTAATTACAACTGTGAATGGCTGCCAGCTAATGCAGCGTCCCAATCATAAAGGGTGAAAGGTGGGGTCTGCTAGCAACACACAGTGGAAAGGGCCGTACACAGTCTAACAGTGATGTTATGGTTGTGGAATTACAGTAACATTTAGTAAAACTTTACATCAAAATATATCGCCAAAGAACCCAAATATACAGAAATACATTGGTAGATTATTGATCCACTGATCCCAGTCCATGAAAAAAGATTGCACTGTGGGAACATAGTAGCATCTGCCTGAGTAAGAGACAGCAAACAAATCCTAGTTGTTGTTGGGTCCACTGTCACATGAAGCCTCTGGCTTTGCTGGCAAAGTCTCCTTTCTTTACTCTTAGCCACTATGGACACGATGCACATAAACACACACATACACACACAGGGCTATTCAGCCTGTGCGTGGAGGCCCCTAGAACACAGTGTGGACGAGCTCTGTGCAACGTTAGGCTAAACACAGACTGGGTGCAGTGCTCAATAGACAGGGATACCACCATATAACCCAGTTAGAGTTAGCACAGTGAGCACACATGCACAGAGGACATTAATGGAGTCAGTGGTTAATCAGTAGGACACGCTCTGTCACAGGAATGCTGGGCTCGTTGGATGTCCTCTATAGCGTGCTCATCCACAAGGTAACACATGTTGAGTGCTTGTGCATGCAGTAAACCAAACAGAGCTTCTATTGTTTTTGGTTTATTTAAAGAAGCCAGCAGGCTGTTTATGGATTAATGATGAAGTATGAGCACTGTTGATATCCATATGTTGGTTGTTATCTCTTAAACCTGCTTTGTTTTCTACAATAAGTAGTAAAAAACTGATATTATGTCCTAAAGCTTTACTCTGCTGCAGTTATTGTTTAAATGTGAAAATACCCAAACCAGAAAAACCTAACCTGCTGCATTTTGTGTGTTTTCCTGTAAGCTGATGGCCGTTTATGAGGAACATGAAGCCCAGCAGAGGAGCACGGCTAACGCAAGCCTGGCCCCGAGTCCTGACCACTACCAGTCTGAGCTCTCGGTTTTCCAGCCAATCACAGGAGGAGAGATTGAAGTCAATTCCACAGCCCTCAAGTCCAGTGAGTAATATTTGTGTTTCCGTCTAAAGCAGAAATGTGTTCTGAGCAAAGTCTGACAGGCCGGTGTGTCGGTGCTCACATCAGCCAGATGCACTAAACTAAGCAGGAAACCACCTGCATGTGAAAGACCGCAGCTGCTAATATAAATCCTGATCTACGCCCTGATTCCTCTTCACAGCTATATTAATGCACTTAAGGAGCAATGAATGTGGACTAAGTTGGCAATTATATTTAGGCATGAGGCAGCTTACACTGACAAGTGGAAACTATTGCAATCACTGTTTGAAAAGAGTGTAGCCCATGTTTTTGTAGCTCATATTTACAGGTTTCCCCTAAACGCACCACATGCTGGGAATCATTTGAAGACAATCATATATGTATATGTATATAGATAGATAGATATAGATAGATAGATAGAGATAGATATAGATATATATAGAGATATAGATATATAGAGATATAGATATATATAGATATAATGTGTATATATATATATATATATACACACATTATATCTATACATATATATATATATATATATATATATATATAGAGATATATATATATATATATATATATATATAGAGATATATATATAGATATATAGATAGAGATATATATATATATATATATATATATATATATATAGAGATATATAGATAGAGATATATGTAGAGAGAGAGAGAGAGAGATAATCACTGACTGTATGTCGCTTACAGCGTGAGTGAGTCTATTTATAAAAACATGTCCAGCTGTCGTGAGAACCCGTTTGAGTTTTAGACAGTCACAGCAACTGCATTTTTTTCATTTTTCAAACTCCTTTGACTTAAGATTTTGTTTCAGGCTTAAGGTAACAACTAGGTCAGGGTTAAATTGAGGGTTTGACTCTTATTTGTGATGGGTAAATGTAGGAGTTTGAGATTCCCACAAACATACGGACACACAGAGTGGAGCAGGCAGGCAACAAAGAACAACTCTTAGTAAAAATATGAGAACTACTTCCAAACAGCCTCACCTGCACCTACCGCTGCCCCCACCGGCACAGCCACCGAGTCTGAAGTAGAGTGGTTTTGATATAGGCAAAGAAAAGCTACACAGAGGGATTTCTCAGATTAGCCAGAATATGTGAAATGAGGACATCGTTTGACCCCCACAGCAGATTCTCTGTGAACCCCAGCTTACACCAATGGAACTTAGTAAAGCTTTCTAATTGTCACTGAAGAAGCGATGGGGTCCTGAGCTCTCCATGACCAAAATCAGTCAATATCTTCTTTCATTTAAATAAGAGAGCTGAGCTGTTCAAATTCTGGGAACCAGGACAAACTAACTGCATGACTGCTTAGCTAGCTAGCTAACTGTGTGCCGTAAAAACAGCTAGTGTGAGTAACTCAGAGAGCAGCTCCAGTGCTGCTGCGCTCTTATATGGATTTAAAAAAAGGAAAAATCCTGATCATAAGTCACATGACATATTAGTTTTACAGTCAAATTTGAAATTCAGTAAAACCTACTTTTCAGGCTTTTTACATTTTCTTGATTTGTTCTTTATTATGTATAATAACCACATGCTGAAAAAAGTCCTTCAGGAAGCTCATTGCCTTTTAGCTGCAGCCTGCAGGTCAGTGCATAAACAGGTGAGTGAAAAGAAACAAGTTTCATCCTCCACCAAATTACAAAGGAACTAATACAGTCGATGGTTTGAAGAAAGAATCTGTAATTTTAAAACATAAAACGTGTTTATGAGGTTCAGAGCCATTTTCTGAATTCCAGTAAAGACAAAGAACAGGACCTGATAGTCAGGACAGATTAAAAAAAATAAAAACATGATGGTGGCAGTGTGACGGAGCTGAGAAGGAGACACAGGAAGAGCAGTGTAGAAACTGATGCCTGTCTGGTCAGTGTTACCTGGCCCGACCTGTCTGCACGACTCTCTCTTTGCATCACTTTCCTCCTTCCTGTGTCTTTCTCGCCTTGTCTCGCTGTCTCTGTCTTATTTCAAGTCCTCGTTCTTGTTTAGGAGCAGTACTGTACATGTGAGTATAAAGCTGTCACAGTCACTTTGATTCAGCTTTGAAACAATGAAACTGTGCACGTTATGGACAGTGTCTGCTAACTTTTAGCCAAAGCAAATGTTAACATTTCTAAATATTTTAGCAAAATGTCTCTAAAACAGTGTGACAGTGCTCATTCATCAGTGTGCACAGAGATATTTCTGCATTCAGTGACCTCATTCTTCTCTCTGCAGCTTAAAGGACACGTCATAAACACATTGTTTTGTTTGGTAGCAGGTCATCGCACTTCTTTAGACTGAATTTCACACAATCGCTGCCACTAGTTTTATTTCGAACAGTAATACAAGAATTGACTTTTCGGCTTGTAGGATATGACCTTCCTTACTCGTAAAGCGGGACTTCACTGTATGATCCAGACGCTGTTAAGACAGGAAGTTTAGTCTGTTTCAGCGTGGTCGCCTGTCAGCAGAGATTAGCTGTAATGTGTGACTGTCACGGGAGATTAGAGGTAACAGAGCTCTGCAGACTATCACTGTCAGCGGGAGAAGGTCAGGCTTAGGCCTCTATCACCGTCTGAGCTTTTGGCTCTGAGTTAAGTCACTTGTCTTTTTCTTACACGTTTCCTCGTGTTCAGGTTTTACTTTCCTGGATTTTTCTTTTCTTTTTTTGTCTAGCTTAGTAATTGACACATTTCATTCAGTGAAACGAGGGACTCAAAAATATCAGTAGAGCGAGGCTGATGAGCCCGCAGTGCTTAAAATCAGGAATCAAAGTGCTAAAATTCCTCAACTAGGATACATAATCAGCATTAGAACGGATCAGGAAAGATTTCTCATAAGAGTCAAAAACCACTGATTGTAGTGTTTTCTGTAAGTGGCACACTTACCTTGATTCCAAGGTTTTTCCTGCATATAAAAAATTTGACATGTACTAAAGAGGTTTTAGCTTCCAAGCCAAAGGTAAATCACTGGGACTTTAGCGAGGAAATCTTTAAATCAAATAGTCAAAAATAACATGAAAATACCCAAACCTTTATAAACTCCGAACTCTGCGTGGACCAAAGATGCCTGAGTGCGTGCTCACCTCCCCGAGGCTCATTTTAAACCAGGAAAAAGCCAGGATTGAATAACTTCTCCTAATATCTACCTAATTCTACATACATGATATAATCACTGTCTGCTGTTCGTACAGTGAATATAATTTTCTTATCTCACCCTTTATACACAAACATGCTAATAATGTATGTGTAACTGTCCTGGAAGTCTTTTAAACCAGTAACATCCATCCATCCATCCATCCATCCATCCATTCAGCCGTCATCCATCCGTCCATTCAGCCGTCATCCATCCATCCATCCATCCATCCATTCAGCCGTCATCCATCCATCCATCCGTCCATCCACTCTCTTACTCCTATCCAATAACTAACAACATTTAGGCACGTTGATTATATTTAGATGAGAAACATTCAGCGTAAGATCCACTCACATAATCATGCTGTCATCATTACACACCACAGTTTGTCAGGAAGTGAACGTTAGTGACGATGACTAAAAAATCTAGAATTCTCTTTAAATTAGAATATCTTTTGGAATATGCCAAATATCTTATTTTAACCAATTTTATTGTTTTCTTTTTCAGTATTTACAGTATAGTCGTATTTTGTTTTAAATATATTTATATATTTTCTTTTCTTTCTGTTTCTCTGCCCTCATTTTCACCACTTCTGTCCTCCATCCATTATCCCTCTTTCATTGCTTTCTTTGAGGAGATGAATTCATTGAAGCGTTGATGTAATCCATATCCCCCAGCCCGTCTTAAGAGCACCAAGGGTCCATTTTGTGACGATCAATAAATGACCCTACAAATACCATTTGGCATGTTTTCTGAGTAGTGCGACCGTATAGAGTTCCCTCCACCCTCACCACCACCTTACTATACTATTCCCTATTGAACTGTAGACACTATCATGACAGTGTTCTTAATGTATGTATGGATTGATGGTCCCCATGAGCGGGAGGGGTAGAGTTAAGGTCTGGGAGTATACCACACATGTCATAGTAATGCCACTGCTAATAAATCTCAGTAATTGGCTTTAGTTTTGCAGTTTTTTCTTCCAATTTCACATTTTCTCCGTTCTGCACAAAGCAACGGCACGCTGTGTTTCATTTATCAGTTTCTGTTAAGTGATTATTTTATGTGAAGGGGTGATGAGATGCAAAGACGAAAACACTATCATATATCAGCAAACAAATGTGCAGATCAACCCTTTATGCATGAACATCAGTGTATACATTAACGTGTCACACATTAGAGCTCCGTGATGTTCTGGTTGCAGATACACACATTCAGAAGTGTCACCATGCCCTTCCTCACCGGGGGGAGCGTGGCGGTCCTATCCCTTCAAACTTTGCTTTATGTTAACAAGAATTAATTTGTAATTACCTTTACCAATGTGCTTGTCCTGGAGAGGGTGAGAAAATTGTGTTTTATACATTTCCCACTCCATCATAGCACATGACCACTGGTCTTCTTTGCTCCCATTGGTTGTTGCATCAAAGTTGAGGTTCGTTAAACCCAATGCCAGCTCTTATATCGACATGGATGGGATTCATGAATTTGCTAAATATGGCTCGTGTTCCACAAAGTACATCCCACTTAAGTAAATATTCTGAACTGTGGCTGCTATTCGCACGGCCTCACCAAAACTAGATACTAGAAGATTGCAGAAACTGTTCTGGGTCTAATGAGACTCCATTTCTTAATATTTTGATGGTAGGGTCAGAATTTGGTGTAAATGACATCAAGCTGTTCAGGGTGGTGGTGTAAGGGTGTGGGTCTGTGACACACTTTAGGACCCATAATGCTAATTAAGCGTCATTTAAATTCCACACGTGTCCATCCCTTTATGATCACAGTGGACCTTCCTGTCATGGCTGCTTCCAGAAGGATAACACACCATGCCACAAAGCTCAAATCATCTCTAGCTGGGCTCTATCATGAGTTCACTGTACTCTAATGGTCTCCAGTCACCAGATCTCAATCCAATAGAGCACATTAGGGATGTGGCGTAACGGCTGTTTCCCGCCACAGCTGCGTGATGCTGTCATATCAATATGGACCGAAATCTCTGAGGGTTTTCCAGCACCTTGTTGAATCCATACCATGAAGGAAGGATCCACCTGCTACTAGCAGGGTGTACTTTTAAAGTTGTCCAGTGAGTGTAAATTTATGGCTATTTAAACAAACCTATTTGTTAATCTACAAAGTTGGAGTTTACACACTAAACAATCACAATCTAAAATCACACACTTGTAAAATGTGTCTTATATAACAGTGTAGCTGCTGTAGCTGTACATTTAAAATTAACACATTAAATCTCAGGAAAACGTCCCAGCTGTGACCAGAACGTCACATTTATGTGTTTCCGTGTGCATTTCTATTTTTCTGTGATAAAGCTCTCGCCCGTCTGGCTGTGGAGCTAGGCACTGTCTGTTATTTTGGACTGACAGACAGAGAAGCTACCACAGGAGCAGAGTTAATGTGGCTTCAAACCAACTGTTGTGTGGTTAGTTGGTGGTTAGATTCATGCTATGTGCTTTTTCCTGAACACCACTTATGCAAAGATAGAAATGAGGGAAAAGTGGTTGATTTATGGGCTGCTGAACATCTTCAAACATTTTGAGTAATTAATTAGTGTGCACACTCAAGCTGCATAAACAAACACACATTTGTGCACTCGTGTATGTATAACCATGACTTTAGGCGGCAGATCTTCTCACTTTCAAATTCCTCTTGATTTTGCATCATGTTGCAGATAACACGTATATGTCTCTGTTAGTGTATGCTCATCAACTTACAATTAATGTTTAAGTATCTGCGCATTAAGTCTGTGGCTGACTGGATGCTGTCCTCTGTATGCTTATTATAGACACACCCCTGCTGGTGCGAAGCAGCAGTGATTCTGCCCTCAGCCCCCAACCAGCAGAGTCTGAGCCCTCCTTCAATGAAGACAACACTTTGATGGTAAGACCCTAAGGCCACTGGAGACAAAAAGAGAACAACACACAGCACACAGAAACACACTTAAAGACCTAAAACTAAAATATAAAAATACTGTAATACTTATTTTTCAAGGATTTTTCTGGTATGTATTAAAACAATACTTATATGTTCATATATATATCACGGGAGTAAATGGTAAATGGCCTGTATTTGTATAGCGCTTTACTTAGTCCCTAAGGACCCCAAAGCACTTTACACTACATTTAGTCATTCACCCATTCACGCACACATTCACACACTGGTGATGACAAGCTACATTGTAGCCACAGCCACCCTGGGGCGCACTGACAGAGGCGAGGCTGCCGGACACTGGCGCCACCGGGCCCTCTGACCACCACCAGTAGGCAACGGGTGAAGTGTCTTGCCCAAGGACACAACGACCCAGACTGTCCGAGCCGGGGCTCAAACCGGCAACCTTCCGATTACAAGACGAACTCCCAACTCTTGAGCCACGATACCCCCCCCCCCCCACGATTGGGGGCTCGTCTACCTATGACTCAGACTGGACATGAGGCACACCTGTGGTGTACGAGGCTAAACGATCAGGCCTTGGTCGGTGCAATAATGCTCTCCAAAGTTTTCCTCAAGCTTCAGCAGTTCAAGTTAATTGTGGTTAGTCCAGATGTTCCTCTATTATGGAAATACACATAATGGCTGAGTATACATTTACTGTTGTTAGCTGGATATTTACGGTCTTCTTCTGTGATGTACTGTGTTAAATAGGCACTGGCTAACTCCTGTATGACACCACATACCACAGCATATTTATTAAGGTTGAACTGATTGGTATCATTTGTCATGGACTAGCTGTGTGAAGGCAGATGAGGACCCAAACGCAAAACTCATGGAGACAGGAACTGTACTCAAAATCACTGCTTTACTGCAGGACTTACAAAGAAACAGAACTGAACTGGGTAAACTAAACTGAGGACTGAGGAAACACAGAAAGGCCCACTGGTTCGGGAAGGAGACATAGACGACGCGACACTGAACTGAGAGAGACATGCACATAAATACACAGAGGGTTAACGAGGGAAGTGGGAGCACACGGGGAACACAGCTGACACAGATAATCGCAACGAGACATGGCAGGAGAAACACGACACTGACGGGAGACTGTCAAAGTAAAACAGGAAGTACAGAGGTGCAGACAGGAAGAGAGAGAGAGAGACAGGAGAGCACGGGGAGAGCACAGGCATAGCAGGCTGGGGAAACATGGAATAAAACACAAGGAGGGGAGACGAGGGTTCACAGATACAGAAGGGCACACAGAGGGTAACCAAATAAGGAACATCTTAACTGAACAACCTAGGAACCAAGGCATAAATAAAGAACAAAATACAAAAATACACGACTACTAAGAATGCTGGGCCAACATGGCCCAGGATCTTGACATCATTAGGTTCTTCCAAAGTTATACTATCTTTTTAAAATGTGTTTGAATAGCTTTTGTAAGTTATTGATTTACTCTAATGTCTCATCATGGGCACTGTGAGCTTCCTTCTAATGCTGTTGTAAAAGGGAGAAACGATGAGATATTTATGCCCTTGTGGCTTTTGTTATAGCAGCGGTCCAGGGACAAATGCTCAATTTACCCCACTGCTCATAAAGCTTATAAAGAGTATAGCATTCAAAGTTTATATGAGCATGCAAACGTCTAATGTTGATGCTGCTGGGTTCATCGGATAAGGAAAATTCATAGTTTCTTTTCTAGTTGGAAGCATAAATGAAAGTAGTGGGAATACTTCACAGTTGGCCTGGTCTGCTGTTATTATTATGAATGTCTGGCCTTTTAATGTATGTAGGAAAGCATTATATACACTGTCAAAGGAGTTTGCAAAGAAAAGTGTCTGGACTTCTTTAAGTTGCTTGAAGACGTTTCACCTCTCATCCGAGAAGCTTCTTCAGTTCTAAGGTCAAATGGCCGAGAGTCCCAGATTTAGAGGGGTCCCAGAGGCGGTGGTTTACGACACCAACTGTCTGCCATCTATAATCCAGTTTTGAGTTCCCTCCCCAGACGCCTTAACGCCCACTCACATCCTGGGCCATCTGACCTCAGGAATTCACATGACAATGTGGGGCCAGGTTTCACAATGGGCTCACCCGAAACCCTGGCTGATTAGGTCCCACACCCGCTTTCACACCTTGGCGCATGTGATTAGAGGATCACCAGGGGGTCCTTTGTCCCTCCTTGGGGGGATACTCCCACTGGGTTTAAATCTGGGACTCTCGGCCATTTGACCTTAGAACTGAAGAAGCTTCTCGGATGAGAGGTGAAACGTCTTCAAGCAACTCAAAGAAGTCCAGACGCTTTTCTTTGCAAACTCCTTTGACTACGATGACCTGGATGACTGAGAACCTTCACAGACACATTATATACACTGTACATATACACAGTGATGTAAATGTAAATGCAACATTATTGCATGCACAATCCTGTCGTTTGAAGTGTTTTGTTTGATGTACGCTGCTCATGTTTGTCATGTTTAACACACGGTTACACGTTTATAACAGCAAGCTCAGGTGTCCTGTGGGTGGGTCAGCGTTGTATGCAGGGGTGTGTGTGTGTGTGTGTGTGTGTGTGTGTGTGTGTGTGTGAGGCACATGTGATTAAGGTTTGGGCTGAGCCTTTAGTGCCGTCATGTCCTTTCTCTGCAGACACACTTTGTCACTTCGGGCTCCGTTAACAAAGATGGATGAATACAGTTTTTCTTCCCTCTCTTTTCATTTTTTGTCTCTCCCTCTCTTCAAAGGTCATAGGGCAAACTCTTTTTTTTATCCTTTCCTCTCATATTCCCGGTGCTTTCCACCTTCTACACACTAATTTTTTTTTTTTTACATTTTTAACATTTTGACCCAGTTTGTGTCAGAATGACTAATTTGGACTCGCAGTAAATCCAAAGTAAACACAAAAGGAGCTGCTGTAGGAATACTAACCGTTTGTTGTCTCTCATGTTTGGGTTCTTCTCTGAAGCTGTTTGCACTTCTTTGTAGTCTCGTGTTCTTCTTAAAAACAGTCAGTCTGTCCATGCTGCATTTCTTCAGTTTCCTTTCTTTGTCCTATCTGAATACTCAGACCCAAAAATATAGCATGCACAAGTGCAGCGATGACACATCTACTTACATGTAGCGCGATAAACAGAACATGCATCTAATGGAGAATAGCTAATTTCACCCTAGCTTGAATTCAAATTGAACGTTGATTGAGCTCTGCCATCTTTAATCTATAACCTTCATTATCACGTTACTGTTTAATCTGAGAGTATTGGGCAGATTATTTAAAACATATATTACACATTACTTACTAGTTTTAAAACAAAGAATTACTGTACTTTGTCTGCAACTCCCCATTTACTTTCCAAGTTGTGCCTTAGTGTTGCAGCCAACAACCAACCAAACAGGCGTCGCATTTGCAGACAGTCAGCGTCTACCAAGCACATGATCAGGACTGCAGCAGCCTGCTGGCAACCAAAGCAATCACAAAGAGGCTTTTGGTGCAGCAGCAGCAGAAACCTGTTTGCTACTATTTTAACACTGACGACTGCCAGCAGCCTTCAGCTAAACAATTCAGGAATACATGTTTTTCTAGGTGAGCAGTGGTTACCAGTGGAGTCGGTCACTGGTCTGTGTAAATGGAGCTTTTGGCTACGACCACACGTACACGGGTATTTTTGTAAACTGAGATTTTTCATTTTTGTTTTTTTAAAAAAAAAAGGAAAAAACCCTGTCCACATGTAAACGCAAAAAACAAAGTCAAATGCTGTCAAGAACATGCCAAAGCAGCAGGCGGCAATATAATTGTAACCTTGTAGAAATGTTGGCCAATGAGAGGTCTGGAAGCCTGGGAGGGAAAGAGAAAAAACTGGAGATAATAAGATTAACAGCAAATAGTATTTTGTCTACACCTGCCATTGTAGAAATTCATCTCATGGAAACAATAACGTGGCGCACAGTGCGACGTGCGTGACTAAATCTCTGTTTTTCTCGTCCACACATAGTTTTCAAAAATCTCCGTTGTCAGTGATCTAAAACGCTGTTTGTGGATGAAAGGCTGCATAGAAAAAGCTGCATTTTCAAAAATGCGCGTTTAGGTGTGGACGTAGCCTTAGTGATCGTTTTCACAGCGGCTGGCAGCAACCTCAGTGTGTGACTGAGGCCTAACGTTGTCTTGTATAGTGGACACACATACTTCTTTATACGTCACAGTCTTTGTCGTTTCACATAACAAATTACAACAAGTACCACACAACTCCGCTGCTCAAATGCTATGGACCGCTCTGCAAAAGCACAAATTAAAGACACATTTCTTGTCTATACACATGTATCCAAATAATTAAATTAATCAAGTAAAACAAGTTATATAATGCTTTCATTTGTTCGCCTTAATGTCATTACAAATTTTTGAACCACTGAACAGCATGTCTTTATCCTGTCTTCCTTCTCTCACCCCAGCCAATCACAGCAGATGGCCCCGCCCCTCCCTGAGCCTGGATCTGCCGGAGGTTTCTTCCTGTTAAAAGGGAGTTTTTCCTTCCCACTGTCGCCAAAGTGCTTGCTCATAGGGGGTCATATGACTGTTGGGTTTCTCTGTATGTATTATTGTAGAGTCTCCCGAACTATATAAAGCACCTTGAGGCGGCTGTTGTTGTGATTTGGCGCTGTGCAAATAAAACTGAATTGAATTGAAGCGTTAAAATTCTTCATTACAAAAAAGTATAATATATTTTCTAATGCTTTATCCCATCATTGATAATTAAATACACCTGTTCATTAATAATTGACACGCATTAACAGAATATTATAATAAATAAAATCATTATTGTGTGCTTGTTGTGTAGACATGGTCCTTACATGTTGTTGTGGCTTTATTTACTCAGAAAGTCCCTCTAGTCCGCTGGTTAAAGGAAGCCCGTGCTTGATTAGACTCCTGAGTAGCGATCCTTGAGCCCTTGAGATTCCTGACTGGACAAACAGCCTTTCTTAATCACGCTGTTTTCCCCACAGACATCTCTGTTTGCAAGGTTTAGTGCTTTAGGGGAATGTGGTTGGTCCTCAGAGGTGGTCAGTCTCCATGCTCGTTGTTGCTGAGGATGACCTAACATGTTTGTGACTGTGCCACATGCATTTGTCCTGCAGAGTTCAACGACACCTGGTTGCACCTGTTGTCTCATGTCTTGTTGGTAGTTGTTAAGTTTTGTTACACTGACTTCACACAGGTGAGATGAGAAATAGACCAGTAACCCACAGAGCTTGGCACTCATAGTAAACTCCATTATAAATATTATGCACCTTAACTCTAATAACATTGATCTTTCCTGGAGAAATAAGGTAAGGAGGTTAGGGCCACAGAGTGTGTTATTCTAAACTCAATTTCCACTCCGTACAACTAAGCTGCTGTCACTCGTGCAGCTACTGATATGAAATATTACTGGATGTCAGTAATGCAGCAGGTCTGTCCAGGTTACGTGCTTTGAGGTGCTTGTATATTGGTCGACCACACAACAGCATATATGTGATCTCTCTTATAGATCATATCAGCTCCTCAGGTTTCCCCCTTCCCTCATTTCACACATAAAATCTCAGAACTGTAGTTTTCAACTTATATTACTCCTATTACTGTGAATTAATGTTCATGGTCTTTAATAACTACATTGTGTTACGTTAAAAGAGTCTTACCTGGACCAAAACCCAACCCAGCTGCATTTCTATCATACTGAAATTCTTACACATCCACATATACGTACACTTATCATAGGCGTGAATGTCATTATAATTTTGTGCTTTTAATGTCTTTGAACTGTTCTTTGTACATGGTTGGATAATTGTACAGCAGCGATTTTAAAACACAAGAATTTGGCGCACAAGTTTGAGTTTATTTTGGCTTTTGTCTAATCCACATAGATATAAAATACTGTGAAACTTCTGACCACAACTGTGTGTGTGTATAAACTGATCAGACATATCATTCTGATCACTAACAGAATGAAGTAGATAACACTGATTAATTCTCCATCATGAGGAGCACAACATCCAGTTTGAGGTGTTGACTTGACCTTCGAATTCCCCAGATCTTAATCCAATCAGGCATGTGTTGGATGTGCTGGACAAACGACTTCCATCCACGAAGGCCTGACGTGACTGTCATGAATCGCTGTGTGGCAGGCAGGAGATTGGACCCAAAATGCAGGACTCACGACACACGTGGATGAACTCAAAATGCAGCTTTATTTGGTGACACAAAGGAAACGGTACAAAACTAAACTGGGAAGCTCTAAAAACACGGGAAAACGCACACAACAATGAGGGACAACGCGACACGTAACTGAGGGAGACTCTGACATAAATACACAGAAAGCTAACGAGGGACGTAGGAGCACACAGGGAACACAGCTGACACTAATAATAATAATAATGAAACAGGGAAAAGAGCAAACACAACATGACGTACACTGATGAGAGACTGTCAAAGTAAAACAGGAAGTACACGACAGACATGGAGACCCAGACTAGACACTGAACAGAGGGAACACAGTACAGGGAAGACAAACACGAGGACAGAAGTGACCCTACACAGAACATGTGGGTACAGGAAACAAAACCTAAGCAGTAGGAATCTCAAACCAAGGAGAACAGGAGCTAGAAGTATAAACTGAAACCCAAAAACACAACCATCCTAAGAAAACACAAGTACAAAAAACTCAGAACACTGGGCCACCGACCCAGGATCGTGACACTCACAGCTTACAGGACGTAGAGCATCTGTTGCTAACATGTTCATGCAGATACCTCCAGGGATCTAGTGTAGTCCATGTGTCAACGGCTCAGAAGGACCAACACACATCTGTGTGTGTGTTTGCAAATATAAACAGTTACATCAGATTTAACCACCTTACCTACAAGTCCAATCGTGCCACCATACCAGAGCTGTAAAAAGAAATCTCTCACGTTTTTCCTTCACATTTTGTGTTTTGTATGGATGTCGGTGCCACACAGGTTCCCTCCATCTACCTGCTGTGCTGCAGTAACTACCATGTAAGTGCTGGAGTGCTTAATGGCCCTGTGCTGAGTGTTTTCTGAAGAAATTCTCTTTCTGTTTGTCTCTTCTTCATACGTTATTTTCTCAGTCGCTGTCAGTCTTTTTCTTTTTTCGTCTCTTTCAGCGTCCCTCACTCTTCGATTCATTCGCTCGTACTCACACATACACGCACACACTCGGTCACTGGCTCATCTGTCTCTTCTCAAGCAGCCAGGTTCAGATAGAGGTAATGGCTCTGGGTAATTGTTCAAATTGTCACTTGGCCTTTTGGTGAGAGCGATGAGGGGAAGAAAGTACTCTTCTTGGAGTAATTCTCTGTCTTTCTCCTGTCTCTGTCTTTTCTCCTTCTCTTGGTCCCCTCTCTTTATTTAATTTCGACCTGGAAAGATTTACTGGTGCAGCTCTTTCTTTCTAAATGCCAGACTCAAACGAGTACAGTACACCAAAAAAACACTCTTTTCCCCTTCTTACTGTCTGTCATGCTTACAGCACACACACAGACACACACAGACACATGCAGGCAGGGATACGTGTTGGTAAAAATGTGTTGCTCAGGCTGGGGGTGCTTATTATTGTCTAGAATACCACAGGGACACTGCAGCACTTATTTTTAATGCTACACCTGCGTGTGTGCATGTCTGCATGTCTCATCATGTCTTTTGTGCCACCTTTCATGCATGTTTGTCATTGAATTATTTTTTCATATACACGTCTATAACTGTGTTACTAACAATGTTTGGACAGAAACAGAAAAACGTTTGTTTGAAAAGCATCATTCTAAAAATTGATGTGAAAAACACAAAACACACAAAAAAGGGGAACAAAATGATGAAAAGTTGTACAAGTGGAGGAAAAATCCCAAACAAAGAAAAATAACACCTGGTGGAGTGAGTCACAGCTAATGGGGTTAATGAGAAACATGAGTGGGCGTAAAAAGGGCGTTCCAGAGAGAGAAAGTCTTTCAGATGTGAAGCTGGGGAGGAGTTTACCAGACTGTGTGGATGCTTAGTTTCTAAAATGTATGAATAATAAAACAATAATTTGAAGATTTTTATCATGAATTTCCATATTTGTACAGGAATCATTACTTCCTAATGATATAACATAAACCTAAGCTCCATAAGCTGCCACCCAGACAGAAGAGATGTTGCTTACTCGAGTCAGACAATCCCGCCCACTTGGAGCATTATGAAAGTAACTGGTGAGCAGCTGAAATTGTTAAAGAATAGGAAAATATTTGGCTTTCAGATAAAGCTTACAAAGTAACCAGAGCTGAGAAATGATGCCGGTGTTGGAATAGCGACACAAACTGCAGCTGCAGTGCCTCTAAGTGAAGTCTGCTGAAGGCTGGCTGCAAACACAAGCCCGTCTCCAAAGACTCAGTGTTAACATGACCAACTTCACAGCTTTAAAAAGACGGTTTCCAAACTGGTGGAAAATAATAGTTTTGTCCTCATCCACCTGGATGCTGTGGTTAGGGGCGTGGTCCGTATTGATTGACATGTGTCCCTGACACAGACAGGTGAGACCGACCACTGTGTGCTAGGCCTGCATTTTGTTTGAAAACCACCAGGTGGCGATAACAAAAACCCCTTCTAGTCCTGTAGAAGTCTTTGGGAAGTCTTGGACTCTGTAAACACTTTGCTGCTGAGTTTATGGGCTCAGTCACTTTTTCGGGTCATATTGAATATTCTCCATATTATCCATGATGTGCTTGTTGGCTAATGTGTTGTCTATCACAAGTCATCAGCCAATGAGTGAGAGGCCTGACAGTCAAATCACGTTTGGTTTTGGAAAACCGAGATGGGGATGGTAAGGATGCTAACGGTAAAAACCAAAGAATGATGATGTCACTGTAGCTAGTCTGTGGTTCAAACCAGTCCCAACTATAGAGTGTCTGTGCTTTTAAAATGTCAGCAGCGTGTTCAAAGAAGAAATGCTGCAGCACAGTGGTGAACACGCATCTCCTAAACATTTCCCTGAGATGTCTCGGTACACGTCCACTTATCCGGGAAAGGAAATTCCAGACAGGTGATTCGGTTCATCTAGACACAGTGTTTTCATTGGGACAAACCTGTATTACTCATCCATGGACTTCCCCGTCTCTGCTGACTGCACGCCCACACGGTCCACATCGTGAACAGGGAAGAATGCTGGTTTGAGCGAGCAGTCAACCGTCTCCGAACCGAAGAGGGGGTCTAAGAGTAAATCTATACTATCTCACAATGCTGTGATTGCAGTCAACCCCAGGTCTCTGTGAGTAGTAATCATAGCCATTAGTGGCCATGGCAGCTTGTGTGTGAACGCCGGTTACATGGCCGGGAAAACCTGCAGTCAGCTGAGACCGAAGAGCTCACCTGGATGATGAAAGGTTCCTCCTGCTGAAATCTTTGCCTCCAGATGAACCGAAGCAGTGTTGGGTTTTTTGAAGCTTTGAATTAATGATTCTGTTTTGAACTGAACTTGGTTTCATTAATTGCACTAAATGATTCTGACATGCACTAAAAACTACATTAATACCCAAGTGAAAAACACACACTTCAGTCAGCACGTGTGTGCTGTAGTGCGTGTTTCATGCTTCATGGATTCATTTACCTGCACAGACAAAAAAACATTCAAAAATAGTTTAATTTACCTTTAAAAATACAAATTAATTAATGAGAAAAAATATTAAATGTTATATCTCAGTGCATTATTTTCTTTGCTGTTCAGAATTAAAACAACTCCACATTTATTCATGCACATTACCAAAGGGAAGATGGATGATGTTGGGTTTGTCACTTTCATACAGATGAAGACACATAAAGTGCACACGCAGACACAGAATGCATTAATACTAATTCATCATCCCGGCTGTGGTAGCATTTTCAGGGAACACTTAGCCTGATTGGTCATTCAATAATTAGTAATATCACTAATAGTTTGCTCTTTTTATCCGCTTTTAGCATTTATTAGATTGGACCATGAACACTAAACGCTCGCAGCCCATTTGTTAAAAGCATAGTTATTCAAGGATTATCCATCACGGAGTCAAAATGGAAAATCTGCTTCTTTATTCTACATGTTTTGGAGAACCATTAATGCTCCAAGTATTGATTAAGCTGTCCAATTCTGACACACTAATATATTCATTTTTCCCTGCAGTGGTCCTCAACATATTTCAAATAAATCTTTGTCATTGAATAAATATATCTTTCTTTCTTATCAAGCTTTAGATCTTTCAATCATTACTTTTAATCAACTTTTACTTTTTGTCCAATTAAACTGTCTGTGGGAATGTTATAATTATTAATTCCTGTGGGCTGTGATTTACTGACACTGCTGCTCACGCTTTTCCTCTTCACTGAATTTGCAGCTTTGTTAATACTTCTAACCTCTAAAAACCAAATGAACTTTTATTGTTAATGTTTCAAAAACCCCGATTATCATCATGAAAGTGAGCTAATTCCTTAAAATAAGAGCAGTGACTGAAGTTTCCAAACTGCAAGAGGTTCAGTGTCTGTAATTAGAAGTGTTCAGAGGAACGCGCTCGTGTCAGTGTGAATAATGAGAAACATTTATTCGTTCAGATTCATTTACTTGTTTTAAATTAGCCTCTGATAAGTAACATACATTGGTGGCCTTTTGTAATTAATATGTTGCTCTTCCAAAGAGACACAGAGAGAGAGGCTGTTACTAAACACATTTATTAAATGAGACATACAATTAAGCACCAGAGGCTTTGCAGTTAATATACGAGTGACTGTTATGACAGCGAGGTTACTATAATTAATGTTACCTGTCATCCTGTTTCTAATTAAGCTCACGTGACGGCATCGACAGCCAGGCCAGACTAATTGATTTGCAAGCCGCCAAACCACAAACATATGTTTGCTATCTGTCATTCTGCGGCGAACGTGACCTTGCCTTCCTCCGTCTTGTCGTGTCAGCCGTTGTCTCTGACTTTACGTGTATTTCATGACTCGCCCCGACTTTCCTCTTCCTTACTCTTCCTCTCCGTAGTCTCATTTGTCTTCCTCTCAGCCGCTCTTCGTTCCATCTATTCCTCTCTCTGTCTCTGACAGGTGGAGTAGGTCATGTGGCGGTATTGGGGGGGGCTGAGGTCAGAGGTTAAAGGTCATATGAGTCCATTATGGTCTACCACTAACGGAGAGACTTATTGACCTGCGTGTGTTTGTCTCCATATGCTCAGACAAGCATGCTCTGATGTCCCCCTGTGATATTCACAATATTCATGTGTGAGTTTGGGTAAATCTTACAAATAATAATAAAAATTTCATATAAAAATAAATCTTCGGTTCTTTGCAAGTGTAGTTTGTGTAGTTTTTAGAAGTCTAAAAATGTATATAAAAAAATAATGGACGTAAAGTCTGTCAATAAAGATTGATTGACTGATGATATATCCAAAGGTATTATGCTTCACAAAAAATTGAATTTTGTGGATGTGTTCTTTCTGATTTTATTTAATTATAACGTTTAAACGTCTACTCTGAGGAGAAATTGACCAGTTATATTGTTTAGTTGATCCTGTGTTTGCGAGAGCTCCTTTCCACCAGCAATGACCTGATGCCCAGCCAGTTCTGCCGAGGTGCGTTTCCCAGTCTGATGATGAGGCAGCTTTACAGGCAGAAGCAGTCGAGTCATTCCCATTGGCTGACAGACCTGTGGCTTTTTGGCACCAGCACTCTGATTTTTTTGGTGCACTTTATGCAAACTTTACACTATGGTATAATAAATGTGATTCACACTTGCGTTTACCTTCTTCTAACAGGATCGGCTTCATATATGAATTGTTATTTGTTCACTTCACTCATTTCTTTATTCTTTCCCTTTATTAAACTCTGAATTTTAGGCAGTTTAAATCAAACACATAAACTTCCTCGGCTTAGTCACTCATTGCACTTTTATTTAAACCATAATTACTTAATTTGTCCACATGTCTACAGTATACGTATAATTTTTGTCTTTGGGGATTTTATTTTGCTGCTTATTTCTAACAACACTGTCTGTTCTGTCTGTTCTCTGCAGGCAGCTGGTCCCACTGTGGAGAGGCCAGCAGGGGTGGAGCGGCCAGCCAAACACCCCTTCAGTGGAAGGTCAGTGTGTATTTGTGTGTGTGCGACTGACTTATATGTGTTACTAATAGCTCACCTTGATAAACATGTAAAATATATTTTAAAGAAGTGTGGTCATGAAGCTGGTTGGAGCAGGGATGGAATAATGACTCACAGAGAGCAGCAAAGATGGTGGTAAAGCGTCTGCTGTTGTTTTGATTTGGTGCTATATAAATAAAGTTGAATTGAACTGAATTGAAAAAAGAAACAGTAAAAGTAACTGACTTTTGATAATGCTTCAAAAAGAAGAAGAAAAAGCCTGTTGTTGCCCAGGTGCGTCTCAGGATGGCTGCCGAGGGGTGAGGCTTGCTGCTAGAGAGGCTGTGGTTGAGGATAGTTCTTGTTTGTGTGCATGTTTGTCTACATTACTGTTTACTTCTGTTTATGTGTGTACTTCTGCCCTACTTTCCCTTCATTAAAGCTGTATTCTAATCCAGATCAAGGCCTTCGCAGATACAGTGCAAAAAGCTCCATCATTAGCTCACTACAAAAGATTGCCAAAACAGGGTCAGGGTCACAAACAGAAACGCAGAAACACACTCAGTGAACGCACACGGCCACGCAGAGACCGCCACACTCACATGGGCTGAAAATAAACAGCTACAAACACGCTTGCATCTTTTCTTTTCTTTTTTTTTTTACTTTCACAGGCAGACACACATGCAAACACTAATGAGTGCAGTAATTAAGTGTTCAGGGTGTAGAGTGCCCTGTGCCTCCTTTGGGCCTTTTAGGCATGTGTGTACACGTGCTTATTTTGGTAGTGAGGAGGGCAGGCTGCCACATTATAACACAGGGACAAACAGTCCACAGTATACGCAGTAATCTGTAAAGTACTGTAGATCTGTGCAGGAGTACGGAGAGTGAGGCTTTAGCCGGGTGTGTGTTTCTGTGGTCAAGCCCTGCATCAAGCTCCTCCCTCTACAGAAGCCTGTACTGTGAGTTGGCTTACTTTTACATGCAGATTAGCATGATAACGGACGCTGCACTCTCAGCTTGCTCTGGGCAGGTTATGTTAGACCCATCAATCGAGAGTGACCAATCGATTTTCTAGAAGACGGTGTCAGATTCCCAGAAGATCCCGAGGAGGGTGAAAACTTGTAGAGAGCTTGTAAAGGTTCATGTGTCCCTGACAAACACCAGTGAGAAATGCAGATTCTAAGCAGCAGCTTTCTACATTGTTTTTCTGTCTTTTGGCTCAATACTATTTAAAAGCAATTTCATTGTTGCATAAGCTTTAACACAGAAATATCCTGAAAACAGGCTACCTGAGCCTGGTCCTTGTTGACCTTATATCAAATTTGCAAGTAAGCCTCCTTCCCAGTTTGAATTATGTTGTATATTTGTTCTTTTTATTTGCGCTCAGGCTGTTCTACACCACTGGGATTGGCACTGAGTGCCTTTATGAAAAACTGGAGCCACCGCTCATTTATTCATATTTCAGTAGGAAAATGGGAAATGGATGCTGCAATTTATTGAAACGTGCAAACATAAATAGTTTAAGGATTGTAAGAAAAACCAGAGTTTGTGCAATTCTAACAAAGTTGTAAGTCGGTGCGAAGCCTCTGAGGCAACCTGTCGTGTGATTTTACTGCTTCAGGAGGCATAATCCGTGGTAGCGTGTTTCTATCCAGGAATGCTTTTATGGCATGTTTCAGGATGTTTGGGATCATGCTGAAAAATAACGTCATTGCCACCTTTGGTGCCATTTTAGCCGGCAGCAAAGGAAAATCACAAGTTCTGTAATGAAAAGATTCACGATAAAAATGAAGAATTCTGTAGGGAACTGCAGCACCAGCCTGTTTCTCTTCACTGTTAAAGTTCCAGTTTTATAACAGTATAGTCCTCTGATTAAAATCTAACAGGTAAACAACTTTATCTAGTTTTCTAACTTTCTGTGAATTGGCAACTAAGGCTGAGAGATGAAGGACGTCATCACGTACCTGATGCTCAAAGCCCAACATTGTTTTGGTTGACAATACATCCTTCTGATACTCATAGTGATACTTTCATTTTGCCAAAGCTCGACCACAGCTCGCTGTTTCTTCACATATTTTTTGTGTGATTTATTTATTTAGCAACAGTCACAAATACGAGAAATTCAGAGCTTTCTGTCAGACGTCGCAGCGCAGACTTGGTTGACGAGGCGTTCACTGTCAGAACTGTTCCAGAAAAATCCTGCATGGCATTTTTAACATGCTTTCCAGTCACAGAGTAACTGCCTGATAATCGTGACGTTACCTGAAAGAACAGTTTTATGTCCTCTCTCCTCGACTTGTCCATTAGTTGCCGTGGCACGAATGAAAACGACTACATGTACGTTTTGTTTTCTCGTTCTCTCGATTCGATGCGAAGGTCTCAGACAGATTCAAATGTGGTTTTCTGTTAACGATCGTGAAAGTGCCCACACACCCCAACAGAGTGACTAATATAAAAACCAAGACAGTAAATGAGTCAGCGGCTGTTACAAAGTGATCCATGTGTAGCGCTGACCTCCGCTAATGTAAAGTTTATTACCGAGTGCAGTTAACACTCAGTTAGAACAACATGTAGTTAACCTGTAAAGGGGAATTATGAATGTATGGTAAGAATAATGTGCCACCTTAGCCTCTGCTTTTAATGCTGTCTCCATAAGTGCAACCACGGAGCACACACAGGAGTTAGATCACACACACGTAGACGACACAGAAGCAGCCTCCGTGAAAGATGCGGGCAGTACCTGCTCTTTTTTCCGGCCTTTCTATGGCGTCCTCATTAAATCATGACTTACTATAACGCACAACTTTGCCTCCTGAATTAATGGACAGGCGAACTAAATGGGAACAACCTGAGTCTGATTACCTCTTGTGGCACTTTGCCGTTCAGTGCAGTAAATATAACAGTTAATATTTAAGACACCCGCTGAGATTTGTTTTATTTTCTCTATAACATTTTTTTTCTCACGCACCAACACTCGCACACACCAACCATCTCATCTGTGAGTAATGTAGAAGTGATGTAATGGTTTCCGTGGTCGCTGGGGAAACGATCCTTGAAATTGCAAAAAAGTCCAAAATGAGAGGAGGAACGCAGCCATAAATACTGGAGCAGAGAGGCATACGTTAGAGGAACACGTGCGTCCGTGTGACAGAGTATGAGTTTTGTGCGCCGTCGTCCTCCCGGAGTGTGTTTGCGTGCGAGCCTTCGTGCACCTTTAAATGTGAAGCTACACCTATAAATACGGTTATGGCTCATCATAATTTAACCGCGCTGCATGCACACCAGAAAACTCATTACGTTTGAATCAAAATGTCCTTTTTATACAGGGAAACAGATTTACTGTAAATTGGTTTATTGAAATAGCATTTCAGCTATATTATATTTCTTTGTGAATAAGGCAGGCAGAGTATCGGAGGTGTTTTAGAAGCTATACGAGGTGAAAAGGTAAGCAGGCTTCACTGAGTGCGGAAAACAAACTGGAAGTAAGAGGTTTAGCCTTGGTTTAACAGCGTATGAATATGTATTTTGGGACTGAACATTTCCATTTGTTGCCAGTGAATTTTACTGTGCTGGTGTTGTGATACTAATGTGCTTATTTAGTCTCTGCCTGCAGTTCAGGGGAGAAAAGTTTGAACCGAGATTGTGGCGTTGATTATTCTTATTCCCGAGGGGTCTTTTTATGAGGTGCATTTATGTGTGGTGTTGTGATATTCTTGGTCATAAGGAAAGTGGAAATGATGCGTTGCTATGGCAGGGATAAAGGACTGGATATATCGTGTCTACATTTAAGCATCAGTTGTATCGTATGTTTTTAGGATGTTAGGATTCCTGACTGTAAGAAACCTGTTATGTTGTGAACTGGGAAAAGAAGGACAAGCTTCATATAACTGGGGGTTAAATTACACCCTAACACTGTCATCCAGGTATCATGTAGGCTGCATGGAGTTACTTTGTAATTTTGGCTGTAAAATTACAAAATCTTTCTCATCCTTTAGGATAGGGCTGTGCGATAAGACATCTATCGTCCAATAACGATATAAATCACAAAAATGTAACATTTTCTGTAAATTCTGTGAATCTCGGGCAGCTCGACTTGCGTGAAGTGTTTCCAGCTGGGCGTCGCGTACCTGGAGTCGAGTGTTTTAACTGATGCATGAAACGATAGATTTTTAGACATAGGTTGTAACGGCCGCCGTTTTCTTTGTGAGTATTTATTACACAGCGTGCTGCGGGGAAAAGCCTGTTCTAACGTTTGAGTCTGAGGTTTATTTTTTAGCACCTGACGGCTATTTTTTGCTTCTCATCCGTAAATACTCTGCATCTTTCACGTGATTCAGTTTATTTTGAAAAGTCTCAACAGGATCTTGAGCTTTATTGTGAAAGGTTTATGTGGAACATAAACAAGCGGACACGAGGTGGTTTTACCGTCATAACGACATCGCATAAAAACAAGCGCTTGTCCGTCTCTAGTGTGGTTATATTAAATATAAGAGAAAGAGAGAACTTTAAGAATTTAATATAGCCACTACAGTGACCATCAAAATAATGAAAAAATATTGACGTAAACAGTTTATTTTGCGACACCACGAAACAAACGATAGCGTAAAATGAAACGATAGACGTTTTTAGTCATCCGATATATATCGTTATATCGAACAGCCCTACTTTAGGAACTGTTTCAGTTTTCTTCGTAGCCCAAAATGGTTGAGGAGTTACTAATGCAGGGGTCTGCAACCTTTTACACCCAAAGAGCCACTTGGACCCGGTTTCCACACAAAAGAAAACACTGGGAGCCGCAAATACTTTTTGACATCTAAAATGAAGATAACACTGTTTATATTGTGTTTTATCTTTATGCTTTGTGTGAACAACTAAGGTGTGCTGCTTATGAAATCCATGAAGTGCTACAGAGAAAATTAAATTATATTTATGTAATTAACACATTTTGAACTCTTAAAGAAATATAACAAAAGGAAAGACACCAACCTGAACTAAAATGATCCAGCAAACAAAAACTGTTGTCAGCCGCCACCCTTATATCGCCTTTGGGCTGTTGGAGCCTTGACCTGACTCTTAAAAAAATAATTGGAAAAAAGCACTATGCTGCTGAAAAATGAACAATAGATATTTGCAAAATTCTGCCTAAATATGTATTTTACCTGGTTAATGCGTGCGGCGGGGCGTGGTTTGCAGCGCCGCTGCAGGGGAGTGGGACGCACCTGAGCGACACCCGCAATCACGCCTCGCTGCCTTTACGTCTGTGCTATCTGTGCTGTTGTTGTTGGTGGTGTGAGCTGAAAAGCTACAGCCGGCTGTATGCGTACAGTAACTGTGTGTGTAAAGTGCTCAATAAAGAGATGCCCAAAAGCATGCTCATGGAAACATCGTCGGGTCTGCCGTGATTTGTTTACAATGGGACTTCTGCTCCTGAACCTCTGCGCACAGAGTCCGCAAATCGGGGTATACGAAGTCAGTTTACGCAGGACTGTAAGCTGTCATCTGTCAGGCGTGAACGGTGTTTGTCTTTAACATAGTTCACAGTGGAGAACAGCTGCTGACATAATGTGGATCCGAAGATCCATAATTGGCCTACCTGGGGTTGAAAGTCTCGATAAATGCACGGCGTTTCGGCGGGTACACCGGCTTCCGCGAGTGTGACGCTTATATTGAGCCAGGAAAAAATAATAGAATATAATTTTATTTTTATATTTCAAAATCACAATAATCTTCCAATTTAGAACTACGAGTTAAAAAGAACTAACATAAATAAAATACACTTCAGCTAAATACTTCTGATTTATTTGCCCAAACCACGCGGAGCCGCACTTTAAGGACTAAAGAGCCGCATGCGGCTCCGGAGCCACAGGTTGCGACCAATGGTTGCGACCCCTGCGCTAATGAGAAGCGCACATGGGAACATCTTTTTCTGTATTCATACCGCAGTACGCTATGAATGCTTTATGCTGCCATGATACACCAAATATCCTGGTACACTGCTTGTAAAGCTTGTCTACTGCTGCGACAATGGTTTAAAAAAATCATCAAAGTGACATAAAATAGTGCCGATTGATGATTTCAGTACAACTTTAGAGTCAGAGACAGTCTTTCCTTGGTAAACTCATTGCTGCTGGCAGGGGCAACACCAAAGTGGTCCCATGAATTCCTTTTTAGTGTTAATTTCCATTGAGTTACTGGTTCTGTCTGTAATTAGCGAACACACAGTAATGGGACAGACATGATGGGACTAAACAGGCTCTAAAACAAGTAATTAATTGGTTCAAACTCTTAAATCTAACTTCACAGGCAGTTTTAAAGCTGTGATGGTTTTTAGAGTAGGGCTCCATGGTCTAAATAACGGCTAACACATGCAGCGTTTCACATTTCAGCGCTTTTGCAGCCTCGGCTATCGCCATCTGGTGGAACTCGCAGAGAATGCAGCTTTAAAAACACAAAAATAAGAAACTTGGATTTTATGAGCTACAATGACCTTTGAAAGTTATTTGCTCAAATCAAACCAAAGTTAATCAAATAAAAACTAAATTTAAAATGTAGTACTACTATTTACTATTGCTACTCTCAGGACAGGAGTGGCTGTACTGCACAGATTGTCTCCAGTCCTGAAACTGCAACATCTGGGCAAAATCTTTGGTCCCTCTAGAAAAGCCCCGAATAAGGTGGTTTTGATTTTCCGCTTCACGGACTTGTTCACTTTTGAAAAGCTTCCTGTGCACGTGTCTGAAAATATTTGCGACGTTCGTTTGGCTCACTTACAGTTTGTTAAATACGCGTGCACAAGTTTTCCCCGACACACACAGATCAGGTCGTGTGTACATGTGGCGTTTTGAGAGTCTTCCTGAATCCATGCTCGTGCAGATAAACAACTGTAGGCTGGATTCAACTGCTAGAGGAAAACTGGGACATCTCAGCTTCCTGTGGAGTCCCGCGTCCTCAAAGAAAACAGCCGTTTTTTTCTAGATAAACAGAAAAGCTCATCAGGCCTCAACTAGAAGACTTACGCTTACCAGTTACAGATGCCTGGATCTAGTTATAGATCTAGTTGTTCCACGACACCTACATTATATCTACATTCAGAGATTAATTAGCATATTAATAGTGTTCGTCTGTCTGTTGTTTTCCCAGCAGAAGAGCATCCAGCATGTAGCAACAGCTTATTTAAACCATAAATAAACTTTCATAGGCATTTTTACACCTATGTGCACAGGAAGCTTTTTGAAAATGAAATGATCAAATTTGTGAAGTTGAACATGCAAAATTTGTGTAAAAATGATCGCTATTTATTCCACGACACCACACTGCTCTGTGAGCAGCTGACATAAACAGGATTTGTGGCACTTTGCTTCCTCGGAGCCTGGACTTGCATTCATTGATACAGCAATGAGTTCAAAATTTTCTCTTTTGCTTTTTGTGAGAAAACGTCAGGGCAGCGGTTCATGACCTGAAGCTTAGACATCCGTGTTTTAGATGAGATCCTTCAGTGTGACCTTTTAAAACAAACCAGGAATAACGATAAACTGAAAAAGTTTTTAACAAGGAGACGTCTGATATTCCTCCTCATCGATAGGCCCAGTCTGATAAAGGTTGATCCCCTTCATTCTCCCGCAACAGTTGTAGGGTTTTCCTCCTCCAAGGTAACGTGTCTGTGTAGGTAATGCAGGTGAAACATCTTCAGCAAACTTAAAGAAGTGCCGTCGCTTTTCTTTCCAAGCGCCTTCGATCTGACCGAGGTTGTTACTGTGAAATTTTACCGCTTCTTAACTGTGACAAAATCATGTTTATGCACTTTGCTCTTATACTTTAAATACTGTCACTAGTACTTTTGTTTGTGAAGGCTCTCATCTATATTATACTTTGAGTTCTTGTGTATTTTCTCACACTTATCTGTAGTATTTTCGTGTATTTTTACTGCTTTGCATTTACTCTGGCGCTGTGCTCTTGAAAGACTGGCTTTGAGGGGAAAAGGAGGGAGAGAAAGAGTACGATAAATAAGGAGGGATGAGACGAGAGGGTGCAATGCATAGAGAGGAAGAGAGCGCTTTGGTAATGCACATCCTCTGTTTTTGTTATTTCTCCTCTGTCTGTCTTTCATAGCGAGGATCAGTGAAGTGGCAGGTGGATAAAGGGAACACCTGCTCTCTTCATCTCTCTTTTGCTCCCCTCTCTTTGCTTTTTGCCTCTTTTTTCTGTCTCTTGTTCTCTCGTTGCGCTCCCTCTCTCCTTTCTCGAGTCTCACCCATTTTGTCTCTCCCTTTCACCCCGACTTCATTTTTTGCATTGATGCAGCCTGTCAAACATCTCACAGAAGAAAAAATGAGAAAGGAAATGCAAATGGATCTGAAGTGTTTGTGTGCGTCGGCGTGTTTGTGTGTGCGTGCCTGTGTTGTAGTTAGTGTTAGAGATCAGAAGCGCAGCAGCAGGAAGGATAGAGGGAGGGGTGGTTGTTATTTTCCCTCTTGTATTAATTCTTTTCATTAGCCCTGTCTGATTAATTCAGTGCCTCCTCCCGCCTTCATCTCTCTGTATTTTACTTCTAGACCTTGGTTGCTCGCTACTTTCTTTTCTCCTTTGTCCCTGTTTTTCTCCTTTTATACATCAGTGTTGCTCTTCTTTCCTCGTCCCCTTTCTCTTTCTTTCTCCTTTCATGCCATGTTCACATTGATGTGAGAAGGGTGGTATCGGTGGCTTTCTGTGACCAAGACTGGAACATCTCAGTAACTGTTTGTTTTAAATAAAGTTAGTTTACTATTGTGATGACTAATGCAGGAAAACATCTCAACTTTACATTGTCATTCGTAACTCCCAGGCGAGTTGCTCATTAACCCAAATATCTACTCAGCCAATCGCACGGCAGCAACTGAGTGCATTCAGGCATGCAAACATGGTTAAATCAAAAACTACTCTGAGCATCTCTGGGCACACAAAGTCTCAGAGCAGTGTTTCCAGCACCTCGTTAAATCTGTGCCACGATGAATCAAACCGGCCGACAGGGGTGTAACCCAGTGTGAGGTGTACCTAATGAAGTGGCAGGGGCACGTATGCTCATGAACTGTCCTGTAATGCTCAAAATTTCAGTCATCATACTGAAATATACTCCTGCACCGTTCCCCATACTAACTCATATTCATACCTACTTAAGTCTAACACCCTCCTGGGTGTGGGCCGTCAGTGGGGTCCTCCAAAGTCCTTGGTCTGGAGGCATCGTCTCAGTGTGACGCCAGGTGTAACTTCTCTGTGTCCTTCTGGAGGTCTCATCATGTATTTGTCCTTCCTCTGTTCCTCTGGTGATGTTGTTGCCTGGTTTCCTCAGTGTATGTCCGATCCATCGTTGGAGTTGGAGATTCTGATGGATCTATTCTTGATGTTCTTCAGCTGTAAGGAATCATCTCTTGTTTTGTCTGTTCTTGCTTTTATATTAACGTCTGTTCCTCCATGCTTGTGAGTGAAGGAATCTACCAGGGTGACTGCTTCTGTGCTGGCTGCGTTTACTCTTATGATCTTAGTTTTATCTTTGTGGATGTTAAGTCGTACAGCTGCTTGTGCGCTTGTCTTCTCTTGCATTTGCTGGTGGTTGCAAGATAGTAACGACAAATCTTTAAAAATAATTGTAAAAATCTGCGAAATCCAGGTCTTCCAGTTGTGCCGACTGGATTCTCTTTCTTCTTCTCTCTGTAGTTTTTTTTCTTTAACCTGTCAATCACTCATGCGATTGGGATTGGTGATAGGAGGCATGCTTGTCTCACCCCAGTCTGGATCTTAAACTCACGAAGAAGTTATCCAATTCATTGGTACTACAAGGTTCCTCTGTCCACGCTATCCAAAGCCTTTTCATGTACGCTCTCGAGTTCAGCTCAGTTGACTGTTCAAGGATGATGCGGAGGGTGGCAGTCGGGTCAAGACAGGATCTGTTTCTTCTAACTGTATATGCACGCTACGTAATCTTTACTGCAAGTTTGAAAAGGCACTCTCCATTAATGCTGTCTACATTTATTTCGGGATCCAGAGATGTGACTGGTTTAGATGGGATATGTTACCCTATCCTCTCTCATTTGGATCAGCCAAGAACACAAAGAAAAGTGTCTGGACTTCTTTAAGTTGCTTGAAGACATTTCATCTCTCATCCGAGAAGCTTCTTCAGTTCTAAGGTCAAATGGTGCAGAGTCCCAGGTCCTAGAGGAGTGTCAAGAACCCACTGTTGATCCTCTACCTAATCACATGAGCCAAGGTGTGAAAACGCGTGTAGGTAAACTCAAATCTGCTGAGTAGCGATGAGGCAGCATTAGCTTTCTGTCTGTGTGTGTGTGTGTGTCTGTCTGTCTGTGTCTGTCTGTCTGTCTGAGACAAGGAGAGAGGGAGAAGTTGTTTCTACACTTTGCATCTTTCCCCTGTTGCCACCCAGCATCATCAGTAAACCTCTCTGGAGTTTATCAGCATCTGTGCTGCTATCAGTTGATGGGGGGGTGGGGGTGGGGGTTTACGATTGGATGGATGGTCTATAGAGAGAAGGAGACAAAACGAACAGATAGAGTCAGAGACGGAGAGGGGAGAACAAAAACACAAAACCAAGTTCAGACCAACTGGCTTCTAAAAGCACGCACACAGAGAGCATAGAGAAGGTCAGGAGAGGATTAATGGCTGTGCGCTGATAGATAAACTAATCAAACAAACAAAGACTTCAGCACACACATGCATTAAAACACAGGCAGAATGTAAAGCAGATATATACTTGAATAATCCAGGCTAGACAGAGACACAGAGAGACTGAAAGCAAGTCAGAAATCCTCAGAGAAGGATGCCACAAAAAAGTTGTGACAGGCGTACGCACACAGCGGCAATCTGCACTTTTATTGACTTTGATTAGAGCGTTGGCATCGCCTCCTCTGCGGCCTGGGTTTGCAGACACGGATTAAGTCCTCGACAAAAAGTATTTTTAGCTCAGTGAACGCATCCATGGAAAATGACGTTTCAATCTCGGATAGCGCTTCTCCAAACTTTTCCTCCCGAGACCCTAACCCTACCACATGTGTGTGAGGGCTGCCCTGCTGTTTTCTCTCTGTCTGCACATTTAACATTTAATACTTTTATTTTGTGTCATGCCTGATGATTAACCTGTCTGTGTTTGGATACTTTTTAAGGCATATCTAAGCTTTTTATCCTATTTTTTGTTCTCTCAGGACTTTTCTGATTCTCTCATCTTGTCCAACAACTAACGTAGTTCCGTTTTTCTTGTTGCTGTGCTACATCAAAGCTACCCTTCCTTTCAGAGTAACTGAACTTGTATTATTTTGTTTTCTTCCTGTCTGTATGTGTGTGTTCACTGTGTGTGCGCAGCCTGACCAGAATGGTGGAGATCCTAGGAGAGGACAGCCCTCTGGGAATCCACGTGGTTCCCTACTGCTCGTCCCTCAGCGGACGGTGAGTTGTGCTCACAAACTCAACACACATCCTTCTATTTAAACCCGAATTCTCTACTTTAACCCCCCGAAGACATTGTCAGATTACCATAGAAAGCATATACTAAAGTCATCCCGTCACAATCCTGTTATTTGCTGCGCTGCACTACATAAACACCCAGAGATGCTCACACAGTGGGGAAAAAGAAGTGCACAGCTATGCAGGGCTCTTCTTTGGGTGTGTGACAGTCATGCAGTGGATGGGGATTTCCTCACGGAAAGCAGGATAACTTTTTATGACTGTTCTCATGACTCACCTGACCTCACCAGTCTCCAGCTCCTCGTTCTCTGTTTTTCCCCATCATGCACTCCACGGTGTTTTTTCCTCTCTCACACTCATCTCTTTGTTACCTTTTAACCTAGTTTCAGCATTTTGCAGCAGCAGCAGTGCGCATCAGTATCATCATCAAACGCTGTATTTTATTAAAGTTCAGGACCCGGAGTAGTGAACTGTTGACATTTTCTTACATATTACCATTTCACTCTCAGTTAGGCGTTTTTATCATCTAATACAGCTAACGTTAACATGTCCTGACATTGTTACTACTGTGTTTAAACTCATCCAAGGAGCCGAGGTAAGCAGGCAGTCTTTGCAGCAGCGACTAAATAAACATCATGCAATGCTGCTCTCCTCGATTTTTGGATCACATCCCACATTTTCCCACAATGCTGAGTGAGAGAAGAATCACCTGTGATGAATCGTGATGCACTACGATGCACAGAATCAACCAGCATCAAGGTGGATATAGGAGCATGCATTTAAACTACATCATCACAGTCAAGCGCAGACTAAATTATGGATTGTACGCTGATCTTATGATTTGTTTGTGAGAAACAGGATTTGTTTCTGTATAAAACTCCAGTTGTTATCGTTGCTGTGCTTCACTGATGTGCTGTGTTATAGCCAAACATCTCCTCTTTGGCCTCATCTCGAGTCTTTGCAACTTTGCAAACCTAAACCATGCTGGCGTGTTGCGTGCTTTCTCCTGACAGCCCTTCTAAACACCACACTTGTCTTTTTCTAATTATGCTGTCATGAACTTTCATGTTTAACATGCTAACTGAGGCCTGTCGAGTCTGAGATGGAGCTGTTGGGTTTTTTGTGATGTCTCTGAGAACAGCACGGTCAATTCTTGGGGTGGATTTTCAGGGATGCTCAACCCTCTGAACGTTAGGATCTGTCTTGAATATCTACCACTTCTCACTGCAGAATTAAGAATAATCAAATTATTTGGAAATGACATTATAACCCTGGTCAGACTCGTGGGCAGCAACAGTTGCATCTTTAAGCTCATTGCTTACATCTTTCCTCCCTGGCATCGTGTTAGCACGCACTTAAAAGCTCCGGACCAGCAAACTTCTGTTTTTATAGAGGTGCTCACACTTGCTGATGATCAGTTGCCCTCTTAATTCCTTTGGAAGTAGTCAGGGTGTTTTCACAGGACCACAGGGAAAACTTTCTTTTTCACAGGACTGTAAGTTATAGTGGAAACCCACAGTGGAGCTTGAAGATAAAATGACCATAGCTGTGGTAAAGTAAACCATATGGAGACCCGTCTGTCTGCGTGCAAGACGTTCTGTGCGTTTGTGAACCTGTGCATGGAAAACGACCTTTAATCGCTCGCTCCGTTCTTGCATGTTCTCCCGTCAGGGCTCTTGGTCTGTATATCCGTGGAGTGGAGGAAGAGAGCCGCTCCAGAAAGGAGGGCCTGTTTCAGGAAGACGAGTGCATCGTGAAAATCAACGACACCGATCTCCTGGACAAGACCTTCAGCCAGTGAGTCCAGCTGTGTTGATATGTGTGTTAGAATAAATGCAAAGATGTGGAATAAAATAAACACAGCGTAGCATGTTACGGTTAATGTCCACATGGTGTACGGACCAAGAAAGAACTGCTTTATGTTTAGGAGCTGCTGTTTCTTCTGTGGTTTTTGGTTAATGGAGCAATATAATCGTATTTAACTTTAAAAGTAGGTTTGGATTTTACATTCAAATTAAATTAATTTGTGGTATTGTTACCAAGTTAATGAAAAAACTAAAATAAAATATAAACCTCTCTTCCCCTGCTGTCTCTCCTTCTGTGAGGTAGCGCTGCAAATCCAAAGAAAGGCAGAAAAACACTTGGCAGATGTTTAGAAAGCACTGCTTCTGGATTAATGTGTGTGTGTGTGTGTGTGTGTGTGTGTGTGTGTGTGTGCTGTAAGCATGACAGACAGTAAGAAAGGGTTTGTTGAAGCGTCATTCCTTAAAGGAAAGATTTGTTCAACATTGGAGATCAAATGTTCCTCCGTGGAGTTTGCTCACGGTGCCCCTGAAGCCTGAACACGGCTACATAAACATGAGTGTTTAGAGATGTAATGTGATTACAGAGCATTAAAATGATAAAAGACACCCGTAAAAACAATTGCCACAGATTACAGGCACAGATGCGGATATTATATTGATTACACCACATTACACTGTGTATTCAGTTCACACAACAGTTCCTGTCCAGTCTTCACTGTGGTAATGAGATTACGCGTGAGGTATTTTATGCTGTACTGTAGGTAAATGGATTATCACCGCTGAGGTTTGTACCTATTGTTCAAAGACAGGTGTGTAGTCCCCTGTGCACTCTCCGACACACACAAACACACACGGACAGTTTTTCTCCTGTATTACACCCTTAATCTTACATGTGATATATTATCAGTCTGTTTCTCAGCATTAACAAAGTTGAATGGACTGTATGCACACACAAATGCTCTCAGTATTGTTCCGTCATGGCAGGTGTGATATTGTGATATGCAGCTTGATCCGGCAAAATACGTGTAAGTGGGCCACAGAAAGTCCACTGATCCCCCTGAAAGCTGTCTACACACACACACACACACACACACACACACACACACAGTCTTTGTCCCTGTCTGGCAGCTGTTTTAAGGGAAGCCCGCTTGATTAGAATATCTTTTTTACTCAAATGCGTGTGTCCACAATGCTTCCAGTGCAACCACACACACACACACACACACACTCGTTTTCATATCTTAGTGAGGACATCTCATTGACATAATGCTTTCCCTAACCCCTTACCTGAACCCTAACCTTCAAAAACGAATGCCTAATCCTAACCCTCAGCCTAAACCCAAACATAACCCAACTGTAACCCTGACACTAAAACCACATTTAGAGCCTCAAAAATGTCTTCAAACTCGTGGGGATCGGTGTTTGTCCCCATAAGTATAGTAGCATGCCAATTTTCTGTCCTCACAAAGATGTCTAAACATGTACACACACACACACACACACACACACACACACAGCTGTCATATCCACTGCCATTGCCCGTCTGTCTGTGACCACCCGTTAGCCCACACATCCACTCACATGGACTCTTCCTGTATAGTACACCATGCAGATGTTGGCCTTTGGATTTACATTTGTAATAATAATATAAAAGGATAGATTTCCATGAACCGCCAGCGGGCATAAGGGTTACAAAGGTCTACTTTTATGGTCATGTTTGCTAATATTAGAGACCGTTCACTCTTACTCCCTCTGAGTGAGTGAACTGACATGTCAAGCTCTCCTGGATGTCCTATGAAGTCTCTGAGTTTTCTCTGTGATTTTGCGTCGTGGCAGATATGATGCTCAGTCAGTTTGCTGTGAATGTGTATTACATATGTATGTATTCACAGAGGGGGACTCTAGCATGTGGGGAAGCCCTACTCTCACATTATCCTCAGTTTTTGGTATCAGATTTAACAAGATGCTGGAAGCCTCCTTTGAGGTGTTGGTCTATATTGAAAATTATGCAGATTTATCAGCTGAGCACTTACGCCGCAGAGCTCCTGACATCAGATATGGTTCACAGTAACCAGTGTAACCAGTTTGACAGTACTGCTTCTTTGTGACATGCTGAAAGTGTCCATTAGAAGAGGGCAATAAGAAATCTGTGTGGTCAGCAAAAATATCCATAAACGCTTTTAATTGGTACCATGATTGATCTGATATTAGTGCCCAAGATGTTCCAATAAAACATTCTCAGCACGGAGACCCCCACCATCAGCTGTGACTGTGGCAGGTTGAGTCCAAGTTTTCATGCTGTTGTTGCCAAATCTGACTTCATCAGTGGAAACTGAGATTCTTCACAGATTTAGTGACGTTTGCTCCCTGCACTCAGGAACAGACTCTCAGTGATGGAGGACAAAGCACTGACCGTGTAACGGCAATGAAATTCACTCACTTAAAGCAACGACGGGACAAGAAAGGAGCCGGGCGTGGTCATCTGCCGCTGTAGCGTACGGCCTGACGTGCTTTCTGAGATGTTGGTCTGCTGAGCACAGCTGCACAGAGTGGGTTCTCTGATGTTAGCAGCAGCCAGTCTTACGGCTGCGCCTGATGGTGCTCGTAAAAAAAGGTGTTCCCAGATGTTTTTAGGAACAAAACATCAAACTGTGGTTTTAATTTTCAACAACAGAACAGAAATAATATTTACTCAGAGCCCAGCACAGGAAGACAACATATCGTAGACACATTCACACTAACACGGCTTTAGCGTGGACGTGTCGTGAAGTCCAGTGGGATGTGTTTCAGTGTTACTGTGGGAGATCCACTGAAGTTGTGTATTTCTGCTGGCACAGAAAGTCTGAGATGTTTGTTTTGGATTGAAGTATTTGGAAGACCAAAGAGTAAAGTCACCGGGTCGAAATCAGTCCCAGTTTTCAGGATTTTCTGCGGTTCTCAGAGGAGTGATGAAGAGTGTTTGTGCAGTTTGGGGCAGGACCAACGGCAGTGTGGGAGACAGTGGCACACACTCCCCACTCAGGACGTAAAGGTGACGTGCCAGCCTTGAGTTTGGAAAGACGACTGGGTGTGAGATGAGATCCCAGGAAACCCCGTCAGCTGTTCACATTTTAATTTCCTAATTTTGATCTTTATTGTTATATAAACCGAAGCCTCTGGCTGTGACTTACAGTCACTGCTGTCCTAGATTGGATGTTTTCATAGTAAGATAACTAAATAAATAAGAACGCAGGTGTTTCAGTGAGTGTACTCCATGACGGCGGACTCTTTTCTGGCCATTGATTGATTGATTCTTCTACGTGGAAACGTCCCCACCTGAGTGTATCTTTAAGTAGTCAAAAAATCATTATAATTCCATACGTGATTTATTAGTTTTCACACAGGACTTTCTAAACATAGTCTCTGGTTACGGTTATTTCTAATCATTATAATGTGCTCGTAATCTGGGAGGGAAACGATACGTGGGTAACCCAATAAAATGCTAATAAACTGGATTTGCTCTGTCAGTTATCTGAGGAGAATAATGGTGTGTACTGCAGCTTCTGACACAAACGTTCCTCTAACTTACTTAGTGTGATCTGATATAGATGAATCCTCTGCAAAATGATCTTTTTTTATAGATCATGAGATTATGATGGCCTTCTGCACAGGTGTCATGGCTCGGTGTTGTCTCCTGTTCTGTCTTACTCCTGAGACTGGTCAAGATAAAAACATTAAGAGATGCACAGAGCAGCCAGCAGTAAGCAGTGGCACATTATGAAATGTGCGGATGTTATATTTCAGTTTAGGTTATAATTTCTATATGTCAAAATTAACCTTTGCACACACAAATATAAAATAAGAGCATATCTGCCATTAGTTTAAACTCCTGTTTAGCTGCTTATGCATCAGCTTACTTGTCAGAACAGGACTAGTCAGTCTTAGAAATGAAAGTTAGTCTTTTAAGATGAATGATCCTGAGCTATACTATTGCAAAAATCAGATATCCCATTTATATTAATTATCAATTAATTGACATTTTTTGTCATTCATAATCATATTTATACCATATGTCTTTTTGTGTTTTTCTCCTGATTGAGTTATCTACCCTTCAGTAATTAGTTTTTGTGTCAGAGATGGATAACTGCTCTTCCTGTGTAATTGTGATTAATGACATGATTCCTTTTAATGTTCAGTGTGTGCCACTTGTAGTACACGTAATGTGCTACAAACTTTAGTCGATTCTTAAGTGAAACTTTCTCCTCTCCCTCTGTTTCCTCGTTTTCGTCCTCTCAGATCTCAGGATGTGTTCCGTCAGGCGATGCGTTCCCCGGTTGTACGCCTGGAAGTCGTGCCTTCTTCCAACAGAGAGCGCTATGAGAAGAGTCTGATTGGTCAGCTATTTGGCAATAATACCGGTCCCACCGGCAGCCCCCGAACTGGCAAAACCAAAGAGCCTCCGCCCCCTGTCAAAGCCAAACCTGTGTTTAAACCCTCGGAGAATCCAGCCGCACGGCTGGCGGAAGAAACGGCCGGCCTCGAGCCGGGTTTTAGTGTAAGTTCCTCTGCTGCACATCCACAGACTGACACAGACTTTGCATCTGTCCTGCATGCTTTGTAAAAACTTTGCAGTTTTAATGGTTAATGGAAAAGTTTAAAGGAGCGAGTGCTAACTTACAGACCTCTCCACCCTCCTCCCTAAAGACAGACCATATTTCCCATGGTCTGTTATTCCGAGTGCTACATGTACAATTTTTTATTTTTGGGTTACTTTAAATTCTTTAGATGCTGTAATTGTAGAAACGGGTTAAAACCTTGTGTTATTTTGACCTGTTCCCACCTCTTTCCAACAACGATCAAGTCTTAAAACACAAACAGATGTAACTTTGTCGTCAGCATCACCATGGCGACATGGCTGACATTTAAAAACAGCTGGCATAGCAGCAGCAGTTTCTTAGCAGCAGCTGATTATGTGTTTCTGTCATGCAGATGTGATGGACTGTTCTCCAGACTCGCACGTGTATGCAGACTTTATCGATACTCTTTTTTCAGCACGTTTAGATCTTTTTCACACCTGTTTGATGGTCGTTAGAAAGTTTAACATTTTAAATTTAAAGCAGCTTTTATAAACTGCTTTTACAGCAACTGCAAGGTGACCAGTGTGTGTTAGACTTTGCTGTAACAGATATATGGATTCATAAATCCACACTCTTATTTGGGGTTTTGAAATGTGAAACAATGAATTTTATTACTATGGAAAATAATTTTATTGCTGCTTGTTTTTCAAATAGACCCCCAAGGGGAAAAGTGAGAGCCCCCTCCTGAAGAAAAGCCCCGCCCTCTCCAGCTTGATGGCCAATAAGAGAGGAGGACGGAGACTAAGGATCGATTTAAAGAAAGGTGGGACACACCTGTGTACAGAACGGAGCCTCACTCATCATTTTTCTGTGAATATGACTTTTTGTAGCTCTTTGTTCAGGAATCGTGTGCTCTCAGTTTGAGCTTCAGGTAAAAGTGGACACGAGTCTCTTTTATTTTTAGTTTTTTTTTCTGCAGCCCATCTGTGACTCTCTGGATTTTTATTAATCAGCGTTTGTAATATTTCTTCATGTCTTTACAGATGTTGCTGCTGTCTCTCCATAAAAAGTTTCCTTTCACTGTTTTCTGGCTTAGAGTCCTTCCTCTCACCCTTCCTCTCACCGTCTTCCGAGTCTCTCTCTTCAGGGTCTATTAAGTCTTTATTGATCTGTCCATTTCTGCTGATATGAATTCATTCTGGCCCAAACTGCTGACTTAGCTCTGCTAAAGAGACTAGACTTAATGAGGTCTGTAAAGCGCTCAACCAGTCCCTCCGTCTGTGTGTGGCCTTTTTGTCCACGCATGCATGTGTATGAATGCTTTTGTGCACATTTCGTGCACATGTTTTTCACTGATTAGTGTTTTAATATTCATCACCCCCGTTTCCGGAACATTCACTCTTTGTTTCCACTTTGTTTCACTCATTCCTCTCTTACCTCTATTGCCCTTTCCTCATCTCTCCCTCATTTTCTTTTCCACAAACCTTAAACAATTTCACACCTGCAGGAACTCTAACTGCGGCTGTAGCTGAAGGGTTTAAAGCCACACACACACACACACACACACACACGCACGCACGCACGCACGCACGCACGCACGCACGCACACGCACGCACGCAATCTCTTAAGACTTTGAATTATCACACTTATAGTATGTCGTCAGGAGCTGAGTCAACAACAGTGTTTGAGTTTTCAAGAGTGGTTTAGGTCCTGTGTGTGTGTGTGTGTGTGTGTGTGTGTGTGTGTGTAGGAAGGCTGTAGTGTAAGATTTGCACTCTCAGTCTCGGGGAATAAAAATAGAGAAGCAAGGGCAGCTACACAGGATATTTGTGTCAGGATAGGCCAAGAGCTGTTACTTGTGGCTGCTCGCTGTAATTCACCTCTTCATTCGTTTGTGTGGGTGTGTGTGTGGGTGTGTGTAGGTCCAGAAGGTCTTGGATTTACTGTAGTGACCAGAGATTCTTCGGTGCACGGTCCCGGTCCGATTCTAGTGAAAAACATTCTGCCCCGTGGGGCTGCGGTGAAAGATGGACGCCTTCAGTCTGGAGACCGCATACTGGAGGTGCAGCACAGCCTGAGCCACGATAACAAAACACGATGATGAGGAGGATGGGGATAATGGTGGCGGTGTCTTGACTCCATGTGTGTGATTGTAGGTAAACGGTGTGGATATCACAGGTGTGGGCCAGGAGGAGCTGGTGTGCATGCTGCGCAGCACGCGGCAGGGCGAGAGCGTGTCTCTGGTGGTCCTCCGGCAGGAAGACATGTTCCTACCCAGAGAAATGGTAAGAGCCAGTCACAGTGAAAGACGTGTGCCTCCCGATCAACAGACTTGCCCGGATGATGCATGACCTAAAAGATGATACACTTCCTGTTCAGTAATATTGCCTTTCTTTTTTCTTTTTTTTGAACTTAACTAAGCAGTCATGTGACCGAGTGTTTCAGATAACGTCATGACGGACTCGGCTGAGGCCGTTGTGACGCAGATGTTATTCAGATAGTCGGGTTTTTCCTTCCAGTCTTCCTTTGCTGCATTGTTTGTGCTGAATTTCATCACTGCTTTTAACAATAAAGACGTCTTTAAACCACTTTGATTCTATTTTTCCATCTTTTTCTGACTTTGCATGATTAACTGTTTTGCATGCACGGCTCATAATTACAACTGTTGCTCTTTTCGTCTTTGTCGTCTCCTGATGGTTGTTTAGGATATTTGCTCTTCGACACCGTGACTTATTTTATAAATGTTTTCTTCTTTTCTTCCCTTCTGCTTTCATCCTAGTTGTGCTGCACACCTGTGGCTCTGTCACAGATGGTGATAACATTTTTCATTTGGTTACATTTGCTCTTGTCTCCGGTCCGCCCGTCTCACAACGCCGGTTCATTTTTCCTACGTCTTCTTTCCTTTTCATGTTGCTTTTTATGCCTTTCTGCCTCTTGTGTCTCGTTCCACTCGCGTCGACTGATGTTTCCTCAACGGCTGCCGGGAAGTTCCACGTTCAGACGTGAGCTTGTGACCCTGAGCCCCATAGGAAACTCTGTTTCTGCAGACAGGAAGAGGGGCGATGTGTTTGTGCGTGTACATGTGTTACTGTTCAGGATCACCCACCATGTACGCATGTCTGAACTCCATGGCAGTCTGCTTTGTGTGAAGGGGAAGGATACCTCTCTGAGATGTGTTCCTGAGTGTCTGCACTTGTCATCCTGTTGTGTGTCCACTCAGAATCGCTCTGCTGGCCGATGCGACCATAATAATATACAGCAAAGAAAACAGTCGCGAACCAATTTAAGGTGGAGTGAGTCATTGTTTTTATGTTCTCCTTCATGATTTGTTGGTGTAAACAACAACAACAACATGTTCAGCTGCACTTACTGAGGGTCTGCCTGTTCTGTTAAAACTCTTAACTAAAGGTTTTATTCAAGCAAAGGAAAAAAACTTAAAGTACATGAAGAGGAGAAACCTGAGACACACACTGCACTTTAACACTGATCCAAAGCGTGCACTCACTCTCAGGTGGGACGACACACATGAGTGTGAGCTCTCCATAAACCCCGAGTACACCGATCAGACATAACATCCTGACCGCTGACAGGTGAAGTGGTCAGGATAACCAGTCCTGAGGTTATACTGGCCATTTCAAGTCAGGCTAAGTCAACAGCAGTGTGAGGTTTTTGACTTGGCCTCCTCGTTCCCCAGATCTCAGTCCAGTCGAGCGGCTGTGGGATGTTCTGGACAAATACCTGGATGGGTCAGAGCAGGTGGTCATGGTGTTATGCTTCCATGGACAGAAAATGAAGGTGAATGCTGATGAATGCAAACCTGTGAAATCGATTTGAACTCACGCATCTGTAAGAACCAAAACGTCTGGCTGCTTGAGCAGAAGATGGAAATGATACATTTTACCCTGATAGTCTTTCCTGTGAGTTAAGCTTCAAGTCTCACCTGCTCAGGAAACTAAACTCCCATTGGTCCTGGTTATTCCTTCACACACTCACTCAGCAAAAACACCAAAGTATTGTCCTTCTGCATAGAATATCAATGCACCACAGTGTCCCATAGGTCAAGTATTGTTCTCTGAGTTCTGTTTTTGGAGAGAAGCATAAACCCGGCTCGATTCAAGGGCACCTCTTTATTTTATTGTGTTGTTAATGAAAGTTCAGACCATTTGTGACTGAACTGACTTCTTATGACCTGTTAAAGACGTAAATAACCACAAAGCACATTTTTAAATGGACAAAGGAGCAAAAAATATACATGTTTTCAAGCTATTGATTATATAAATTAAACTTTACTGTAACGTTTACACCTTCATCACTGTAGAGGGAAGTGAAGCCTCATATTTGTCACAATGTTTGATTTAGTCTTTCTGCCCAGCACATCTTGTTAGATCCCCGCTTTACTGTGAGAACTGTCGTTTCAGTAGTTGATGCTGAATTAAGGGAATAAGATGATATCGAAGCAAAAAAGGACAGATGTGGTGTTAAAACCAGCAGAGAGAGTGTTGTTGGAAGGCAGACAGTCCCATTAAACAGATTTGTGAATAAACAGAAATGTGTGAGTTTGTTTGGACTGCTGACACAGAAACTGGGACACGGTTTCACTTTTGCTCAGTTTGGCTTGTGTGGGTGTGGTTTCGTACTTTTGCATGTGCAGTATTTCAGTGAATAGAGTTTCTCCTCTGCCTCTCTCTCCCTTTTCCCCTCGAATGTCTCTCTCTCTGTCTCCCTCGCTTGTCCTGACAGGCCGTCCGCCCCACTACAATTCACCTCTGTCTAATTAACAGCTGGTGGCATTTATTCAGCAGTCACAACACTTTTCAAGAGCAGCAAATACAGTTACAGTTTTGCATAATGGAGCTGTGAACACACTTCTTGATTGAAATTTTAATGTGCTGGAGTGTAGAACAGCGTGTGGATATGCGGGCGAGGGATTTCAGGGTGGTGGTAGTCATCAAGCGCAGCTGTTTTAGTGGTGAGAGTTTTTAAAAGGGACGAGTGCTTTTAAAGTGCCTGTCTCTGTGTTTAATTAGTGCATTGTACAATGTGACAGAGTGGATGGTTTACAGGCCGGGTCAGAAAGGTATCGGCAGAATTACAGGTAATATCAGAAAATATCATCCAAAGATCAAAGTTCATTTTAAAGACGGGGTTAATGCTGATGGGGGGAAACGGAGTTGCAGTAAAGCAACAACAAAAATAGTGTACCAAAAAAATAAAAATAATTTCTGAAGTTAAAAAAAACAAAACAAAAAACAATTAATAAAATAAATAATAATTATAAAAAAATGTGTGCAAAACTAACTAAATAAATACAAAATAAAATAAATAATTAATAAAATAAATAATAAATTTAAAAAATTTAAAAATTAATTTAAAAAAATTAAATAAATAGTTAATTTAAAAAATTGAGAAATTGTGTAAAACAAAAAAGTGAAGATCGAAGTTCATATTATAGACGGGGTTGATGCTGATGGGGAAACATGTAGTTGCAGTCGAGCTTTTGTCTAAAAAAGTGCAGCAGCAGTGTTTGTTTGATGCTTTCTGCACTTGGCATAAAATAATCACTTTTCTGTGGCTGGTGATGTAAATGCTGCATATAGACACAGCGTGTTTTCCACTGTGGTAACATTTTTATCACCTCAACAAAAAAAAAACCCAAAACAGTGAAAGTCTAATAATATTGTCACGCCTCATTAACCGAACGATCGTCCCACTTTGCTGGAAAGTTATTTTACATGAGCAGCATTCGCACAGCTCTGCATGCTTCGACTCGCCGTGGCCGAGGACGGCGTTGCCGACCCTCACCATCGCACTGAAACAGAAGCCTCGTACGCCTGTAAGTCCATCAGCTGGTGCCGCTTTTGACTTTTCCTCATTTTTGGAATATAGTTAATAAAATAACTGCTCAAAGTATCAAGAATCTATGATGGCGAGCGTGGTGTTTTTGTTATAATCGTAATTATTCTTTTATCTGTTGTTCTGCTCTGGTAACACTTTGTAGTACTTCTCCTGTAATTAAATAGAGTTTAAAGGTATATTATTTGAAATTAGAATGTAATTATATTTGTCTACAAATGCTTAAAGGCAGGAACACCAGAATAAGAAATAATGGAATAATTGTGTGAAAATTTATGGTAAAACCAAACAGTATTTCCCATCTTACAGGGTAAGTGTGCGTTACTTATGTTGATGTTGAAGTTCTCCCTCTCCAACAATAAAAAATAAATACCATGAAAGTTTGAAATGTTTGTGTGATCTTATACGAGGGAGCCAAGTCTAACTTAATTTTTTCTTTCTCTGTTCAAGCATTCAATTCGAAAGGAGCGTCTCCTTTCCTGTAACATACCTCCACGAAGTACAGAGTATGTACAAGTATGTGTAAGATGGTGAAATGATGTTTTTTCCACAAAAATACCAAGAAATTATGCAGTACTGAGAATGACTTACGTGTACTTCCTGGAAAAGAACCAGAAATTAGGCACAACTTAAATGTACTTACAGGATAATTGTGAAATACGTGAAGTTATGCAGTACTTGATATTACTTACAGACCACTTAAATTTACTCCTGTACAAACCTGCCTTGTTCTAGTGTGCCTGCCTTCACGTATTTGTAGGTAAATATAACTACATTGTAATTTCACATCAAATTCCTTGAAATTCCACTTAATTACAGGGGAATTACGCCTTGTGTCGTGGGCTGTATAATAAAGTCTTACACGTGTATTTAATATTTTTTTAGTGTTTGTAAGCGTAATGTTTCCCATCACTTGTTAGGAGTCAAAAGACTTGATTTAACGTAAAGAAACAATGTTGCACCGTCATCATCCGAAGCACAAAAACACCCGGTGTTGTCTGCTGATTTTTTTAAAGAAGGTTTTCTGTCGTGTAAAACTCTTTCCACACAGTTCCAGCGATTTTCTAAAGCGCTCTGCATCGTTGTTAAAACTGTGATATGACTGAAGTTTCCCATTTTTTTTTTATTTATGTCAGTGTGTTTGTGTTTCTGGAGAGGAAACAGTCGAAGGATGATGATGAAATGATGGAAGGATCTTGTCTATCTTCTCCTCCCCCTCTTCCGTTGTCTCATTTCAGCCCACCATCTGGTGCTGTGTGCTAATGTGTGCGCTTGCTGTAGAACAAAGACATTACACCAGCGCTACACACACACTCACATACACACGCATTCTTACTCAAAGTCACTTTTCTGTGAAATAAAATCATCTTAATACACATTCCACAGTATAGCAAGTGTACATCCTGCTGTGTTGGCTCTCTGTACGGACACACACACACACACACACACACACACACGTACAGTCGCTCGCGAACAGCATAAAACATTTTTTCTTTAATTTTCTTTGCACATGAACAAGCATACGCCTGCTGAGTTGGCTAGTGTCTTGAAACTAATGTTTGAGACAAAGATGCTCTTTTCTGCTTCCAGACTTTTCACACCTCCCTTTTCCCCACTCCCCCTCTCCCTCCCTCCCCTTCTTTTGTTCTTCCATACAGTTTATTTTTTCGTGCATGTCACTGACGACTTCCTCGTTTACCCTTTGCCAGTTTGCTAAAGGCCTCTAAAACATTTTGGGTCATAAAGCAAAATAGATAAACGTCTTTCAGCTGCAACGAAACGCCTTCCCTTTTCCTTCCTTGCAACAGTGATGAATCCTGCAGCAGACAGCAGGGCAGCTGGAGCCATGCATGGTCATGAAATCATAATAGAATCCATAGTTTGAGGCTTTGGGTTAGATGGCTTGAACCAATCTGTGTTGGATGATTAACAACTTGCCAATAAGGCCGCGTGGTTCGTCCAATTCACCTGCAAAGAGTTATTATGAAAATGAGGGCTTGATAGAGCATTTTATGTCCTCTGGACGTCAAACTCATTTTACATCGTGGGCCACATACACGAGTGAAACTCCTCTGTGTGTCAGTGTGAAGGAGTTTAACTACACATTTAATCCCTGAGATGTGATGGTATAAGAAAAACAAGCGCAGTTTCACCAGCACGTCTCTGTTTCTCTACAGGTTAGAGAAATGCTGCTGCAATACATTAAAAGAAAATAAAGAAATCAGAAATCAAATTAACGCTATAATGCCATTTGTGTCATATTTGCTACATGAGTTTCTGAGACCTCCATCTCTTCAACATGATCAATACTTGCCATAGTTTCAAAATGTTACGGACAACTTTTTTTGTCTAAAATTAACATTGATGTTAACAAAAAGTTGCCAAAAACGCTCAGTGTGTCAAATGTGATACAAACAATAAATAATATAACAAAAAAAATTAAAAAACAACATGATACAGCAAAAAAATAAAATTGTGGATTTTGTCTAAGGGTTCATAAACATCTCAGTTCCAAAAAATTTGAATTTTCTGGCTATTTTTTGATGTGTTGGGTCCTACAGGGTTAAAGAAGTAGTTCTAGCAGCTTATTTCTTCCACTGTCCAGTGATTATAAAGCAGGAAGTTTCTCTTATTTTACAAAAATCACCATTAAAACACTGTGGACCCAAAAGCTGTAAAACAAGAGTCCAAAATTTTTGCCCCCCTTTTGCACAATTTCCAAAGCTGTTCTGGGGCTGGACTGGAATCTGTGCTGGTCTGATTCTGGCCCTCGGGCCTTATGTTTGGCACCCCTGCCGTAGAGAAACTACAGGAATTACTGACGGCTTGCTACTGACTTTTTTTTTCTCCCGTCCTCGATGTGCTGTGTGCTTTCACGACCTGCACGCTTGGGTTGGTTTGTGGTTAACAGAATGTGTAGTGAAGAATGATGCTTAAAGATGACCCAGTGGGTTAGAACATGACATGAAGGGGTCCAGAGTAAGCTGTGGATGTGATGAGTCGTGTAAATCCATCCAAATCTGTGAAATATGTGTAAAATTGCAAACATAAACCCCTGTTGTGTTCAAACTCGCAGTGATTTCACATAAGTATGCTTTGAATGGCTCCTGCTAGATTAAACACCAAAGTAGACCTTTAGGTGGCAGAGGAACTTTTCTATTTAAAAAGTCAAAAAGCCAAGAAAACAGAAACATCTCTTTGAATGAAGTGAAGTGAAAGCTTCCCATAGTGGTAAATACAATCCAGGACTGGGGACTGCGTCTCAGTATTCATGTCCCCCACCTCTTAAGCATGTATGCTTGACACAGTAAATGACAATATGAATACAAACCATTCACAAATACACTTTGGATAGAAATCTGTGGGGCTGATTGGTCTACATTTGATTCCAGCAGGCTTGTTGCGTAGTTCTGCTTTTGGCATCTGCTCTTCGTCGAGCTCCACGGCCGTCTTCTCTTTGCTCTTCTCCTTTCCACAACAGGAAACATGCTTTTTTAGCAGCAGATGCTCCGCACTCACACAGACACACAGTGACATTTAAATCAGTAAACAGTTAGCAACTGGTGACAGAGCACATTCAAAACAAAACAACTTTATTGAACAGTTTCCTCATTCTGATAATCCCTCATCCATCACCGCTACAGTGTTTGCAGTCTGTTGTCTTTCTGTGTGTGTGTGTGTGTGTGTGTGTGTGTTACGTCTCACTGATATTGTCACCAATGTGACCTCACAGAGTCTCTACAGTAGATCCCCCATCTGTTACACCCTCAGAGACCTGTGTATGCACACACACTCACACACATATACACACACAAACTCCTTGGCAGCTTGGTGTCTCTGCAGGAGCTGCCATCATCCCAGTGGAGAGCAGCCGAGAAGGGTATCACGTCTCTTTTCTCTTTTTTTCTGGCTCTCTGTCTCATGTGACATCTCGCTGGTGTTTATTGAAGGTTTAGCAGCTTCATCATTTTTCCTTCCGACCACACTGCTGTGACTCGAACGCCTTTGCACACGAGTGTCACACATACTCACACATGTCAGTTGTGTCAATCCAGTGGGGATCAGCGCGGTTATTCAAAGATACGGTCCTTATTCGGAGGTCGTACTCATTTGCAGACATGCGGTCAGATGAAAGTGCACGTGCACTGAGCTTTGTGCACAGCCTCTGATGATGTCATTTACATCTCTCATACATTATTCATTCAAGGAGAACCCTACGTAATTAAGTTTCTGTGTCTGAAAACTAAAGCCTTTAAACCTGCATTCTGTCTTTTGGTCAGCAGGGGGCGACTCCTCTGATTGTGCATATAAGTTAACTTAAGTACTGTATTTTTTGGACTATAAGGCGCATTAAGTGAAACAAAACAGTCAGATAAGTCAAACTTTACTCAACTCAAGTTAGCATTCATCCTCCAGCTTCACTGTGTTTATGCTATGCTAACATAGCTGTGTCGCTAGCGATCACGTAGCACATCATTATATAGCAGCTAGCCCAACTTCAGTAACCCTACAAACGTCACTGCTGTTTAGTTTTCTGTCTTCATTTATGTTGGAAGTGATAGCAGAGCTGTACGTTTGAATGTTTCAGAAACCTCTCAGTCAGAACATGCTATATCATGCTTAGGTGGAAGCTAGAATTCATACATGAGGCGCACCGGATTATAAGGCACACTGACGATTTTAGAGAAAATTAAAGGATTTTAAGTGCGCCTTATAGTGCGGAAAATAAAGTATATGAGAAAATATCCTTCGGCTCACTCGCGGTCTGACCTTTAGTAAATACGTTCCTCGTGAGTTCAGCGTCACAATCAGTGGCTACAAGTTTTATTGTAAACAGCATGATATTCAATAAACAAGTGCACACGGTAACACCAGCAAGAGATTAGATAAAGCAAAACATTTTTACAGGAAATAATTACACTGTAACTACTTTTAAGTACTGCATTATTTAATGGTTGTGTTTTGCAAAGACAAACAGTATTTCTATAGAAGTACACTGCACTTTGTGAGGCACGACCTTTTTATGGAGTGGACTAATCTTGCTTTTTTACATCCTTATTTAATTTGCATTATGTTGATGTACATGATGTATGTTCTATGTTTACTTACTTAAGTTTTGTTTCTTTGTATCCTCCTACCCCGTATTCTAGCGTGCCTACCTTTAAATATTTTTAGGTAAAAATAAATAAATTATACTTTTCATCTCTGATATACTTTCCGGCCTGTGTCAGCGGGGATCAGCACATTCCCTACTTCCAGTCAGAGTTCCTCAGTGCAGCCTGACATGTAAAGTATTTTCTTTAACGTGTTGATGTGTGGAAAACGGCAGCTGCGACTTTGCTGTCGGCCATTGCCCAAAAGCAATTCTGTGTTCATGTGGGGATCCTCGGCACATGAACAGAAGGCTGCCCGGCTCGCACCACGAACCCGTAATGTAACACGATGGCCCATGACCACTTGTAAGCTTGGAAAACAAACCCTGTGCCACCAACACCTGCTGTGGATTTCACATCACCTACATGCCAGCTTGCCCTGCATGTGCAGACCTTTAATTGGGAAATCTATATTAGCAGCGTTAGCGCTTTACTTGTTGAACAGCAGCGACAGGCAGATATGAGCCAGAGTACGCTGCCTGATTCCACCCAGCCTCTCTGCAGAGATTTCTTCTGTTTATTAAATGCGTCGTGGACTCCAAGTGGTTTTTTCTTTCACACAGACATGTTAACCTCCAAAGCTTCCTCTTTTTTGTCACTCCTCATCATCTTCCTTTCTCTGTAGGATTGTAAATGCTCCTTTGTCTCACTAAGACGGGGCTGTGGAGGTTTCCGCTGCTGCTTTTACTCCAACCATTATGGAAGAATAGGGTGGGGGGCGGGGGTGTTGGACAACAGGGGCCCGTCCTGAGTGGTCAGTAATGGGCGGCTATTTTCATAAGTCAGAAGCATGGCCCATAATGTCAGGTGTGGTCCCTGGGAGTACTTACCTCAGCTGTTTGTGTGTATGTATGCTTGTGTAATCACACCGCCACGTTTAAGTACACGGCCACTCTTGTTTGGCCTTGTAAAATGGATCCTTGGGCAGTCATTCACACGGCATGGGGCTGTCCACACACTCACAGAGCCTCAGCATGGCTGGGTGGAAGGGCATCTGTGCACCATTCTCATTAAAAGACCATGTCGCTGAAAGCAGGTGTCCTCGCAAACACGCACACAGATAGAGGAATGGCAGAATTTATAGTGCAGAGTGTGAAAGCAGATCAAACACAACCGATAACCAAAATTACGATCGCCGCTCGTCTTTCCTCGCACTCCTCTGATAGTGTTTTAATCTTTGTGCGGCTCTGGCTAACAGTTCATCTGTCCTTTAAAGGTGATGCTGTTCACACTCATTTTCACATAATGCGTCTCTCCATCATTCCCTCTGTCATGTTTTACCGGCTCAGTTTAATAAAAAAAAGCGCACACAAACACACCAACGAAGCTGTCTTTTTAATAGCTTGTCCTCTCGTTGATCCATCGTCGTGGCAACCCATTTAAATGTTAAATGACCAGCATGAGGAGCGAGCTGTGCAAACAGCGTTTCCTGTAAGTGGATGGATTTGATGGAGTTTAAGGAGCAAAGACCTTTGCGTAGCTACAAACAGGGAACACACCCACAGACTCGCAGTAGTGTTTATTATTTTAGTGCATGTGAATATAGCCGCCACTCATAGTGACGAGGGGGAAATAATAGAAATGTTCGATTAAATTTTGGTGATTTTTCTTTTCTTTTTTTTATCTCACTACCTGTTAAATCCTCCGTGCTCCGAGGATGCGCTTGCTCCTTATTTTTATGGGAAATTGAATTCCTCACCCAGAAACCATCTTTACATATATTTGCATATTTTTGTCAGGTTCCATAAAACGTCTCACACCATTGTGGGTGGTCCTGGTCTCCCCACTATCTGAGAAATGCTGCAGTATAACATCCGTCCTCTGCTCTACATTCATTCTGACATTTGCTCTGTCCTGTGCCGAGCGTGAGAAATCACAAATAACAAAAGGATGCAGCAAAATCAGCCGAATAAAAACATTTTAGCTGCGGCAGAAAAACTGAAAAGTTGCCAAACCGCGAGCATCGCTTTGGATGGACTTTTCGAGCCTAATGAATCCTCACTGTAATTATGTGCTGAAAGTAGCTAACGTTCCTCTTCTGGGTGTTTTGAAGTTCTTTCCAAGGTCGGAAAGCTTCCTATCAGGTCTGGACAGTCAGTCTGATGGGGAAGTTTTTCCAGCAGGGAAAACAGTTTTCTGCAGAGTAGAGGACTTTTTGTCGGCTTAACGCTGTTAAACCTACAATCCCCACAGACAAACAGTGTCTAAAGCTGACACTGCTGACCCAAACAAACACACACACACAGAGGCAGACTCAGGCTGACTTAATGCATGTGTGTGCAGAGCCACAGACACACAGACATGGACTCACTCACAGATATATAGTGTAAACAGACAAATCAATGCAGTAATTTATGTGAAAGTATAGACAGTCATGGAGAGAGACGACACAAAGCTGCAGCCACTGAAACTTTCATGCAACAGGAAACACACACACACACACACACTCATTAAAAAGCGCCCCTGCATCAGATATCATTAGAATAAACCTGGATGTATCTGTTGGCTAAATGCTAATGCATATGTATTGTGGTATTTTCTGCAGAGTGTGCTAAATGTTCTGCTGGAGGTGAGATGTCACACGCACAGATATGTACCGTCTCTGTCCTCAGTGCAGAAAGCTGCTAAAGACTGCCTCAGTGACATCTGTGCTCATTAGCATATTTATGATGTCATCACGCTGTATGTGCTGCTGAAATCAGGATTTTACAACCTTTTATTGTCTGACTGGGTCACAAGTTAAAGATGACTGTACGTGAAACGATCGATCAAAAAGCAGCCGACTGAATTTCCAGTTTTCTGGGTTTGTTGCTCGTCCTTTTTTGGAGGACATCGGGTGTAAACGAGTCTAAAATGAATAACGATGAGGAGAATTTGTGCAGCATGAATCTGTAAAAGCCGCACTTGGATGAAATGTGTGTTTTTAGCTTTGGAAATTGTGTAATTGTGACGTTCTTCCTGGTGATTTACTCCAGCTGTGAGGTTTGTTCGTGCAGAGTGAATTTGACATCGTCTTTTTCTCATCTGTCTGTTTTCTTGACCTGTAGGAGCAGATGAGATTTTACAAATGGGGATTTAGCTGTGGGCTTTTTCAGTCCTGCTGTTGCTCTCATGTGGCATCGCTGATCATGGGAGGACGATTTCTCGCTTCCTGCATGAAGAAATGTTTGCATGTTGACATATAGCGCAGGTTGATTTAGCCAACAGTGATTAGGTAGAATAAGTGATCAGATATTGGCTGAACTGCTGTAAACTCGTGACATTTATCAGCTGTTTAACTTGAACCTTGACCTACGTACACTTATTCAAAGAACAAACATCCTCCTGTTTTCTATCAATCGATGATGACGATGATGATGCTGGGGATGATGGTGGATCTTCCGTGTGTAAACATGACGTGTTTGTGTTGTGTTGTCGGTTATATGTGGACATGTGACATGAACTGTAGCTTTGCAGGTTTCATTGATTATGATTGTCACTGAGCTGTTGTCAGTAAGTGCATCCCTGACGTCATCATCTTCATCTTCACAATTTTTGTGATTTTGTTGAAACTCTGGAAAAATAAAAAACTGCTGTTTACCTGTTGTTCCTCTTAAGCTCATGTAAACAGTATAATCCATATGCTGTGAAGCGCCGCTCGCTCTCTCCTGCTGAGCCATCACAGTCATAATTCTGACTGTCAGTATCTGCTCGCTGTCTTTGTTCACAGTCTTTGTCCCACTAACTCTCCCTCAGACTCAGTCATTACACCACACATCTCTCTCTCTCTTCATAATATGCAGTTTTTTTCCTTTTGCTTTCTGGCTTTATGATAGTTTTTATGTACATGGTCTGTCTTTGCTTCTTATTTCAGCCTTTCACCATCTTTCCTCATTATATTCACTCTGCTCTTCCTGCTTTAGTCTCTCTGGCTTTCTGTGTTTGTCGTCTTCTCCAATTACCTCGTGAAAATGCGCAGGTCATTTTATTGATATTGCAGACTTGAGAGATGGAGATGCAAAAAAAGGTGGGTACATAAAAGCAGGCGGTCCAAATGGCTTCTTTCTTTTAAACTTTTTATACTCTGACTACAATTTTTTTTTAGTTGGAGAGAAATTTAGTTCAAAAGCACCTGGTAGTTTCTCTCAAATGGAAAAGCTTTTAGTTTAGCTTTTGAAGACTGTTCAAGCTCAATGAGCTAACCCTCTGCCTCCTGCCTTCACCCCGTTCCCAACCCTTTCCCTTCATCATCCCCGTCTCGCCTCTTCTGCCTCCATTACTCTCTGTCGCTTCCAGAGGGACGAGGTGTCCCGTGTGCCGAGCGTGGTCTCGGAGAATGGAAAGGAGCAGCTCATGTTTGAGGTGCCCCTCAACGACACCGGCTCGGCGGGGCTCGGCGTCAGCCTCAAAGGGAACAAGTCCAGGGAGACGGGAGAGGATCTGGGAATCTTCATCAAATCCATCATACACGGAGGAGCTGCGTACAAGGTGACACAGTTTTCCCAAACATACATACACTCATGTAAATCACTTCATCTGTACAGTGCATTTTCTTTTGCTCCAATCACAGTGTAAAGTAACACAAAATGAGTTAGCCTCATCAGACGTGGACGTCTTTGCACACAAGATCCTGCTCCACTCATCGTTGACCTCTTACTCTCTGTGTGACCGGCGCATGCACACACACCCTCACACTGGGCGCAGCTGTTAGTGTTTGTGCACAAACAGACAGGAATAGATGGAAAGGGCCTGCTGCAGAGGAATTGTAAATATCCTGCCGATGCAGTCAAGCAGACTGAGCTGACGGGGGTCTTAGTCGATGAGGTGGAGACTGCGTTAAGTCAGACAGCCTTGAGAATGTGTGTGTGCAGGGTTTAAGTCATTTTGGCTGGTTTAACCTCACAGACGCACTCAGTGAAGGCCACAGGTGTGCGTGAGCGAGCGTCTGTGTGAGCTCTCCATCAGAGCTCAGTGATTTCCTGCCACTGCTGAAAAGAGAGAATGTCAGACCACAGAGTAGTGAAATGATATGCAACATGTAGCTGTCATTAACTCAGAGGCATGTGTGTCCGTGCATGTAGACAGAGTTCATGCAAAGACATATCTGCAATGCAAACTGCAGAAAACGCACACATATGTTCAGCAAACCGCTCTGTGTTTTACAGGATGGACGCCTGCATGTCAATGACCAGCTGGTGGCTGTAAATGGAGAGTCTCTGCTGGGACGCCCCAATCACGTGGCCATGGAGACGCTCCGGCGCTCCATGTCACAGGAGGGCAACGTCAGAGGGACCATCCAGCTGGTGGTGCTGAGAGCTTTAAAGGTACAGGTTTTGCCTCGTGTGTCATTTTATGTAATAGATAGATGAGCTAAACTAATGAGCCAGTGAGCAGTTAGTCATGTGAAAAACAAGTCTTTTAATATTATTTTAAGTAAAAATATGAAAAATAAATAAATATATTTAGACATCAGTCGTAAGAGACTTTGGATATGGGCTTCTTCAGTGCTGCCTTTAAATTAAATAACACTCGTCAACCTGTAGATTAATCAGGGTAAAGCAAATACACCTGCAGTAAAGCCTTTATAGACGGGCCGACGTCTGCTTGACGGCAATAATGAGGCCTCATGTCTGACATGTAAAGCTTGACCCAAACTGGTCATCAACCTCAATGCAATGAAACGCTGTAGCACAATTTCACATTTCCTCCACAGTCACGTGAGAGACGACAAAATCCCACAGAAAACGGTTACTTCGAGCTGTTGCTGTTAAAGGTGATGCTACAGGCGACTGAATCATTGGGTCTACTTCGTTTTCCACATGACTGCATATAAATGTCTTGGTAATATGTTTATCTTGTGTGTTATCTCTGCCTTCCACCATGTTTGAAAGCCCCTGCATTCTTCACACCGTGTCTTCTCTGCTCTCAGAGGCAGCAGCAAAAGAGCATTTACGCTCCTGCTTTTCGTGTTTGTGTGCGACAGAGTGTTCTTGACTCAGCTGTATCTCCTTTCTTTATAAGAGAAAGAGATGCTTTTCATCTCGCCTGCTTTTCAGCCGGTGCCTTTTCCACGGCTCTGTAGTCCGTCTGTAGAAATCCTTGCACGCACAAAGCCAGGGTTGTGGGCTCAAGTGCGGATGACCCTTCGGATGACCTGCTGGTTATTGAAAAAGCTATATACGCTGTGCAGTGTGCTCACATACAGGCACTCCAGACACACACTCAGAGACGTGAATTAACACAAAGAGACGCCGTTAAGAGAAGGTGTGTGTATTTAGAGCCACAGATGCAGTTTAAATGCAAAAAACTGATGAAAAGTTGGACTAATCGTATCAGTTACCAGCCTTGTTAAGATGGGATTTAGTGCATTAGTCGGATAAACTGGATGCTGGTTTCATGCATGCATGTAGCGTGTGCTTGGGCTTGCTGGGCTCAGGCCATCCTCCCTGTCAATCACCTGACGAGGAAAGCAGTGAGATGCATCAAAGAGGCACCGTCACCACTTTGTCTTAAAAATGGAGGGAGGGGGGTGATAAAGGCAGCTAGATAAGAGACTGTACCTTAAAAGCTTTTTCTGGACTCAACATTGATGCTTTTCAATGTTATAAAAGTGCAGCACTCTATATTTCCCCCTCTCTGAATCCTGTAATTTTCTCTCCCTCAGTTCTTCTGGCTGTGTTTGTCTCGACCGCTCTCTCTAATCTCTCACTTTATCCAGCTGCTCGTTTAATACAGGACCCATCCCAACACCTTCTGCCTGCATCACTATGGTTCTTCAGCTTCAGCGGGAACACTCTGACTTTGTTCTTGACCATCGGTCCTTCTGACGTCCCAAAAAAACAAGAAACAGATTTAAAAAATCCACCCTGTTGATTCCCTGTTAGTGCTCATCATGCAGAATAACACCTTACACTAAGGTGACCAAAAACCTGTGAATTTCACCTGATTTTTAGTCCTTTGATTTTTTTTCCCATTTGGCTCAAATGCTGTTTGCAGAGCAGCGCTCCTGCCATCCTTGGAAAGTCTTTTCTTAGAAAAAAACAACCATGAGCACAGAAAATGAGGCAGTGGTGTAAGTGCTGTGTGAGTGTGTGCTGCTGTTTTTCTACTTTAGCAGAGTGAACAAAGTCGGTTTCTAATGGTTTCATATTCAGAGAGGTGGATGAAGTCTTTAACTGAGATGTTACTGATGATAATTGGAGTTAATGATCAAAATAAACAAAGAACGCAGACATAGGGTGATGCATGTTTGTGTATCTCCAGCATTCAGGAGAAATCTGATTGCACTATAACACTAACTAATGGGAAGCATGCTGGGAGGGAGCCAGGAAGGGGGCCTGCTGGATGTCTAACACCCCGGCATAGGCTGGGTTGGAGTTCGGCGGAGGCTGGGCGAGGGACTGGAGCCGGTGCCGGGTGTGGGGTCAAGAGTAGGACGACATGGAGGATTTATTGCACACACGGCGTTGTTATGTCTCCTTTGTTGTTTGAGAGCGGGGATTATCCAACACAGAGGGGGCAAATACAGCAAAGAAACAGAGTACACTGAATCTCAGCAGCATACATATGCATGCATGTTAATGAATCCGGAGAGTTTTCTACACCCAAACACAAATGACAAATAAATGCAAATTCAATTCCTAAAGAAATAATACATGCACAAAGAGACACATCGACAGTATAATCAATGCTTTGTTTGACTAGCGCAGGGCCCTCAGAGGGCTGTCCTCTGAGGGGGAGAGGTGTCACCGTGTTATCCCACCATTAGACGCCGCTGGAGACCCGACGGCCTGGCAGTCCTTCCTGTTACACTTTGCTGTCCCCTTCAAGTCTGCTGCATAGTTGGTGCATTGTAATGTTCTGCACACACATCCACACGGACCCTCGCGCTCACCGTGTGATGATGATGTTTACGTCACTGGGACCCGAGCAGACTCGCGGCTGCAGAGCGTATAATCGAGGTTTCAGTGCCACACACTGAAAGAGGAAGCAGTGCTGAAGGTGCTTCTAACCCTGTGGGGGCATGGGAAATGCAGCCCCCTCCTTCACCTTGACCCTGTACTGTCTCCCGAGTGTCTCCCTCGGATTCGCTTCACTCAGCGTCTTATCGTGTTTGAAAACCTCTCACACGCTCGTCTCTCCGTTTAAATGCAGTCCACATACAAAACAAGTAAAATCCAGCACGTCACCCAGACTTCATCCATTTTTTTGTATTTATTGTAACAAAATATCATTCAGATCTACTTTTTATTTTATTTTGAAAGTGTTGAGCGGTCTTTGTTCCGTCCCCGTTTCAGGATCAACACGGTGGATCACCCAGTCGCTCATTTGACAGCTGCTCTGGCCTTTCTGCACCGATGAGCCCGATGAACGGTCAGGCCGCTGAGACCGTTCACCTCCCCCTGGTGACCAACGTCATTTATGCATCTAACGGTGAGTTTAGCGTGTTATATAACTGCCCTTCAATCATGTGGCGCTGACCTTGTGGTTGCTGTGAGCACCAAACGTGATAGCGTTGACAACAATGCAGATGATTCATCTGTGGATCTGAGTGCTGCCTCCCACTTCTGAAGGCTGTTTGTTTGTCCTTGTCTGTTGTCCTAAAATTTGATACGAGAGCGGTTGTTTTGTGAGGCTTTGGGCCGCTGGGTCGTTTAAATGCAGAGACCTAAACAGGAAAAAATCAGAAATGTTGTTGTGGTGAGTCGGACCCAAAAGTAGACTTCTGAAGCAAACTGGATAAACAAAAGAGGAACCTTTATTCTGGTGGAAGGCCTGACAAACAGGGCGAACTGAACGGGATCACAAACACACAATCTGACAGCGAACAAAGGGAGACCGCGACTGTGTATACACGGGAGGGCGACTGGGGCAGAGTGGAAACACCTGAAACTAATCAAACAGGAAATGACACAGAGGAAGTGATGCTATATACAACATACCTGAGACAGGAGACTATCAAAATAAAACAGGAAATAACTAAAAGATGAAAACACCTTTTACAGACAGAGATTTCCAAATGAAAACTTCACTCACTGATCACTGAGCATCAGTCCAGCTCTTGGTCTCCTCAGCTCAGGCGAGACGCTCCTGATGCTGTCTCGGGTTCAGGAGCAGCTTTCCTGAAGACGTCTCTGCATGGCGACACCGGCCTCGGGCCTCATTCAGCCATTCACATAGACACTTTGTATCTAACATGCACATTCCGATGAACACATCAAAGGGCCTTAAACCAAGTCCTCACCTACAGGAAGTGATTTCAAACTAAAGGTCCATTTGGTGACCTCAGGAGTGTAACATTACAGGAACGTGCTTGTTGTGAAACTTCAACACGCACGCTTGTTTCACGTGTCCTGACTTTATTCGAGCGCTTTTCTTTTCTTTAGTTTCTGTTTTGTTTTTACTGTAAAAGCAGCATCAAAGGTGGGCGTGTCATCTGCACCCGGTCCAGTAAAGCGAATCTGCTTATTAATCATAAGAAATAAACAACGTCTCTGAGAGAAAACAAACATAAACAAAAACCGTCATCTCGCCATCTCCAGTTGACTTAATTAGAGGGTATTCTGCCCCCGTTTTCTCTCTGTTCTTCTTCCTCCAGCTCTCTCTCTGCTTCTTTTTCCTCGCGTGTCCCTCAGGGTTGTTTTGTTTCTTACTGGAAGTTTCTGCCTGTGAGTGCGCTTTACAGTGCGCCTTCTATTATCACCATTGTCCAGGTATTACAGATGTTATGGAGATGAAATCTGATGTACACTCGTGATGTAAATCAGAGTTTAAGGTGAAGACATATTTGATGGTATATTTGTCCTAATTAAGAGAGTTTAAGGCGGCTGTGTGCACACTCGCATTGTCCTCAGTGTCTGAATGATATCAGTGCTTGTTTGTGTGTGTGTGTGTGTGTGTGTGGGGGGGGGGGGGGGGGGGGGGGGGGGGGGGTGTATTGGTTCAGGGATTTTTTTTGGGCCAGTATTAAACAGTGCTGTGTTTCTGTGTGTTTGCACTGAGACTGGCAAACAGCTCTGACCTTGAATACACTCTGCTGTTCAAATTCACCTCAGCTATCGTGTCATTTACATACACACATTAGTGTGTGTTGGCATACAGTAGCACATTTCTCAGGCTGTGCGAGTTGTTTTGTGTGCTTTCACTGCTGGGTGTGTGTGTGTGTGTTTCACTGTTCTAATGAACTGTTTCACGCACTGAAGCCACAGTTTTTCTGGCACGCCGTCCAAATTAAAACACTGCACTGTTCTGTGCATTTCAGAATAAATTCAGTGTAGTGATTCCTTACATATGCATTCATGCACATGTGTTATTTCTGCATTTTTGAGCCGTCTCTTTCTCTTATCCATCTTCTTCTTTCAGTCTTTATTCACTCTTTGTACTCTCTCTCTGTCTTTCTGAAGAGTTAATCTACTTGAGCTTAAATTAAGTACAGTTTCACATTATGCAGTCTTTCCTAATTTTCTCATGTTTATGCATTTAAATTGTTTTTTTGATGGACCACAAATGAAAGTGATGGTTTAAGAGCACCGTTTACAGATGAAGATGCAGAAAGTAAAATGTTTTCTGGGCATGAAGAAACTTAAGACAGAAAAATAACCTTAATGATGTCATGCAAGACTTGAGTCAAGCTCAGTAATGTGGGATCCATCCCAGGAGCATCCCAGGTAGATGTAGCCACTGTGAGGTCAACATTATTCCACAGCGTGTCTTTATCCTGTCTTCCTTCTCTCTCCCCAACCAATCGTGGGAGATGGCCCCGCCCCTCTCTGAGCCTGCTTCTGCCGGAGGTTTCTTCCTGTTAAAAGGGAGTTTTTCCTTCCCACTGTCGCCAAAGTGCTTGCTCATAGAGTAGATATGATTGTTGGGATTGTAGGGTCTACCTTACAATATAAAGTGACTGTTGTTGTGATTTGGCGCCGTATAAAAAAAAATTGAATTGAATCATTACTTTTGGATGCATGTTAGAGTTTGAATGCAGACATGTGGCTGTTTGAAGCTAGAAGTTCATCATCATCATATTTGGATGAAAGGACGGAGCTGTCAGCTAATGTTAGCAAGCTGACACACAGATCTGCTGGTAACAGAAAAAAACACAAACTTCTTTGATGGTCTGCATCATCATATCTGTCAGATAATCTGTTAACATGCTCCAAACACAGTGTACAGCTCCAGCTGGGCAGACGAGGATCTGGTATAATTACTGTTGTCCGTCAAAGCAACCGCGTCCCTGACTGCAGTAACCAGGTGGATGAATAACAGATTCAACCTCCCCGAGAGTTTTATGAAGGGGGATCTGGCTGAAGAGACTACAGACTTTATTTTGCACCATGTTGTGTCTGTAAATGTGCTTTTTATAGCTGTGAAGTTTCTTTTACCTGTGAGTTAAACCGTCCTCGTGTGGCACCGCGAGGAGCTGCAGTCATAGTTTTGTTGTTTGTTTTTTTAATGGCACATTTTGAAAAATATTACTAAACATCAAAGTTGAAAGCTATTGTTACAGGTCCCTGTTTATAAGATTTGGTTTAAAAAGAAGTAACGGAAACATCACGGTCTGTAAAACCTGCATGAGTTCTGTCATCACCACGCTGGGCGGCGTGGACAACACGAAAACTTTAGAACGAGGCGATGTACGATTTTCAAATTGATACCATAAATGTTTCTCACCTCATCTGAGGTTGAATCTTAAGGTCAGAGGTCAAGTTTTCTGTGAGTCTTTTGAATGTCATAACAAGCATGTCTCATAGGATTCTACATGGGATATTAATACTATATGGAAATATCTCACCACCATTGTTTGTACTGATGGCATTAGATTAGATGAAACTTTATTAATCCCTCGGGTGGGTTCCTCCGGGAAATTCAGTTTCATAATTCAGGCTTATCGGCATACAGGGAATGATATATGGATAATGACACGGCATCTAATTATGATTTTATGTCACAAAGTTCCTGAATATGTTTTTTATTGGAAAACAAAATTGTTGTGATCAGAAACATTTTCACATGTATTTGTATCTAAACCTTTAAACATGCTACACATGCATCACATGCACATAAGTAAAAAATAATACAAAGTAACTGTAGGAAACATTTCAAGTATATTGAAAGTTCCAGCAGAGAAAACAACACTTTAAACTTTTTCCTTTTGCACTACAAACATGTTAAAGTACGTTTAAAAAGAAAAAAGGAATGAATATTTACTGAATGTAAAGTTACTCCCTTCAAAGTAAGAGTTTATAGTTTAAGTTATAAGTATTTCCTGCACTCTCGTGATATTCCCTCAGCTATCTGTGGAAGCCAGGGTGCTTTTTAAAGGTGTTCCTACACGCGTGCAGCAGTAATCAGCAGCAGCTTCTCTCTTTATCCGGCTCAGGTTGGACATTTGTAGGAGCCAGATCTGCCTTTCTTTGTGGTTTTGGGTCAGTGTCCAGCTGAAAAAACAAATGGTTACTTTCCACGCTCATACAGACCCACTCAGTGCAACCTGGCTCATGCTCTCAGATCATTAAGAAGACCAGAAGTCGCAGCAGTTCTCTTAAACAATTCCAGCTGAATGAACTGCATTAAACTGCACAGCTAAAGCAAAAAGCCTTGAACTCACCAACAGTGCATCCAAACTTCTGACTGGTTCTGTATTTGTAAAATGAATGCGCCGGTTCCCACTGCTGCTAAGAGAGAGATGGGTGGGGATGATTGGACCAACAAGCCGTAGACAAATACAGATGACAGGAAGGAAACGTTGAGTGTGGAAGAAGAGGATTCATCTATCCTCTATTGGAGCAAACTGATACTGAGCTATCATCCACACAACAAATGCCTTTTTCACTTCAAATAGAGGGAGTCAGTGAGAACAGTGTGTGTGTGTGTGTGTGTGTGTGTGTGTGTGTGTGTGTGTGTGTGTTTGACAGTTCAGCTGATTAAGGTGCTGGCAGAGAGGAGGAGGGAGGAAGTTTAGGAAGGAGGAGAAAAAAAGGCTGAAAACTGAGTGGGAGATAAAATGATTTATGGGAGATCTGAGAGGAGAGATAAATGACAGCCAAAATATCAGATTGCAAGAAAGGCAGCAGAAGAAAAATAAAGCAGGTGATTAGTGTAGAAAGCGAGCGGGAGGGAGGGAGGGAGATGAGAGGCTGCGATGCGTTCAGAGGCCGCCGCTTTCCTCTCCAGTTGCAAACGTCTCTGCTTTCAGTCGCACGTGTGCAGATGCAGGCAGCTATGCACTCTGAGAAGTGATGACTGTATGTAAATTACGCTCGAGTGGATCGTGTGTCTGTGTATGAAGTTGTCATAAGCTCGTTTATCAGGCAGACGCAGCCATATCACTTCTGCACATCTGCACCAACTTTTGCTGTGAGGTTTATCTCTCTTTACTTTTTGCTCATCCAGCTGCTTATCTTTCCCTCCGTTTCCCTCTTGTCTCTCACTCGCTTTAGTTTTTATCCTTAAGACTTTCTGTCTGCGGAGCTTTTCGTGAGAATCGCTTTAACCCACTTTCTAATGTTCTCTCCTCGCTAAAGGCGGGTTTTCTAAATATTTAGAGGAGAGCTTTATGACGACAATAGAACAGAGTAACACGTGTTTATTTGACGTGTTCCTCCACCCATTTTTGATTATTAAATAGTCCGCCTCTAATGGCTTCAGAGGTGATTGTGAAACTGCAGCTACATGCAGCTGGAAGCTGAGGTGGAAATCAGTGTCGGGACTTCCTCCAAACACTCGCACAGCATAATTCACTTCCTTCTGCTTCCTCCTCGTGTGCTGTGTTTGAAAGGTGCATTCGTTATACAGTCGGCCTTACAGCAGACTCACTAGGAAACAAGTGCAGGCAGCTGCTCAGATGTTTTCTGCTTCAATGCTGTGCACCAATAATCATCTCTGTCTCATTAACAAACAGCAGAGCAGAAATTCAAAGCTAACAGAGGATTTCTGTCTGTGTTGAATGTAAAAACTACACAAGCACCTCCCTGAAAATCTAAGCAGCTTTTGTGATTGGCCTGTTTTTAAACCATCAGTTAGATAATCAATTATTATTATTATTGCCCCAATATGAGGAGTAATAGTCATATCTGACAAATATATTTGCCTGTAAAAAAAGTCAAATAACCGTAACAAAGAGAGAGAACCCAGGAAGGGATCCATGTGGGCGTTTTATACATTCCCATTCTGGCTGGCACGGCGTGAAACTCCGTGACCACAACAACACGGACGAGTCGGCTGTACGAAGATTCACTGCAGAATCGGGTCAAATGCTGAGTTTTATTTATTTATGACCTGATTCTAGAAAAGATGCTTGGTCTGTTTTCTCAGGCTCACATCACCACTAAGGGTTTTATTTTAAATCAGATTGATTTTTTTTTTCTAGTAACCAACGGGAGTTACTCTCACATGGATGAGGAAGAGGATGGGCTGCTGTATGGACATGACGCTGATTTCAGCAGCTCCAATCAAAACTCTTATCTCCAGGAAAGGTGAGTATTTGTCTTCTTCAGAGGTTTTTACAGACTTACTCTTTATCCATATGTTGGTGTCACCATCACAAAAACTGAACTGTTGCTCACATTATTATTTTTTAGCTGTTCCTAAAAAATAACATTATTGAGCATCTTGTGCTCCATTGCACTGTTTCCTCCTTAGTGTAAGATCATTGCTCTGCTTTTAGCACGCTAACGCTGCCGCAGTTATAATAATCGACGTGTGAATGTTGTCTGCACGAGGGTCAGACAACATAAAACCATTCAGAAGAAAATCTGCAAACACAGGATGCGACTTCCACACAAATAAAATAAGGGCTCTGTTTGCCTTGTGTTTAATTTGTTTAAGGGAAAAGCCTCACGTCTCTAGCCCGGCTCAGCCCCAGTCTCCCACCCAGAACCAGAACCAGTGGCAGATCCAGCACGTCAAAGCCTCGAAGAGCATGGACCTGGGTACGACTCAGAACCAGCATCACACTGGTGGGGACATGATCTTTTCTCGTTGTGCGCTCTGCATGGTGGCTGCGTGCATCCTCACATACATTTAAATATTCCTGCTGCTGCATGACTGCTGCACCACCAGCATGCTCTCAATAGCCACATGCAGACTGACACCTGTCCTGTCGCATGCAGGTGGGGCCTCTGCAGAGACACTGGCTGCGGCTTTGTGTTTGTCTTGTGTGCTTACTTACATCCTGTACTAAACAGAATCAGGTTCATGTTAAAGAATAAGACTACGCCGTTTATGCTTTTACATTTCGGGGCCTTGGACTGAGAATAATGTGATTTGGCTTCTAGGAGTGTGAAGCTGCAGCATCTTTGTGGTTGACCTGTGAACATCTGAGACTTCCAAACTTAAGAAAGCAAGAAACAAAGTGCTAACGCAATGCAGGGTTTAGCTACAGCTTCATTATGTTTTTTTATTCATGCAAACGGTGTGAGGAAGGTGATGCCGTGAGCTCACATCTCGGTCACCTGTTGCTCTCTGATTCGACGGTGTGGTGACATTTCAGCGACTGTTAAAGTCAGCTGTAGAGACGCTGCGTCCGTGTGCGTGCTTACGCCTGTGCTTGTGCATACATCAGTGTAATGTGACAGTGGATGCAGCAGCACAACAAAAGCCTATTGTTTCAAATGTCACTTCCCTCAGTCCTCCTCCTTGAGCAGGCTCTGCTTCAGATATGAGAGTGTGTGTGTGTGTGTGTGTGTGTGTGTGTGTGTGTGTGTGTGTGTGTGTGAATGAGACAAAGCAGAAGACTATTTGAGTGGCTCAGACATCTGTTTCTACACGAGTAACAGACTGATGGTATGCACTACATGCCTGTACATCGCCTCCTTTGTGTTTTTGCTGCCTTGATCTTCATTAAATGCACGACAAATAAATAAGGATTTAATAACTGATTGCTTGAATGGCATGTTTTCATTGCCAAACCATCAGGCAGCCACAATAACAACATCATATTAACAAACGCCTCAGTTTTCTTCCTTTACTGACAGCAAAAGAGCAAAATTCAGCTTCACCCAGAAGTGCTGCAGAGGGGAGGACCTTACATTTCGGGGATAAATGTTATCCCTCTAGGCGGGCCTGAAGTTCTGCTTGATCCCTCTCTGTTATGTTGTTATTCCCAGCATGCCCCGGGTCTCTGTAAAGTCCAGAAGAACATATTGCTCGCACATTACAAACAAGACGAGAGCGCTGAAGCTGAGAAGATGGACATGGAAGAAAAATGGGCAAATTTTGTTGACACATTATAATATGGCCTGTGACTCAGGGTGTAACTCTCCTGTAATTAAATGTAACTTATTAGGCATTATATTTACCTAACTTCAGGGACTTTACAGAAGAAACAAACAGTTTTTCCCGTCTTACATCATAATCACGCTGAACTTTTCCAAGTGCAACATCGCCGAACTTCCAGGTATTTTACAGGAAGTTTGTCCTGGCTCCGTCGTTATAAGGTCAGGGAGGCCTGGGAATTTTGATGGCACTTATTTTCGGTAGAGGAGCAGACACCTTATCACACGTACTTTGGTAAAATAAAAGGTCAGTTCAATAATAAAACATTCATCATGCACATCAATGCAGTGAATATTAAATAAAGATGTAAAAATTCAAGGTCAATCCATCCATAATATGACCCGCTCCCTGCAAACTTCAGCCTATTTACAGATTCAGATGGAAGATTTTGTTTTGTTTTTATGCAAAATTACCAAGAAATGTGCTTAAATTTAGTTACAGTGTAATTATTTCTGTGTTTCCTGTCAAATCATGATTTTTTACCCTGTTGTAAGAGTTTGTAGGTAAATATAATTACATTATAATCTCATTTAATAGAGGGGAACACAGCCTTAGTCATGGGCTGTTTTATAAAGTGTCAGCTTCATTTTTTGGTGACGGTTCCTGTGAAAGCGCTTCGATTGAGCTTCAGTGGTTTTATAAAAGTTTGTAAGCTGCAGCAGAAAAGCTGCGTTTGTTATCGCACCAAACACCAATGAAGTCATAACTACAGCCCAATATTAACCACAACCGCACTGCCTCGCCAGTTTATTCAGCTCTGCTAATTTGAGCATCAATTAGCAAATATGTCTCTGTCAGCCTTTGCATCGCCGTATGCAAATCAGATTTCTCTCATTAGTACTGTATGTAAATGCAGTCTCAGAATCACATGGACTGAGTGACGAGGCACGAGCACGGATCCTGTTACGGAGCTCAAAAGGAGATGAATCGCGTGCACGGACACACGCAAACGTCACCGTGGTGATAAAAGATTTTTCACTTTATATGCAATCATAGCTGGACGTGAAAAAAAGTTTCTAGCTGAATTCTTTTTTAACTTTATTTATTAGAGGCGCTTTCAGCTTGGCACTATTTAATTAAAGTGATATTTCAAAATCAGGCAGTTTTGGATATTTTATGGCCGCTCCAGCAGCAAAGAGCACAGCAGCGCCTCAGCTGGATTTAAGTGTTAATTTGCAGGCAATTGTTAGGAAAGCTGAATGTATGGGAGTGCAGCAGGGCAGCTTAAGACTAAAGCAGGAAGTGTTTGTGCCTCTGAATTCTGCTTACTGAAGAATACGTGGTCAGTGGAGACGTACACTCAGCTCAGCGAATAATCCTGTCGTTATACTTTGTGTTTTAGCGTTTTCACAACCTGTAAATGTAGTTTAATGTAAATAGTTCATGCAGTTATGTTAATAAGTGCCACAAATGTGCTTTAGTGAGAACTCCATTATCTTTTTTCATATAACGACCACATTCCCGTTAGGATGCGACTTCATGCTTTTGTGTGTTTATATAAAAAAAGAGCACGACACAGTTTTCATCTCTTTATCAGTGGGTCACTTGTATAATTTCATTTTTATTTAATTTGTCCTGATTTTATTTTCCAGCCCAATTAAAACCTGAAGAATTATTTAAGATCAGTTGCAAATGATGAACGCCTCCCTCGCTCATCGCCGTCCCTGTCGCTCGCTCCATCTCTGACACCTTTCCGTCTTTGTTGGCTTTCGCTCGCATCCTTTTCCCTGTGAATTCAACCAAAACTTCATTTCTTCAGTTTCGGAGGCTGAATTTGAGTTTTATAGTCATTATAAAAGTAGGCGACGGGCCTCCTGTGTGTTTTTTCTCCTGGTAACACAACACCGTGTGCATCACATGCGTGATCCCCCGCTGTCGGGGAATGCGGTGCACATCGTGTCAGATGCACACAGGCAGTTTGGCGGCACGCTTCAGGCGTGGTTTTCATTAGAAAAGTATTTGCTCAGAGAAGCCGTGTCACTGTGTTTGATGCAGCTCTGCTCATCAGCTTCTTTCAGAACGGAGGGAGAAAAAGCACGAGGGGGACCGAGGCGGAGGTAGGAAGTGTAAGACGATTAACAGCGAGAATGTTGATCAAAGGAGGGAAAGAAAGAGGAGCGACGGGCTGGATGGACGGGGTGGAACTGAAGAGAAAAGAAAACAGTGAAGTCGAGACAAAAGGGCAGAAGGTGAAGGGACAGATGGAGGTCAGAGGGAAGAAGACAGAAAGTGAAGGAGGGAAGGGAGGGGAGATGACAAATGGAGTGAGAGCGAAGGGAGGAAGGGAAATGACTTAGCAGTAGCAGCGAAGCTGACCCAACATCACAGGAAAGCAGAGCGGCCGTCCCGCCGTCGTGTAAAATGAGACAGAAAACATAATATTGGTTTAAAGAGCGACGGTGAGAGCAAAGAGCGGCAAAGTCAGAAAATAGAAGTGCAATAAAATCAAGCATTTTGGCGAGACAGGCGGGAGGACCGAGGACGCGGCGCGGCACATGTTTGTATGTTAACATCAGTTTCTTGTGTTTCAGTGGCAGATGAGAACAATGTTGGATCACTGGCCAGAAGCAATGCAGGTGAGTCAAACTCCCAAACACTCCTATATGATCAGTGTCACACACACATGCAACAGATTTCAGGAAACAGCAAATTCAGCCACAATAAATAAGAAACTGCAGTCTACACAGCAAACATATGCATGCTGGACGCGCTGAAGGTTTTTCTGGAGACAAATGGAAACAAAATTTACAAACGAACCAAGAAAGAAGAGCAAGGCCTCACCGCACAGTCGAGACTGCTCCTGAGGATAGGAGACAAGGACGTAGGAAAGCTGAAGTGCGGGCGGGCAGAGATGGACGATGCTTCAAAAGCTTTCACCACAGCAGCCGACGAGCCCGTGTTTTTAAAAGTTTTCACCTGAAACTTTTCTCTTTCTCTTTGCCTTGAAGTCTCCAGCATTACATTTGTGGCCCCTTCAGCATTAAGAGCACTCGTCATTGCACTCTGGTGTGAGTCTGCCTTTATCCTCGTCACTCAGTCCAGCACTTCTCCACTTCATTCATGCTGGTGCAGACTTTTATTTGTTAGCTCCATAACAATTCTGAAGATGATATAAGCATGAAAGACAAGTTATGGAAACAGAGATTTAACAGTAATTTTATTAGATTAGACCATAATGAGATAAAGATGCGCTGTCTGTTCCTCTTTCCATCATTCCGGTAAAAAGATGAGGAAAACACATTTTTCCTTTCGGTTTCTCGTCTTTGGTTTGGAGCTGAGCGAATGCCGGGATCCAGAAAATGTGAGTAAGGCAGACGAGGAAAGAGGACGTGATGAGGACTGAACTTGGTAAAAATGCAAAGGTGTGGACAGAAGTCCCAAACAAAGCTGTCAGATTTATATTTTTGTCAGCTTAAATCAACAGTGTTGATGATTATGGGCTGTTACCAGGAGGGAAGACCCGAGTGTTAATAATAATAATAATAATAATGCATTGGATTTATATAGCGCTTTTCAAGGCACCCAAAGCGCTTTACAATTCCACTCTCACATTCACACACTGGTGGAAGCTGTTGTAGCCACAGCTGCCCTGGGGCAGACTGACAGAGGCGAGGCTGCCATATCGCGCCATCGGCCCCTCTGGCCAACACCAGTAGGCGGTAGGGTAAAGTGTCTTGCCCAAGGACACAACGACCAGGACACAAAGGCCGGGGATCGAACCGGCGACCTTCCGGTTACAGGTGCGCTTCCCAACCCCCCTGAGCCACGGTCGCCCATAATAGTGTTTATATTCTGCTACTCGCTGACTACGACTGACAGATTGTAATTCAGATTAAACTGTGGCCAGATTTACTTGTTTGTCCTCGGTCAGTCTGTATGTTCTTCACTTTGGTCTCCTTCACTCTGCTGCACTGCCGGCTGCTGCCAGTTTTTAAAGTCCTGCAAGATAATAATGATGATAATAATAATAATGCGTGCTGTGTCCGGTAACTCAGAGATGTTTTCTTTACTGGACTCCTGGATATCTGACATGTCGTATACCTCACCTCATGGTTTACGGCCTGTTGAATGTCCAGTAAAGACACTTGGACACTTTATCTGTTTTTCCCCCCACGGTTGGTTTCCAGACTATTTTCCTAAGGCCCGTTTACACATTCCCCGTACCTGTTGCCTGTCAGCGTGTCTCCTGGTTTATAAGGCTGCACAGCCCAGAGAGCTGTTAAAGAGAGTGTGTGCCTGGCAAGCGCGACAGCCCACTTTCCTCTTCTTTAATCCATTTTTTACAACTGAAATGCTTCCAGCAGCCTCACGATAGGCTGTCAGGACAGCTGCACGGACTTTGGAGGAGGCAGGGCGTGGGGTGGGGTGGGGTGGGGTCCTGAGAAATGAGCAGTTTAAAGACAGTGACTTCTGGGAATGTTGTTTACACTTCCAGCAATGGTCTTTCCCTCTACAAACCCAAAGAAATCTCCGGACAACGACATCACACGCTCACCCACATACACGCGTGAAAGCTGTCACCATTAATAGTATGGTAATGGAAAGTCTCCATCATCCTGTGGAAAATGTGAACTTCATGTTATATTATAGTTCTGCTGAATTTGAGAGGCAAAGCGATGGAAATAGGCGACCATATTACAGACTGTGTGTGCGCGTGCATGTGTGGAAACTTTCCCTTTAAAAGTGAGTGCGTGCACGTCTTTGTGGCTAAATGAAAATCCCACGTGTGGAGGCTGCAGATGAGCAAACTGTCTTCAGTAAGATTTTCAGAAATTCTTGCGATAAATAAACACAGAAAAGCCCCGCTTTTACATTCTGACAGATCGTGTCGGGGTTTGTGGTCAGACGTGTTTGACGTCTTTGTGGTGGCATTGAGAAATAGGAGCTCCGGCATTCTGGTAATAAATCAAACGAGCTGTGGAAGAGTCGACAGAAGAGATGCTCCCAAGTAAATTCCATGAAGATTACTTGAGTCATTATTGGGTGTACATGATACTGCTGCTTACATGATCAGAACACATTAGCACGTATCGTTCAGTAGTGCAGACTCATCCTTTAACCGCTGTGAGAAGGACGATGGAGTCAAACACACGCACACCAAAACTGCTGACAAAACGTAAACGGTTGCAGCTGTGCTCCTTTCGCTGTGCCGAGCCTCGGGTGATGAAGGCGGCCTCGAGCTGCCCGTGTGTTTGTGAGCCAGCGCGCAACAGTGCACGAGAGCTGTTTTCATGTGAAAGTCAATTGTGGGGAATAAACAAGCTCTGGAATCGAGAACATTTCCATCCACGCGCACAAACGCCCTCAGTTGTTTCTTGAATATGCGTGAGTCCTTAATGCAGATGCTTCCTTAAGAAGTGGGAAAGAAAAGGTCTCGTGTGTTTATACTCGTGTGAGTTTTTTTTCCCTGCAGCAAACATGTCTTGAACTGCCAAATTTCTTGTATGCCTTTGTTGCAGTTTTATGTCTTTGTATTGCCGAGTTTTGCTTCCTCCACCCACCAGCAGCCCTCGCTCACTCACTTTCTTGCCAACGCCATTCAGGCTTAGAGGCTGGCAAACAGGCAGAGGAGCTTAGGACGGACAGCATCTCTCTGAAAGTGTGTGTGTGTGTGTGTGTGTGTGTGTGTGTGTGTGTGTCGGGGGGCCAGTGTGATGCTGAGGGACCCCGGTGCAGTCCATTGTCTGAATCGCTCTCTGGTGAAACTTTGACTTTGACAGCAGTTGCACGCTGACACCACTTTGCCAATTTGCGTCTTCAGAGAGTCGCATCTCTCTGGATCCCCTTCTGTCTCCTTCTCCCTCTGATTGTCTCCTCCTTCCTCTCTTCCTTCCTTTGTTTCCCAGTCTCTCTGGCTCTCCCAGACTTTGCTTTGGATTTAACCTGAAAGCCACCTTGTTAGGCTGATGTGGATTGATGGATTAATTTGTCGCAGGGAGAGCAGCTCAATTTGTGTCTTGTGTCAGCGTGGCTGCGTGCATGTGTGCAGATCGTGCTCGATGCCGCCTCACATTAGCTCCTACCGGCTGTTATTGGAAGTAGTGACTGCTTTTCCATCATTCTGTGTTTTAACTGTCTTTGTGTGTCCCGTTGGCTGTGCGCCCGTATACCTAATGACCTTTGACCCCTCCCAGTCTCCCTCAGTAAGCCAATAAAGGTAAGCAGTAATCGGGAGATGGTCAGAGCTGTCGCTTCTCGCTGGTTTGGCCATTCGTCGTTTTCAGGCTGTACAGGATGATAGCTGACGTGTGCTGCGCTGATGTTGTATGATGCATGAGACACTGCACGACGAGGTGGAGGCCAATGTTTAAGATTTCCATCTTTTAGCAAACTGAAGCGAGAATCTATATGAGCCTCCACAGCTCGTGCATTAATGAGTGAAAAATAGATTCTCTTCTCTAAACACCTCGTGCACATGGATCTCAGATGAAGGAGTCATTATCCTGCAGAAACGACACATCAGCTCTTGTTGGCAGCGAGGCCGGCGACCATCTGGTTTTTGGGGTGGCGCTCGTGGAAGTCCTCCATGCTACATATTTGCATTATCGCTTCTTTCGGTCAATTTTTATACCGTCGCCTTTCGGTACAGCTGCATCTGCATTGAGCTCTGTGGGAATCTGAAAATAAATACTGAGACATGAGACTGGTGATGATGTCACGTGTTTGTATGGCTTATGATGCCCGTTCAATTATTACGGGCCCTGTGGGATCGGAAAACCTCATTTCGTCGGCCGGGATCTGTGAACCGCTCTGCACACATATAATAAACAGGAAACGGTTGCTTACACAAACCGTCCTCCCTTCCCAGACTGTTTCACAGCAGATACACACGCACACACACACACACACACACACACACACACACACACACTCTCTTAGAGATGCTTCGTGTAGCCTTGCACACCTCACCCTTTAGATCACTGTGTCACTTTATTTTAAGGAGGAATTTTTAATTAAGTGTGTATGTCTTCTCTAACGCCGCATGCCTGGGCCGGGTGGTATTTGTGCTGTGATGTAATGCTTTTCTTCCCCCGATGGGACAGTGGGAGAAGCTGGATATTGTCTTTTTCCATGGAAAAGTGGAGCACAGAAATGGAGCTGCATTTCCTTATTAGAGCGTCCAAAGAGTGCTTGGGTTCATCAGAAGTTGGGGCTGTTGTTGGGTCTGCTGGCTTTGTTGCTGCTGCCTGCTGCTAAGCTGCTCCTTAGTGTAATTTTGACTTTGAAAGTAGCCCGCTGCCTTCCTGCCAACAAAATAGCCTCGGGATAGCTTGGCATTCTCTGTCTTTGTGCTCTGTTTTTAATTTTTTATTTATATATTTTTTGTTTTTTCCTCTCTCTCTCTCTCTCTCTCTCGTTGTCACTTCCATCCTTCCTCTTTCATTCCCAGGCCTGCTGTCTTTGTTTCTTTCTTCTTTTCTCCTCTCTGTTTTTCTCTGCCAACCCCCACCTTCCTCCTCCTCCTCTGCCTCCAACCATTTTGATATTCTTGTCTTACTTGTGATCCCCCCCACACACCCCCCTCGCTCTCTCTCACTCTCTAAAAGCAGCTTAATTCTATCATCTTACAGTTGGACAGCAGTAATTACATTTATGACACAAATCCTGCTACTCAAAGCAAAAAATGTTTGTGAGACCTTGTGTGTGTGTTAGCTATATATCTTTATAAGTGATTGTGTGTGTGTGTGTGTGTGTGTGTGTGTGTGTGTGTGTGTGTATTCCCTGATTACCCAGCCAAACACCACAAAGCTATTTATAAAACTTCGGCTCATCCAACTACTGAGTGTTTTGCAAACAGTCAGAGTTTGGACTCAGAGGTCAGTCTGTGTTCTTGGTTTTATTAGCTTCCTTGTTCCCGTTTTGCTTTTTGAATTTGAGCAAATAACATACGCTTTATTATATATATGCAGTTAAGTCCATACGTATTAGAATAGCAACATCACTTTTGTAGTCTTGTCTCTGTGCGTCCATTAAACTGTCCAGTCCTTTCAGGACGTTTTCTCATTGTTTCATTGTTTAAACACAGACGTGATCTGGAGCTGATCTGGTTGCTGGAACTTTCAGCATGAAGTCCACAGAGGTGTTGATGCAAATGAACGAGGCTATCATCAACCTGAAAAACCACAATAAAAAAGTGGAAAAATCAACAATCTGCTACATTCTTAAAGGCAGTGAACGCACCGTCCAACTCAGCATCACCATCAAGTTTAATTCAATTCAATTCAATTTTATTTATACGGCGGCAAATCACAGCAACAGCCGCCTCAAGGTGCTTTATATTGTAAGGTAGACCCTACAATAGTACATACAGAGAAAAACCCAACAATCATATGACCCCCTATGAGCAAGCACTTTGGCGACAGTGGGAAGGAAAAACTCCCTTTTAACAGGAAGAAACCTCCGGCAGAACCAGGCTCAGGGAGGGGCGGGGCCATCTGCTGTGATTGGCTGGGGTGAAAGAAGGAAAACAGGATAAAGACATGCTGTGGAAGAGAGACAGAGATTAATAACAGATATGATTCAATGCAGAGAGGTCTATTAACACATAGTGAGTAAAGAAGAAACACCCAGTGCATCATGGGAATCCCCCAGCAGCCTACGTCTATTGCAGCATAACTAAGGGAGGATTCAGGGTCACCTGGTCCAGCCCTAACTATATGCTTTAGCAAAAAGGAAAGTTTGAAGCCTAATCTTGAAAGTAGAGATAGTGTCTGTCTCCCGAATCCAAACTGGAAGCTGGTTCCACAGAAGAGGGGCCTGAAAACTGAAGGCTCTGCCTCCCATTCTACTTTTAAATACTCTAGGAACAACAAGTAGGCCTGCAGAGCGAGAGCGAAGTGCTCTAATAGGGTGATATGGTACTACAAGGTCATTAAGATAAGATGGGGCCTGATTATTTAAGACCTTGTATGTGAGGAGCAGGATTTTGAATTCTGGATTTAACAGGAAGCCAATGAAGGGAAGCCAAAACAGGAGAAATCTGCTCTCTCTTTCTCGTCCCTGTCAGGACTCTTGCTGCAGCATTTTGGATTAACTGAAGGCTTTTCAGGGAGTTTTTAGGACATCCTGATAATAGTGAATTACAGTAGTCCAGCCTGGAAGTAATAAATGCATGAACTAGTTTTTCAGCGTCACTCTGAGACAGGATATTTCTAATTTTAGAGATGATGCACAAATGGAAGAAAGCAGCCTTACATATTTGTTTAATATGTGCATTGAAGGACCTGGTTTGTCCTGGTTTCGGTGCGTAATGCCAGAATTATTTCCATGGTTAAGAAAAACAGCTTCACATCGTTTGAATCAAGTCAGGAACAGTCTCGAGGAGGCGGGTGTATTATTGTCAAGATTCAGATCGACATTACGACCTCGACATCTAAAGAGATGAACTTGTTACAGAGGGAAAAGACGGAGAAAGAAACCGCTCGTGATCCGAAGCTGATTATGTGTCAAACATGGTGGAGGCAGTGTTGCGGGCTCACAGACGAGCCAGGTCACCGGTGTTTATCGATGATGTCACTGCTGAAGTGTACGGGGCTCTGCTCAGATACGATCAGGCAGTGGAAATACAAACATTATGTTTCTTATTTCTTTAAGTGTGCTTTATTATAAATTCACTTAAAATAAGAGTGACAGATTATCAACTAAAGTATGAGGGGCGGGTCGGATCTCACTGAAGTGTAGTTCTACTTAAAGTTGTCAGGTGAAAGTGGTGTATGGGGGGTTTCTTCTATCACGCAGCAGCTCTACAGTCGAAAACTTGTATTTAAAATGATTTAGTTTGTTTTTCTTTGTTTAAAGGCAGAGTGCACGTAGCTTCAGCCCATTAGCCAGCAGCACACGGTCCTGTTGAGCTTCTGGAAGTCATAAACTATGTAATCACACTGTCAAAACAAATATAGATGCTTCTGTCGCAGTGTTACAGTTACACAGCTAACACCCTGTCATACCCCATGGCATATATGAAAATGCAAATCAAGAAAAATGAGTCACCCGATGTAAATAAGATTTGGGAATTCAGCAGGGACTAAAGAGCTGAGACGGTAAATCATGTGCTAAATGCTAACAGCACATAAAACTTTTCATTGTTTTGGTGTCGTAACAAAAGGTTGTTGGACCACAGCTGGAAGGGAACTGGTCTGTCTGCAAAGTAGACACTGACTGGATTATCTTTGCTTTTCTTAAACTGGTTCTACTGGTTTGTTGTAGGTTTGGCTTTGATGTTTGAAAGGAAAAGCATATTTTGCTGATGGCTCACGTAAATCTAGTGTTTCTTATTAAAAAAGTAACCCTGAAATAATTTAATTGAAGTTTCAGTCTCAGTTTTATGACTTTTGATGGAACATTATTGTCTAATTGTTTCATCAGTTCAGCTGTTCAGCTATCACTCCTGGGTTGATCCACTATGAAATAATCACATGGCGCTGTGATGATTCAGTGTGCCTCTGAATGTCATGTGGGCAGTGTTTATGGATGTGAGTCGACATGTTGTGGCCTTTGCCCGTCTCCTCTCTGAGCGGACCACTTACATTATGCATGTGCACACGTTCATTGTGAGTTATTACTCGTTGTGTGTTTGTGTGCGTTTGGTTAATGGTTGTTTAAATAGATGTGGAAGTTGCCTCCTCAGTCCTCGGTCATCTCCTGTGCAGTGAAAGCATGCGCGTGTGCACGCACGCACAAACACAGCAGCGCGTATAGGGAATCATTAGCTAAAGTGATGCAAGTTTAGCTATCATGAATCACAGTGGCATCATATCGACAGGCTACGGCCAGCAAGGAATCTGAAGTGTGTGTGTGTGTGTGTGTGTGTAAGGATTACCAGTATTTTGAGCTGGCAGCTAGCCCAGCCTTCCTCCCTTCTTCCTCATTTTTCTCTGTCCTCCTCTCTGCCACCAGGGTTTCCCATGATGATATCCTCTGGAGGAAACTTAATTTGCTCCCTCCCAGTCATCTTTCCTCCTTCCCATCTTGTGTCTTCTCTGTTTTAGGTGGCACAGGGTGACACTTGCATTACCTATTCTCCCTCTTTTGTTTAATAAACAGTAATCCTCTCAAGTGGTGGAGACATCACAGTGGGGCCCGAGGCTGAACCCGGTCCGGATGCTTTTAACTTGGGTTTATGCAGCAGATAGCAGCAGTTGCTAGGAAGCCTGCAAAATGCCACGAGTGCAAGCTTTGCTGTTTTTACAAATGTAGACTTTGTGTGCTTGAAACGTGAGGCTCCAACACACATCTGATGTCTCTCTCCCTCCCATGAATACTTCCACCGTTGCACTGTCTTCTCATCCATCGTTCTCCTCTTCATCATGCTTCCTGCTAGATCCCTCCCTCCCTCAGTAATATCTCTCACAGCATACTCGTGATGATGGATGGAGATCTAGGAACGGTGAAGCAGACTTCCCATCCATCACAGACTCAACAACAGGATAGTTAACTGCATCGCTTTTTTTATTGGCACTTCTCTCTGGAGTTCAGCCGTAGCCTGGTGGGTCTGACTTCTGGTCCTCGTGTCTCCTTCAGGTTTTTAATCTGATCACAGAAAGGTGCTGCAGGAATAAAGCTTTTTTCGATCACCACACCTGGGCAAAGGTGTCTCTCTCCTACTGTATATGTGCAGGTCGGGTCTTCTGAGGCACTAAAACCAGGAGCAGAACGACAGCATCTACATCGTGGACGTGCAGTGAAAGTCTTCAGATTTACCAACAAAGTTTAAAGATGATCTAATCAGAATTTGCCGATCAAAATTTAACATGTTTTTGGTCAGAAATTAAGATGTTTATTATTAGAAATTCTTCAAAGATGCTTTCTGACCTTTTTAACTTGATGCAGTAAAGTAAAGGAAGATGTGACACTTCAAACTAATCTGTCTACCTTGAAACTGGGGTTTCATATTCAAAACCACTGTGTGCTGCCAGCTGTAGCTTTCTGTGCTGTCAGTCTCACCTTCAAGGATCAAATGCAACCTGACTGATTGTCAGGAGGAGACAACTGCAACATGCTAATATTACTTCCTTTCCCCCACAGCATCATCAAGCCCCGTGGAGCTCGGCCCCACCCTGGGCCTGAAGAAGTCCAGTTCGCTGGAGAGCCTCCAGACGGCCATGTCGGAGGTCAACAGAAAGAACGAACTCCTCCCGTTCCACCGCCCTCGCCCAAATATGGTGAGGGGAAGAGGCTGCAACGAGAGCTTCAGAGCAGCTATCGATAAATCCTACGACGGGCCGGCTGAAGATGATGACGGTAAGCGGGAGAGAGAGACGTGTGTCTGCGATACGCTGACGATGCATTGTCATTCATTTGTCTACACATCACTTGTTACTGCTTTAGAATTACCGACTTGTATCTGCAGCTCAGTCTGATTGGTGACGTTTATCTTCACCACCTTCACATGGAGTTTTCTAACGCAGTGATTGATGCCCACTCGGCTCGCCGCTGTGCGCAAGGTGTTCCCCAATTACATTTTCTCAAGTAAAGTGTGACAGGGGCTTTGCAACAAGCACCTTATGCCTCCAAATATCAGCACATATCCCATTCCCAGCTGTGTTATTAGCAGCCAGGTCTTATCAGTCACCACCAGAGTAATGAGTTGGCTTGTTTCAGATCACTACACTCACACGGGATAGGACTAATAGGGCATTTCAACACACACACACACACACACACACACACACACACACACACACACACACACACACACACACACACACACACCTGTCACTATCCTTCTAAATATTCAACACTTTCAGAGCTGCAGTTAATCGACAGAGAACTCTGAATCTGTCTTTCATTGCTCTCCTGTGTGCTTCTCTTTGTCTGTTGTCATCACTTTTTGTTTGGGTTTAAATCATATCAGCGTCGGATGTAAATGCTTATCGAGCGCTGCCTGTCAGAGGTGAGTTAGCACTCTTTAGCCCTGGACCTGCGTTCGTTAGAAAGGCAAACGCTGGTAATATTTTGACAGTGTAAATGAAACAGTTAATGTGCAGCAGATGCATTGTGTGGGGTCCTGAGCTGAGTCCAGCTAATACCACAGAAGAACAGCGTGTCACAGTTTCTAATCTATTCACTTTGATGAGTCAGTGCCTTTGAGGCCGTACTTCAGCTGGGATGGATTACTCTGAATACTTTTTCTCATTTCTGTTTAAATTGGATCACTTCTTTATTTCTTTGGCGCAGAAAAGATGAAAAAGTCCCGACTTTATGCTGACATGTGACGAGTCTCTGGCATCAACGTGCTTTGAAGCAAATATTCTGATTATGATTCAACCTGTTGTTGTGATATTTGCACTTTTTCTGAAACACTAAAATTCTGTGAACAAGCCTCACAGGAAAAATAAAAACCCACACATGTGCACAATTATCACAGCAACAAACGATCTTTAGTGAGATCACGTCTGCTGCCATTGTGGAGCATGATGCTGTGGGTCTGCAGCAACACAAACACACGCACACTTCCATCCTCCCGGAAGACGGTCTTTGTAATTAATGCTGAAGTGAATACCCAAATAAAATTAAGCCCCATTTGAAGTAATAAATTTAGTTTGGTTAGCTTATGAAATCTGACAAGGAGTCTATAATTTCTGCGTGTTTGTGTGTTTGTGTTGCGTCTCAGACCTCCAGTCTGTCGAAGAAGCAATGAGGCGTCACGGTTTACTCTGTGAAGAGCAAATCAGCTCTCTGTAAAGCTGCTAAGTGCGCTGTGGAGAAAAATGTAAACTCTGAGTCGTTTTTATTTGTGCGCATTGTTGCTTAATGCGTTTGGGTTTTTTGGCCTTGACCCTCTTTGTGACGTGTTGTGTGAGCACCAGGCTCAAGATCTTTTTATGTTCCTTAAACTTCCAGGTGAACATGCAAGAACACAACTGTGCAAACAGTTAAGCAGTCACTTGTAGCACGTTTGTACTCACAGTGTCATCAGCCAAACGTGGAAAAGTCACCAGCATCACTGACTGACTGGCCGGGTCACACCCCCAGAATAGTGCGTTGTTTTTTGTGTAGTTTATTATCACTAAACAACATTTCTCAGACATAACCTGCAGTCATCGCACGTTAGCTTAAAGCTGCCGTTGGTGGTCTCTCCTGCACAGCATTCCTTCAGGTCAGGTCGATGATTCAGATGTTTATGTTTTATTGAATTAAATCCAAAGTAGTTGTTTTTGCTGCTTTGTTTCATCGTTCTTATATTGTTCTCCTCTTTTTCCCCTCCAGATGATGGTACCGAGCCCAGTTCAGGTCGGGACACGCCTGCGAGTAGTTCCTCTCGGCAGGGAGTTGGTGACCAGGCCGAAGAAAAGGGCAAAAAAGAGAAGAAAAAGAAGGCAAAAACAAAGAAGAAAGAAAAGAGCAAGGCGAAGGGAAAAGAGAAGGAGAAAAAGAAGGCAGAGGAGCCCGAGGAGGCAGAAAAGAAGAGCAAGAAAATCGGCTTCGGCCTGCTGAGGTGAGGGGCTTTAAAACGAGTGCTAGCATTAGCTTCACTTTACTGTGTCTTTGTAATAAAATACAAACTTTGAGCAGAGACGCACCACAGCAGACTAAAGATTCACTTTAAACAGATGTTATAAAAGCCAGAAACCCCGCTGTCCCCACGGCTGTCCCCACGGCTGTCCCCACAGCTGTCCCCACAGCTGTCCCCACGGCTGACCACACGGCTGTCCCCACAGCTGACCACACGGCTGTCCCCACGGCTGTCCCCACAGCTGTCCCCATGGCTGACCACACGGCTGTCCCCACAGCTGTCCCCATGGCTGACCACACGGCTGTCCCCACAGCTGACCACGGCTGACCACACGGCTGTCCCCACAGCTGACCACGGCTGACCACACGGCTGTCCCCACGGCTGTCCCCACGGCTGTCCCCACGGCTGACCCCACGGCTGTCCCCACGGCTGACCACACGGCTGACCACACGGCTGACCACACGGCTGACCACACGGCAGATATCAAAGCTTTGAAATCATTTCTCACAGAGCGGTGATTTCCAAAACCAGCATCAAAGCGTTTATCAGACAAACAGATTTGTTTTAACGTGTCGCCGGCTTCAGTTTCACAGTGAGCATAAACCTTTAAAAGGTCTTTGTGATTTTTTAAGATGAATTTAAGGTGTGCACATTATACACACCATCCAGACTTCAGTGGAAACGTGGTGGTACCAGTCTGACAGTCTGCTCCGCTTTGCTGTGCCTCACTGAATAAAGTTTAGTGTGTTTGCTGAGACGAGAGAGAAATCTGTGTCTTTCTCATTTGCACTTTTAGATATCAGCGTTTTTTACTGTTTGCTGATCACTTTTTAGCTGCCAAGTCACCGATAAGCAGTCCTAAACTTTTCTGCTGCTGCTGGATGTTCTCTGTCCTCTCAGAGCCCACGAACCCCCAGCTGCACAGGATCAGGTCACCTTTGGTATCAATGCAAGGAGCAGAGTTCACTAGGCCGTCATCTTTTCTTTGTTTATTGCCAGAAAAACTGACGTGCATCATCAAGTGTGTGTACATCCCACCTGCGTTCATACCGTGTCGGACAAAACATGAACACTGAGCTCTGCTTTGTCCCTTCATGAAACGCCGTCACGTGCTGCTGGGCACAAAGAGCGCTCTGAGACTGGTGCCCAAATTTCCCTTAAGAGGTCCTGAAATGTTCACTCAGAGCTATTTTGTATGATTAAGACTGCACCTCTCAGCGTGACTATAACATACGTAGCATGAATGAGGCAAAGTGTTTCAATGAACAATTTACTATACTTTCCACCTTAACTGCTGCCTACTATCAGTGTTTTTTCCCCACCGTGGTTCTGAAGTGGGATTTCACATGACTATTACACAGATACAGATCTTCAGATAAACAGCAGCGTGCAATTTGATCTGCAGCCTTTCAAAATACACTCACAAAAGCAGTCTGTGTGAACTGGGACACAGAAAAGCACTTCCAGATTTCAAAGTCCCATTTTATCACAATGATTATATCTCCAAATTGCATGTTATTTAAAGTGTAATATTAGGCAGTTGGACTAATATGCACTAATTTTGTGTAATCGAATATGTTTAATTCTTTTTCTTTGAAAGTCGCCACCTTTTCCCCGATCTCCCTTCAGTTTCTCTCATTCCTGCACCATTTAATCATTAGGAAATAAACCTTTATGATGCGGAGATATAGCCTCGTTTTATTGTGCTAAAATTCTATCTTTGTTATTCAGTGGACTGTGTAAATGGCTAATCTAAGCCTGTTAATAATAACGTCAAATGTTTTTTATTCTTCGCTAAGTGTGACCGAGTGTGAGGATGACTAACGGAGCGCTGTGCATCATGTCCTGTGTGGTTTACCTTTACAGGAGCTACCTGTCTGCCTGTTTATCCTTAGTTCAGCTGAGATGTGCGTACCTTAATGCCGCCGTCCTCAGCGCTCAAAACACAAAGAGACCTTGTAACACAGAGCAAAGTTCCTGATAACTGAGCAGAGATGAACGGGCTCTGAGTTTGATGAAAAGTTTACCTTAATCAGCTTTGCTAGCTGTGCGTTTGTTTTTTGTCAGCTGTGTTTGTCAGTAGTAAAACTGAAGGTCTGTGATTCACTCTGGGTGTTTCTCTGTTCTCTGGAGGGACTTTGCTGTTGAGTTTTCAGACTTTTCGAATTAAATATTGCGATATTTGAGGATTGTGAATAAAACTGCAGTTCAAGATCAGATAACAGGAAGTGTGTGTGCACAGAAAGGGAGAAAATGGGTCCTTTTCTTTGTGTGTGTGAACTGATCTTCATCATAGCCTGAACTCGTCTTCAGGAATAGTTCTCCGGGCTTCCTGAAGGACGTTCAGAGCTTTCCTTTGGACGTTTCTGCCGAGATGATCCCAGGATAGATTAATAGTGTTGAGGTCTGGGCTGTGGGGATGCCGATCCGTGACGGTTTTTGTTGTTTGTGTGTTGTTTACGGCACTGGCAGCGTGTTTGGAATCACTGTCATGCTGAAAAATGAAGCTGTTTCCAATCACATGCTTTCCAGATGCACGAATCTAAATCTGATGGTACTTAAAAAAAATCTAAACAACATTTGTTTGCAGAAATAAATAAATGCTGCTTCCTGTAAGATGTGGCATTTTAATATATTGTCACAAATATAATTGCTACAAATGTCTTTGAAATATTTGATTGAAATATTAAATTTGATGCTAAGTGTCTAATGATCCAGTTTAAGACTGGTTCTCTGTTATTTGCAGAAACAACACTGGTTTCTCCCTCAAGGTGCCTTTTCATGCTTGAATGATTCCCAGATCAGTGTTAAGTGGCTTAACAAAGAAACACCCAAAAAAATATTCCTCTGAAAATGCTCAGATGCAACGACTGAAAACGATGAAAGCAAAGCAAACTCTGAAAGACCTTCAGAAAGTCTGGAAACTGTAGAACACCTAAAAAAAGAGAGCAAAGTCTGGCTCGTTAGAAGCAAAGGTAAAGAAATGAGGAGAGGATCAAGACTTTTGCACAGCACTGCATGTATATGGAAGCAGGTGAATCTTAGCTTTGGACTTGAGATGAATGATGTTGTTTAAACATGTTATCAAAATAACTGCTGATGTCGTTCATGACGAAACGTTTGATCATCGTCACTTTTGTCTGAAATCAGCAGTGAAGGTCCAACAAAAACAACATGCCGACTGGGTCCTAAACTCCGTCCTCTTCAGGTCCCAAAGTCAAATGAACACTGCGGCATCACTGAGAGTTAAAAACTGTCTAAATTCTTTCATCTGTAATAAAATGATCAGCGTTGCTGCTTTACCAGGTGTAACAATTAAGTTTAACATCCAGGCATCCATGAAAACAGGATTTATAAAGTTTAACAGAGTTAGAAGTTAGCAGGAAGTTAGCTCGCTAGCTTCCACCTAAACATGATATAGCATGTTCTGACTGAGAGATTTCTGAAACATTCAAACGTACAGCTCTGCTATCACTTCCAACATAAATGAATACAGAAAACTAAACAGCAGTGACGTTTGTAGGGTTACTGAAGTTGGGCTAGCTGCTATATAATGATGTGCTACGTGATCGCTAGCGACACAGCTATGTTAGCATAGCATAAACACAGTGAAGCTGGAGGATGAACTCTAACTTTTTTCCACTCGATAAAAGTTAACGTGAGGGTTCCCGATGGTTAGGGACAAATGCAATCGCATGGCAGGATGCTGTAAACGGACCAAACTTCAGTCAGGAGAACAACTGAGATAATCCATCCACAATACCAGGTTAGTCATTAATATAAGATAAGATAATATTTATTAGTCCCACACATGGGAAATTTGTTTTGTTACAGCAGAAAGTGGACAATGCAAAGTTACATAGCAAAAATTATAAAAAAATTATAAGGCATTTATGTGCCTTATAATCCAGTGCGCCTTATGGTCCGAAAAATATGGTACATGTACTAGTATTTGATGACTTCATATAAAATACACACTACAAACAGAGCTAAGTAACTCAGTCATAAATCACGTTTATATAAATTATATAGGTAAACGATGACAGAATGTACCTCCTCCTTCTCTTTCTAAATGTCTTTTTGTTGCTGGTTGCACTCCTCCACCACACGTCACAGACTGAAGGATGTGGTTTCTCCACCTCCTTCGCTTCATCACGTTTGTCTTTGTTTTGAGCGCCTCAGAGTTCAGCGAAGGTTACAGCGATACCTTCTGCGTGTGTTCATCCACCTCTCTTCCTCTTGTCTGCCACTTTGTTTGATTACAGTTTGGACAGCCTACGCCGCACACCCGAGAACATCTCCAGTTTAATCTAAGCGAGCCTTCTCTCTGTCCATCCTTTCATCTAACCACCGGCTCTCCCATCACATCTCGCCACGAGTGCTTTAAAACCATATAATACACCCGAGGATATTTTTAGACCTTTCCCCTACACCTCATCGCTCATCACTGTAAGAGGGTCTTGATTAGAGCCCAGTGATAATCTCAACCTTTCTCTCCTTCTCTTCTTCCCTGCCATCTTTCTGCAGCGACCACCCCCACCCCTCTCTCCATTCCCACCCCGCTAATCTTTGCATCATTCCAATTTTTCCCTCTCCGTCTGCTCCCTCCAGCTCCTGCTCTCTATCTGCATTTGATTGCATGTAATGGTGGTAGACTGAGAAGGCAAATTGGTGCTATTCAGTACAGTTCAATCTGGGGCGAGCTGCTGATTTGTCATATTCATCTAAGGGCACCTTTGATTGGCCTAATGGTCTGGAGGAGAGGCAGTATGGGATACTCTCCCTTACTGCAGCTCTCTGGTTTTACTGTAGTAAATGTGCATGTTTGTCATAGACGGTTCGCACGTTTGAAACTCGAATTCAGCCGCTGCGTTACCTCGCTGATCGTGCACCGCCTCTGAAGATGCTTACTTTACTGGATTTTGTGATTTGAATTGTTAAGTTGGATGAAGGGAGGGTTCAGCGTTGCAAGTACCTGCAGTAACGTAATTACTGTATGTCTCATTCTCATCGTTAACCCCGGCCGTAACGTCCAACTCTAAATGTTTGTTTCAAATGCCCTTTAAAGTGGACAGCTGGCTCCGTCATCTGAACCGTTGCCACTTGCCAATCAGATATGCCAGTCATCTGCATGTGTGTGCGTGTGTGTGTGTGTGCGTGCACTGTGGTATGAATATTCATGAATATTCATGTGCTGATAAAACATGATTGGTCACACAGTCAGATGGTTGTCATATAGTTGGCACATGGTTACTGTGAATCTTCCAGAGTGTGTGTGGATGCATTTCTTTTTCTGTAAAGTGTGCGTCTTTTGTCTTTCTTGCTCTGACTGTTTAGCGTTGTGTTATTGTGCTTTATGTGTACAGAGATGTAGTGTGTACACGCAGCCATAACTCTGTGCTCTGCACATAATTTACACGGGTGGAGAGTACGGTTGTTGAGCTGGTCCGTCATCTGTGTGTGTGCGACTGGCTGTGAAAGAGGAAGGGAGGGAGGGAGACAGTCTGTACAAATGAAAATATGGCGATCTATCAGGTGTGACTGGGAGAGGACGAGGTCTACCAGAACAAAATGTAAGCGGGTCTGCTGCTGTCACTGCATCATATTCATGTGGTTATTGATGCGTGTGTGTGTTTGTGTGTACACGCTGTTGATTTTCAAATTTAAACTATGTTTATTCGAATATCTGATATCTAATGTGTCTGCCTATATGAAGCACCGTGTGTGTGCATGTGTGTGTTTGCTGACTGTCATTTATAATTATTGAAAAGGTTTCCCATGAATGGCACATGTATACTTAAAGAGCTTTGAGCCTTTAGCCCATTCTCTTTTTTTTACCTCTCACTGATACCAGTAATTAGACTTCCCCCATATTGTCCCATTTTTTTCCTCGTGGCTCCTCTCCCGCTCTCTGCGCTCTTTCCAGCTGGTCATAATGCTGCATCTCTGTTAGACTTAAAGTGCTCCATCGCTGGGACTATTAGCCCATCTCAACGGTGGGGCCCATTAGGACTGACTAGCTCCATTGTGGGCTGTGTAATGGTTGAGCTTCATGCTAGGCCTATTAGCCCGAGTCTGTGCATACTGTATGCCTGTGTGCTTTTGAATGTGTGTGTGTGGTGCTTAGATGAAAAGGTTGATGGCAGAAAATGGACTTACTTTGATGCTGCAGTCCCCATCATTTGCTGGAGACTTTCTGATTGGTGGAGCTGTGCTGTGTTTGAATTAAGCTGCCTGTAAGAGTTGGTGCTGTGCAGTTGCAGCACTTAGTCAGACATGTTGGCAGTTTGATGGAGGCCGTATTTCACTCCCGATCTTAGCACAAGTCCAACAAATGTCATTTATAAATGTATATTATCTTCACATTCAGGTTGCTTGAGTCAGACCAGCTTCTTTCTCAGTTAACCCTCGGTCATAAGGACTGGGAAACTGGTCTGGGATTATCCTGCAACTGGTTGCTTTGCTGGAGGTTGCTGGCAGTTTCGACAAAATCTGATGCCAGGTTCAATTCATGCAGACCTAAAAACCAGTCAGTAACCCCTGGTAACCAGTGGTTGCTAGGGAAAATTGTGTACTCCCCAGCTGTTTAGTGCCTGGTTGCCGTGGGTTGCAGATGGCCGCTAGTGTGAAATTGAACCACCTCATGATTGCTTTGGTTGCTGCAGTTGTCCTTAGTCTGCGTGAAAGTTTCCAACTTGTCTGCAAACGAATTTTCATTTCATTCAATTCCACATTTAGACTCAGTTGCAGTTTTTGTTTTGCATTAAACTCGATTGCATGCATCTTAGATTTTTGTATTTTGCCCTGCTGCTTGCACAGGGCCATTGAGAACAGTCTTAGTGGCCGCAGGAGGTTTTAATTTGCTTCCAACTGTACATGAAGATAGACGCGTGCAGTGGAAATGAGATTTCAAGGCACTCGAAAATTTTGTGCATGGAAGATGACTCCAAATTCCCCAAGCAGGGGAAAAAACTGGCTTCTGACCAGACGCTGAATTTCATTGTTTCATGATTAGAGAGCACATGCTTGAAGCAGGGGAAGGACTCTGCCAATCAAACGTCTTGACAGGAAGTCATTGGGGTGTCACTGACTGATGTCATGCCTGTCAGTCATCAGAGCGTGTATGTGCATGTGCGTGCGTGCTCGTTATTGTATTGCACTTGTCAATCACCCATTCCCTCATGGATCCATTTTCCAATGATAGGAAAGGAAGGCGTGTCCTAGGAGTGGCAGAGGGAGGGAGTGAGAGAAGAGCAGGAGAAAGGAAAGAATAGATGAAGTGAGAGTCACAGATGTTTGGCCTGATTTTTCTCAGTTATCAGTGGGTTTATCGGGAAGCGCAGGTGTGTAACAGCCCTCTGAAGACTCGGCACTCCGCATCTGTGTGCATGCTAATGTGTGTGGATTGTACATTGTTACGAGTGTTTTTGCTGAATAACGTTGTAAAGTCAACATAACGGCTGGTACTGTTTGCTTCCTTCACTAAAATCAAACATTGGTTGGTTACATTTGAGTTCAATCATGAAAAAACTAATTAACCACATTTTTTTGGAAAGCTGAGTTTAATTTCACTACCCACACCCCGATCACTGCCAGACCTGCTGCATAAAGAAATCACAAACTGAAGAAGGCTAAAAGACCTCTAAAAGCAGCTGCACTCTAAAGAAAGAGCTGTGACACAAAGTCACTGACATCTGTTGGGCTGAAAGGGTTACAGAGACATTTCTAAGGCTTTGTGACTCCAATGAAACACGGTGAGAGCCGTTATCACACGTGAAGGAAATCTGGAACCGCGGTGAACCTTCTCAGAAGCAACCGACCCACCAAAATGACTCTGAGAGCACTTCAACGACTCATCCAGGAGGTCACAGGCGAACCAACAACAACATCTAAAGAACTGCAGGCCTTAATTGGCTCAGTTAAGGTCAGAGATCATGATTCAACAATAAGAAAGTCCAAGAAGAGAACCACTGCTGAGAACCACTGTCTCACATCTGCCAAAAAACATCTGGATGATTCCCAAGACTGAGGAGATAAAGGCTGAACTTTGTGGAAGGTTTGAGTCCCGTTACATCTGGTGGAAAACTAACTGAACATCATAGCAACAGTCAAACGTGGTGGTGGTAGCGCGATAGTCTGGGGCTGCTTTGCTGTAACTGGTGAAACGTGGGGAAACTTGTTCACAGCACCAACGTTTGGACTGGAACAGCAAGCTGAAAGTCTTCCACCTGCTATCTTTTCTCTCTCGGTGATTCTGTGTTTACTGTCAGGAAGTCTTCACGGGTCCGTTCTGTTTAAACAGAAAAATCAAACTAACACATCAGATCTGTGTGAAGAGCTCACACACAGAAGCAGAAGTTGAAAATCCATGTCTAACATAAACACGCGTACGAGTTATATAGAGTAACCACCACCTGTCTTTGACAAATTAAACTAAAAGTAAGACTGAAATGACACAGCAGTCAAGCACGAACAGTCTTTCTCGCCATCTGCCGTGATGACATGTGCCATAAAGTTTTTGAAACATCGACGGAGTTGCCACAGTGTTTTACTGTCTGTGTACTCTACCCACTGTGGGCGTCTCTCTTTCATGAAGCTTGGGATTAAAGCCAGAGACGGACGTTTACTGTAATAAGGACGCACATATTCCCAAAGACGTAGTTCCCGTCTTGGTCGGACTTTTGGGTGTTTGATTTCTTTTCCCTACACAGACGGGAGCTTTAGGAAAACTGGCTGTATATCTCTAGAGCAAACTTTCTCACATGTAAATGAGCAGCCATACACTTTCCATACAGACTGAGGTGTTACTTGCTGAATATTCATGACTTATCGTTCTGTTCCCACTAATGACACAACAAGAGGTAATGTATTCGTCCGAACTGGCTGATAATCAGCTGCTAATCTTCCTCTGATATTTCTTGTAAAACGATGCTTCTCAGGCGATATCATTGTAAGTTGTAATTAAACCAGTTTTTGTTTTAATTCCTAAGATCAAAAACTGTGGAAGTGAATTCCATCCCACCATCATTGCTTTATATTGCATTGGATTAGTTCGACAAGGAGGTAACAAAAACCGCAGCCTGTCTGTCGACTGACCCGTAGTGTTGATGTACATTGCAAAAAAATAACAGTTTGCTATAAAGAATTTCTGTTGCTTTTGCTCTGATGATTTTTCTAATAAAGTTAATTAATCCTGCCTTTTACACTTAGCCAAACCAGCCTAATGTTCATTTTTTTAACACACTTTACAACTAAACATCTGTGTGTGTGTGTGTGTGTGTGTGTGTCTGTTTGATTTGACATTTTAAATCCTTTCCACTTTTAGGTGGTTTCAATTCATCAAATAGAAAAATGATCCAAATTTAAGTATCAAATAAATGAAGCGCATAGAGGGAAAAAAACTGGAAAAAGTGTATTCTCACCTGTGAGACCTTTCTACTTCTGTGCGCAGTGATTACATGCAGGCAATGGTTTGTGATTTAACTGATTATCTTCGTTGGACAAAAGGCGTTTAACAAAGGAGAAAATGACGGGTTGTTGAACGAAAGATTGAACGAAACGAAAATGAAACAAGTTATATTTGTACCCACTGTTCAACAAAGCGGCGTTTAGAGGGACAAAATCAAAGCATGCCAGTTTGTCTCCAGTTTATTTATGTGTTAGTTAACTTTTCTTACCGTGTGTGCGAGTGCATGACGAATACGCTCAGCAGGAGTGTTGATTCAGAAACCCCACGTGCTCAGGCGGAAGGTAGTGGCAGGAGATAAGACTTTACTGTGTTTTATTTTTATTTCCTTATCATGTTGTAAGGTCTCTATTGTGAAGAATGAATCTTTGTTCAACTGTGTGTTCCCAGGATGGGAGAGTGGGCTTAATTAAGCTGTGTGTGTCCGTTTCCTTTGAATCTCTTTCTTCTTCTTCAGCTGTTCTCTCATTTTGCTGCAAAGCGTATGTAAATCGTCTATAGCTGGATGTGGTTGCTTGTCTATTTTCAGTCAGAGAAGAAAAGCAAAAGAGGGCAAATGAAGGATAAGTGACACATTAAGGATTGTTGTGTGTGGCGTCAAAACTACGCCTGCCAACAGAAGACCACATTAACGTGGTGCTGATATGTGAAAGAATCCATGGCATCGTGATTTCACATGGAAACGTGCATTTCAGATGCACATCTTCCTTTCTATATCATCACCACCTCCAAGAAGATGATAATTTGTGGTCATAAAGACTTGCCCGTGGTCAGCGGCACCACTGCGGAGTGATACTGCTGGGCCCAAAGCTTGCCAAGGAAGCACTCCATGCACCATTATGCCATGGTGTAGGGAACACCACCAGGATCCGTGGCGCTGTTGCCAATTTCTGACTCTACCATCTGCGTCCTTAAGCAGAAATTGATAATTCAACAGACCAGGCAACATATTTCCAGTCTTCAGCTGTCCAATTTTTAGCTGTCCACTGTAGCCACACATTTGTGTTCTTGAGATTGGTTTTCCAACTTTGTAAAGCCTTTCTGTCAGCTTAAACCAGTTTAGGGCATTCCTGTCTGACTTGCCCCATCACCAACGCGTTTCTGCCTTCTGAACTCCGACCTTTTAGATTTATTTATTTTCCAGCAGCGTTCTGATTAAACTTTGGAAACTGTTCTGGAGACAAATGAAAGCTGATCCATTCAATCCATTCGATCTGACGAGGCTTGGACGAGGTCGTGAACATGCCGTTCGGACCTGTGTAACCAGCATTATTTATAATGAGTTTCTATTAAAGTAGTCAAGTCAAATGGCCAACCATGTGCAGTGGTACAGTACACAGTGAAACGAGACAACGTTCCTCCAAGACCACAGTGCTACGTATGACACAGGACAATCAACACAGGACTGCATAAAGTGCAAGTGTGCAAAAAACTGCAAAAAAACAAAGAGGTGCAGACACAACAGTGCAATAGACAAATGCAACAATGACAGTGTGTTGGGCAAAAGACCGAGCATTGTGCAGAAAGTAAGTTGGTGTATGAAGGTGTGCGTGTGTGCTTCAAATTAGGAAGACATGGCGATAATCTTGGTGCTAAAATGTGTTCTTTAATTTTCAGAGAAGGGTTCTGTTGTTAAAATATATGTTGTGTTCACGTTATCATCTCTTTTTTCTGTTAATATGAGAAGCCGACACTGTGAGGACGCAGGGGTGAGAAGCATAGAAGAGAGGAGAGCGATTAGCTTAAGAGAGAAGTGGTTGATAGCAAAGGGAAGGAGCAAAACGTCAAAGGAGAGGCTGAGGTGACGGGGTGAAAGCAAGGTATGAAACGAAAGAGAAATAAGGTTAATGGGAGGAAAGCGTGCGCTGAGGAAACGGTCAGAAGGAGTAGACATAAAAGAGCGGTGAGGAAGGGTACGAGAAGGAGTTGAAGGAAAGGGTAAGCCTCTATAGGCAGCGGTAATTAGAGCAAGCCTCGTCCCCTGTGAGGCAAACACACACACACGTGCTGTTAATTCACACAGATGATTGGTGCCCTTCATTGCCCATCGCGTCCACCTCTGTGGGTGGTAAATAGGCTTTTCCCCAGTCTACATGAGGCATTTCAAAGAAACCTATTACCTCTGTGCTCACAATATACCTTCTTTTATTACAGAAGCAGTGATTTGCACGCGCTAAAACGACATAACAGTCGCACTTTAGAGAAACTGCAAATGTTGTTTGAAATAAAACACAAGCAGGTATAGTGGCACGATCATATATCAATAAATTCACTCGATAAATTAAACATAAAGGGTGTAATAAGGTCATGGTTTGTGTGTTGGAGGTATTAGGTATTTAATAGGTTTGACTGGCTCAGTTCACCATGTCCTCCCGACTGTACAGCAGCTGGTTGTAAAGTTTAATGAGCTACCTCCTCCCCCATCGAGCTGGGAGTACTGTAATCACCTCTGGTTTAGTATGGAAAGATCATACTTGGTTACGATTTTCAATTGAATTTTATTTATACAGCACCAGTTTACAGCAACATCTCCTCCAGGTGGTTTATTTTGTGAGGCACAATCAGTTGATCTACTTTGAGCAACAGTTTGACAACAGTGGGGAGGAAGAGCTCCCTTTTAACAGGAAGTGACCTCTGGCAGAACCAGGCTGAAGAGGGGGAGTCAAAAACTGCAGAAGCTTTAGGGTGAGGGGAAATAGAAGAGAGAGAAAAGGAGGAGTAGAGATATTTTGTTTCTAAACTAATCAAAATGTGCGCAGGTTTTGTAACGTAAATGTAACGCTTCAGTGCTAATGCTGCTAAACAGATTTGTACAGTACAAGTTTTCTTAATTACCCTAAAGATAGAGATGTGGAAGTTCAAACTGGATCATGGAAAAGAGAACATTTTGTTTGGTTGCTCTTTGAGGAAGTTTGTGCCTGGCTAATTACAGTGCACAGGAACATGTTTCATTCCAGACTCATTATTTATTATTTTTGTTTTTCATTGTCCTACAATGATTTTTAAATCTTTTGTAAATCAGAGTTAAAATAAGGTTGCTGAGAGGACACAGAATCATCTAAAGACGGATACACGTAAATGTCTTTAGCAGCAGCACAACTGCCTCCATCATCAAGTTTGGAGCCACCGACTGAGTTTTGAGACCCAAAGTTTCTGAGTGGCAGCCTTACAGGAGGAAATCCATCAGTGCGTCACTTCACCGCTCTAACCTTTGTGGTCGGCTCCCATTTTCCATAAGTCACATGACTGGCCGCCGTGGAGTTTGCCAAGAGGGATCTAACTGTAGGAAACCAGACACTGAGCAGCACCTCATTAATACCATCCCTACAGTCAAACACAGTGGTGGCAGCATTGCTATGTTGGAAGCTCTTTCTGTAGCGGATAATAGCCTCGAGCTGTCTCCGGTGAAAACTTCTTCCAGTGTGCTGAGCAGAAGTTTACATGCCAACAGCACAGCAAGCAGAAGTTCAAGAAGGAGAGATCACTTGGAAGAACTGAATTTATTGAGATGGAGAAATTAAGGGTTTGGTGATTAGACCGACACGGCAAAATGAAAGGACCAACCAAAGTCTAGACGATGGTGGTGAAGATGAAGACTGAGGCTTGGGTGGAGCTCTGACTGATGTGTCTGTGAGGTGCAGATGGGTGGAGGTGGGTTGCATGAATGAGAGTCTGAAAGGGAGAATGACAGAGAGCACAGATTTAAACTACGCAAAGTGGAGGCTGATTGGCTCAAAGAAGGCAGGCAGGAAGATGACTGGACTAGAGTACTGATGGCAGTATTGATGATGCCAGATGAACATCTGTGCCTGAAATGGGACAAAAACAGTTTAAATCTTTGGGCTCGTTCCCAAGAAGACACTGAGCTGCCATCGCTGTGGAAGGTGCTTTAACTAAAGGTCCTTTACAGGACTCTCCAAACACTGGCTGTACTTTGTCACTGTGTGTAGATTTTTCAATGCACGCAGTGCTAATCTTATTAGGAAGTTTAAAGCGAGGCCTGGTTTGTACTTTAGAAATAAATCTTACTTTACTTGTTTGCCTGTAATTGATTTTGGTGATTTGCTGTATATGCATTCTTCCTCTGCAGTTCTAAAGAGTCTTCATTCACTGACCACTTATATTTTATATGGTCGTATATTTTACTTTATAAAGCCGTTCTAGGTGGACTTCCCGTCTACATCTGTACCCTTCTCTGTCCCAGGACTCGTAGCTACCAGCTCCTCTGCATGGCTGCTTTTCTTGAAATAATTTACAGAAACACCTCCATCTAAAGCATAATGAAGACTGCAGTGACGGAGACTTGAGGACCATTAAAACCATTAAAGTTTTAAGTTATGGGCATTTTTATAATGTGTATGTGCTGTGGATTTATACTCTGTTGTATTTGTAGTCTCTCTTGTGAGACACATTGTGATCCCAGTGGGACTTCCTGGTAACATAAAGGTAATAATGTTAATGATGATGATATTAAAGGTTAATAAGAATGTTGAATCCATTTGAAGACGAGTTTGAAATTGAGCAAACAACCTGATTGGGTGAAAAAGCTGGAAACCATAACACAAACGGAGATCAGTGCCTGACAACAATTTATTTCCCACTTTAGTTCACTTTTCATTTTCAGCAGTGGCGGCAAAGTCTGAAGATATAATGATGCTCATTATGACATCCAGTGTGTGTGTCTGCCTGCATCTCCTCCAGGTAATGAATTGTCTGGTGTCCATTAGTGCTGAGTACGCTGTTGATGCTGACCACACAGAAGCAGTATTGACTGCTGTGGTTTGAGTATTGATATGTGGCCACTTAAAGCGGGTCTTTAGGTCTGTCGCACGTTTGCCGTCTTTTAATTTATGTTAGCTTGTATAGACTGCATTCCTATTGAGCTTCACGTGTATCCTTCCTCTGTCAAATCTGGTAGGATTAACTGCCTGCCTTTTACTCCAGCGTCCGTTGAGTTAACCACCTGTTTGTCCAGTTTACTAAACCATCGTGGAAGCTGGTTCAGTTGACATTCTGTATGTGTGTTTATTTGTATGTGAGACGCGAGAAAAAAATCAGGCCGTATCGCCCTGTGATTCTTTTAAGAGTGGCGCTGATGCAGTGTTTGTCCTTTATCTACGTCCCCTGTATACCAGCTGTACTGTGTGCTGTCTCCGGCTTTCTTTTTGATCCACATGCTGTGTCAATGTTCACTTCTGTCCAGATTTGGAAAGAAAAAAGAGGAGAAGAAGGAAGCGAAGGCCGCTCTGCAGCGACAAAAGTCAGACCTCCTGAGTGACCATGAGCTCGAGAGGATGAAAGAAGAGAGAGAGAGGTGGGGAGGTTTCTATCCATGAGATGATTAGGATGAAATAGCTGAAATACTGCATGCACTCAGAGGAGGTGTGTTAGTCTCTCTACGCTGAAGAACGTCTTTTGTTTTACTGGTTGATGATGGATGAATGTTCACTTTAACAACTCTTTTAATTACCTTTATCAGTCTGTCTCCACCCTCTGTATTCTCCACGCCTGTCATATCTGAGCTCTGTGCTTTTGATTTTTTCTATGCTAGTCCACTCATCAAAATACATTCAATAGATGCAATAATTAGTCCTGCGTTTCCTTTCCAGAATTGAGGCATCGCATCCTGAGTTACGAGATCAGCGGCAGGGTGGCGGCGGCGGTTCCGCATATCCAGATTTTGAAGATGATGACGCAGATCCCAACTATGCCCGTATACAATCCTTCAGGGACCGAGATATGGGCTCGGTGCCACAGCCTCTGTCTCAGTCGCCTCCCTACAGCGCGTTTCAGCACGCTCGTACGCCTTCCCCTCTCGGCCCCTCCGGCTTTCAAGGGCACGGAAATCATACTAACGAGCCCGGAGTCATCCCCGATGATGACCCTCTGGATAGGCTCTACGCCAAAGTCAACAAATCAAGGGGAGCTGGAACTACATCTCCTCCTGTTCCTGCTCAGGCCAATGACAGGTAAGGAGCTCTGACCTTGTTGGGATGTAATGATAAGAGTCTGTCAAGGATTTTGAGAGCACAATAGTCTTATTCATTAGTTATGCTCAGATTCTGTAGCTGGAACATATGAAAGCTCAGAAAGTTATTGATACACCAGAGTCCCACTAGGTGTGGCATATGGGAGGCTCCCAGTGGAGCTTGTGAAAAAGGTTCACCATCAGTGGGTTACAGGGGCCATCACCCAGGTACAGCGTACTGTTACCTGTGTGTCAGAAAGGTGTTGTGTATACACAGAACATGACCAAATAAGTGATAAACACCAGCGTGCTGTCACTTTGAGTCCACCTCCTGTTCCTCGTCAGTGTTGCAGTACAGCGTCATCATCATGTTTCCATTCTCTTTGCTCTTCTGCTGAATCACATTCATCTGCCTGAGGCCAGTGTGTGTGTGTGTGTGTGTGTGTGTGTGTGTGCGTGCCAGTTTTAAAACAATACAGATGGAGACAGACAAAAAGGAAGCTTCAGTATGAGTGGCTGTGTACTGACGTACACATAACATCCATGTGTGTGTGTGTGTGTGTGTGTGTGTGTGTGTCCCATAAGAAAGCAGGGCTCAGTGTTTTTCTCCGTTTCCCAGTCCTGACTTCTTTCCTTTATGATGTCAGTCACAGCTCACTTACCTCTGAATATATCTGCCAGTGCAGATATTCTCCCACACACGTGTGCATCCACCTCATTTCTGTACCTGTCTTCTTGCAAAGGAGCAAAGCTGTTTGATGGACAGCTCCGAGCATCCCGGAGATGTTTTCTGACGCCGCCTTTCCTGTATTCTTACCTTCGTGCCTAAAAGGGTTTTTCTGTTTAAATGCAGAGTCAGGACTCTTTGACCTTGACTCAGAGTGTCGAGTCCCTCAACATTATTAAAAGAAATCAAATTGTTAAGAGGATGGACAAAAAGAAAACTGTCTTACTAGGATGTAAACTGAGCTTGGGAATCAGATAATACACTGAAAGACAATCATCTACAGTATCTCACAAAGCTGTTTTCTCCAACAGTCCACAAATTCCCCCCTCTCTGAGCTTTGCTTCTTCACTGGAAGCTGGTTAACTGCCATTTACTTTACTCTAATTAATTTGATAAGCGCCACCACAGAGAGCCACAGAGTAGCTATTCTGGTAAGTCTAATTGGCAGGGTGGGAAATCAGTTTAGAGTGCCTCCATGTTCGAAGACAAAATATTGATATTTGCCTGTAGTGTATTGATAATGTATTACAAGAAAAAATTTCACAATGTATTACTGTATTAAGTCTCCCACTCATAAATCTCATTCTATACAAAAATGGGCGGTGATATAAAAATGTTCTTGTTCAAACGGTTCACCTTATATGATCTGTAAAACCAACAAAACCTCTGAACTTAGTCTTTGATACTTATTTTGTTAAATCCAATTTATAGTTGGGAAGATTACTTGAAAATTAAAAGTTTTCTCATCTTCTCTTTCCTTATTTAAAGCAGCACAGGTCTTAAAATGTCTTGATTTTTTAGACCTATATATCTATGGCCACAGGTTTTGGCAGACAGTGCTGTTCATTTATCATCACTTCCTGAAACCTGATGATGCAGACAGAAGGAAGTGCAGGTATTGGCTGACAGTAATCGATGGTGCTAGAAAAAGAAGGTAGTGTGTCAGCGCTGTGTGTGTGTGTGTGTGTGTGTGTGTGTGCTGCTGTGCGTCAAGGGAGGCCTGAGCCACTGTATGCATGTGGGAGATAAACAAAATCTCTAAGAACTCCATCAGCACGTCAGCAAAGCAGTGAAGAACACCTATTTCACACACATGCATGCAAACACACACACACACATCGACACAGAGACCAACGCAGTGACAGAAACGCCGTGCAGCTCACAGCTGAACCCAGCTATGTGTGCTCGTGGAGTTAGATGTGTGTTAGGTGCAGATTTGTGTCTGTTAGAAAGAAAGTTGATTAAAAATGGCTCTAAAAGCCAGATTAAAAGCAGGATCTGTATTGTGCCAGCTGATATTTGATGATGATGATAATTTAAGTGATAGATGACATCACACCAAAAACATTTCCATCCAGTGTTCAAAAATAAAAAGAGACTCTGGTGTAACTGGTGAACAGCTGCTTTGTACGTACTGGTGCACCCCTGGAATACTTGGACACCCTGATAAGCCCCCTCTGTGATTTGACCCTGCAGCTGCGGAGTCTGAGACCAACACCAAAAAAGCCTAACAAATACAGATGCCTACATATGTGTAGGTGTCTATGAAACGTGCAAGAAAGTTCACATCAGCAGTGAGTGGGCAGTCAGTTGTTAGCTAGTGCTTGATTGTGCAGTAGATTGTGAGAGTTCTGGAAAACAAAGAGAAGAGAAGAGAAGAACACACTTTATGTGAATTGTCCTGCAATAATCCCACCGTTCTTCTATTATTTGGTTACATTAGGTACACTAAATAATTCTTTAAGTTATTTAATAGAAAAAAGGATATTGTAATCAAAAATATGCATAGAATAGTATGCAATTACATCTTCTAATGCATTCTCATAAACTTCGTCAAACAGGAAGGAAAGAGACGGTGTCATTAGTGTCTTAATAAACTTCATCCTCACCTCGTGCCTCAGCTCCAGAACTGAAGTCAGGGCTCTAACACGTGAAAACGTGCATAAACATGCTCGTTGTTGCAATTATTTATTAAAGCTAATAAATACTGTTTAATGTTGTTTAGCTAGCTCTCGTTGGGCAGCTAACAAGAGCTAGCTAAACAGCAACAGCTGCTTGTAAGATAATGTTATGCCAGTTACTTTTATACACTTTCCTTTGATAAACAGTCTGATTACATTCATATATATTAGGAGAGTTTCTTCACTAAGTGTCCAACAAAGTTACATCCACTTCAAAGAATGTTTACTAATACTACTTAACAGCAGCTAACAAAAGCTAACAGTGGCTAACAAGAGGTAGCAGAGGCTAAGAGTAGTTAACAGCAGCGCTTCCTGATGGTTCAGCATATCCTCAATGATTCACCTCAGTCACTGGTCAAAAGTGAGCTTTTCTGATTTACTGACTCATGTCGGACTCTGTCTGAGCCCAACTGCCTCTTCCAGACTAAATAAAGGTGGACACTTCTCACCTGGCATTGACAGCTGAGGTAAACAGTGGACTCACAGCACTCCACAGATAGGGAAAAACTCTGGGGCGGATGCGGATATGGTCCAAACAGTAGTAGAATCACACTGGCTGGCCACGGGCGTTATGGCGGTACAATAAGAACTCGATATTTTTGAGCTCCTGGCTGACTAAAACATGTTTGTCCTACAGCAGCCACCGTAGCTGGGATTATGCTTTTGTATTGGGAGGGTTAAAAAAAAACAGAAATCATTTGAAATTTACATCTAGCACCGAAAACTTTACCTTTAAACATCGTATCATTTTCATGCAGCATTTACATCAACATTACTACATTTGTATGCGATATGTGGATTCTAATGTATTTTCTAATGCCTAGGAATTTGTTTCTCTCTGTATAGCTGGCTTCATGCGTGAACCTTACATTCCAAGATTATATTTAGTTATTTGGTTAGTCAGGGATTTGTGTTAAACAGTTCTATTATGGAAGGACAGTTATTTAACCACACAGCACAGCCATATATCACGCTGTCTGCTTCTCAAGTAGCCGACCACCTTTAATTCCAAAGGGCACATCCAACTTAATTCCATATGCATGGCAGAGTTTAGTGCAGACTCATTTAGTAAACTCATTGGACGGACACGCACACACACACACACACACACACACACACACACACAGACACACACTGAGGCATCCAGACACAACACATTTGGTAAAGATAATAAGCACTAGCATAAATGTGTTTTCAAATAAATGAGCCACATCCTCTCTTCACGTCTACAAACACAGCCTCAAATTTAATAATCCATGCGCCCGTATAATCTATTGTGACAGTTGCACACATTTTCTTTCCACCGAGGGAAGGATTTCTCACGTTGGCGTTTCTTCTGATAGACTGTCCTCCTAACAGGCCTCCCAGCATCATCTATTCAAACAGTGTAGTGCCACCCCTCAGTTTTTTTAATCAGCAGGTTATGATTGCTTTGGCAAAGATAAATAGAGTTTAATGAGAGTATCTTTGCTGCTGATCACACTCATGCAGGTGTTTCTGTCTCTGTGAGGAGACTTGGTGAAAATGCATTCACTGTGCCCGCCTTAGCCCTGACGTTAGAAACCACAGCCTATAGCTTAAGTGAAACCAGCCTCTAATTTTACCGTAAAGCTAAGTGTCGATCCTCCAGCAGATGTTGGAAGTTGTGAGTCGGCACTCAGACTGTGATGGTTTCTGCACAAAAAGACTGTGGCACACCAACACCCAGTCCATTTTCTGAAGTGACTACCTAAGCCTTGGATAAGAGCTGCCCTCAGTTTTCTTGAGTGGGTGCCCCCTCCCCACCCTTACCCAACCACCACCAGCACCTCGTCCAACCCTTCCAAGTACCCCTTGCAGGTTTCCATAACAACCATGACCCCTGGCACTACACCAATTAGAAAACAATCAGCCTTGAGAGACCAGAATGGAGTAAGGCTGAGAGAGAGAGGGAGGGAGGTATTGTAGCACACGGCTGGAAGATAAGTAGAGAGCAATATCGACAAGAACTAAGGAAGAGACATAAAGAAAAAACGTCTAGAGTGCATTTGTTTCTGATTTCACAAAGAGAAAGCACAGTTCCTCCTGACTTAATGAAAATAATAGAGCAGCACAGCAGTACTTTTCATTAAGAAATAATACAGCCCCGTGTGGTGGTCTTGCTCGCTGCTTATAATGTTGCAGGTTCAGCGGCTGTGGAGGTGTTGGCAGTTTATTTCCTGCCCTGCAGTCTGAACCAAGGAGTTCATTAGGAAACTGAAACTAAACTAAAACTAGATTTGAAACAAAAATAGTTTATTCAAATAAAAATAAAAACTTTGAACTAAATGATCTTTGAACTGAAATAAAATGCAGCTATAGAGGAAATCTTCTTAGTATTAATATCTGTTTATCAGTTTATTTAAAAAACAAATAAAACTTGCCTGTTGAGGCTTTGATGGACGTGTTGACTGACTGAGAGTCTCTGTTTTCAAACCGTTCTGGACTGATTTTCTTCAGTTTTGCCTCTGGCAAATTCTCTCCATATGGAAAAGACTAAAACTAAGACTGAAAATAATAAAAACTAAACAGAAACAAGAAAATCTGCTCTGGAAACAAAACTGAAACAAAACTGAATTAAAAACAAAAAGTCAAAATAAAATAAAAACTGCTAAATTATACAGTAATATTACACTTTCTCAGAATTTCCATTATTGTAACATAATAGCCTGTTCAGTTCAATTCAGTGCTATTTATACAGCGCCAAATCACAACAACAGTCAGCTCAAGGCGCTTTATATTGTAAGGTCGACCCTACAATAATACATACAGAGAGAAACCCATCAATCATATGACCCCCTATGAGCAAGCACTTTGGCAACAGTGGGAAGGAAAAACTCCCTTTTAACAGGAAGAAACCTCCAGCAGAACCAGGCTCAGGGAGGGGCGGGGCCATCTGGTTGGGGTGCGCGAATGAAGACAGGGGTCTGTAGTTGTAGTTGTTGTAGTTTCTCACACATAAGGCTGTTTGCAGTTCTGCTTTTATATATTTACGCAGCTCATCACATATAATGCACATAATGGGGTGCTGGTTGATACACACATTAGTGGAAACAATATACGTTCTCAGGATGCATGTTCAGAGTTGGATTAGTGAAACATAGCGAAACAGACACAGCGGGCGCTCGTACAGGAATAAGTTATGAGCTTTTAGCGTTGCTTGGCTGGTCACTGGAGAGGCTTTCTTTCCTCTGCGTTAATTAATCAGACGTTTTCTCAGCTCGTCGTGTCGCACACAGTCACACTCACCAGAATACATACTCACTGTCTTTAACCTGCACACCTTTTCCTCTCCCTCACTGTTTCTCTTACGCACGCACATACACACACACACACACACACACACACACACACACACACTCTGCAGGAAGTTGTCAGGGGTGCCAGGTTTGTCTGTATGAATGCCATTTGCCACATAAATCTCTCCGTGTATGTATTTAGCTTTTGGAGGGCTTTGTGACAACTAAGACTCCATAAACCTGTGGGCCTGTTTTTCTGCTCATATTTACGCTGCACTGGAACTCTGGAGTGATGTAACTGTGGTCAGTGGATGGTAATTCAGCATTTTGGTCTTTTATTTTGCTGCAATATCTTTGGAGCCTCTTCATTTTCTCTCTGCATTGCTTTGCCACTTTGGTGGCTGCCTGCTAGCTGGCTAAGATATTGACAAAAATATTTTATTTCAGTCAGACAATAAAAAATTGCATTAAATTCCACCTGCACATACAGCACCGTGCAAAAGTCTTGAGTTACTCACTATATTTTGCTTCCAAGGATCAAAACTTTCTGGTCATGTTTTAAATAATTAAACCAGTTTTGGGACATGGCTACTTTTTCTCTTTTTTTCAGTCCAGTCCTTGTAGCTGACCATTTTCGTTTGTTTGTTAAAGTACTTAACACTGACCTATGAATTATTCAGAATATATAAGTCACTTTAATGGATAAACCAGTGTGGTATCTATACATAACAGACAATTTAGTAGAGAGTTTGATAGTAATTTTGCACAAGCTGATTCTCAGAGATTTATTAGCTGAAAACCTGGTGTATCCAGGTAAGATGCGCATCTCCTTAAAAATGTGAGGAAACAGGACAAAAGTGGCAGTTCTAAAAAAAGCTTTCTAGAGGCTGAGCGGTATCTGACAGAGTCGTGTCTTTCATGTCAATCTTATCAGAATTAATGGAATTAAGAAACCAGAAAAGCACCATCAGATTATGATCCACCGTGCAACAGCATGTGGAAAACATCTCGTTTAGTAGTTTTCATAATGACAAAAACCCCAAACACACTGCTGGGTCAGTAAAAGCATACATAGATAGAAAAACACAGAGTGGAACACTATCAGTCGTGGATCATCAGAGCCTGGCTGTCACCATTACCGAAGCAGTGTGGGATCATCCTACAGAGAAGAGAACAAGAAGAGCTTTGAATATCCTTCAGGAAGCCTGGAAAACTGTTCCTAAAGATACTCAGAGAAATGGCAGAGAGTTCAGGTTGTGCTAAAGAATGCAGGTGGTCATTGTTTGGATATCTTTAAATAAATTACTGCAGCTTTTTCCCAATTTCTCATCAAAATATGAAGAAATGAGGGCAGGCTCAAGACTTTTGCACAGTATTACAGGGTCTGTAAACTGTTCCTTCTTACCTTTTCTGACTGTTGTCATGGGTAGTTTACAGGGAAAGCTAATGTTTGACCAGTGTTTACATGTGAGACTCTAAATACTCTGTAGCTAAAAAATAGAAAACCGAATCCTACGACCAACGGTTACTGTGAAAATCATCCTGCATCATCATTTATAATCTTGCTTATAAACTGAAACACACAGTTGGATCCAGGAACCAAGGATTGTTTTAGGAGTAAAGGAAGTTCAAATGAAAGGGGAAGTGGGTTTAAGGACAAAGAGGAAGGGAAGAGTGAAGGAAGCTAGAAAGAAGAAAGACTGGAATGACTGCTTGTTGCTAAAGGAACAAAGTAGCAGAAAGAAAATGTAGGATTCAAATCTAAATATAGGAAGAGACGAATGTGGAGTAAAGAAAAGGGTAGTGGGTGAATAATAATAAGAGAAGAAATAGAAGATGAGAGAATTAAAAACGAATAATTTAAATTAAAAGAGGAAAACTCCACACGAGAGAGCGACTGTTGTAGGTGGTCCAAATTTTCAGTCGTGAGGAGACGCAAATAAATGCAGGAATGAGAAAAGTGGATCAACTACTGTAGAGAAAAGGAGAAAAGAGGAGGTAGCGAGGGATTCAGAGGGGAAGAGAGGCTAAGTACATGTTTTGGGAAAATTCAACCAATGAGATGAGGGGAAGTCGGTGGACAAAGAGAGGAGAAGGTCAGTGAGTGTCCGAGGCTACAGGGGCAAATTAGACTGAGAAAAGTAGATGGGAACACAGAAAAAAGTAAAGGATAAGCTGGACTGAGATGCGTGGAGTAGAAAGTGGTGAATGTGAAGAGGACTAAAAGAGAGGAATGAGAAAAGGTTGTGGGGTGAGGGGTAGTAATGGGGAGCAGACGAGAAAAGAGCCCGAGTGTGTGTTTTCTGGACTCGAAGCGTGTGATTCAGCCTGGCTAATAAGGAAAAGCTCTCAAGAGGCACTCGTGTGCTCCATCCTTTCCTCCCCCTTGCTCTCTTTCCTTCAATAGACCCTTTCTAGGTCTCTCTTCCCCCTGTTGCACTCTCTTCCTCTCATTTAATGATTTCCGCCTCTCGTATTTGCACAAGTAGTTCTCAATGAAAAATAAATTCCATGCAAAGGACATCCGCCCGCGATAGAGCATGAGCGTGGTAAAAGGACACATGGGCACATGCACTCTTCCTCTTCAAAGGACGAGTGCACGCACGTTCGCAGACTAAAACTTTCAGGACAAATAAACTCTGCTATTGTTCATCTGTCATTTTATTATTCATACGTTGATGGTTTTCCCTCCTTTTCATCTGTTGTGTGTCTACAGATGCCTGTGTGCCCTCGGACTGTGTGTTACTGTGTTACAGCCTTGCTAAGACAAAATGTAAATGTGCGTGTTTCTGTCATCATACGCTCAGTGTGAGCTTCAGTTTTATATTATAGTGCTAAATTTGGGTGCAGCCTCACCCAAACCTACTACAGAATTAATGCAAACATGGACAGGAAACATTTAAACAATACCGCTTCTCTTTTTTCTTAATGAATTTTTTATGTCTTTAACACATACGTGATTTAAATCCATCCCGTTTGCCCGTCTAGGCTGTCAACTTTGCCACCTCTTCCATCACCGCTGCCTTTTTTTAGGATAAGGTCGTACGGACCAGATATTGAGAAGCATTTCAGTGAAGTGGCTCCGTGGTGTGGTGGTTTACACATTCGCCTAACAACCAAAGCATCCCCAGGAGGAGACACAATCCCTGTGGGGTTACGTCAGGAAGAGCATCCAGGGTAAAAGTGTGCCAAATCAAACATGCGGAGCTTCCCGCTGAGCGACCCGTCGTGAATCAGGGAGCAGCCAAAAGCTGAAAGTGGCGCATGGTGTCAGAGTGCAGGTGGTTCGTGCCAGATGTTTTCCCTCAGAGACCTCGGTTCATTACAGTAGACCTCCATGTTGACAGTGTTACCCGGGGGATGAATTAACAGTGCAAATGTTAAAGAGAAAGAGCATGCTTGTGGACACGCTGCTGAGCTTTCGTGTCGCCTTCAGGCTCGGACTCTCACACCGCCGTGTGGCTTTGGAGTCGTAATCAGAGGATGGTCTTCAGCATGAAAGTCAGATCACACCAAATACGATGAGGTCGGTGATGAAGCGAGGAAATCACAGAATGCGCAGGAACGTGGTGGGAACAGGACTTGGCTGGGAAACAGCTGGAAGCAGTGCAGAGCTGCACGAGGAGATGTTTATTTATGACTTTTAAGGCGGGAGTCTGAGAACTTTGTGATCACATTTTTACAGAAATTTGAGATGTTATAAGAGACAGACATGGTCCCCAATGTGAGGATGCCACAGGACAAAACTGGAGGTAGACGTTATCTTCTTAAAATCTTATTTTGGTGTCTCGTAAGAAAATCCTTTAATCGGCTTTGTTTTAGATCTAAATAAAGAAAGAACGTGTAGCTAAAGCTTCATAAGGACTCTTTATATAGGCCCAAAGGCCCACCTATGACACACACACACACACACACGTAGGCTAGTCTGAATGTTATGCCCGACAATATTGAATCTGTACAGTACTCACAGGCTCACTGATTGCCATGGCGATTGGATGCCAGCCTCCTCTGCCGCTGTGAGCGCGTCTCTTGCACACGCAGGGATTTAGACAGCTAGTCTGATTGATGTCATGGCAGTCGATAGAGTGCTAATTACTCCTCGTGTGCAGACAGCGCCGTATAAGAAGCAGTGTCATATCCTGTCAGCTGCATTTCAAAAACACATGTCACTTCCTGTTAGCCTGTATGGAAAAAGAAAGAAACCAAGTAGCCTGACAGCCCGTCTGTGTGCCCGCCCCACATACACACCAGCACCGTGATCCTCGCTCTTTTCATTCACACACACCCTCTCCCTCACTTCCTGCCCCTTCCTGTCTTTCTTTTTTCCCCTCTGTTTCTCCTCTGACCCACCTGCCAGCATTGGTGATCTTTTGTTGTCAAACTTCATTAGTGGAGATGTCAGCTAATTAGAGCGAAGCTTGGGAGATTAGGAGGAAGAAGATGAAGATGAAGAGCGAGACGAGGGAGGGAAATGAAGGCAGGGCAGAGGAGATGGAGAGATTAGGATGGAGTGGGAGGGAAGGAGAGATGGATTGTATCAAGCTCGAGATGGAAGTGACAGCAGAGATGATTACCTGCATAAACTGAGGAAGGTGAAACGGGGCAGGTGTGAGAAATAGATTGCTGTGGAGATTTACTGTAGGAAATTAGCCACGGCAACGAGAAATGCAAAAAGAAAATTGAATACATCACAAAAATGTCAAGACGACAGAGCAGATCTATGCTGAAATCTCATATCCGTGTGAACGAGATGATGGATAACGACTGACACTGATTAAGCTGTTTGGTAGCGTGCAGGTAACCCCGTGTGTGCGTGCGAGTGAGACGGGAACAGCAGAGTGAAGCGAGCTAATGCATTGACCCGGATTCCTTGTTGTGGTCCGGTTGATCCTTGTAAGACACAGCTGATAACGATCCGGCGCTCTACAACTAGACACCGGGGAGAACACACAGGCGGCACACATTCGTGGACGCGTTGAAAGAAAAAGTCTACACCTCGATCTCGTCATCCTCAGTCAATAAAAAGCTATATTTCCTCTGTTGTGCTGCTTCGGCCTTATCGACTGCAGTCTGTCAGGTCTTTGCTGAGAGATAATGCGGCTTATTTTTAGGCTGTTTGTTTGTGGGTGCGGGTATTTAAGATACAAATAATTGCTGTGTAACAAGACGAATTTATCTCATTTGGTGAAACTGTAGTGAGAAGCTTGTTTTCGGGGTTTGAGCCTTATTACTGCCTAACGCGGCTGAATGAGACGTCGATGATCATTTAGCCGTACGGTGAAAAGCACGAGGCGGTCATCTGTAACTGAGACACGTTTCTTTGTTTCTGCAGTGATCTGAATCAGCAGACGATGCAAACGTTCCTTAAAAAATAAGAGATTTTTACAAAGTTTGCACCGTGACACGAGCGTCTGGATCAGCTGCCGTTTATGTCTTTAAGCTTTATTGATTTTTTTTTCATGGCTTCGTGTTTGTGCTAATGAAAGAAAATGCAACTGAAAAAATCTCAGGGTCAGCAGATCTGTGGATGTTTATTTTTATCCTTTTTCATCCAAGAATGCAGCGCTGACAGAATCTGACACACACACACACACACACACACACACACACACACACACGTCGGGTATTCGTATTTTGTGGGGACCTGTAAGGCTACGTTCACACTGCAGGTCTTAATGCTCAATTCCGATTTTTTGATCAAATCCGATTTTTTTGTCTGCTTGTTCACACTACAAATAAAATGCGACAGCAAACGCGCTCTAGTGTGAACGCTCAAAGCGGCCCGCATGCGCAAAGGAAGATGTCACACACAACGCGCTCTGTTTAGACCCAGAGCAAACAGTATTGTTTGACTGATGGCCCTTAATATAAAGACTTCGGACTTTACGTTTCCCAAGTTTTGCTTTAAGTTATTTTGTTATTTACATAATAATGTAAATAACCTAATAATGATTGAAGCACCGCTCCTCTAAAACAGCAAAGGATAATCTGCAGATTTCTGTCAGAATCTGCAGATTATACAGTACAAATAAAATGTTCACGTTGTCTTCCCAACAGTTTCACTAACATCTATACAGGATGGCCAGGAAGCGTTCGCGATGTCTTCTCCGGCGCTGATAATTGGCGTCTGTCTTGTGTCAGTGACGTAAAAGACGGATTTAATGCGACATGACCGTTCAAACAGCAGTCGCTTTCTAAAACATCGGATATTCGGATATCTATCGGATTCAGTCGGATTTGATGCGCTTTCGCCTGCAGTGTGAACGTAGCCTAATTGACATAATGCTTTCCCTAGCCTCTTACCCTAACCATGACCCAACTGTAACCCTGACACTAAAACCACATTCTGAGTCTCAAAAATGCGAGGAAATGTGGGGACCAGCATTTTGGCCCCACAAGGGCTGTCGGTCCCCACAAGATGGGGACCGACAGCCCCTAACCCAGTTTTTGGTCCCCACGAAGATGTGAATACTCGTTCACACACACACACACACTTTTTCGTGTCTTTTGCATACCTTTCTTTGGCCCCATCTCTCAACCAGCAAGTTTTTAAAATATTTTGATATGAAGTATAGCGACATGCATTTTGAGCATTAAACATTGGATTATCTTTAGAGGATTTCAACTTATATCTACTGGATTCCTCCTGAGTAGACCATCTTACTGCCCCGGCCGCTGTGCTGAAACACTTTTGTGACTTTTACTTCGATTATTCGTTGCACAGATTCAATAAGGTGCTGGAAACATTCCTCGCAGATCATCGTTGATGTTGTTTCTGCAGTTTCTGCAGATTCGTCGGCTGCACATCCATGATGCACATCTCCCGTTCAACCACATTCCAAAGGCAGCCTGTGCAGCTCATACAGGAAACAGGAGACCACACCCCTTCTGGTCGTCTGATGATGCAGGACATCTATGAGGCTCGAATTGTTGTGCATTGAGAGATGCTCTTCTGCATCCCCTGATTTTAATAACTATCCTCAGACGATTGTCTGTGAACCCTCAACCACGTCTACGTACCTAAAAGCATTGAACTGCTTTTATGTGATTGGCTGATATTTGCATTGATGAGCAGCTCAGCAGGCGTAACCCAGCGCGTGGCCATGACCCGAGTACACGCCAGATCCCAAAACTGCTGTACAGTAAGCTGGGACGCAAAATTTTAGGGGTTACAGAAAAAGAAACGGCATCTTTTATAACGAGTCGCGTAAATATTTATAGAGTTTAGTGACAAAGACATATTTCTTTACTGTGGACGCTGATATATTTTAGGGAGCATCTCGCCATGTTATTAATGGAACAGAATTCTGAATTATTAATAGCAGCATTATTAACAGCTACGCCGAGTTTCCGATTCTGATTTTAAACATTTATAAAATTATTATTGGTCTGACAGAGCAAGAGCATGAGATTGATCTCCCTGTGCTCCCTGTGTGTGTGTGTGTGTGTGTGTGTGTGTGTGTGTTAAGGAGGAAGTAAAGCCTGCTCTTGTGGGGCCCGTGCCCTGCTTTACTTAAATATAGATTAATGAAAACAATATATTTTACTTTAAAATGTATTTTGGGCACAGTGTCGTCTACAGTGTCGTGCATGAACGCTTAGCAGAGCTGTGCTGCAGTATGAGCCGCTGTCACATGACGCAGGCGTGTTCATGTTTAATGACCGCGCCGTAGTTAAAAAGTGAAGTCATTCCAGTCTGCGCTCTTTATGGCTCACTCGTTTCTCCACAGCTGATCAATAGCTCCTTCAGGTCCTCCGTCTGTGGCCGTGAGCTGTTTGCACACATGTGTGCGGGTAATGTCTGTGTTTGTCACACTTATTAGTTATTCTTCAGCCTGTCCTCTTCCTTTTATGCGGGGTCATAAATCACATGAATTTCCTGTTTGTGTGCGTGTGTGTGTGTGTGTGTGTGTGTGTGTGTCTGCAGACAGAAACAAATGCTTTGCTCATTCGTTGCACATAATTTTCCCTCAGGCCCTCCGTCAATAAAACGAGCATAAGGTGAGGGACATGGATATATTTGGTGTGCGTGTCGTCTGAGTGATGTTAGCTGGGTAGCTACATATACATCCAGGGTACATATACCTCCACCTCTCTATATTTCCTTCAGTCCCTCCTCCTCTTCTTCACAGGAGCACATGCACTCACGTATGGTCGGACAGATTGATCAAAGAGTGAAGGATCTGTGAGGTTTTTCTACTGCCTTCCATGAGCTGGAATAATATACGACCTTCAGGATCCTGAATCCTGTCAACATAAAATACACCTTTAACATTTTAGGATATGTTTACGTGATAAAATACACGCATAAACTCATAAAAGAGAACTGTAAACATTTATTTGAGAGAAGATGATGATGTTTTCCCTCTCAGTGATGAGGAAGTCTAGACTCTAAAACGTGTTTTGCTTGGTCATCAGGTACAGCTGGCATCTCTGTTCGCTTCTCTTCTTTCACTTCCAAATGTACTCATTTAACAATGGATGTTATGGGTACCTGCTGACACAGCGTTCTTTCACATTTAGGATAGAGTATCAAGTAGAAACACTCCTACGCGCGCGCGCGCACACACACACACACACACACACACACACACACACACAGACTAGATTGTGTGTCACTCTAATGCATCCTCCTCTGCTGTACATCAGTGCAGCTTTTTTAGCATAGTCTCTCCAGTGTCTCCGGTAAACTGATGAATGACTAATGACTACATTTAGTGTGCTGAGGATTTTTTTTTCTGTTAGAGGTGGACACTGAAGATTTCATCATTGCACAAATATCCAGAAAGTTACGGCGTTACCACAGATCTTTTATTGGCTCGTTTTTTAGGGTTTGCTTAAATCTAATTTGTTCGTCACATCAGATCTTTAGCACAGACTGTCAGCTGGATCTGCTCAGACTTGTACATGAGACATACAGTACTGTGCAAAAGTCTTGAGCCACCTTTCATTTTTTTGAAGCCAAACTTTCTAAGCTTTTCTTTTAGAAGGGGCTTATTTTTCTCTAGTTTTCAGTCCAGTCCTTGTACCTGACCATGTTCAGAGGAATGTTTTTGGTTGTTAAGCCACTTAACACTGACCTGCAAATCGTTCAACCATAACAAGGCTCCTAACTGAAGGGGTGAACCAGAACAGACAACTCAGTAAATGACCAGTTTTAAATGAAACCTTTAGGCAGCCTGTCACAAAAACATATAATTTGTTCTCATTTCTTTAGCTGAATCTATGAAAAATGTCAGAGAGCTGTTAACGGTAAACTTGACATATCTCAGCATGGTGTGCAGTGTGTTAAAAAAAAAAACTGAGGAAACTGGACAAACGTTGGAGAAATGAAGAGGTGACAGGCAGCTGTCTGCAGCTGAAAGTCACGTCCTTAAGAATGAGTAAAAACACAAAAAGATGTGAGATGGAGCTGAGAGATGCATCTGGACCTTGAGTTAATCTTATAAATGATTATCAGAAATGATCTCAGTGCAAGGTGAGTGACAAAAGAGAGAGAGGTCCAACGGTGGAGGTTCTGTCATGGCTTGAGCTGCGTTTTTGTCAGTTGTGTTGACGATCTTGTTAAAAGTGAACAGAAAAGTACTACCAAATTTTAATCCACCATGTAATACTCGCTGGAAAGCATCTGACATGATCCCAAACACACCTGCCCGTGCAGTGAAAGCACACCTGGATAGAAAAACACACCTCAGCATCAGTGAAGCAGCGTGGGATCATCCTACAGAGAAGAGAACATCAGACTGCAGCAGAAGGAGCACGATTGGAGACAGTTCAGGCTGTGTCATACCTAATATTGGTAACACACTCTGCTTTTTGCCTTTTATATCTTATTCTCATGTATGTTTACATGAGTAAATTAGGAAAATATGATGAAATGAGAGGTGGCTCAACGCTTTTGTACAGTATGATATCACAGATTTATGAAGAGCTGCACCATTTAAACTACCTCAGTTTTTATCTTATAAAAAATATAGCTTTGAATTAAGATTGCAGCAGTGACCTTGTTTTTCATTTGCCGTTAGAGGCCCTCTCAGTGTCGGCTGAAATTACCAATTCAATCACCTCCTGAACAATGGTTATTATTACTTTCTTTCCCAGGAATTAGATCACTTAGGCCACCTCTTTTCTTCTTTGCCTGCCAGCCAGACTGCCAGCGACCAACTGCAACAAACCTGATATGTGAATAAAAATATACCTGCACCTGCATTTCAAAGACGTTTCATGAACAAGCATCTGGCTTTGGGCTTTATTCTCTCCATCTGTGTGCGTGAGTGCTGGTGGTTGAGACACATCAAAAAGGAACAGATGTCATTTGTTAATCTGAATGCAGCCATGGCCATGAAACCCACAGAAACTGATGGAAACTTGTGGTCATGGAGCTCATTTCTCATAATCATTTCTCACTAAAAGTGCATTGAAATGTTTTTCTTTCCATGCTATATTTTTTTACTCGAGTCATTCTGGTCATGTGCTCGCATTCATTTAGAATGTATTTTTTTATATTATCAAATTATTTTGGAAAGTGTATGAACTATTTAAACCTGCATAACTGTCTTTAGAACCCATATATAGAACGCATATGAAGAGAATTCTGGACCATAGCTTCATACAGCCATTGAATAATGGAGGTTATTTAATAGAAAAAAGGATTTTTTGCAATCGTGTGGAATGACATCTTCCGACAAACTGATGAATTGTTAGAAACTCAAAAATAATGTTTTGAGAAGGTTTGTGGAATCCACCATGTTTCCCCACCATGTTTGAATACAGTGGCTGCAAAGGACACCTGCCTTATGACAAATGCTGTACTACATATAACCATATCTATGTTTTATCTTTCACCTAAGAAACAAAAAATGAAGGAAAGAGTCAACATTACCAGCATCGTAAAAACATATCATCCTCTTCCTCGTCACCTCAAGCCTCATTTCCTGAACTGAATTCAGTTTATGCATGAAAACGTGCAAAAACATGAGCATTTATTTATTGTTTGCAGTTTAGACATGCTAAACCGCAACAGCTGGTTATAAGCTAGCATTTTGTTAGCTAATGTTAGGCCGGCGTGTCAACATTACTCTGATAAACAGTTTGATGACATTTTCACATTGAATGAGTAGCTGTGTCCTAAAACGTCAGCTGCTTCCTCCTGAGGCCACATTTGAAGGCCGATTACATCACAGCCAGGCGCCGAAGGCTGTCCTAATTCATGGACTCCTTCAAATGCGGCCGACAAATGTGTCCTTCATTTCCCCGAATTTGAAGGATGGGTCAGGTGTGTCCTTCTTGGCTCACCATATCCCAGCCTCGCACTTCCGGCCTTCTCAGTCTTCGAAGGACCCGGCCCATGTAGACCGCGAAGGCCGGGTCCTCCGAAGGATGCAGCCTATGCTTTGGGACACAGCTAGTGTCAGACTTCAACAGTGTTACATTAACTTCAAAGAAAGTTTCACTAACAGCGGCTAACAGTGGCTAACAGCAGCAAAGAGAGGCTAACAGAAGCTAACAGAAGCTAACTGTAATGCTACTGGCAGATGAGCATATCCTCAAGAACTCATCGCTGTGTGGTTGTCATCAGTCAGAACTGAGCTTCTCTGGCTCATATTTGACTCCTTTCATAACATTTTACAGAGTAAATAGTAGGTAGTAAATAGGTGGACGTTTCTCTTTGATAGAACAGAACTCGGTTCACTGCAATTGGTGACTTTACTGGTTTCAATGGTAAAAAATATACCCAGTGAAACACAGAAGCAGTTTACTGTATAAATTCCATTCTGTTAACATTATTCATCATAAGCACTTTGTGTGTCACATGGTTATGAAATCACACTAACTGTTTTTTGACTAAGAAGAAATGCTACACTTCTACTACAGTGCTTCTGGTATTTGCTGTATTGTAATTCTGTTTTTCCCACTCCGGCATCATCACTGTGGAATTTCTTCCTGCCTCTGTGTCTGGACATATAAGGTCATAATTCTTACTTTATAATCTGGTTTTCTTAGCTGCGTCAGAAGACAATGGCTCATTGACGGGCCGATCTGAAAGGGCAGACAGCCATGCAATGATTAGTCCAAAAGAAGTCTACAAAAGCATTCTTTTAAAATAAACATGCAGCATGTATGCTTTCAGGGGTGCTTACTATTTAGTTTTTGCAATTATGAGAATATTTGAGATTTCTCACCTGGTTCAAAACCTTAAATTAGAAAATCCCAGTAAGCTAGAATAAGCAGTTTGAAGCAGAGTTTTACAGAAACGCACATACTGAAATGTAGATGGGACCAAGATTCATGCATGATCTCCCAGGTTTTGTTCAAACAAAGCCTTGAGGTGAATGTGAGTGTGCTGCTATTTTTCTGACTTTTTAGAAATCACCTGATGTTGCATCAGTGCGGGTTTTTTCTCCTTGTAGCATTTCAGTTCATGAAATTGCAAATTGTAGTCCTAATGGTGCATATGGGTACATATGTGTATGATATGACTTTCTGTATTTCCATTACGCACGGGTGAGTGAATCTGTGTGTGTGCCTGAGCCCAGAGTTCAGTGTTGATATGCTGCATATTTCCTGTGTTGACAGAGAGAAAGCATATTCATAAAATGATTGATGTTTTTGTTTTTGCAAGAGAAAAATAAAAAAAGATGGAAAAACAGACACAGATGTAGAAAGTGACAAAGATCAAAATATTGGTCCTTGCAAGTGTGCTCACAGAAACTGAAGATATGCTTGCATGTACCCAGCTGGCTCTGTTTCTCTGTGACGCTGACCCGTTCTAGTGGACTCACTTTCAGTCAGGGAAGAAAATGGTTTGGTCGCAGGAAGAAAAATAACTCAAAGGATGTGGCCACACCGAGGTCCCACTCCTAGCTTGTTACAGATGACTGGGCAAGACTGTATTAACTCATTGTAACAGTTGACACAAATAGTCTTAACCGTAAGAACGTTATTTTAACCAAAACCATTAACTTTTCAAAGTAAAATATGTCAAACTGCTTTTTTGCATTCATCAGTGCAGACGTCTAAGATTGCACCATCTTAGTCAGTGTGTTGCACACACATCGTTGCTTGCTGGCTAGCCCCTGTGGTTCGTGGATAGTGAAATGTGAGATCAAAAAATGTGGGGTGGCTGTATCTCAGGTGGTAGAGGTCAGCTACTAACCGGAAGGTTGGTGGTTCCATCCCAGTCTGCATGGGCAAGATACTGACCCCATGTTCCTCTCCCATGTGAATGTGTATGAATGTTAGATAGGGAGCTAAGTGCTTGTGTGAATGGGTATGATTGGGTGAATGAATTCGTTGTGTAAAGCGCTTTGAGTGCTCAGACTAGAAAAGCGCTGTATAAGAATCAGTCCATTTACCATCAAGAGAGTAAAGGACCATCTCAAGGTGACAAGCAACCAGATATCCCTGGCCAACTTCAACTGTGACTTTTTATTTGACAAATTTAAGAAATCCAATGTTAGCCACTTAAAACTACGTGTTTTTCCTTATTGATTATCAGGACGGCCGTTTGATGATGATGATGTCTTTATCCTGTCTTCCTTCTCTCACCCGGTCACAGCAGATGGCCCCGCCCCTCCCTGAGCCTGGTTCTGTCGGAGGTTTCTTCCTGTTAAAAGGGAGTTTTTCCTTCCCACTGTTGCCAAAGTGCTTGCTCATAGGGGGTCATATGATTGTTGGGTTTTTCTCTGTAATATAAAGCGCCTTGAGGTGACTGTTGTTGTGATTTGGCGCTGTATAAATAAAATAAAATTGAATTGATGTCATTTAGTGTTATATATGTCTTATGAGTCACTCCATCTCAAATCATCACAGACCGTATTCTGCTCGGCCGCCTCTGATTTACCTGAAAATTGTACAGTTTGAAATTTGCATATATATGTGTGTGTGTATGTTTCAGGTCTTTGTTTTCATACTGAGCCAATATTCAAACATGTCTTATGGAAAAAAGAATAAAACCAATGATGTAAAGTTTCCTAACATTCTACTAAAACTGACAGAAGAAAGCTGGTGTAGTGTGTGTGAATAGGAAATCGTTGTATTTCAGAGTAATTCACAATAAAAGATGCAGAGTACTTTTTGACATTAAATTCTTGGTCACAAAAATGAAGAAGGAAAAACTTTTCATTCAGCTTCCGAGTTCAATCAGCAAATATAACAAATTGTTTAAAAAAATAAATAAATAAAAAAATCTGTTTTTATGCGAGTTGAAGAAAATTCTGGAGTTTCCAGATGGTGCTCTAATTATAACTGAGAAAATAATTTTGTTAAATATATGCATGTTTTTTTCATATTGGGAGCCACGCTGTAGACGTGCACACAGCACACATGAAAGCACGACATGCTGGAGGCGGGCTGACCATTTACACAGTCAAAAACATCTACATCCAAATCTCAGACTAACATTTCTGACCTATGAGAAAATTCTAACCTGTTTATCGAACTATCTGAAAAATTAAGTTAATTATCGGTTTGTGCGTATTTTCTGAATTTCCCAGAGGAACCCACCCGAGGGATTAATAAAGTTTTATCTAATCTAATCTAATCTAATTTTTCATTTGTATCATTTTGCCTAAATATGGCATTTTTGTATGATTTATTCTGGGTTTACAGAAAACACACTGATGAAGAAATCTCCACACTCAAACTCATGTCTTGAGTATGATACAGTTGGCAGTACAGAGTTAGCATCCATACGTCCCACAGTTATGCTCATTATTTTCCAATAAGAGTCTCTTACTCTGTTTGTTATGTTGGCATATCTGCAATAATCATCTAAAGCCTTGTTTCCTTTTGCTTTTGTTTTCTGTGTGCATGTGTGGCTCTCTGCCTACCTACTTCTGTGTGTGTGTGTGTGTGTGTGTGTGTGTGTGTGTCAGTATGGACCGGATCCAGCAGCTGAGACGAGAATACCAGCAAGCTAGAAGAGAAGGAATGGTGCCGCCATATGAAGAGTTGGACCCACGACGCAGAGGCCATGAAAACGAACCACACAGGGTAAGCAGCACAGTGACACACACACACACACACAGATCACAGTGCTGTGTGTGTGAGGTTTCTTATTCTCTATCAGAATGATCACTGCTTTTATTGCGGCTGTCGAGTGATGAAGGCCCTTTAGCTGTCAGTCGCAAGGTGCTCTTTGACGTGAACGGCTCCCGTGGGCATTGAGCCGATGGGACTGATATGATCCACTTTTCATGAGGATGACACACACGGAGGAGATAAGTAGAGGTTTTATGCGCTTGTCGTTCGGCAGGTAGTGTTTTTCAAATCACAAATTCACATCCAGGCACATTCACGTCTGCGCTCAGATTGGCTGAGTCACGCTGGAAGACGCCGAGGAGCACGTCTGCGATGCCGTAATAATGTTAAATTATTAATGTGCTAACAAGAACTCACCTCCCACGTTAGCACCAGGTGTCACCCTGCAATGACTGCGCTTGTCACCGTTGCAAATGAAGTGCATGCAAATATGTTGTGGACTGAACAAAGCCGCTGGTTTGGCACATCAACGTTTCTGCTTTCTCTCCTGCTCCTTTAGGTCCTCATGCAGTAACTGTCTGATTATACAGGTGCTGCAAGTTTTAACAGTTTAACAAAAAAAACTCACAACTAATGTCTGGATGAGTAAACCTGAGTCAGCTCAGTGGATCGTGTCCCCGACTGCTGTTATTAACATACAGAAACACGACACACAGAGTGGGAAACAAACCAGAGGCCCGTCGCCGTGACTCTGAGGAAAGAAACAGTTTCCTTCTTCACCAAGGAGCTGAAATTAATCTGCTATAGCAAACAGATAGGTTTATTGCAGCAATCACAGTTTAACTGCCGTACCGTGAACTTTACTTCTGTGTACACAGACGCTGTCAACATTCATTATAGCCAGCTTAAAACATAAAAAGGATAATTAATACATGCAGTCGGGCTGGGCGATGTCACGACTACGAGGTGGCACATTAACCACATCTGCGTGTGGGTGTGTGCGTGGGAAAATGTAAAGATCCGGGCAGTATTTCGTTTGGCACCGTTCCCTATGGGCGGCGCGGCGCTGCAGTGGTTAGCGCCGCTGCCTCACAGCCGGAGAGGTTTGAACCCGCTCATCATCCGTGGCCTCTCTCCCCGGAGTTTGCATTCTTCTGGCTGTGCCTGTTTTCCAGTCCATTTGCAGCTTTAGCTGGACAGACGCTTTAGGAAATGGACGGGTGGATCATTTGGAACAAAAACAAGCTGATAATAAAAGTTTGTTTTAAAGTTATTTTTTTAGAAATCTGTGACTTTTTAAAGTAATGAAATTACCATGATTGATTAGGAATTTGATCGCCTGTGTCACTGCATCTAAACAGCTTGCTTATCCAGACTTATGCTCGGCTCCCGCTTTAATTCACATCTAAAAGTAATTTGGTTTGTGACCCGCCGGGGGCAATCGTCTTTCCCCTCCGATCGATAGCCTCGCATTACACTCTTCCCTGCCTCCAAATAAGAAAACTTTGTCGCCGTTTATATAGCAGAGCGTGAGAGCAATTAGCATGCTTCAGAGGTGCAAATGAAGTTTGAAGTGTGAAAGTTGGAAGAAAGACCAGTAGCGGTTGCCACGGCACCTAACGAGCCCCTCTCATTACGGATGATGCATTTATTAATTAAAGCATAAGCAATTATTTACCTGACTGGCTCTCTGTCGCAAGGTTGGGGAGAGAAGTAATGCTTATGGAGGTGAGCTGGTGGCTAATTCAGCTCCACTTCTCTTGGTTTGTTTTTCTTCTTCTGATGTGTGTTTTTATAGGATTGGCTGAATGGCTTTGAGAAATAAATGAAATGAAAAGTAAAGTGTGGAGCGACCGAGACCAAAAACACTGATAAAGGCAGAGAGAGAGAGAGAGTGCCCATCTTGCATTTTTGCCACAGTGGGCTCGACGAGTTTCCTCTTCTTCTTTTTCCCCTATGGCTCCATTACCATTTCACTGATTCATGGTTATGGGTTAGCTGTCTCCGCTAGCAAAATTATGTTTTGCTAAAAACAATTATCAAGCAACAAAAGCCACACCACAACTGTGTTTCCAAGTGAGCGCAGTGTGTGTGTGTGTGTGTGTGTGTGTGAGTGTGTGTGTTTTGGAAGACAACAACAGACTTTCTCCCTAAGGAGACGGGGAACTAAATCAACAGGGCGCTGTTGTGTTGTCCCACACACACATTTACACACAGTTATTCACACAGACTACTGTACACAAGCCAATTGTTATGGTGGGTGGCGTGACACAGACTTTATTATTAGATTAAATTATAATGAGCAACCATCAGATAATTTTGCCGTACTTTGGGTTTACATATGCGTGCTCATTTACAGTTAGTCGTTTAATTACTAATGCTGTTTTTGTTATGTGAGGCAAAACGAAACGACCTCAGGTTTCAAATTTAAATCTGCCTACTCACTGAGCTGGTTTGTTTTCCTACCGCCGTAACCTCTTCGCCGCACCCGCGTCATGTCAAGGCGATGTTATTTATATATATATATACATATATATACACACACAAAACACCCAGCACGCCCCTGCGGGCGGTTTATCCTTCAAGCTCGGGTCCTCTACCAGAGGCCTGGGAGCTTGAGGGTCCTGCGCAGTATCTTAGCTGTTCCCAGGACTGCGCTCTTCTGGACAGAGATCTCCGATGTTGTTCCCGGGATCTGCTGGAGCCACTCGCCTAGCTTGGGAGTCACCGCACCTAGTGCTCCGATTACCACGGGGACCACCGTCACCTTCACCCTCCACATCCTCTCGAGCTCTTCTCTGAGCCCTTGGTATTTCTCCAGCTTCTCATGTTCCTTCTTCCTGATATTGCTGTCATTCGGAATTGCTACATCGATCACTACAGCCGTCTTCTTCTGTTTGTCTACCACCACTATGTCCGGTTGGTTAGCCACCACCATTTTGTCCGTCTGCATCTGGAAGTCCCACAGGATCTTAGCTCGGTCATTCTCCATCACCCTTGGGGGCATCTCCCATTTTGACCTCGGGACTTCCAGGTTATACTCGGCACAGATGTTCCTGTACACTATGCCGGCCACTTGGTTATGGCGCTCCATGTATGCCTTGCCTGCTAGCATCTTGCACCCTGCTGTTATGTGCTGGATTGTCTCTGGGGCATCTTTACACAGCCTGCACCTGGGGTCTTGCCTGGTGTGATAGACCCCAGCCTCTATGGATCTTGTACTCAGAGCTTGTACTTGTGCTGCCATGATTAGTGCCTCTGTGCTGTCTTTCAGTCCAGCTTTGTCCAGCCACTGGTAGGATTTCTGGATATCAGCCACCTCCTCTATCTGCCGGTGGTACATACCGTGCAGGGGCCTGCCCTTCCATGATGGTTCCGCGCCTTCCTCCTCTTTCTTGGGTTTCTGCTGCCTGAGGTATTCACTGAGCACGCTGTCAGTTGGGGCCATCTTCGTGATGTATTCGTGGATGTTTCTTGTCTCATCCTGGACTGTGGTGCTGACACTCACCAGTCCCCGGCCCCCTTCCTTCCGCTTAGCGTACAGCCTCAGGGTGCTGGACTTGGGGTGAAACCCTCCATGCATGGTAAGGAGCTTTCTTGTCTTTATGTCAGTGGCTTCTATCTCCTCCTTTGGCCAGCCTATTACCCCAGCAGGGTACCTGATCACGGGCAGGGCGTAGGTGTTGATGGCCCGGATCTTGTTCTTACCGTTCAGCTGACTCCTCAGGACTTGCCTGACCCTCTGCAGGTACTTGGTGGTTGCAGCTTTCCTAGCGCCCTCTTCATGGTTCCCATTCGCTTGCGGGATCCCCAGGTACTTGTAACTGTCCTCTATGTCTGCAATGTTGCCTTCTGGTAGTTCAATCCCCTCAGTTCTGACTACCTTCCCTCTTTTTGTTACCATCCGACTACACTTCTCCAGTCCGAATGACATTCCAATGTCATTGCTGTATAGCCTGGTAGTGTGGATCAGTGAATCGATGTCTCGTTCACTCTTGGCATACAGCTTGATGTCATCCATGTACAGGAGGTGGCTGACAACTGCTCCGTTTCGTAGTCGGTATCCGTAGCCAGTCTTGTTAATGATCTCACTGAGGGGGTTCAGGCCTATGCAGAACAGCAGTGGGGACAGAGCATCTCCTTGGTAGATCCCGCACTTGATGGTGACTTGTGCTATGGGCTTGGAGTTGGCCTCTAGTGTTGTACGCCACATCCCCATTGAGTTCCTGATGAAGGCTCTTAGGGTCCTGTTGATCTTATACAATTCTAGGCATTCCAGTATCCAGCTGTGGGGCATTGAGTCATAGGCCTTCTTGTAATCAATCCAGGCAGTGCACAGGTTGGTCAGTCTGGTCTTGCAGTCTCGGCTGACCGTTCTGTCTACCAGTAGCTGGTGTTTTGCGCCTCTGGTATTCTATACATATATATATATATATATATATATATGTACAGAAGATGACCAAAGTTCTGCAGAATGTCCCATCATCATATTAAAACACAGAACGCACAAAACCAAACAGCATAACAGAAATGGAGCAATAATTCACAGGTGCAGCGATTCTTTAACACTCGCACGTAAATTCAGCAGATTTCATTTTTGTGTCGGGGTCAGACCAAAATCAGTAAAGACTTTATGTTACCCACAAGGTTTTTATGGATCATCTTCAAACTTCACAACAACACACTTGGCTTTGGGGGACACGGGTACCTATGTTGGCTAGGTTAGCACCTTCATTGTTAGCGTCCAGGGTCAAAGTTGACCCTAACAAAAAGTTCAATAAACCATAAGGAGTAATATGTCATATGAAAGGGCATGAGGAGAGCTGTACAACAGACTTTTTATTTTTTCAGTACGACGCCCTATGATGTCACAATCACGCCATAGCATCAAACACAAAGTTTTAGTTTGGCCCTTGTCCTTTGGGAGGGATTTGTGCTCTCTGAGTGTGTTTGCTGTGTAACAGTGGAAATACTGACAGCTGTCACTGGATTACTTTAACGGTAACAATGTAAAAAACTGTTGGATTATAAGACGAGCTGTGACTCCTCTGCGTTCCCGATAACGCAGCCTGTTGTAAAGCATCACTGCTTTAAAAGGGACCAATCACTTCTTCAGATTTTGACATAAATATAATTTATATAAAGGTCCGATCCTTCATTTAGAGGCAAACGGGAAACAGGAGATGTCGGCAGGATGACCTCTGTGACCTGGAAGGCAAAGATCTGTCATGTATCGTGGATTAAATCCACGCTTTGAAAACATGCTGTAACATTTTTAATCCACCTGTAAATTTAACATGTAGCCAGTGCAGCTGAGCTAAAACAGCAGCGATGTGAGAATGAGTGGGTGTGGACAGGTCTGCATACAGAGCGTCCAGCTGTGGGGTGATAAGGGCGTGGATTACAGTCTGCAGTCCTTCCTGTATTCTTATATTTATATTAGGAAAGGGCACAGCCTCTGCTGGTTTGATGCTCGTTTATCACAATAATCTCGTGCTTTGTCCATTCTGTGGTTCTAAACAGATTGCATTAATTTATTTCTGTTTTAAAAAATCATATTCTTATAAATGTTATTCATGACTAAAAGGTAAAATGAAGAAAAATCCCCCGCCGCTGACCTTTTCCCCTCAAAGAAACACGCTGATTCATTTATCTGCACAAATTTGTATCTTTGTCGTCATTTCTGTTTCTTCCTTCTCGTTCGTGTAACTTCTAAAAATGTCTGTTTCCTGTCGATCGTCCCCGCCGTGCCGGTGCAGATGTGCTTCCTGAAGCTTGACATTTGCAGAAGTTTGTGCTAAATTTGACAAAGTCCTCTATTTCCTGCACTCCCTGAAAATGCCTGTCAAATTCTATAACCGCTGAGCTCATCCACTTCTCTGATGATGACTCTATCCTCTTCGTCACAGTTGCTAGGCAATGCGGTTCACTTGCATTTGTCTTTTTAATGCCGTGTTCGTTGCGCCGACTTGACAGGCTCTCCAGCGCTAAATGTTGCTGCTGTAGCTGCATTCTTGTGTGCGAGCTGAACTTCATCTTATTAACCGTGCTGGGGCGGAGGGAGTCGTCCGCTCTGGATTTGGGGTATTTTGAGGTCTGTTGGTGTTAAAGTGTTTTTGCCAGAACAGCAGATCGGTGACAAGTAAAACTGATTTTTCTGCCTTTGATCAAACCGAACAACAAGTCCTGTTATCGGTTAGACGTGTAGCTTCTTTGTAGTTTTATTTCTTTGCTTTCCTTTGAATAGAATTAGTTGCAGGTAATATTTAAAAGGAGAGGTCACTGTTACCTCTAACAGCTTCAGAGCGACACATGGAGTAGATTCAGTTTTATTGTTATTGGCAGCGAAGATCAAAAGTGAAAGAAGCTCATGAAAAATTGCTCATCTATGCCGCCTCTGAATGTTGCCCGTGCACGTGTATAATAGGACTTTTTATCATATCCTGTTGATGCAGCCTGAGTTCCCTCCACTCTTATAACCATGTCCGGTCCTGTACATAGACGGGGGTGTCTGTGTCTGTGTGTGGGTGTGGGTGTGGGTGTGGGTGAGCGTATTTTCTGCGATTGTTTGTCTTTTTTGGTTCAAGGTTCCAGTCCTCTGAACTGCCTCCAGTATTTTCTCCAACCTCGTCAGAAAAAGGCACACCATTGTGTGATTCACAGTAGAATTTGGGAAAATCCCAGCACAGTAATTCCCAGAACCTTTCCCACATAAAAACATATCTTGTTTTTTGGCCCATTCTACATTCACTCTGTCTGCCGCTTTCTCACTTTTACTTATTTGTCTGACACCTCGACTCTGTTTGCAGCGACATACGCAGGTTTGTAGCATTAGGTGGGAATTAAACCCACCGTCCATTTCAACGAAATCAGGAAGGTTTTGGCAGTTTGGGGTTTTCCCCACATTTAACCTCCAAGTTATCCTGAGCCCATCCTTAGCAGACAGAAGCTTTAAACAGGTCACAAACGCTGGGACGTAGACACATTAACAACCTTCTCACCGTGTTCAGACATTTTAATGGCATGATGTGGGAAAATGTGTCACGTTAGTCACGAGTTTCAGACGCCTGACTAACATAAACACAGTTTTCCTGCTGTGGAGGCAGCGTGAACAGAGCATGTTAGTGAAATACTTCCTCCCATGTTTAACGTGCAGTGTTAATGAAAAGATCTCTGCTTTCTCAGGTAAACGTTTATCCATCCCTGCAGTGTCACATCTCACTGTCTGCTGTTTATCTGTGATCCAGCTCCATCAGGAAGTCCTGCAGTCAGTCACCAGTGGGCCTGTCACATGTTTAGTTTAAGTCACCCAGGTTATTATAGAAAACTAACCTAGATGAGAAAATATTCTAGTTGACTAAAATAAAAGTTATATAGAAGAATAGAGAGGGAGTGGTGTTAAATGACTAACCTTAGTTGTAGAAATCTCTGCCATGTTTTTAACATCTGTACTAGTTTTCTTAAATCTCACCTCTGACATATGTCTCCCACACAATAATGATTAAAATGACTAAAACTAACTAAAAAATAAGTAAAAATAGACGTTTTTCAATCAATAAAATAAAATCCACTTTGTAAACTGAGCTGGATTAAAACAAAAACATCAAAAATAAAATAAAAACTAATTATGATAAATGGACTGATTCTTATATAGTGATGTTTTACTCCACTCGACCACTCAAATCATTTTATACAACATTTTATCTCCAAATGAAGATTTTGGCCTGATGAATAAATCACAACCACCAGAATCCAATATCGAGTCCATCGTGTAGTCGTCCTTCAGAATATTGTGTTTGTCCTTTCACAGTCGTGCCAGGGCATGAGTCTGTACTAACACACACACACACACACACACACCTTCCCTTTGTGACCTTGAAATGCTTCATTTTAGAAATTATAAACAGGAAATGTTCGTGTTTCCTTGAGTGTTGTATAGGTGAACGGGATTAAACCCCAAATCTCTGTTAGTGAGAAAGAACAGCACTAAACCTTGTAGCAGAGCCGGCAGGGTTAAGAGAGATGCTCGTAGCCCCTCATCCCTCCTGCATCTTCTTCCTCCTAATATAATTTTCTATCACATTCACTTTGGTTCATGGCCTTTGAGGATGTTTTCTCTCTAAACCTCAATGTTTCCCATTTTTCCACTTTAATAAGAGTTGCATCGTTTTTTTCTATTAAATATGACATTGAGAAATAAAATGCTCTTGTTGGTGGGCTGAGTTGATCAATAGCTCCATCCATTTAGACTCATCTCCAAGCAATTGGACACGGCAGAATATGGAAACATGAAAAACAAGAGTTGTGCTGTTCTGCATCCTGACCGGGCCACAGCTAAGCCCTGACACCAGAGCGCTGCACTGCTGCTAGCAGACACTGTGATAATAGAAGGAACGGAGTTTAAGGGGGTGTGGTCTCTACATCTGCACAAATAAATCCACACCAAAAGACATGCATGGAAAATAACGCGCATGTATCGATACCAAAAAATCTACATTCAAACATGGAAAAAGACATAAGTAACACATGCAGGCAGTTTCAGGAGCAGTCGTGCTATTGCATGCTGCACATAGACACTCTGCCGAATGCTTATATTAAAACCACAGGTGGTTTTCTCATGGAAAAACACATAAAACCTATTGCAGAGTTCATATTCTCTAATGTTCTCTCTCCGCAGCCTTAATATAATAAAGTTATATTAAATTGCAGCTCAGTTATATGAGACAGTCTCTGTCAGTGAGTACTTTCCCCGTGCTGTGCATTTTTGCAGAAAAGGTCTTTTATTTACTTCACTGACAGATTCAAGCAAGAATTGAACCGCTTATAAATTTCACCCATTGCACAAATTGGATAAAGTTTAGTGTTTGGCATCTCTGGAGTAAAGCAATGTAAATTAATAATCTGACACATCAGCATTATTCCAGAAACAGCGTGGTAAGACCTGCAGTCCTTTGTTGGCTTTGCTGAATACAGAACTGGCTGACTGGCTGCATAAAGAAATGAATGCTAATAAAGGAGATACACTGTGTCAGGCTGCTCGCACAAGCTGCTCTGCAAAGGTTGTGTGAGACGCACAACATCCCAGCCAGTAGCACGTGATCGCACACCTCCATCCACAGTCACAGTGTGCAGACAGTCAGAGATGTTTCCTATATGATCACGAGACTGAGCCCAGAGCTGATTCTCACTCAGGCCTTATAAGGACAAGTAGACCCTTGGAACGGCACAAATGTGCTGAATCTAATGGAACAGAAGGGAAACTGGGATTACACCGATGGCCCAGAACAACTGTTTGCTGGAAAGAAGGAAGAGAAATGACACAAACAATAAGACGAGAGAGACAAAGTGTCTGCAGAGCAGACGTTCTACATTACTGAGCAGGATTTGACTTCTATATGTGGTTTCTTCTGTATAACAGAAGGTCAAAGAGAGCCCATTTACTGTGATCGTTCCTAACGTAGGACTTCCTGCTGAGTATCGAACCTTTGCATCATTTATAATCCTTGGAGACTTGTCCTGTAAGAAAACTAGTTTAGTTGGAGATAAGCCTCTCAGTATGTATAGTGTGCTGTGTTCACTGCCCGATGAGAAAGAAAATAAAGGTCAGTCGGTCAGAGTGCAAAGAGTTACTGGCTAAGGTGAGAGCAGAGACACGGTACGTCCCAAAAAATGTGAGCAGGAACTACAAAAATGGCGGACTGAACACAGAGAAGTTGTTTGCAACACGTTTGCATATGCATGTAACTTGGTTTAAAGCTCACAGAGTTACTCGTGTGCTGCCTCAGTCACTATCCTGAGAGGTCTGTGGGGTCAACATGAGCAGATGTCCAGATTCTGATTTGGGGGAAGCGCTCTGCTAACCTTTACATTCGTAGTTTTGTCTTGGTTGCTCTCTCACTGCTGTGTGTCTGTGTTGATGAATGGTGTCCATGTCCAGTAGCAGGTCAAGAGGTTACATGTCAGACAAGATGAGATCAGTGTCAGCTCAGTGGACTCAGACACACACACATACAGTGAATAATAGAGATGCTCTCATGTTCAGGCAGTCATTGTTCACCTTTCTCTCTTACGCTGCTTCTGTCTCTCCTCAGTCCCCGTGGACCACTTTGTCGTTGAGCTAAGCTTCTGCTCACACACTGAGTCATGAGGTCATCTTAGGCAAGGTTTGGTGGTTATGACAGGCTGAAGCAATTAACGACTGACTTATTGTGAGAGATTTGGAGCCATTAACAGCTAAATCATTCACAGTGACTGACCGAGAGAGAGAGAGTGTGTGTGTGTGTGTGTGTGTGTGTGTGTGTGTGCTGTTGAGAGGATGAAACCTGAAAAGTGTTTAATGTTTGAAGAATACTGGGAACCAGGTAAAGGTGAAAACTAACAGAAATCTGTTTGCACTGTCACGTTGCAGCGCAGAAAGAAAAACAGGTCGTTAATCATAAACCACGATTTAAAGTTAAAAAGTCAGAGTTAGTTCTTCCTCTGAAGTAACTGTCTGCGTGGCTCACACAGCTAACTGCAGCATTGTAATGAAAGACGCTGCAGAACATTAAGCCAAATGCAAAACCACTTTGAGTCAGACTGCTCTGAGCCAAGTCACACAGCCTCCATTTGATTTGGCTGGAAAACAGTCGAAGCAAACCTGGTGTCGATAGAGATCCTGTTACACACACACACACACACACACACACACACACACACACACACACACACACACACCACAGACTGTATATAAATGACTGAAGAAGTCAGTGTGATGTAGTCAGTGTTAGCATTTTTCCACCGCCATGTTGGTTTTTGGAGCCCAGACTCAAGAGGGTCAAGTGCTAAAGCATCAGCTACTCCTCGCATTTACTGTAAATAATCCTGAACTAGGGTTAAATAAAACACTAATACAGTACTATAATGCTCCCCATTACTGGACACTGACGTTGACTTTAACACGCGTCAGATCTCTTCTCCTTTCGGCCGGGCCCTTTAGGGGGCGCCATAGCCAGTCCTTAGCCTGCTACCATAAAACCTCCTCTGAGGTTTTCCTCAGGTCTTGCTGCCTGGGAGCTCCATCTTCATCCTCCTTTGTCCACTCACTGTATCTACTCTTTGTCTCCAAAACACTCAACTTGAGCTCATCCAGGATATATTTGTTTCACATTGAGTCATGTGTGAAAAACAAAAAACAGAACTAGAGAATATTTGATGGAAAAGTTGCTGGAAGAGGACGATATTTTCAGAAGTTATCAATTACGTTTCCATTGATCAGCTGGTGTTGTAATTGTAATTATGACCCAGAGTGAGTGCAGATCCTTACTGAACCAAATCGATGTCGGTTCTTTTGAAATCTGACTTGGGTGCTTTGGACAGTGCTGGAGTCTGCACGGTCATTGAGAGGAAAGAAGGAGAACAAAAGGTGTAAAGACGAGGTGAGGAGGTAGATACAAGTCAAGAGAAAACAGGCAGTTTGATGGAGGGAGGGAAGAAATGTCTGAAAGAGGAGAGCTATGCATTGGGTCATTATAGAGGAATGTTAATATGATTAGTGAATGACTGAGCTCGCTGTCTGGGACTGGTGCCTGACTGGTCTGATGACTGCTGAACATCCATTAGACACACACACACACAGACACACACACACACACAATAGAAGAATGCAGACATACATCAGACACATATGCCAGAAGAGACACAGGCGCAGGGATCATGAGGATGAACTCACGCTCTCACATTAACTGAGAAGTGTGGAAGCACATTTTCTCTTGAACACAGACTCTTTCTCTGACTTGTGTGGTTTGTGTGTTCGGTCTGCCAACAGGGCAGAATGAGTCAACATGTCATGACTTATTATCTGTTTTTGAACACGCATGATTTCCCTACAGTCTGGTCGCAGAAAGTTTGGGTGAAGACCAAGTAGGATTCGGGACTCTTTGGTTTCGAGCTCCCGCACGACTTCCTCTGTAATTTGTTTGTTCCTGAGTCTTCAGCATCGAAACGCCACAGAAGCTTTAATGTCATGATTTAATCCTCCGTATAGCATCCAGCAGCACGATCAAAGTTTACAGCGCTGCTGCCAGTAGCCGTGGAAACATGGAAATAAATCATGTACAAATTTTACTTAAGTGTCATTTGTGGTTTCTGTCCTGCAGTACTGAGTTTAAAAAGCAGAAGCCATCATTTCTCATAAAGACCACACTGGTTTGTGTTATTTGCTAGGATGAGCTGAGGCATGAGGGACCGTGTCGTGGTCTCAGTGGAATCATATATGTGTCACGGTCCTGGGTCAACTGAGCTTTGAGTTTTCTTGTATTTTGATGTCATTTTGTATTATGGTTTAGGTTCAAGTTCATTTAGTTAGTCCTGAGGTTATTGCCTAGGTTATTATTATTACTAGATTGCCCTTGTGTCTTCTTCCCCGTGTCCCCCTCTGTGTCTCGTCTCCTCGTGGTTACATGTTTCCCCTTGTGTCAGTCCATCTGTCATGTGTGTTCTCCCTGGTTGTGTGTCTTAGCTCTGCGTCTCTGCACTTCCTGTTTTATTTTGACAGTCAGCCCTTTGTTGTGCATCTTTTATTGGCCACAGTAAATGGCTTGCTTTTCGCTAAAACCTAGTCCTCTGCTCTCACTCCACAGTCTGCATTTGCTGATTGTGACAATATAAAGTTATGCTGTGAGTGCACTATGGAAATGTTTATGAGGAGAGAATATTCATGCATCGTTTAGAGACATGCAGGAAAGATAAAGCAGCAAATTTAACTTTTAATCAGTAGATGTGCATGAGTGGTGTCACAGTGTGTACCTGCCAGACTGGAAAGAAGTCCAGAACTGATTGTGTTGAAAGGTAAATGGTTCTTATGTACAGCTGTTCTACTCTACTTCAACATGCCTCGTTCTCTAATTCACACAAGCACTTTTTTTCTACACCTAAGTGCTTCCTGTTAAACAGTCGTACACATTCACACTCGGGTTCTGTATCCTGCCTAGGGATACTTAGATTGGATGACTCACTCTGCCTCCTGAGAGGCGACAGCCAAACCTTTTTACTCCACCTGGTATTCCCAGGTAGCTTCTGAGCTCAGACGAGATCGGGCGTGGTCAGGGTGGTACGACCATAAGCTATGGCGTTCTCAGCCTCAGAGGAACAAAACACTAAGTTTGTGGTGCTGGTCTTTCAACCTCTAACTATAATGATATTATGATATTATGATTTCCTCCGGAACAGGTGGGCCAATCACAACAAAACTTAGTATGAGCACATCCAGGAATTATGAACATCTACATGTTTTTAAAACAGATTTATTATAGATACCAGTTCTTTGGATTTTTGTATATTATCTTATCACAGGGCTGACAAAAACCACCTGTAAGGCAGGTTTTTGCTAGTAAAATGAAATAAAATTGGTTCTTTTTAACACACAATATTAAACAAAACCAATTATGCGTTGTCTCATTTTCTTACATGTCTTACATGTAATCACTAAAAAACTGATTTGTAGGGATACAGTAGAATAAAATAGAATAGATCTGTATTTCCATTGTTATGCAGCACATTGCAGCTCTGCAGGTGTTCAAATGATTAAATTGTAGGAATAAATTTGATATAAATAGTAGCAAAAAGTGCAAAACAATGACAACAATCATGGAATAGTACAGCACTGTGTAACTGTATATTTATATGGTCATCTGCAACAGACACCGCGCTCCCACAGAGTTAAATTATGGTCTTGGAAAATGTTTGCCCCCATTTTTGCAAAACCATCTCCTGTAATAGAAGCACAGCCATTAAATTTCTTTCAGTGTACAATCAACTGACAGTATTCAAAATCAGTTTACAGTCAGCATTTTCCCGGCTGAGTTACCTTCAGTGATTCTCAACAGCCTCACTGCTCAGCATGTCGACACGTTTCTCCAGTATTTTTCCTGAAAACATGATACAGTTGGAAAAAACAAAGAGAATTTAACAGAATAATAAACTGTTACAACCAGCAGCAGGTAAATAATGAGTGTAATGTTTTCACACGGGGATGTCCCGCTGTAACCTTTGTCCCGCCTTCACGATCGTAGGCTCTCGGCTCTCGTGCTTAAAATCAGATGCGGACTCAAACATGTGCCCACATTTGGGAATTTCCCATTTTTAATCAATAAGATCCTCGCATGCAAACGGAGCAGCAAAGTTGTCTTTGCTGGAACAGAGCAGTTTGCATGGTTTGTATGGTGGTGACATTCGTCTGTGCTTGTGCACGTGTGTGCAGGTATTTCCTTTCGTGTGCGGCTCTTGTGTCTTGATGGCGCATTATCAACTTTCTGCTTTGCTCTCACAACTTTCATTGAGGATTTCAAGAAAGATGCCAACAGGCAAATGTGCAGTCCAGCTCAGAGAGCCTGGACGAGGTGCGTGTGTGTAAAGAGTGATGGGTTTTGGTCCAGTGGAGAGTGTTATCACCACTGGCCACTGCACTGTGGACAGGACAGATAGCCAAATTGTGTGTGAGTATGTGTTTGTTCGCGTGTGTATGCGTTTTTTTCTTCGTTGTTGGCTCAGCTGTGTTATCGAGGACATACACACCTCTGCGTGTCACACGTGCACCTGTGTGCGTGCCGTGCACGCACTTTTTGTCAAGCTGTGAGCAAGCAGAGTTAAAGTGTGTGTCTGTGTGTTTGATGTGTGATTCCTGAAGCAGCGTGCAGCTCTTGAGCTTCTTAGAGCTTCTGAGAGAAATATCTGATGCTGAAATATGGTGAGTCATCTGATAGATAACAAATACCAAGAGATGTGTGGAGAGGAAGAGAGTGGGCATACAGTAGTAAAAGTCAGAGTTTCACAAGGAGAGCAGGTAAAAGAAACTCAAGTGCTGTCAGCAGAGACTGAGGGAGCGAGTGAGAGATGGATTGTTGACTTGAAGTCACACCGAGAAGCTGAAAGAGTGCCGGGCAGCAGGGAGAGGGACATAAACAGGCCTTTTCCTGCCTCTGTTGGGACTTTAAAGCTACAATATGTGTTATTTTACATTTTACAGTTTCACTTCTTCTTTTTGTCATTAAAAATAGGCAGACTGCTACGATGATGGGAAAATTTTCCCTCCAAATCAGTGGAAGCACTGAGGCAGAGGAAATCCCCCTCTCCTCTGCAGATCACGCCACCTTCTCCATCCAGCTCGCTCATATTTTTTTCACCTCAGTAACATTTATGCCTTCTCACTGAATACTTTTCACAGTTCATTTCACTTTAAAGAGCTCTTCATTAAATCAGGTGTAATTTATAGTTAAACATGGACTGCTTAAAGATCCTTTTTCTCTATTTAAAGTGTAGCAGAGGTAGACAAAAAGAGAGGAGTACGAATTAGAGCTGAACCTCTGTGCTGTGTAACTCATCCATAATATCAATAAGCTTTACTGTAAGCTCAAAAGCTTTTACTTTTTTTAAATGGCAACATGTTAACTATGTTAGGTTTTCCTGAGAACTCACAGGTATTAAAGATAAATATGACGTGTGGCAGGTCAGCCGTTGGGTTTTCTTTTGCTCTCTTTTATCAGCTTTTAAATTCTCCCATTGGTCCCTTTTATGGAGAGATTTGTTTCCAACTGTTAACTCAAAGCTAGCCAGCCTCTTCAGTGAAGATGTCTCAATAGTGTTTGGGAATTCAGGCCAAGACCCCGACACCCTCTCGCTCACACACACTCACACACTCATCCGTACTCCCTCTCCCTCTCTGTCCTCCCATCTGTGAGTTCAGATGAACACAAGTCTCCTGGGGCTTTTCATTGGCCGAGCTCCACACTAAGAGCCGAGCTAATTGGCCAGCTGGGGCCCAGCCGGTTGTTGGAGACAGGGCATTGGCCAAGAGAAGGGTCAAGTGACATGTCATTGGTCAGATCGGATGATAACCCGGCAACACTTGAGGCTTTCTCTCTCGAGTAAAGTCTGATATGAAGAAAAAAAAAAAGAATCTGCAGTAGACTGTTGGACAAAATTTGGCAACAGATTTTCTGAAGACAAAAAATCTTTGTTAATTTGCAGCTTTTTGGTTACGTAAAAGTCCTCGCAGTCCTTGTGCGAATTTGCAAATAGCCCTCAGTCATGAGGCACTAAATTGCTGGACGCACTGAGTCACCTTCAGTTTCACCAATTTATCAGTCCAACTGCGAGTTACAGCCAACTGGTTACCATGACAAGCACAATCGTGTGTGTGTGTGTGTGTGTGTGTGTGTGTGTGTGTGTGTGTGTTTAGTCTTATGCCAAGTCGAGACCAGCAACACTGAATGAAGGAGGCCTGTTTTACTGTCTTTGTACGAAACAAATCTGTGCTGTGATGACCTTCATCAGATTTAAGTTATTATATTTTAATGGCCATCTCTGTGGCCATGCTGTGGTTATGTTTATAGAGTAAAAGTACATGGTAGAGGTTAGGGAATGATTATGACCTTAGTGCTGTAGCTTGGCTTTAAAGACTGTGTTTAGTTGCAGAGTGCAGCTGATTTTACAACGACACCACAACAATAACAGACGGTGTCAAACAGAAAGTCGACTGATAAAATTTACTGTCTTGGCTGCAGAGCTGAAGAGGATAGCCCAGCATCAGTAGTGTCGCAGTCACAAGGCCCATCATCAGTACAGATGCAGACGTTAGCTAGCTAACAGTCACACAGGCCTAGAGACCAGTCTGCAACTGTCTGGCAACTACCAGCCATTAAGGGGAAAACGGGTCGTCCCCAGCGATTTGTGAGTGGTGTTGTGAAATCGATTGCTAAAGCCCCGTGTGGTCCTGCTAACCACCGGTCACTGAGGAAAACTATATAGTCAGCAACAAGTTGGCAAGTGGTTGCTGCAAGTTGCTGGAGTGAATTTGGATGCAAACATATATGGTGCTGTACCAAAAACTTCTGTTTGCTTTGGCGGCTAGCAGGTTGGAGCGCTCGGTTGTAATTTGTGTGGAAGATTTGTCTGCAACTTGTCTACAAACTACTCACCATCCACCGTGAAGTGACACATCAGGGTAGTGAATGGCTGGGGTCTGCATATTCCATATAAACTGTGACTGTCCACTTCAATCTGCTGGTGACCAAAATGATCATAAGGAGGTTTTTGCACCAACAAAATTCCCAGCAACCTCCAGCAACCAGTTGCCAGCCGGAGAGTACACATCTCAAAGTTCTGCAGCTAACATGTCAAACACAGCAGTCGTTATTTGAGTGCACAACAGTGTTTGCACCACACGTTTTACATAGTGTACCACGAGAATCAGGGTTAAGAAAGTTTTGGTGTTTTCGGACTATTTCTGGTTAAACCTAACACGGCTCAGTCCTCATAAGTACTGACTGTAAACTTACTCAGTAACATCCCAGTGTGTCCTCATGCTGGTCATAATCTGAGTGACCACCTCCTCGTTTTCATTTATTAATTTACAATTTTTTTTATCATTGACTTGGTCTGATATTCTCCCTTCAAGGTTTCACTGTAACGTCCTACTGCTTCCACACTTGTTCTTCAGAGAGAACGTGTTATTCACAAAGTCACAAGAGCTCTTTGTTAGGAAACATAAACAAATGACTAATGTCATTTTTCCATTCTCCAAAGTTAGAGAAACACAGTCCTTTTCCCTCCCACACAGGTTAATATTGACCCACCTTCAACTTTTTTATTAAGTAGCAGAGTTAGCTAATCCAGAGGAAATGAGAGGTGGAGGTTAGCCGCCAAGGATTAGTCCGGTCCCAAGACATCAAAAGTCCCATTCCCACCCAGGAGATAATCATAGCCACATTAGCCAGGAAATTAAGTCGCTGCTTTAAGGGGGTTTCTAATCCCCATCTCGCTCTCTCCTTACATTTCTCGATCTTTCCCACATGTCCTACTTTATCTAGTTCTGTCTCGGCCCATCCCCCATCAGCTACACCTGGACTCGAGCTACATCCTGGTCAGTCTGCACATCCGTCTCTGTTTCTGCTGTTTGATGGATGACTTTTCTTGTACTGACAGTAATATGTGACCTTTCAGCAGAGTCGGAGCTTTCAGACAAATTGAAAACTGTTCTGTGATGTTTTTCATGTCTTTGTCAGAATTTTAAGAATTTCAAGTGGACAATATCCAGCGAAGTGCCTGGAAAATAAAGGACTGTCCTCTCATCTCATGAGCTCAATCCTGAGGCCATGAGAAGTGGGCAGAGCATGTGTTCTAGTAGACTTAAAATTGTGTCTTACTCAGTTTCTGCAGGAAATTGGCTTTTAGAAAAGAGAACGGTTCTCTGGGGTCATAGGTCAGAAAGGTCTTAAGGTTTAAATACTTCAGAGTTATGTGAATTTGCATGCCTAAGACTATCAGAAAAACAAGTCACCCCTTCCTCTGCCTGTTTGTTCGTACATATCTGTTCATGGATTCAGCTCCACAGTCTGAACAAAAAGTGGATTCCTGCCTCCGTCTCAAGCATGTCATGCAGCACAAAAGCAAATATTGCCCCCATTTTCCACACTTCTTTGTCCATGTTCACCCGTCTGCGTGTGCTCACTCATACAGATCAGATGTGCACATAAACAGACCACGTATGAAAACGGCAAACTGTGAGTACTGGATTACAATGAACACATATCAGTACAACACTTTCATGTTTAAGGATTTAAAAGATTTCATCATGGATGGATGGGTGGATGGATGGGTAGATGGATGGATGGATGGGTAGATGGATGGATGGATGGGTAGATGGATGGGTAGATGGGTAGATGGATGGATGGATGGGTAGATGGATGGGTAGATGGGTAGATGGATGGATGGATGGGTAGATGGATGGATGATGGATGGGTAGATGGATGGATGGATGGGTAGATGGATGGATGGGTAGATGGATGGATGGATAGATGGGTGGATGGGTAGATGGATGGATGGATGGATGGATAGATGGATGGGTAGATGGATGGATGGGTAGATGGATGGATGGATGGATGGGTAGATGGGTAGATGGATGGGTAGATGGGTAGATGGATGGATGGATGGGTAGATGGATGGATGATGGATGGGTAGATGGATGGATGGATGGGTAGATGGATGGATGGATGGATGGATGGATAGATGGGTGGATGGGTAGATGGATGGATGGATGGATAGATGGATGGGTAGATGGATGGATGGATGGGTAGATGGATGGATGGATGGATGGATGGATAGATGGGTGGATGGGTAGATGGATGGATGGATGGATGGATAGATGGGTGGATGGGTAGATGGATGGATGGATGGATAGATGGATGGGTAGATGGATGGATGGGCAGGCATGTGAACACAAATGAAAGGGAAACAAAGGAGATGATAAAGAAATGTAGCACGATGACAGAGGAAATGTGAAGAGGTCAAAATTTTCATGGAATTAGAATGAAAGAAAAAACATTAGAAAAATCGAAAGGAGCAGACAGACTTCGTGGCCATCACCGTGCGACTGGAACCAATCATCTGAAAGACGAACTGAGCGTGTGCGAGAGGCAGAAAGAAAAAGTGCCACTTTCATCCTATTACAACTCCATCTAACCTGCCACTGTGGCCACCTGCTCCCACTGTCACACAATCATAATCTCACACACACACACACACACACACACAGGCGTATTTCCAGCCCTGTATTCAGGTTCTCTCCCGCGCAGCAGAAATATGCCTGTGCTGCTCTTATGTGCTTATGCTCTTATGCTAAGTCTTGCTCCTGATATCATAGAGAAATAAATAAATAATATGAAAATCCACAAACACACAGCCAGCAGAGATTTTCCTACCTAAGGCACTGACATTGTAAAAAAACGGCAGAGCAGGTAAAAATTTCCCCCGCTCTCATCTTTACTGTCTCCGGCTTCTCCTCGCTCCCATCATTCGCACTTCTCCGTCAGGTAAATTGTTTCCCCTTTAACCCCTACCTTTTTTCACTCCCCCGTGCTTCCACTCTCTTAGTCTTCCTTGGAATTCACCTTCCTTTGTTCCCGCTAATCCTCAAAGGGGAACTTTTTTTAAGTCGGGAAGTTTGAGCAGAGAGGAGGGGATGCAGAAGGAGAGTGGGGAGTAGAGGTAGAGGGATATTCTATCTGGGTGGCAAGGAGGGCTTAAAGGAAACCAAATTATCTCCCTTAACTTTGTAGGCTCCTCATCTCCTCATCCTTGTCTCTGTCCCTGTGTATATGGCATCGCCCTCGACTCTCCCTTCCTCTATTTCTGCTCTCTTATCGACTCCCCACCTTGCACTTTCAAGGACGAGCTTAACTGTTAAGAACACTAAGGACAGAATAAATGTGTGTGTGTGTGTGTGTGTGTGTGGCACTTCTAGCTATTATTTTTTTTATTAAAGTATATATAGTATGTATCTATTTCATTGCATGGGTGTGCACTCGTATGGTGCACACACACACACACACGCATGAATGTTCTGTGTATGTGTGTGTTTTATGTGAATTTCTCCAAAGGCTCTGCAGCAGAGACTAATCCTATCCTCTCTGCTATCGCCTTACCTTCCCTCTTACTATCATTTATTTATCCTCATCTCTCTCCCTGACACACACACACACACACACACACACACACACACACACACACACTGCTTCCCTTTTCTCGCTCTCTTCTGTATCCATCCTCACTTTCCTCGGCTTCTTCTCCTAAAATAAATAATTATATATGAAATATACACACGAACCCACAGAAATAGCTGCATGTTGAACTGAAAAAGAGTAGCTCCTATTTCAGTTTCTTTTTTTCTTCTTGGCATTATGTTCGTGCAAGAGTGTGTTTTCTTCTGTGTGCATTCTTACTCTTATGTTTTTTACAAAAATACATAACGTGGACTCATTTCCTGTTCAGGAAAAAAATGTTTCTTTTTTGGAAAAACAGTAAAACTGTAAAAAAAGCGAGTGAATGAGTTACACCAACACAATCTCCTCTCATCACACATTTCACACACTGGAGAACATCCAGGGCAGACACCTGCATGAGGTAACCAGAAAGTAGCTGCTTGGTCCAGAAGTGCACATGAAGATGAATTTGAAGGAGAGATTGGCAAATTATAAACTGGGTAAGGTTTTGATTTGTTTGGGGAGATGGTTGATTAGGTCCCACCATCATAAACTGTACCAGAATCCAACAATTCATGTCTATTAAAGACCAGTTCTTCGTAGGCTCCCGTCAGTGTTGGCAGGAGTTGTATTTGTGCCCTGTCTGCCTGTGCGTTAGTGTGCGTGTCGTCTGCTGAAAGTTTGCTGGGATGCCACCAGCTTGATAACTTTTAAATGCCATTTAACAAAAAGGGGTTTTAATGTGATTGATGGGTCCAAGTACTGATATGCATACAAACACGCGCACAAATCAAATGCCGTCTCCTCCATCCCGTTTATGCACCTACACCACATAAACGGGATGCTTTGCATTAAGTAGTATTAATAGCTGTATTGGCGAAGGCGCTCTAAGCTGTGAGCTTTGGGGAAAATTGACCTTCTGTGTCTTAATTGTACCAGAGGCTCAACAGCGCTGTGACATTTAACTGTGCTCCAGTCTTAATTCTTAGCGCTTTATTCTAGTGCATTGCTGACATTTCAGTAGGAAGAGGTCTGAGAATAAAGATGCTTGGCGCGTCTTTGGTGTTGTAAACAAATAAGCGCATTTGCCCTGATTATTTTATTCTCTTGCTATCTTCCTCCGCCTCGGTTGCCGTTGAGTCTGAGACTTTCAGATTTGTTGTCTGTCACCCTCTCGCTTTCGGCTGTCGCTCACGCCCTGCAAAGTCCGGCGAGATTTTACAGCCCAATAACACAAAGTGACCAGAAATGTGTGCGTCTGCAGGAGGCTTCCTGCGGCTGGTGATCAATAGCGGTGACTCAGCAGAATTTGCATTCTGCTTGTTAAACACTCAGTCGCTGGTTTTAAGACTAATTGAATACAACGTGATGTTCATGATATAAAGTTTGGTCCCCATTAGAGTCAGACAGAAAGAAAAAAGCACTCAGGTCTCAGTCACGGGTCACTGGTCCCTAATCGATGGCTTAATATACGGTCTGCAGTTTGGATCGCAGCTGGGATGTGTGTTTGCTGTTTGTTTCTTAGAAGTGTAACCAAATCAGGATATTTCCACAAATGTCTCTTTAATATCCAAAGTAATCCCAGGTTAAGAGAGCTATAAGCTCAGCCGTTCTTCAGAGAACATTTCCCGCAGCATGCCGTTTGAATAAGATTTGCTTTAATGCAGCTGACTCTGGCTCTGTGCAGTGACTGTCTCCTGTGAGGTCAACATATTAGAAGAATGATGAACTACGCCAGGACCTAATTTGAATACTTATTTGTGCGTGTGCACGCCTGTTCGCATTCACTTGCGTGTGAATGCGAACAGGCACGGTCTTGTGAGTGTGCTTGTCGACTCTTTCCTTTAGTGCTACTTTGTTAAGAGGCTGTAGTAATTAGCCTGAGAAAACGGATGGCTTTTTGCCAGCAGCCGCAATTACTGCTTTCTCTAGAATGAATGGATGGGTAAATGGACGGAGGGAGGATGGTATACAGTATTAAATGAACAAATGGAGATTTACTGAATAAATAAAAAACGGGAATGGTGTGATGGAGAACAGCTCTGAATGAACAGAGGGAAGCATGCGTGGATGGATAGAAGGTGGATGGAGGAAAGGCGAACGGCCCATTTTACTACCCGAGTGATGGTGGGTGGCAATCACAGGTCATTACACGGAGCCGGGAATGGCACGGAACGAACTCGATTTAATGCGAGTTTCAAAAGAAAATGGAAAAGAAAAAAAATTACAGACTGATGCAAAGATTATTTTTTAAAAAGATGTCTTTGTGTAGGGTGCTATTTAAAAATCAGAAGCATAAATTACAGAGGACATGTGTGATTGTGTCCTCCTCTGTGGAAACTAATGGATATATTTAGTCATGTCGTACTGGAAATAACGCCATCACACCTGAGTGAAAGCTGGAAGGATCCTAAAAAATTTCAAAAAGCGAGCCGAGTGTTGTTGGCTTTGTATAGCTACAGTACTTTTTGAGGGAAAGGCAACGCATTTTTAATCGCATTAGATATTGTCTTTTCATTTCCAGTTGATCCTGCTTAAAGGGATGCCCGAGTTTTCTTAAAAGTACAAGTTTTATCATTTACAGCTGAATCTTGCTAAAACTGATCCCAGGTAAACACAGGGTCCGCTGCACATCTGTCTGCACGGCTTCGAACGATTAGCGCCTTCTTCTGGGTGACGTTCATTTGTGCATCTTATCTGCAAATGGTGCACCGCGGTGTATTTCCATCGAGTGGAGAGCCAGCTTCCCTGCTGCTGGCCAGCACTCAGCTCTGTGGAGATTTTGTAAATCTTTGACTTTGGGCGAGTGGACATTGAGCTGACTTGACTTGATGGTGCTGCTCATATTTCTGGAACTCCATCCAAGATATTTGAACTCTTGATGGGGCAGCTGGCGGTCGCCTGTTGCTGGGTACAAGCGGTGGTGGTAAAAGGGCTGATCCATGATGGATCCCAACCTGGATGGTGTAAGAGGCCCCTGCTGGGGTCTGTATGAGGCTGGTGACATTGGTGACGTAGACTTCAGGGACACTATAGGCTTGCCAGATGAGCTTATGCAGTATCCGGTATTTTCCAAAGATTTTCTCCAAACCCAGAAATGCCATATGGACAGGCGGTGAGGCAATCTCACTTGCTGTTAGTCCAGGCACAGGTTAGCACATGTACTAAATACCAGCCAAGAGGGTTTTTTCTAGTTTGGCTAACTCACAGTGTAATAACAGATCCTGGTCTTAAGTATGAACAAAGGAAGAAGAAAAGAAGCTAATCGTGGAACATTTTGTGTCGTGAGGGGAGTGTTGTGGGACTCTCTGGCTCGTGTTATGTTTCATTAAAAAGCTGATGTGTAAACAGTGAAAACAGGAGTTTAAGTTCAGACACATTTTTGATGTGTGAATTCACCAGAGACGTCATTAACATGGCATGATGCACATGGGGGGGTTAGTTATCTCACAGACAGTTCAGGTGACTCCACACGCTAACATACAGATGTGTGCATACACACTAGGCTTAGCGGCTGTGACACAGAGAGAGAGAGGAGGCACAGGGAGCTGTGTTTTAATTGAATCAGCCGAAAGTGCTGGCTGAGCAGAACGATATGACTGATACGGATTACAACCAGCCTCCCTTATTCATCGATTCCTGCAGGGGTGGGGTGGGGGGGTGGAGAGAAGACAAAAAGGGAGTAAAATCTTTGTCTATTGATTTACAGAAGGAGAAAATGACAGTGGAAGTTAAAGAAAGACGTGTGGCTTTTTATCTTGTCTGGTTTTCCAGATACAGATACGTTGTAGCAAAAGCAGGATTCAAGTTAGAAGAAAAGAGTTGATAAGTTTAGAAATGATGGCTGTATCATAAGAAGAGTAGGAGCCAGATGTAGGCTGTAGTAGGAGGAAAGAGTTAAGAGTTTGGATGGGATCTGTCCGTACTCACAGGTCCACTTTATTTCACTTAAGGGGAACATTTAATGAAAGATGAGGTGTGGACAGGGAGGGAATGGTGAGCACGGATGGGGGGGGTTGTAAAAAGTCTGATGTGGGGCCAGTGATGAAGGAGTTTAGAAGAAGATAACACGAGGGGGAAGAAAGAGACACTTCACATTTGGACTAAGTGGTCTCGTTTAAGCAGATGCATCTACCAAATACTCCACGTCGATCTAAATCCCTCTGAAATCCTTCAGACAGCTCGAGTAAAGAGACGGTGTGTGTGTGTGTGTGTGTGTGTGTGTAAGATCGGCTAAGAAACGAGAAGAAAGGGGAGATAGAAAGAACAAGTCTGTGAGGGTGTGTCAGTGCTGAAAGTGATTGGGTGGTGTGTTTTATGGGTAAATTGAAGGGTCTGTTAAAAGGAGAGAGATGAGCCCTTGTCTCTCTCTCAGTGTGTGCATTTGTAAGTGTGTGTGTGTGTGTGTGTGTGTGTGTGTGTGTGTGTGTTTTCTCCCTCTGCCTTCTGTATCAGTCTCTTCTGCTTGATTTCCGCGCACTCCTCTCTGCCTCTCCTCTGCTCGCTATGCCGTGAAATGGTTTTTCACTAGACCATTACCCCAACCAGTGCGCTACACTCCTGCCACAGCCCTCCATGAGTGAGAGGGAGTGTGTTTAAGTGTGTGCGCGCTCCTTCAGAGGAAAGAAGGTTGTGTGTTTGGCTGCGTGCATGTGAGAGATTACATTACACAGAAGCTGTGCTGAAAGAGAAAGATTGTGCATGTTTTGTTTATGTGCGTGGAAAATGTTGTTTGTGTGTGTGTGTGTGTGTGGGGGGGGGGGGGGGGGGGGGGATAGAGGTGTGTACAGTGTGTCCCACACCACCTCAGCTGTCGTAGTGTTTGCCCTGCCCTGCAGTCTTGTCACAGTTGTCTACTAACGTCTAGCATTCTGTGTCTTACAGCTACAGACAGACTAATACTGACAGGTTTAGTCTTTTGCAGTGAGTCAGTTCACAAACTAACTCTGGGCTCTTCTTTCTCTGCCTGAATGGATTTTCAAACTGTCAGATTTGCTGTTATAAGCATATTTTGGTAGCTTTCCACCTCATCCCTCAGTCACACAGGGCTGCAGACCGGTGGGCGACCCTCCTTATGATTACTTTAGTTGCTACACAATTGCCACGGTTACCTGTAGTTAGTATCAAAGACATGCCTGAAATGTGTTGGTTACAGTTTCAAGGTGAAGCTTTTAATTTGTAATAAAAGGTCACAAATTGAACAACAGCTTAAAAAAGAGAACAGTAAACTGCGACGGCCAGGTTTGCTTTTTTATTTTATTTATCGCATTTTTCACAGTTTTGCTGCAGAGTAGTCGCGCCTCTTTGCAAACGAATCAGCGTCTTTCATGCATGTCACAGGTGACCGCGGCACCTGGTGGTTGCTACGGCTGCATCCATAGACTGTATTGGTTCACACATGCATGCTAATTAGAGATTAGTCTTCTTCTTTCGGTTCCTCCCTTTAGAGGTCGCCACAGCAGATCTGCCTCCACCTCAGTCTGTCTTCCCCTGTCACTCCAACCCTCTCCATGTCCCTCTCTGTGACATTTTCCTCCAGCCTGGCAGCTCCATCTTCATCATCCACTCTCACCTCCAACCTCCCGCTTTTCCTTCTCACCCACTCCCACCACATCTCCCTTTTTTCTCTTCCGTTGACTTTGGCCCACAGTAGCAGTGTTTCCTCCGGCACTCGTTTGGCCCACAGCACCAGAAGTGATCGTTGTTAACCCGGGCCCTGACCTATCTGGTATTGAAGTGTCGTTCTTTATGATCCACATGTTTGATTTGGCAAAGATTTCACTCTGGACGACACAACCCTCCCCCTTTTATCCCAGCTTGGGACCGGCACTGGGAGTGCACCATGTGCTTGTGGCTGGGTTGCTAATTACACCTAAGTAAAGTAAAGGAATTTGATTCTCCAAAAGTGGAGCACAGAGTTCTCACATGGGCCATTTGTAGAATTAACCTCACAGCACACCATGTCATTTATCCAGTAACTGCATTAAAAAGGAAAAGAAGAAGACGCCGACAGCAAACGCAGTCTCAGCATCCAGCTCAGTGACCTGAAATAGATAAAGTTAGCAAGCTTTAGCTCTGCTGCGTGAGTGACTGGGAGATGGACACTCTGATGTTTTCATTTGATTTATGGACGATAAATAATAATAATAACAGTAATAATACCACCTTTGTAGAAGTTTGTATTTTCCAGCTCGTCATCTCCCCACTTCCACTCCTCCACTCATGACTGTGCCCTTTTTCCACTCCCTTACTCATCTCTCACCTCAGCCTCCAGGAGATGATGCAGTGTTTCACCCTCACCTATCTCCAGTTTCCTCGTTAACATCTTGTTTAAATCGTGTCTTTAATGTCCCTTTCACCTCTCCAGTCTGTCGCCCTCATCTTCACCCCATTCACTCCCTTGTTTTATAATTCACCTCTCATCTCGGCCCCCTCCCCTTTCGCCACCGCTCAATGGCTTCATAATATCACTCCCCCTCTCTATATCACACTTACCTACTCTCTAACTCATTTACTTCTCATTCACTCTATCTCTCTTTCCACCTTTCTTCTCCTCCTAATGCCTTTTCATTCTTTTGCTCCACCTCTCTATTCCCTCTTAATATCCCGCTGTCTCTCTACCTGAGATATTGAAGCTATAAAGACAGGTGTTCAAAAAGAAAGCCGGGCCAGCAAATCTGTTTTATATGCCTTCTGGCATCATTCCCTGGAATGCAGAAAGAAGAGAGGCAGAGAAAAAGAAGAAAAGGCTGCGGTCTGTAATATCTAATTCTGGGCTCCACGAGGAGAAAAGAAGAACCTAGTTTTCTATAAAACCTTCAGCCTTTTGTCTCCATCACTTGGGACATACACATTTAATTCACCCTCATTCTGTTTTGCTCTTTTTGCTATAAAGCCTCTTATTCTTTCTTTCACTGTGTGGGAACGGGCTGTACACCCTACTGTAACAAAATATTATGGCTTCAAAATGTGCAGATGACGTACAGTAATGTCTCGTCAGCGGCGCAGTAATGGTTACGGGTTACGCAATTTTATCCAATGGAAATGTGAATTATTCACAAAAGCTGAATTTTACAGGGGTAAAGGTTATTTAGACGACATGTTCAACATTACACACACAGGAGGAGCTCCTTTTTATTAATGTTAAACGCTTTCTTACCTCACACAACAGCATGCAGGCTGCTGATGGAGACCAAGTGTATATGGGTGTGTGTGTGTGTGTGTGTGTGAGTGTGTATTCATGTCTTTGTGGGGACCAAAAATTGGAAGTTTACTATACTTGTGGGGACCAACAGCCCTAATGGGGACCTACAAGTTTGAAGGCATTTTTGAGACTCAAAATGTAGTTTTGTGTCAGCGTTACAATTGGCTTACGGTCAGGTTTAGGGTAAGGGGCTAGGGAAAGCATTATGTCAGTTAGAGGTCCCCACAAGATATGAATAACCAACGTGTGTGTGTATGTGTGTGTGTGTGTGTGTGTGTGTGGGTAACAGGCAAAAATAGAGGAATGGGAATAAGTGGAGGAATAAAAAATGAGATGTGAGAGTTAAAGAGAGAGCCAGTGAGATGAGGAAACAGGAGATTGAACTGTCAGCAGCTTGACTTAAGCTTTTTCCATTTTTTTCCCAGTATGGAGATGAGACGCGACTCTGTGTGATTTTGAATGTGTGTGCGTGTGCATGAGCTAGACAACTCCATCCTGTTTTGAAGTAACCTAATCTAGGATGGAGACCTCCCTCCTCCCCCGAAAAACCTCAGAAGACCAAAACTCTAAATCCCTAATAACTGGCCTTTGTCGATCCTAAATTACCCCAGTATCACAAACACGCACACATGCAAAGACAGTGCGCTTTGCACATGCTTAGACTCACAGTTTAGTCCTATATCAGGAAAGACTGCTGCCAGTTTTACATGAATGATATCCAGACTTGGTCACTGAAGGCTTTGCCACCCGTTTGCTTTTGTTTGCCAGGTGCCGGGCAGAGGGGCAGATCATCGTCTGACACCACGCTATGAAGAGGTGGAACGCCAGTATGCCTCCTTACCGAGGTACAGCATCTTCTCCTTCATTTGTATGAACGTCACTGCTGTGTGTTCTGCCGTCCTTCTTTTCTCTTCCTGTAATTATTCTATATTTCTTCCTAAGTGTCTCTGGGGCTGTGCCTCAGCCAGGACCTCACCTTACCCCTTCCCCTGGGAAAACAAGCTGTGTACAGGCTTGAAAACTGATCTCCTCCCCCTTCAAACTCCCGTTACTTCAGCATGTGCTCGGAGGCTTTTCGAGAGCCTGAGATGCCGTGTGTCAGCGGGTGTAGTCAGCTAGCTGTTGGGCCACTTCTACAGCTTTCTATAAAATTTCAGATTAAATTATCAGAAGATTTAACAAAATTGTTTTGTGTGTTATTAGCGGCCTAAAGTGTTAGACTTCTGGATGCAGAAAACTTTGCTCACGTTTAAAACAGGGAAACATATAAACGCTCAACTGTGCTTTATTATATTGCTCTGCATTTTGTTGTTTTGCTCCCTGGACAGCATGAAATATTGCTAACATTAGCCAACAGCAAGAACAATAGCAGCTTCCCGAGTATATTCATCAATTCTTGAAAGATTATTTCCATTTATTTCTCATTATGTGTTTTCTGATTCAGTCAGATAGATATCCTGCTGCCCCTGGAAGGCCGCAGTTGTGCAAAAGTATAATTTGCTGGGAGCATGTACAAAGGCGCAGCTGTTCGCTGGCTATTTAAACACGTTAACCTCAATGTGAAACACAATCACAGCTAAACTACATTCTCCGGCTATCATCAGTCACTACCGGTTTTCAGCATCTTATTTTTCATTTGCCGCTTTCTCTTTCTTCGCTCCTTCAGTATCTTAACATTTTATTTTTCCCCAGACTCTCCCCTCCCGGGACCTTCTCCCTCCCCTCCCACTCGTGTCTGATGTCTTACTCATCCAAACGTACTTTATTCAGTGTCATTTTTTCTCATTGCTTTCCCGAGACGAACAGCGCTGCAGTAATGTGTTTTAGCAGGCTGGGTATCAGTGTATCATAACCTCATCTCTAAAAATAAAACTTTTTTTTTAAGTGAAAACGAAAGTGTAAACTTTGGCAGTAAAAACACAGACTAGTTGTTACTAGCTCCTTCTAGCCTCTGACTACGACACCTCAGCAGACCAACAAATGTTTGTGTGGGGATGTTAGTCAGAGGAAGAGAGAGTGAGACGAGGTAAGCTAAGTGGAATGACAGAAGTTTAGAGCGTTTATAGTCGGGTTCCCACCCCTGTTAAAATGCTGCAGGATGGCTATTTCACACCTCTTCTGTGTGTGTGTGTGTGTGTGTGTGTGTGTGTGTGTGTGTGTGAGATGGTGTCTGTGTGGGTGATGACTTTGGCAGATGGAGGCGAGAACAGTGATGATAGTTTTGAGGTCTGGCTGTGGTATCTGAAAAAGCCTTGGGAAATTGGACACACACTCACATACAGTACACCCCGTCTCCGTTTGCACTCGCACACATGCGCCGTAATCCGTAAATACTGCGCCAATTTTACATGTACGCATCATGTTTGTAAGAGGCCACGAGATACTTTCATGGGAATCGCTCCAACAGTGCTCCAGCTTTCAGCGTGGTAACTGTGATAATACAGTGAATTACTGCAATGAAGCTGCACAATATTGCACACGTGTTGTCGTCTGCATACCCAGAAATTCAGCATCCAGCCACGACCTCGTAGAGCTGAGATTCAGAAATTCCACCACAAATTGTGACGTAGTTGTTGCAGGACGGCGGCATAGGCGCTCAGCTACCTCGCTTCTATACGGGAGTAAAACCAGCTGAACGGAGTCACAGAGGCGCGTCGTAGATGAGATACGCTCATCGATGTTAACCTTCTCTAATCTGTTACCCAAGCAGTTGCCTTGCAATCGAAAGCAGTTGCTGCAACCACTTGCAGTCACTCATCAACTCCAAAAAGCCACCCGTTTTTCCAAGCCGCAATGAGGTTGCGGTGTTCTTTTACCCTAGTGTGCCTGACCCTTTATTAGTTTTTAGCCGTCCCTCTCATATCCATGGACTACATCACTGTGTGTGTGAGTTCAGCTGTGCTGGGCGCTCAGTATACATTAGTTTGTCTTCATGCTGCAGTGACAGATAAAAAAACTGTCCCTCGTGTCTCCTGCAGTGTCCTTTCCGTGCTCAGGTAGCGATTAGCTTTGCTGCAGGTAGGTGGCACTATATAAATCGAGCGTGCAGTTGCTCTGGCAGAGCTACAGAGTGAAAATGAGACTGATATTTACCCCAGCAGAGTACCAGCTACTACTGTGGCATTAGAATCAAAAGGAAACCATAGACAAGCATTAGATTTTACACTGATTTCTACCGATTTATGTATCATGTGCCCTGTTGCTACACATAGTTAGCTACACACAAGCTAAAGAGAGCTACATTATCACAGGCTTGTTGATCGGTCACTGATCATGGCTAATCAGTTGGCCTTTTACATTCGCGTGAATCACCCCTTGCTCTTCCAGGTCTCTCATGAAATGTCAAATATTGTATATTAATTGTAATTAATTGTATATTATTGTATATTAAAAGTCAACTTGAAAATGTTTCCCTTTTCAGAGGTTTAGGTCAGATAGAGGTGCAATTCTTTCTCATCTCTGCCTCGGCCTCTCCGTCTACACTTCTTCCTCTGCTGTCACTTAACTTTAAAGATATTTCAGCGTCTAGAGAGGCTGAGATCATGTTTGGAAACTGCATCCAAGCTGCTGACCTTACGAAAACATATTATTTTGCGACTGTCCCAGAAATAGCGGACAGGCTGTCTGTATCTAGTGTCTGCATTCCTGTATACCTGTGTGCATGTGTGGGTCCAGCCATGTTGGTGTGTTTGTGTGTCTTTTAATTTTTCAGAGCCCAGAGAGCAGAGCGGCTACTTATAAAGGTACTGTATGTTTGACTGAACATCAGTCAGCCGGAGCACCGAGTACATTATGTCAGTGTGTGCGCGCGTGTGCTGTTAGACAGGATTTTGATGGCTCTAAAATTAAAACATGACCCAGCACTGGATGATGTTTCCCTGCCTAAAGCGCAAACACTTTACCAAACAAACTGTCAGCAAATGTCACAGCTTGAAATAGGAGGGGAGGCTGCTCAGAGTACTTTGTATATGTTGGTACTCCATAAAATTGTTCACTGTGATGATATTTACCAAAAGATAAACAGACTAAAGCACTAATTAAACGTGCTTTTACTTCAAACGTGATCCATTCTCGAGCAGCTCAGATTCCTGAAGCCAAGCATTCGTTTATCCATCTGACAACATGTGCTGCGCTTGTGGTTAACGAATGACAGAAACTGAAACCTGCGCTGGAGCGGTCCTGCCACTACCTAGAGAGCCATTCCTTTTAAGGAGCGTGGCCTAACCTCATGTATGTTTAGTACTATGAGAAGTTAGCATAAAGGTGGCGCAAAGGGGGCTGTGATTGGTCAGTGTATTGTCAGCTGTACATGATTAGACACCAACCCGAGCATCAGGCAGGAAGAGGCACAAAAACACTGACGCTGCCTTGCTTTTAAATCTTGTTTGATATCAAATAAAATAGATACAACTGAACCTCGTAGGTTAGAATAACCCCAAAAAGTGAATATACAGATCACAGCGCGTGGCCACGTCCGGTTCGGCTTTCAAAATTCATACATCCTTACCGATTTTATGATGCAATGTTTTAGCTGTTATTATGCTGAACCAGTCTAATGGCAAATGTTAATGTGTGTCGTATTTATTCCAGGATCTTCATCCAGTTCGTTTTAATCCTTCAGAAACTTGCAACCCATTTAAACATTAGTATTTCACCAGCGCATGCATCTGACACTTAATGATCTGTGCTTGATATTCACAAAATATCACCCTTAATTATCACATTTTTCCTTGAACAGTTGAGAGATTTGGAAAAGGAAAGGGGGAGGACCGAATAATGTGTCCTTTCACTCAAAACCCCCGAAGGTTTTCTCCTACTGCCATGTGCCTGAAATTACCCCTCACCCCGTTACCTCCTTCTTCTTCTTTTTCAGCATTTATTCTACCGCTCTGCTCCCATCTTACTTTTTCTCTGCACATTTATGTTAGTGAACCAAAGCACCATCTCTGTGCCGCTCACACGTAACAGCTCAGTCACACAAGAGTCAAACCAGAACCTCAGTCTCTGTGTGATTAGGACAAGTTTGTGGTTCAGTTTCTTTGCTGTTGGAGACTGATTAAAAGTAGTTGTGGCACCAGGTTCCCGTCCATTGCAACTGACTGATCACTGTCTAATTTATAGACAGAAAAACTGCCAAAACGTCAAAGTCAATCTGAGTCAGTCAGCAGTCTAACTGCTCTGCATCGCGTCTGTTTGCAATAGGAGACTCAACCCAACTGGACGGACTGGATTCTGGTTTTTATCCTGTCTTCCTTCTCTCACCCCAACCGGTCGCAGCAGATGGCCCCGCCCCTCCCTGAGCCTGGTTCTGCCGGAGGTTTCTTCCTGTTAAAAGGGAGTTTTTCCTTCCCACTGTCGCCAAAGTGCTTGCTCATAGGGGGTCATATGATTGTTGGGTTTTTCTCTGTTTGTATTATTGTAGAGTCTGCCTTACAATATAAAGCGCCTTGAGGTGGCTGTTGTTGTGATTTGATGCTGTGTAAATAAAACTGAATTGAATTGGTAATTTTCCGATATAAAAGTGAAGCTCCTGACCACCGACGTCATTTTCAGTGAAAGCGCAACTACGTTTCAGTTTATGTAGGAATTTCTGAATTACTGACTGGACTATGTATGAATCTAAGTATATGTAGATTGACCGATTGACCCTGATTGCCAAATGAAAAATTCAAGTTGCCTATTAAAAATAATTTAGTAAGAAGGGAACAGCGTGCTCGATGGTGATTTCAGCCTGTAGTATTCAGATAAATCTGCACGTTTCTGGTGTTTTCTCTTCACTCCTCGCTCTTTCTAATGATTCGTGTTTATAGTTCAGCTGTGCAAAAACCAGCCTTGACCCAGATGCCAAACGCCCTCTCCGATCTGTCCTCGTTATTGCTCTCATTAGATTAAAAGAACCAATCAGAATTGTTGTTCAGGTTACTGCAGAGACCGTCACTTCCTCATTATAATGATAATTAGATAATTGGTCATTACAAAGCAGATGTTGTACTGTATCGTGCTCCGTCTCTTCCCACGTCTTTCAGCCGTTGTTCCTCATTTCTTCCTCGCCTCGTTCCTCCCTTCCACTTCTCATTTTTGTGTTTTCTGACGATGGGGTGAAAAGGACATTGTTGAATATCATTTCCCTCTCCCCAAGAAGGAAATGAACGGGGAGTGTCTCTCACTTCTCTTTCTCTCTTTCTGTTTCCCCACCTCTCTTGAGGAGACCTCCCAACGAGGCCCAAGAGTTTCCCAGACCACTTTACAACTGCTCCATAATCCACTCCATTGTCCAGTTGTTTTTCTGTGTTTCTCTGGACTCATCGAGACGCCGCTTGTTTGTTAGCAATGCTGGGAATTCAAAGAAAGACCCTGCCTCTCATAGTGTGCCTCCCCTCCTTCCCCCTCCTGGAGTTTTTTTCTCTCGTGACCCCTTCTTGTTCCTAACTTGTAGCTTTCCTGACGCGGCCGCTCATTGGTAAATGCTCTGATTTTGACACTAAAATGTTGGGTTATAACACATAATGTGTTGCAGAACCAGCAGGTGGGTACGACATGAGTATGATGTGCTTTCATTTATATGTACACCCTGGGGTGACGGAGGAAATATCCCTCTCGGGTCCCAGCTGGTAGATGTTTAACAGATTTCGGGGTGTCCTGGGGTTGAACTGAGGTTAAGTGATGCTGTGTGCTCGTCGAGTGAAGCTTTTCTTGAATAATTCTGCGTAATTTAAAGCATCAGAGTCCGCGTCTTATTTTAGCGAGGTATCGTCCGTTCTGTGGAGTCAGAGATGTTTCTACAGCGGTTAGTCATTCATCTGTACATGAATATCATCAGCACATAAAGGCTTTCCTATACATTATTATTTACTTCTGTTTTAACAACAAGAAGATGGACCGCACTTCATAAATTTTTACTGTTGCAGCTGTGAAATGTTAACATCTGGCAACAGTCTGCTGACCATCTGTCGGTCCTGCGCTGCTGGAGGAATTCTCCAGTTTCAAAGTGATGTTAGAAAGTTAAACGATCATTAAAGTGTTCTTCTTCTCTGTTATTTTAACTGCAGCGTGCAACATTTTGAGTCCGTGTGCGGTTTGAGCTCACGTGAAATTCTGTGTGATCTGAATCTCTTCTGTCTACTCACATGACCGTACTCGTGTCTGTTCTGGGATCGTCGCCTTACGACTTTAAAAACTGCTCTTCATGCACCAAATTAGTGGATTGTAATTTTGTCAGGCTCCCCGTGTTCCTGCAACGGGGGAAATTCTTCAGCTTGAAACTATTACGCTTTGCTGAGGGAAACTACTGGCCCAAGATGGGCGATGAAGACAGTTTTGTTTTTCTGAATGGGAAACGGTGTTATCAGTAATGGATTTCATTATGTTTCAGGAAGTGAGCCACTATACTGGCTGTAAGTGGTTATATATACGATACTGCTGTAACTGAATGTCATCTTTACTTTGAGTGATTCCGGCTAGCGTAGATGGGCACGGCCGTTTCACTGTCAGTGTAATCAGTCTGTCTTTATGGCCGTTACACAGGTGAATATCAAAGAGCGACCACAGGCTCGGACCGTTTAACGTGACTTACGGCTTCCAGCTCGGGCTCTCCACGCTCGGGCTGTCTTTTCTTCTAATATTACAGCTTGTGAAAATGTATATCGTTTCTGTAGGTCCGTTTGAAGGCAGCCCGCAGGGATACCACCGAGAGACCTCCTCAGTTATTCCCCAACTTGTTATTACACAAGTATGAATACAGAGTAATGAAATACAGTTTGCATCTAATCAGAAGCAAAGAGCAGATTATATACAGATAAGGTTAGAATAAAAGGTGGGAATAGTTATGTACAGATTATGTACAAATAGGTTATGTATGCAGATGTTTATATTGCTATACAGATGTGCTACATTTATACAGATGTACTGATGTGTGGTAAACAGATCTGTTTACCACACATCAGTACATCTGTATAAATGTAGCTTTTATATCATAATTTTTCTGAAATTATTAATGTAAATATAGAAAAACTATCACTCGTTTTAAAACTAGCTGCAGAAGTCTCGTTGTTCTGTGTTGTTGGCCTATTACATGGAGTCCAAGGTTTTTAAAGAGTGTTTTTTAGAAGCCGTTTTGTTACCTAATTAATCACAAACAAAACACTGCTATTCATAATTTGACATTTATTTTCATTCATAGAGAGAAACTGTGGTTTAAAGCTCTATATTGTAAAACGCACAGTTAAAAAAATGACTGGTGTCACTATGAAATGTTGATTATCGACATGTTTTTAAAATAAAACGCTAATAAAGAATCTGATGAAACTGTGACAAAGTATGAAACACATAAATGTGTGTTTTCTGCCTGCCAGTCTTTTCATTAGTAGCTCAAACGTCTTAGAAAATCATCTGGAGCTTTTTACATTTAGTAAGAGTAAAATGGTATTTCCATGGCACCTGCTTCACGACAAAACACCCGAGCAGGAAACGAAATAAACCACCGATGAGTTTCATCTGTGCTTTGGACAGAGACCTCTGAGTCCACACGTCACCAGTGTTTCCGAGTCTGCAGAAGCTCCGAGTCCGAAAGAAAGCGGCCGATGACACGAGGTCTGTCTGCGAGCGTCAGGTGTGAATGAGATCATCAGCCGGCTCCATCAGCCCATCGTACATTCTACTTGTTGATCAGATTCCTCGTCGGAGGAGCCGCCTGCTGTAAATTGTCAGCCTCTGTCATTTTTGGCTGCAGTTTTGTCGCTCCGTTTCCAAATGGCACGGCCGTATTATGATGGGATGCGAAACACCACTCCAAATCCCCATTGTTCTGCCCTCTCTGTGTTTCCGAGGCAACAGTCTCCTACCATCTGGAAGGCCCTCATCCCTCAGTTCCTCTCATTTTCATCTAATGGCTTTCTCCTCTGTCCTTTTCTCGTCTCATTTCTGTTTCTTTCGCTACTGTTTCTTTTTCTTTGCAAAGACATCTTTTTAAAAACTTTTTGTGCTCTAATTTGATCCCCTCTCTCTCTCCATCTCTTTTTTCCTCATCCTTTTTTTACTTTAAGTGCTTCAGTGTATTACGGCACTCTTTCACTTGCTCCCTGCTAGCCCTCTTTTTAACCTGCTCTGGCCATTTCTTCTCATTTCATCTGCCTTTTTTATCGCTCCCCCCTTTTATCAGTTCAGCTAATGAGTACATTTCTTTATGCGCTATCTCACATTCACAGTCACACGAGGCATATTTCCTAAATCTGTGCATACACACATACACGGGGGAACGTAATCATGTTAGTTTCCTACACTGGCATGTAATTCATGCATGATTTACTGGAGGATTAATCACACTTGACAGAAATTTATTGACAAAGACAGATCGGAGCCCCTGAAAGGTGCTTAGTTTCATTGAAACATGAAGAAGTAAGAGTGTGTGTGTGTGTGCGTGTGTGTGTGTGTGTGTGTCCGTGTGTCCGTGTCCCAGAGTGGGTCCCATTATTCTCTGCAGATGCTGACCTTCAGCATGCTGGCTCTCTGGAGGGCAGCACTTGTTTCTCCGCCTTAATTCTTTCTTTTTTCTCTTATTCCTAATCACTCCCTCCCCCTCTGCTCTCCTCTCTTACATTTCTTCTTCCCCTTCTCCCCCCGTCTCAGTTTCTGCCCCGTTCTTCCGTCCTTTCATGTTTTTTGTCTCAGTTTCATCCATCTGAAAGCCTCAGCCTCTGGTACTTGAAGCCAGCAACTTGTTTTCTACAGTTTTCAGATGTGAGGTCTTTCCTTGTTCTTTTGTCTGCTGCTCGACTAAAACTTGGAAAACCTGCCTGTCCTTCATACCTCATTATTTAACAGTTAATGTCTCTCCCTCCCCCTTGCCTCCTGTTTTCTCCCTCCCTCTCCTGTCTGGCGTGGCCCTCTGTGGCCGCGTCTCTTTGTCTTGTGTTTACGTGGTTTCTTATCCTCTCTACATTCATCTACCTTCCCTCTGTCCTTTGCTCTTTGCTCGTTCCTCTGCATACAGATGAGCATGTGATTCCTCGGCGGTCTCCTCTCTGCCTGTAAACTGTCAGCTGGTACTCTTAATACAAATTTCGCTCGAATGCGAGGTCCTCACAGAATATGTGGAATTAGTAGGCAGGTCCTGAAACAAAATAAATACTTTTCATTTTAGTTGATAAAACGGTACCGGGGGAAAAAATGTCTTCTTTTTATTTATTTATTTTGCACATTTTCAGCTCTTTATTCAACCTCTTGACTTAAATTTGTTCGGTATTTGCATTCAGCTGCCCTCCTGACGACTTGGGTCACTAAACCACGGCGACTCGTTCAAAGTGGAGTACGATTACCTCGGGTGTTCGCATTATTCTCCTCTTTATGCACTGAACGATGCAACATTTGAATACAAATGCTGATGGTTGTTTTTGTAATAAGACTCGGCATAAATAATGAAAACATGGCACCAAATCGAGCTTCATCTTACCGCAGAAGAGTCTCCTCTGATTGGCGTAAACAGTTTAACACTGCTGCTGACGTCATATCATCTGTGTTGATATCTCGATATTTATGCTGACCTGTAGGTAGCCACAGGGTGGAGCTTATCAAGTCAACCATCTTTAAGCTGGATGATATTTAGGTTTTCTTCTTCTCGTGCTCACCGTCAAAGCAGTGCTTAATTTATTTTAGAAATAGTGTAGTGAGAAAATAACATCAGCCAGGTGGATGTGCAGCTTCATGCAGACTTTTAACTCAGCTTACCTTTAATTATAACACCTGAGAGGACAGCTGCTCTGCTGATTGAGCGATTTTTCGGGCGTTTTGCCCTTTAAGGTGTCATAGAGTTGCTTTGTATTTACACTGCATCACATCTAGGCAGCAGATATGAAGTAGGATGATTTTTTGACCTGCTGGTTTTATCTCAAACATGTATTATAAAATGTATATTTTTTTAAGACGTGTTGTTTTATAACAAAGAAGCTGGAAACACTTCAAAGTCATTTGTGGCTGTGTAAAGTGTTTTGTCACTTCTGGGTAACCCACCTTTTATAAAATATGATGTCACTGACCAAGATTATTGTAGTTAACTTAAACTAAACCAGAAACTGAAGCTAGAACTTTTTGGTTAACTACATTTATTTATTTATTTATTTTAGTTAACTTAAATAAAAATAAAAGCTCAACATGTGACAAACATGAAGTCTTTTTTTTTTTTTTTTTTTTTTAGACATGAAGTCTAACTGAAATCATTTGACCTTAACTAAAATAAAATAAAACTATAGAGGAAACTAGTCGTTTTAGCTTCTGTTAGTTTGGTTACAATGTTACTACAACTTTCCTGATGAGGACGAGAATGAGTCACTGCTTTTAAAAAGTTTTTTAAAATTTTCTAAAAAAAATAAAACTAATATTAATAATACTAGTTTAATAAAACTAAACTAAATCGAACATTTTCAAACAATAAAAACTGAAAGCAAAATGAAAGTGAAATCAAAACAAAATAAAGAATACAAAACTGTAGAAACTCTACAATCTGTAGGTTAAAAATTACTAAAGATTTTGTGGGTTTTGTGATTAGAATGATATTAAAGGCCCACATGTGACAGCTTTTAATACTTATCAGTGAAATGTGTTAAAAAAATGAAAACGCCTGAAAGCTTTATTGCTCTGTCACCCAGACGTGAACCAGTTGGTTGTTAGCTTTAGCAAATGGTGTCAAACGTTCCAGTGTATGTCTATGAACACGGTATGCCCCCTAATCCTGGTTCACAGTACCCTTGCTTAGCCTTTGACCCCATCTTCTAAGTGTTTGGTGGGAACTGATGGAGTGTCATGTGACTTCAAGAGGTCAGAGGTCAAGAGAGGTATAGGAGTCACCCTCAGACCAGCTCAGAGACATTCACCGGCACAGCTGAACCAACAGCAGGGAAACATCCTCCTCAGTCAAACACAGAGTCTCTGTCTGCTGCTTCACCTGCAGCAGTGCAGTGTGCTCACACAGCAGCTTCGCTTGGTCTTAGTTAGTCAAACAACGACGTCTGCCAGTCGCTCTGAACAATTCCTTCTTTTGCCTAAATATAGTTTAAAGTTTTTCACAGTTTTCTCTGCAGCCCCGCCACTGCACACAGTACACCTGGTACTGTATCAGCATCTCGGTGCCTCTGTTCATAGAATAACTAACAATGCATGACAGAAACTCATAATTACATCTCAGGACCTCACCCCAGGTGAAATAATCAGCTTGTGAAGCACTTGTGTGCTTACAGATTTATGCCACAAGTATGTAAAAGCACTTGTTGAGCTAAGTGTTCGGTGACCTCCCTGTGGATCGGCGTGAGGGGAGGGGCACTGCCTTATATGTGAAGGAAACATAAACCTAAAAGTTTTCAGGATTATCAGGCAGTCAGAGCTTCAGCCTTTATTACGACAGGCGTAACTAACTTTTATTTATTTGTCCTGTACTGTAAAATGAAAGGATAAATGTGTAAATCCAGGCTTGGGACTACACAGCCTCACTGACTCCTCCCAGTCTCAAACTGGGGAGCTTTCATGTGTAAGGTGGATGTGCCATATTATTTGTTACAGTGAAAACGCTCCACAGCCAGCACGGTCACTCTGCAGCTACATTAACCTTATAATGTTAATATGCAGCTGAAAAAATGCAGCTTTTTGGCACTTTTTGCTTACAAAAGAAGAAGAAGCTGTATAACATCTTTGGGCCACGTTCCCTTCCCACTGGCGGGTAATATGCCCGTTTAATTCACAATATCTAAACATATTAAAACAGTTTAAAACAATATTAAATGTTATTTGGCAAAAATAAAACAACTCGAAATCATGTATCTTCCTCCAGCGGTCCTCCAATAAACAGGCTTTACTGTCTTTCTCTTGCCTTCCTTAGATAATAAGATATTTCTCTGCCCTTCATTATTTTCCACTTAAGCTTTTATTGCCTCATTGTTTGGATGGCGGCGTCTGTGATTAAAGCTTCATAATGAAGTATCGCATTAGGAAGATGAAACAAAGTTAAAGTTAGTTTAACTCCGGCAACATTAAACCACGGCAGCTCTGTTTTCGCCGCGACTCACAAAATGACATTACGACAGCAGTCGCAGAACAATTTGAGCTATTAATCTGTTTTATTACCACACTGTCAAAATAGCATGACTCTCACTGACAAAGAATCTGACACTGTTGAATGCAATTTGAAAATATGAAGCGCTTCCCCAGCTTAAAATCTCAAATCACATTCAAGTGGATATCGACACGAAGTGAGGCTTCGGCTCTGTAAAGACTCATAAAGATATAACTGAATTAAAGCTTCGCTAGTTCATTTCCTCCACTTCTCCTTCGCTTACTTTAAATATTACTCTTCGCCTCCCCGCCCGCCTTTATTTATTTTTTACCTCAGCTTCTGTCTGTGGCTCCTCTCGTCGAGCCGCTGCCGTTTGTGCTCCGCTGTTTGGTTATATTGAGGCCATCTATCTGCGCCGGGGCTGTCATTGGCTCTCAGGAGTTTTTTAATGCGCTGTGACACAAAGCTGCATCTTGTCTCTGTTTTTAAAAGTTGCTGAGAGGCAGGCCTGCGTGATAGATGACTCTGTGCATGTGTGTGCAGCAGCCGAACAGCTGTAAGCAGCCCTTTTAGAAAGAGTCAGTGAAAGTGTGTGTTTATGAGAGAGCGGGGCAGGTGCAGATGACATATAACAAGTCCTTGTTTCCCCTGAAATCCATCAGAAATCTCTTAAATACCGGGGAATTACTAAGGATCACATTACTCTCAATTACTGTCAGACACGGAGAGAAATCCTTCCAATTATCCTTTTGAATATGTGACCCGTGTAACTGTGAGCGCGCTATCCACATAACAGCATTAAGGAAGTCATCCCTAAACAGGTATTACATAGTTGAATTTCCCTTCAAACTGAGCGCTCACTGGCTTTTCTGTTCTGCCTGGAATGTTTTCAATTCCTCGTTTTGGTTTGATGACTCTCTCAATTATGTTAAACTAGTTGTTGCATGAGCCAGGAAGCTGTTCTCATTCATTACATCTGTTTCTCTCGTTCTGTGTCTGTCTCTCTCTCACACACACACACACACACACACACACACACACAGACCACCAGCCCCTCATTTGGTCTTAACTCTTCTCCAGCTGTGTGCCAATTTGCCTCCTCCAGAGTGCGTGGGGTTCGGGAGGGGGGTGATTAGGAGTTACGGGCTGTATTTAAACAGCGCGCCTGTCCTCTTTCGTGTGTTGATGATAAATGTTCTCACTGTGTGCATGTCTACATAAGTGTTTTAGTTCTCATACTGGGTGTGTGTATGCATGCTAGTAATGGGTTCCATCCACATCGCTCCCTAATCCCCAGCTGCCGCGCGGTGCTGACTGGGTTCCTGGAGGGAGAATTCCAAACTTGCCACCGGATTTACAGTGGATTCTCTACAGATTACCACTGGATTTCTGCCCCGTTCCCAATATGGAAACTCTCATAACACACTAGGGATCACGTTATTATTTTTCAAGTTATTCAGTAACTGGTCAGTAAGTTTTTGAACGAATGAATCTTTTAGTCAAACGATGCTTTTTTCTTATATTAAAGCACAAAGAGTCTGTGTGTTCTACGTTTTTAAATTTCATTTACAAAAACCAATACAAGTAAACCTCAGAAATCCCCGCTCGTGGTTTCCAGTAGCTCCGTCTTCGACTGCTGGAGTAACAAAGGTTTGGGGTCGAGGCATGAGATAGAAATGTGAGCCGGCCACAAGCAGTCAGTACAGCTGCACAGAGCCATTCAAACCAGTGTGTACTTCATAACTGGGACCACTGAGAAGCTACAGAGTTGGAATCAAAGTGTTGGTGGACAGAACAGTCGGGGCCACCATGACCCTTTACCACACAAGTGTCATCCAGACCAGCGGTCCCCAACCCCCGGGCCTCAGCCTGGTACCAGTCCGTGAGTCGTTTGGTACCGGGCCGCAAGAGTTGAGTGTCGGGTGTGAAATTTCTGGTTTTCAGGGTTTTTATCGTTAACTCTGTTTCCCTGGGTCTTTTCCTGTGTTGTAGTTGTGTGTCTTATTTTGAAAGAAATATTTACACGTTACCATAGCGACCAGAGAGCATTAAAGGGCAGAGAGGAGGATGTTACTCTCAGTGTTGTTGGTGCACTTTAGGAGGACGCTGCTAATAAAGTTACACAATTACACAGTGAACTCGCATTTATTATTATATTTACAAAATATCAAGTTTTTGTCTCGGTTGGATCATTTTATTTTGTTGTATTAATCCACCACACCTTAAAGGCCGGTCTGTGAAAATATTGTGAGACATTAAACCGGTCTGTGGAGCAAAAAAGGTTGGGGACCTCTGATCCAGACGACCTGCACTTGTTTTGTCATTTTGGTTATAACATAAAAAAAAAAATTATTCCCATCTTTTAGGAAGCATTTGAATTTTCTCTCTAGACTGAAATGTGAAGCTGATTTTTCTGCGGTACCTTGATTATTCCATGATACTCCATTCTTTTACTGTGCATCGGCACTATTTGCGTAATCCCTGCACCCTCCACCTGTGCTTATTTACTCCATCTTTGTCTTATCACCTCTGGTCCTTTCTGCTTTATCTGATTTTCTCTCGGTGTGTAGGTTTGTTGCAAATAGAGGCTGATAGCTTCTGATAAAAAGTGACACTAATTACTCTAATTTGACAGCCTAAAATCTCCCCTCACCCACCCCTAAATAAGAAAATACACAGACTACAGTAAAGTGATCGTGTAAGCGTGTTGATCAATCCTCATCATCTTAATCTTAGAGATGATGTCTTGTTTTCCAGCTCCTGTTTTGATCCTCCTCATCTCTCGTCTTATCCTTGTTTTTCATCTCCCATACCTTCCTCTTAACTTTGCCCCCCTCCTTATCTCTTTCTTCCTGCCCTCTTCACCTCCCCATTACCTCTCCACCGCTCTTATCTCTGCCTCTGTGACGTTATCATGTCCGGCGGCCAAACGCTAACTGACAGATGGGCTGACTGATACGGGGCACAGGTATACAGGCTCAGGGGTGAACAGCAAGCCCTGCAGCCTGGCGGGCAGGCAGACTCGTAGTCATAAAACGTCCAAAAAGAGAGAGAGAGAGAGAGAGAGACATTGAGTCAGACAGACACATGGACAGACGGCTAGAAGACGGACGTGAAAGAAAGAAGAGCAGACAAAACGGCTGCGGCCATTAAGAGCAGAGAAATCTGAGCCGTCCGGCTGAGACGCTAACCCGGAGCGACGTACGGTGAAGAAGACAGGTGTGTGTGTGTGTGTGTGTGTGTGTGTGCGCGCTGAAACACACATAAACATGCTAACCATGGAGTCGGGTGGGGCAGAAGAAGACATCCCAAACATGAAGGGCATGCAGTTAGTTAGACACTTCCCACTGCTGACCACCCATCCTGACACACACACACACACACACACACACACACAAGCATCAGCATGGAGACCACCAGGACTCAGGACCTGTGCAAGCGTTTATGTACATTACACAAAGGTCAGCAGGTGAATTATGTGATTGGTCAGAAGCTCCAGAGTCCATCTCACTCAGTGAGATATATTTATATGATAAACATGAATACTGCATGGATATCCTGCAGTAGATGGAGAGATGCGTGCAGACAAATGAAAGAGACAGAAAGACGGAGAGATAAAATCTAATACCTCGTAATGTTTGCTATGTGGACAACATGTGTTTGTGTACTCGCTTTCCCCGGCACAGGACATCGATATCTATTAAGGGGACGCGGCTGGATTACCACAGCTGTGCGTGTGTCTTCGCTTGCGTTAACTGAGCCCTAGCCTACTTAAAACTGTCACGTGTCACTTATATTCTGTTGCTATGTGATGTTTGGCCGGGATGAGCCGCGAGCTGAGCGCGTGCTTCGCCCTCTCTCTCCTCTGTCGCCCGCAACAAATTGTTTTCAGCAGGTTTTCCTGAATATTTCAGATTCAGTGCGGTCGCTGTTGGTAGGCTCTTTGCTGAGGTACGTGAAGAGAGCATCACTCTGACGGCGCTGTGCCGGTGCCAGCGGTTGGTTGATTATTTGTTTTATTGTGAAGGTGCTGGGGCAGAGCGGGAGGTTAGCGCTGCGTCTGTGCTCGGGTCTCCTGTTTATTCCTCTGATTACCTTTCATAACACTGTCTGTTTTGTTTGTTCGTGTATTTGTGTTGATTTTATGTGACAACAGCAACAAATGATCACGGCTCTTCTTCTGCCACAGCCATCGGAGTCACACAGCAGTGAACTCTGAGCCAACTCCTCCTCCTGTGTTTGGCCGGGTCTGGTTCATTGAGCGACTTCTCAGCAGTTGGAAAAAAGGACGTTTCGTACTATAAACGAGTTCAGTCGTGGAATTTCCCCAGAACAAGTTTTTGAACCATGCAGCCACTGGCTGCGTCTGCCTTATGACTGACTGGTTAAGGAAGCAACGTTGCCAATGGCAACATCCGTCGGTTTCTTTGCTTCAGTCTGATTGTGCTCTCAAATTTCTTTCTCTTAAATGCATAAAATTCTCTTTTCCAGACGAGGTCCGTTAGATGCAGCTGACTACCCGATGCAGCCGTGGTCAGGTCCCTACCTGGGGCCTCCGCACGCCCAGCAGGGATACTCCCAGGCACCATCCTACCCCACCTCCCAGTCTGCCCCATCTTACCCCAACTACCCACCTGGTCAGCCATACCCACGGCAAGGAGACCCTCGAGGCATTGACCCTGGCTACTACCCCCACCCTAGGTAATTACATGCAGGAAAATACCCTCATACCAAGACCTGTATGTGTACTGTACGTACCGCCGTGATGCTGTTGTGCTGGTTTTGTGATTCCAGTGCAGCGTACCTGGACAAGGGGGCGGAGCTCTAGATCATGAGCTGTTGCCTGCTAAACTAAAACTAGAGCTCAGACTTCTCAGGCTGCCTGTTACTCCAAATAGTCACAAAGAAAGCCAAATTATTTGACAGATAACAACATTAAAGACACCAACAGCCTCCAGTAGACGGCCGCTACCTACACCTGCCTCCATCATCATCATCCACCTGTCACTCAAAGCGGCTACGCCCTGAAATTTAAGCCTTAATACGTTTAAACAAAACATCACCCTGCACACGTGTCAGGGAAATTAGCCCGATCGCAGGAACTGCAGTTTTGGGGTTCAGCGTCGATCATATTGCAGATGTGATCATGCTTCATATTACTGCCGTTCATATTCGTCTCTGTTTAAGTATGTCTTCCCTCTCGTCTGACTCCTCCTTCTTTTGCATCTCGGAGTGTTTTGCTGTTCTTTGATCAAAGGTTGTTCTCTAGCTCTCAGCAGAGAGGGCCCCTGCGGCAGGACGTGCCCCCATCTCCCACCCCGCCTCTTCGGGGACTGCGGTACGACACGATGACACGTGGAACTGGGGTTGGGGGTTACAGGTAGGGCCGATTGGTGGATGAAGCCCATTCCAGGTAAATGCTCTAAAATGCTTCTTCCTGCCTAAATAATGAATAAAATTCTGCCGCTGTACTCGAGTAATCCGGCACAGCCCGCTGTAACTTTTAAGAATACGTTTGATTGGATACAGGCACCAGTGGGAGCTCGGTACAGACCAGCGTGGCTTTACTCGGGAGGGAGGAGGACGGCAACAGCAAACAAACCCAAAGCAGAAGACGGCGTGACTGCAGCTGTGCAGACACATCGAGTCCTGACATGAAAACAAGCACAAAGTCGACGTCTTCGTATTCTGAGCTTTCCTGCGTTTAGCTCGCCACTGAAGCAGAGTTAAAACCTCATAATGCGATGATCCGAATCCCCGTCATTATCAAACAGTGTGTGCTGGTAGGAGTGTACGGTAAGGTAAAGGAGGTTAATTACAGAGTGGAGGATGCGTAATGTCTTGTTGTTTGAAGTCATTTAAATTGCTTTGAATCTTCGGAGAGTTTAAAATTAGCAGGTTTTTACTTTTCACTGTACTCTGATTAAGTTGTCTCTTGTAAGAATCTGTCAGGGCTGCAGAGGTAATTGGATCCATTTAAATTAACATTCACAGCCGCTGCTCCAGCAGGATAAAGAAAAATATCCACAAATGCAACCTAAAGTAACGCGCTAACGCTGACTGTAGATGGAGGTTCATGCAGATATGAATAACACTTTATTATGTTTGTGTAATGAAAGCGTATTTATTCTTGAGATCCGACCGTTTCTGTGGGCAAAGATGGGACTGCAGCGCCTCCGCTTTTCCAAAACATTACTTCTTTCCTCTCTTAGTAATGGCTGCTGCAACACAAAGTCATTACAGCGCTCCAATCAGCACTCTGGAACGGTTTATTCCTCCAGATAAACAAAACTACTCGTTTAGAGGCCGGCCAATGTCTAAAGTGACCAATCAGGGATCATGCCACTAATACCAGCACAAGAGTAATCTGATCATATCCTGTGTTATCAAAAAGAGTTATTGATACGTGTAAATCACACTGAATACCACTATATGAATGATCTGTCCTCGCTGTTTGGTGCAGGACGAGGCGGAGCCCACGTCTGCTCCGCGTTTGTTTGACCCTGTTGCTGCGTTTTGAAGCAGCTTAAGAAGTACGAAATATCTCATTTTAGCAGAACTGGAAATTATCTTTGAATGGTCGCTTTATTTAAAAAGACCTCCACACGAATGTATGAGCAGCTTGCATTTTACAGACACATCCACCTGTGTGGAGTGATTTCACTTTCCTACTACCTGCAAGAAGCTCTGGAAAAGGCAGGACGACAATAACACAGTCGGGGTAATCAAGGTAACCAGGTGTTCCACAGGTGGAGCTGTTTAAGCTCTGCTTTTCCACACCGTCGAGTAAACCGGACACAGAGGATTTTCTTTTTTGGGCAGCTTTTTGCAGAGCGGGGATAGAGGTCGCTTTCACTGTGTTACTCTGCGCCGTGCGCTCTGCTTTGAATTTGAAGGACGTTTCAGTGACCCGACGGTGTAGGCATCACTGCTCGAACATGAAGTGAGCTTCAGAGTGCTGTCAGCGCCGCACCATAATGCAGATCCATTTTGCCACTTAGCAAAACCATCAGTTAAGTGTGACTAAGAGTTAAAGCCTTGCATAACATCTGTGTTTCACACCACAAAGCTCAGCAGTATTACTTTCACTGGAGATTAAATGTTTAAAATGACATCTCGGTATCGGGTGGACTGCGATTCTCTGTGTGGCCGAGGCTGAAGGTCCGCTAACGTTAATGTCGAGATTATTGCAAAAGAATGTAACGTGTAGATTTTATCAGAAAGGTTTTTGTGTATCAAGAGTTGGATAAAGGGAGGTTAAGGAAAGGTAGGGAAAGATGTGAGGAACAGGTAGAAAAGAAAAAGAGGGAAATAAAGAGAGAAATGATAGGAATGTGTAATATTTCAGAATAAATATGAAAAGGAAACTGTTGAAAAAATGGTCAGAGAGGTAAATGCAGTGCAATTTGTGCAGCATTAGTTGTGCTGTAGGAAGAGGAGGGTTGCAGGAGTGAATGTAGTGACTTTGTGAAGTATTCATAATTATTTCTCCTTTTGTGTTGTCACGTTTCACCAGTGTGAAAATCAGACTTCCAAATCAAGTAATAAAGCACATTTTCAGAGACTGATGAACAAATCACCTGCCAGGTTTAGAGCAGAAACACTAAAACAACTCGCGTCCCCTCAGATCATTTTCTCCGTCGCTGATGATGTTGATGATGTTACAGAGTGAGCGTGCAGGACCTGAGAAAATGATCCTTTTGAGAACACGTGAAGGATTTTCATGCCAAACATGTCAGGAGTCTCCCCCGCTGTGTGTACCTGAATGCTGGGTCAGCGCCTGGAGAAGCTTTTAAACATACAGTATTTGAAAAATGTGACACGTTGCATGAAGGCGTATCTATCTCATTACACAGTTTCCACATATGTAACTCTTCACAAGCATTTATTTTTACATGTTTCTTTTTTTAATGCTAGTTGATGATGTTGAATCGGACCAGAGCCACAGGATGTTTGGCTTTTGTTGCCACGGGTACGCTGCAGAGCTTCGATCGCTTTTTTCCTCCTCGTGTTGTTTAAACTGCACGAGCAGTTTTAAACTGGCGACTCTGCACAGCGTGGCTAACGCATCCAGCATCCTGCAGGGCTCTTTGGTCTTTAGCAAGTTGCACAAGCTGAAGGTACTCGCTAGAATCTTCTGTACGAAGGGTTCCTGCTACTCCTGGTTCTCCTTTTAAAGAGATCGGTGTATGAAGGAACCAACTAATAACCTCTGTTACCTAGAAGTATAACATGCTTTATCACAATGCTCGAATATATAAAAAAGTCAAATCTCATTTTATAATGTAACAATTCTGTCATTGTTTTCCAACTTTTTTATATTTTGTATATAACTTCTCCTTTTTTGCATTAAAGTATTCATTTTTGAACACATCTGGTCAACGATGTCATACTTTACTTCTCTTTAAGACACAATGCATGCCGAGCACATCTGCTGAGGTTAATTAAATATGAGTCAGGAGAAATTATTTCCCTCGTGTCCCCCGTACCCTGCAAGGTGAATCATTAACATTGCCAACCCAATTTAGTCCATCGTTTAAGCAGCTGATAAATTGTACTTTTGTGATAAGAGATAGATGGCCACAAATTAATGTAAGACTAATTATCAATTAGAAAAAGGAGATAAGGAGCGCTGATTACTGCGCAAAGTTTTCCTAGTTTCTCTGGCGTGTTGCCGGCGCGCTGCGAGGTCACTTCCCTCGGCTTAATAAGTATTTAGTGGCCGTGTGTAGCGTAAGGTGGTTTCTTATTTGTCAGACACTATAGGTGCTGGACTGTGGCTCAGAGAAGTTAGCAGTAATGAGACACAGAGGCCAAGGAAGCGTTTTATCAGGCAGGGCGTAATTAGAATATCCCAGACCTGTTGGCCAATGGGAAGAGAGCGAAGGGAAGTAATTAAATTCTCTTGAGTCACTGCCAAGGTTCAGTATGGATCTGCTGAGTGTGTGTGTGTGTGTGTCCAATATTCTGATTGTAGTGTCTGTGCAGGTGCTGGTGTTTTGTTTTAATGCATGTTAGAACTCGGATTAGTTTAAGAGATTAATTGCAGTGCACCTCTGGACTCTTCTCAGCGCCCGGATCAAACGTGTCGCTGAAGTTAAGCAAAAGTAAGTCAACGTTACACCGCAGTGACGGATACACCCACAGGACGGTCTTTTCCGTGGGATCATTCCCTCCATTTTGAGTCATATCACTGATGTTTGAAGACGTGCCATGATGTCAAATAAAATGTAACAAGCCTGTTCTGAGGACGTGAGGAGCAGAAAGCTCAGATATTTGTGTAAAGATGGAAAAAACTGTCAGAAAGATTAACACCTGAAAATTCTGCTCAGGTACAGTAATTTGTTCTTTGTTGTTTCCCACCTCCAAGCAACAAAATCAACGGTGTCCCGGTGACGATGACCCGGCTGAGCAGGTCATTAGACAGAAGCTGAGCACCTGGAAATTATCACAAGACCAAAGTTTCCGTTTCTAACAGAACTGATCGTCTGATTCAGCTTAAACATGTTAAATCTGTTAAATGCAGGAGGAGCTGGTGTACTCGGTATATCAGAAGTGTGTGATGTATGGGTGGAAGCAGAGTCTGACTCAGCAGTGCTTCCTAATCCAGCGCAGCTCCAAACAAACCCGCCTGTTAGCCAGAGGCAGGAAGTATTGAACCTCTCAGGTTTGTGAGCTTCACCTCATATTTGTGGGAAAATCCCACCGGTGTTTCTACTTTTCTTCATTCTGCTTCACCCTTCAGGGCAGGGGTGTCAAACATAAGGTCCAGGGGCCAGAATCGCCCCGTCAAAGACACCAACCTGGCCCATGGGACTGATTTGGAGAGCGTGAAGGAAAAGATAAATGTTGGAAATGTAACCGTGTTTTCATAAGTGTTGCAGCTTTTGATGTTAAAGACTTCCACCATGACGTTTCACACTAACCAAAGTAAATAAGTGATAGTTAAATAGTTAAATGACAGAAAAGTTTTTTTTAACTGTCCAGCAGAGGAATTTCTATTTTCTCTTCAGAGTTTAAAAAATAAAGTTTTCTGTGAATTAACAAGAACTTTGTTTTATACTTACATGACAGTCCTGGCAATGACGTGGCCGAGCCTTTTCTGCACTTCCAACATTAAAAATAAATGTGTAGTTAAGTTTGACTGATCCAGCCCACTGAAGATCAGAGTGGGCTGAGTCTGGCATACGTGCCGTCTCCTGGTGTGTCGATTATCAGAGCTAGTTACGTGTGACTAATGTGAAAGATGTGAGTCGGTTAGCTTTGCACAAAAATAGCTGTTAGAAATGTCCAAAGAGCTACTTTAAACTTTAAGTACATTTCACAGCGTGTACTTTTACACTTTTACTTGAGTAAAGAAGTTGAAGGAGTACTTCAGCTTTTACCAGATGTATGAGTACAACAGCTGAATACCTCAACAGAAGTATGAGTACTCCTGCTTCAGTGAAGAATGGCAGGAGTACTGCCGCCTCTCTCTTTAAGCACTAATGATGTTTTTTATTATTTTAGCTGGAAAAACTGGACGTGAATCAAACCCACATTCAGGAAAGTGCAGTACTGAATACACAAACCAACAGACTGACTGCAGTAACCTGGTCTGCAGTGAACAGCGATGTGTGTTAGAGTACTCGGATTACTTTTTCATTGTAATAAATGTGTTTTACAGTCCAAGTAATTGGTTACTAATTTTTCTAATAAGCGTTCTGTTGCTGTTAGATATGTTTCCCGCTCCTTTCCTTCTAACAAAGGGACAAAAGTGAAATCCCTAATGCTCTGCAGATGCATGCTGCAAAGTGGAGTGTATCTAATCCTGCAGCTGCGTAGTGAGTGGACGCCCTCCTCAATGACATATTTACGGAGAGCTTCTCTTTACACGCTGAAGAAGATGTGAGTATTTTGGGGAACACAAAGGTAACTGAGGAGTTGCCTCTGGGGGCGATACTGGGACAATAAGGATTCCTTTCTAATGCAGTAATCTTCAAAAGTTACAAGTTACTTTCAAAAATCATGCGATTGACACCGGAGGGGGCGAGTGGGTGGGGCACGTCAATCAACAGACAGCAATTCAAACCCTGAGATGGACGGACTACAACAGCTGATCAAGAACGGGAATCTGAGGCTCGAGGTCGCCCACACCGGGCAGTCAGACGTAGCCTGGCGTCCCGAGTCCTCCGGCCGACCCGGCGGAAGCGTCGCTGTCATGTGCTGATGGTTTTTGTGGCTGTTGCTGTGTTTGAGAGGCCGTCAGCCAGCCTGGTTGACTCGCTGACTGACTGCGAAACAGTCATTGACTGACTGGGTGTGTAATTGCTCCAACCTCCTTCCCATTGCAGGTCTGGCATGCTGTAATTATTAGCAGTTATTATTAGTAGTTTTAATCAGCACTGTAAACCATTGTAATTAGGATTTCCTATTATGAGTGGTTGCCAGTTTGTGGACGTGTGAGTGTGTGTGTCTGCTTGGCAAGGTATTGTTCAGTCATAGCTATTATTGGTGCCCTGGCAGCTGCTTTTTGTTCCCTTGACTTGTGATTGTTCTTCGTGTACACACTGTATGTGAAGGGCTTCCTTGGAACTGCCAACCCCCGAAAACCCTCATTAATTACTGCCAGCTAGCAGCCCTGTTTTCCCAATAATCATATACGACATGCACAGATCCTATCAGGAGTGCATTTTACTGCATGTTCATGCACATTTAGCACCCTGCTCATGTTCTTTGGATCGCTGGTGAATTTGAACTTGAGTTCAACTTGGACCTAAACTGTTTGTGCACTTCGACTCTGTAGAAATCAGCACTGATATGCAGAAGTGATACACATGGCCAAGTATCAGTTTTCCACCATGTCATCAGATTTCATAATCCCATTCAGCACTTTGTGGTCACTGCAGAAAAATATAAGAACTACTGTGTGCTGGGTCGGGTTGTTGGGAGAGATTATGAGATCTGGCCGAAACAACAGAGCGCAGCTGGAAAAATCCAGGTTTTAAAGACGGATTAGTGCCGTCTCTGTTTTTAAAGTGAAAATGGGCTTGGAGAAACAAACGCTTATCGCACAGCGTGTCTAAATATTTAAGTGTCCATATGACATTCCTGCGCATTATTCACTGGCAGCCTTTTCTGTCGTACGGTCAGCTCCTGTCAGAGAACATAAATGTGTTGATGTGAAAACGCCGCCTACACACCGGCTCACCGTTTACAACAAACTTTTTGAGGCTTGCAAAAAATTTAAAAGATCAACATATTATATAACACCAAATCAGATGACTCCAGGTGATTTGAATCAAATGACACCCCATGGGCAGGCACTTGGTGAGAGTGAGAAGGAGAAACTCCCTTTCAACAGGAAAAACCTCTGAGAAGCAGGCTCAGGCAGGGGCGGGGCCATCTGCTGCGACCTGTTGGAGGTGAGGCGAGAGAGAAACGATAAAGAGAGCTTAGCTTTAAAGGAAGCCCACATGTACACAGGATTCAGAGTAAAGGAGAGAGAAGATAAAGTGTGACGACACGCTGCAGTGGTGCATAAACATGTGGAGAGTGAAGGGCTCAGTGTATCACAGGAAGTCATGGTCACCTGGTCCAGCCCTAACTATATGTTTTAGCAAAAAGGAAAGTTTGAAGCCTAATCTTGAAAGTAGAGATAGTGTCTGTCTCCTGAATCCAAACTGGGAGCTGGTTCCACAGAAGAGGGGCCTGAAAACTGAAGGCTCTGCCTCCCATTCTACTTTTAAATACTCTAGGAACAACAAGTAAGCCTGCAGAGCGAGAGCGAAGTGCTCTAATAGGGTGATATGGTACTACAAGGTCATTAAGGTAAGATGGGGCCTGATTATTTAAGACCTTGTATGTGAGGAGCAGGATTTTGAATTCAATTCTGGATTTAACAGGAAGCCAATGAAGGGAAGCCAAAACAGGAGAAATATGCTCTCTCTTTCTAGTCCCTGTCAGGACTCTTGCTGCAGCATTTTGGATTAACTGAAGTTCTTTTTAGAGAACCTATAATAATAACTGGCAATTACCTTTATAATTATTGCATATACTGCCCCTCAGAAGCACAGAGACTGTGACCAATCAGAAGACACTGTGCTTTGATGAAGGGGCCTTAAACAGGCAGGAGCTAGAGCAGCAAAGAGGATCATGTAGATAATGCAAAGCTCCTCAAGTGGAATCTGCGGGCGAGCTGGAAATGTGTAAGAAATCTGTTTATATCAGATGAATCCTTTGAAATGCAGATAGCACTTAATGGTGAGAACCAGTGAGAGAGCAGAGGTGAAGCACTGGTTACAGTAAATCCTGTTTTGTGTGTGTGAGCTCTAAGATTCACATCCCGGCAGGGTCATGGACTCTGCATTAAGAGCACAGTGTCTCCCATTAAGTGTGTAAAAAATTACATTTCCTTTGTCCCCTGTGCACACTGATGACTTGTGGTAAACTCCACAGCAGCTGTTTCCCCTCTTCCCATCGCCCACTCCGTCCCCACCCCTCTCACACACACACACTCCCACCAGTGGTAACCTTGAGGCATGTTGCCAGCCCACACACTCACTCTGTCTTTCTTGCGGGTCCTTCAGGCCGCTGAGAAGAAAATGGTGACAGACGTGTCTTTGTTCCACGTTCTGATGCTGCTGGTTAGAGCAACCTTATGAACCAATGAAAAATGACGTATGTGCAGTGCTCAGTGTTCAACGTGTCATCAGTTTTACTCTATAACGGTTTGATGTGCTGCAGTAATTCTTTGCATAACTTTTGCAGCAGTAAATATTCTGGAGAGAAAGTAACGCAGGAAAAATACTATCTATGAAGTTATACTGCAAAGCTTGCTCTCTGTTCCCTCCCTGCAATCACACACAAATATTGTCAGCTTATATTGATTTACATCAAATTATAACTGAAAATCATGCTGCTGTTTGCACTGTGGTTGATGGTTTCTGTCTTATTCAGCCCAGCCTGGCTTTAAAAAAATTCCCACTGACCTCCCACAGACAACAGTCCCTGTAGTTATTCAGGTTCGACCTGTAGGCACATTTGAAACACTTTTAAAGTGAGGTGGCCTCTAGCAGGTGTCATCACCTTTAGACGGCCGAACCTCTGGCACTGTGTTTTCCTAGAAGTGAGAAACAATGAGCATCGTCCTCTGCAGCCACGCTTCATGTTGTATATTTTTCTTGAATGTTTTTATCTTTTTATCTTTGAACTCTAATTTCACCCCCTCCCTCCGCTCTCATGTCAATCACACTGCTGCACAGGTGATGCACGTTTGCAGTGGCTGAAAACTCCTCTTTGCAGGGAAGCACCTCTGCAAACCGACACAACCGCAGCAGCATAAGTTAAGCGTTAGTCGCCACAGGCTGTCATATGAAAAAGCCCAACTTTATAGCAAGTTTAGCTTTCTACAGATAATTTAGACCTTCACACGAGCTCTATAGGGGCTCCGCTACACTTCACCCCAGCTAAACAGAGTCACTGACGCAGGCCTCTCTGTGTTTCAGTGTGTTGTTTTTGCTGTGTGGTGAATAGTACCAACTCTGTGGTTTCTGACTTTTCCACCACTCCAAACTAAACACCAGCGATTATGTTGATATTTTAAGTGGAAAGGCTCCCGTGTGTCAGTCCAGCAACACTCACAGACGTCGTTTACATCAGCAACAAAAACCTAAATGATTAATAACGAGCTGGGAGATTTGTTGCTGTAATATCATTGAATAGTATTTGAGTTGTATCCGTATGAAAGCCTCAGTCTGTCTGCATGGAGGTGAAATGAGATTCGCCTCACTTTGTTTTTCTCTCGTCACTTTTGGCTCTTTTTATCTTCACACTGCGCCACGCTTTAAACGCCTCTTATTTTAATCACTCGTGCATCTTCTAACGCTCGCTGTCATTATTTAAAGAGGTGTAGAGTGGAGCTGTTATTATGATCCAGTTGTTAAACGGAAAAATGGCTTAATTTTCCATTAAAGCTGCTGTTTTACTACAGAGCTCGCAGTGGAGGCTGACTCCGTGGTCACGGCAGTTTCAGCACACAAGCTAATGTGAAATTTCAATTAGAGAAAGAAAATCTGTAATTGTGAAGCTGTCACTCAGCGGCCGTGACGGCGCTGCCATTGTTTTATCTGACAATTTGGTTTTTTCCTGAATAATATTTCATTTTGTAAAATAATTACAGCAGAAAAAGCGAGAAAGAAAAGCACAACAGCTCTGAGCTGACCAACCTCCCTAATTACACGAGTGACCAGTCAACTCATTTTTATTTATTGCCAACATATTAAAACAACAGACTTTGACCCGAGCCTTTAACGCGGAGGCAAGAATTACTGTGGCAAAAATAAAGTCATGCTGAAAAAACACAAAATGAAAACAGGGGAAAATAATAATAATAAATTCAAAATTCCTTTGATTTCTGCAGCCCAGTAGTATTATTCAACACCTGACGTGTCAAAGAAAAACCTAGTTTCATCCATCGACAAAGACTTCCTTCTTCCCAGCAACACTGTGGATCCAAGGCATCCACAGGCCAGATGACTTATATAATCTGCTCAGTGAGTTTAGGGTCTCCTCCCAGTTGAGTATTCCTGGAAATCCTCCAAAGGAATGTGCCCAGGAGGCATACTAACCAGAGGCCTGAACCACCTCAGCTGGCTGACCTTCATTCGACATGAAGGAGCAGTGAATCCGCTCCAGGATCTCTCCAAACTCCTCCTACAAAGGAAACTCAGTTCAGCCACTTGTATTCGTGAGCGTACTCTTTCTAACCAGAGCTCATGACCGTAGATGGGCTGCTCTGTTCACCACGATAGCTCAGACCAAGCCTCTCTCCTCCAATCCAGAGGAAGCACATGCCAAGTCTATGACGTCACCTCTCTAATAAATGCATTAAATACCAAGAATATGGTATGATAATAACCAGTGTTGGGTGTACTGCAGTTGAAAGTACTGCTAAAAATTTTAAGGAGCAGAGATATAAACTTGCATTTATCCATTTTCCTCCGCTTATCCAATTCAGGATTATGCGGCGGCTGGAATATATCCCAGCTGCCGGAGGCCGAGGGTCCACCGTGGACAGGTGTGTCACAGACAACCATTCCCACTCACAGGCACACCTGTGGGCAATTTCGACCCACCAATCACCTAACCCCACTAACTGCATGTCTTCAGACACAGGGGGAGATCACGCTGCCTCACAGACAGGTCTGTGGCCTTGGTGGAGTCAAATCCAGGACTCGGAGCAGAAACAAGTGCATCATCTCTGTCCAAGCATCTGCACAGACACCAAGCTAGCAGCAAAGAATCCTTCACCCAAAGCTGAGTGGATGCCATCTGCAGCCCAGCAGCTAAAGGCTTGATTTTTCTGCAGGAAACAAAAGCAGAGACTCCACTTCTATTTCTAGCCGTACCTGCTTCTGCAGCATTGTGCTGTGAAGTGCTCTCCGGGCAGGTTTTCAGCTTTGCTGTTGGATTAGTGTTCATACTTACAAACCTAAAGGAAGGTCTCGTGTGTGTTATTTGTGCCAGTGTGTGGATGTGTAGCCTACGTTTGTTACAGTACACCTCAGGCTGTTGTGCGCCTGTAACAAGTAGTGTAACGAAGTCACAGAGCACATCAGTAATGTAACAGGTTACTGTGACCTGTGTTAAAGTCCTGTTAGTGCTCAGAATGATGCCAAAGTGACTGTTTTCATGTGATCCCAAAAAATGTTAGTCATTCTGCTGACTTCCAGTCCTGATGTCCGGATCGCAGACAGCAGATATTAGGGGTGCAACGGATCAAAAATTTCACGGTTCGGATCGGATCACGGTTTTTAAGTCACGGATCGGATCAATTTTCGGATCAGCAAAAATAGAAAAAAAAAGACAAAAATTCTACTCGCCATTTATTTATTTAAGTATTTTTTGCCTATTAAAAAACATTCAACTGAAGACTCATTCCACGCACTTATATAAAAACAAATTAAGGTGCAATATGGACATTATGGACCATGCTGGGCAGCCTCTGCATCCTCTGCACACGGCCATAAACAACCAGAGGAGTCTGTTCAGTGACAGGTTGCTTCTCCCAAAGTCAAGGACCAGCAGACTTAAAAAGTCCTTTGTCCCACAAACTGTTTAACTCCTTGCTGGAGGGGAAACGGGGACAGAGGAGGGGGGAACAAGTAGCTGTAGTGCCTTTTCACTGTGCAATAGTTTTTGTTAATATCCAACGGTGTAATAGACTTACAATACTTGAAATGTGCCGTTCCCTTGTATTCTTATTCCTATTTATTCTATTTATCCCTTTTGTATACTCTGTATTTATAAATGTGTAAATATGGTATATTTCTGCTCACATTCTGCAACTTCTGTCGGTGCTGTGCTACTGGAAACTGAATTTCAGTTTGAACCCACCCGAGGGATAAATAAAGTTTCATCTAATCTAATGTAATCTATAGGGCAGTGCAGAGCTTTGTATCTACCTCTCCACTGTGATATAACGAGCGGTCACGGTCACGTGGCTTTCCGTTGCCCTGGAGCTCCACCCATTTGTAGTTAGAGCAACAGAAGATGCCTGGGACAGTTCAGCCATAACTTTAAACTTCTCCTGCTCATACATGCTTGGAACGATCTTGTCACTGAAGTGGACGTGCAACGAGATATCATAGCGTGGCTCAAGCACGTTCATCACAGTTTAAACCCCTTGTTTTGCACAACGGAGTACAGCCTCCCGTCTGCAGCTAAACACCCCATTAGCTTTAGTAATAGCTTTAGCCCGGTCGGACTGGGCAGCAAAGGGCTGCTTAAGTGCCGCAAACTCCTCTGCTCCGCTACTTGGACCGCTAGCGCTGACCATAACTACCGCTTGACAGACCCACCGCGCACCATACGCATACTTTTTTTTTCTTTTTCGAATCTTCGGATCACGTGCGTACCGAACCGTGGAGAGGGATCGGTTCGGATTTCGGATCAACCGTGATCCGTTACACCCCTAGCAGATATCCAAGTCAAGACTGGACTTCCTGTTTCCTACACTGGTCATTGTTTTTGAACGCAGATACATTTTTAAAATTCTGATAAAAGGTGTTTCACCTTCAGAAAATATCCAGTGGTTCTGATCTACATGGACTCCTGCATGCAAACAAAGCCTTCCCAGACTTCCCTGATAACAAGTTTTGTTGCTCACACTGTGTAAAGAGCTTGGAAAGAAAGTGACTGGACTTCTTTAAGTTTCACAGAGACGTTTCACCTCTCAGGAGAGAGCTTCTTCAGGTATATAAACCCTACTGGAGGATGTACCTTAAGAGGATCGTGCTATGACCTGGACGACTGAGAACCTACACAGACATCTGTTAACTACAGATTTGATATATTTTTATGCTGATACACAGAACTGTCATTAGAAGTCAGTTTGCTTTTATATCCAGGCCTTCCTCCTTGGGGGTTTTCACCATATATGATACTTTATATTTTGCTTCAAAGGATCCAAACTTTCCTGTCATTTTTTAACATGCTCTGCATCCAATAGTACTTTTGCACCAACAAGGTGATTCCCAAAGAGCTATTAGTTGAAAACTCAGCATATCTCGTCATGCTGTGCACCGTGTTCTTAAAATGTTTGAGGAAACTGAACAAGTGGAAGACAAAAGAAGAAGTGGACGGCTGAAGCCTCATCAGGAATGGTCTCAGTGGCAGGGCTGCTGTGAAGGAGCCAGTGTGAATGAAGGGAAACAGGAAGAAAAGGCTGAGGTATGAAAATTACACAAGAACTGGGGTGAACGTCAGTAAACAGGTCTGATGTGTGATCAAATTTCAACACTTTTGGTTCGAATCATTGTCGCTGTGCACTGAGGATGTCAGGAGACGTACAACGATGAGTGTCTGCAGCCGTCTGTAACACACTGGCTGCATTTCAGCCGGTGGGATCAGAATTTGATCCACCATGCAATACCATCATGAAAGCATCTGATTGGCCACAGCTTCATTTTTGCAGCACGGCAATGATGCCAAACACACGGCCAGTGCAGCGAAAGCACATCTGGATAGAAAAACACACAGTGGAACACCACCAGTGGCGGACGGGCCTCCCAGAGCCCGGACCTCAGCATTACTGAAGCAGTGTGAGATCATCCTACAGAACACAACAAAAGACAGAAACATCCAAAGAACGCTGCCTGTGCTGAAGAATAAAGGTGGCCTTACCAAATATTGACTTTCAAGTTTGTTAGAATTGTACAAACTGTTTATTGCCTTTTCCCCCTTTATGTTTGCACACGTTTCAATAAATCACTGCACTTATTTCCCACTTTCCTAGCAAAATATAAAGAATTTATACTTTTTCACAGAACTGAAAATCTGATCTTTGTTTTATTTTATTGCACGCCTTCATTTGTCTTTCAGCAAAAGCAACCAAAGTTCCACCTACGTAAATTTCTGCTAAGGAGCGCGGTATTTTTCCAGGGGTCTAGAGCTAAATGTGATGTGTGTATTGTATAAACTCTTGTGAAATAAACACTTTTGGGCTGTTGGACTCTGTTGGGCTTGTTCCTCAAACAAAGGCTGGTTCATCAGTCATAACTGTATATCTGAAAAGAGGCGTTATTGATGACCCTGTTAGATGTAATTTCGTGGCACCAAACAAGGCCCGATGGCTTGATTGGCCTGAGTTTAGTTTGTGAATTTCACAGAGGCTGTGCACAGACCATCCACCCACAAAATGCCACCAGTAGTTCGGCTTTTCAGATACTATAAAGGTGCAGCATTTGTTGAGCGCTGGAGATGAAGCTAGGAGGAGTTTAACATGTTGGATGACACGATGCTGAAAGTGCATCAATGAACAGAAAGAAGAACTTTGGGAGAGAAAGAAGACTTTTTTCTACCAAGTTGAAAGCTTTTCTGTCAGGGTCACCGATCTGCCTCACACACTCACACACCCACACACATTTTTCACACAGCCATGGGGAGTTTTCAGCCACTCACAAATCTTTGAGTCAGTCACAGGGATGAGACCAGCATGACATGAGCAATTATAATCTTCCCAAAATACATCTCCTCCTTTCTCCAAACCCTGTCCGAGCTAATAGAGTCTAGTTGTTGAGGATTTGTGTTCAAATCGCTCGAGGGAATGAAGCGGGACAGGGATCCGAAAATAGAGAGAGGCTATAAACATACATGAAGAAAAAATATGGCTGTTAGGTGCTAATCCTGAGCTGGTGATTTTGTTCTTTCTCTGCTTTCTCTCTGACACTCAGTTTGTCAAACCACAAAGTTCATTTCAAACTAGCGGCCATGGCGTGTTTTATTGTGAGGACGGCAGGCGGGAAAACAGGACAGGAGGGATGAACTTGCCTGAACGTATCACAGCTAAACAAAGCTTCAAGAGATATTAAAGGAGGCCGGAGGGTGAAGGAGAAAAAAGGGTTTTGTTTTTAAAAACCGGGGCACACAAGGACAGCGAGGGAATGAAAGATGGAGGGAAATGGCGAGAAAAGGATATTGCATATAGATGGGCCACTGATCTGTTATCTCTCCTGCTTTTATTAGTTTCATGAAGAATTCATGCAACAGGCAATAATAAATCACAGTGGGGATTTAATTTGATGTCAATTCTGAAATTATGAGCTACTCTATTATTGCTTCTTTAAGTGGCATCTAATTTTGGGTGAGGTCTCCCTACCCCCATTATCTGGTCCTAGTATATATAAATGCATTATATGTCCACATTTCCAGCATCGTACATGCAAGTTGAAGGTTTTGTGCTTGCGACCTCCTCACCTGTCATCCTCTCACCTTCAACTCGGATAAGCTCAAGGCCTACTGGGTAAGCGGGTGGAAGAATGGTCTCTCCAAAAGGCGTATGATCATTTTCACTCAGATGACTGAGACCCTTGTTGATAGTCTAAAGACTAATATTGTTTTGATTGGAAGTGACTTCTCTCTGATCCAAAGGGGACAAGCGAGCCCATGGCAGTATAACGCCTCCAACAGCACTACAAAGACGCCGGGTCCTTTCGCTTCATAAGACACAACAACATAGTATGATGCAACTCTGGGAGTCAGGAGTGGTGGGAAACGGGTCATCACACCCTCTCCATGGTGAATATACCTTACTCCCATCCGCAGATGTGAACATCTCATACCCTGAGGTCTTGTAGACCTTATTAGGTGACTCTGTTGAACAAATCCAGGTCACGTATGTGGTATGTTACAGTGTCACTTGCATGTAGCTGTATTTGTCTTTCGGCGATGTTACTGCAGCACTTACTTGTTGTTAGTGTCTTTAAAGTCTTTAATTCTGTGATGTCTTTTTTCTGACAGCTGTGATAAAGAACAAATAATCTAAATCACTTAAATGGTAAAATCACTGTTGTCGCTGGATTAACACACAGATTCTGTCATGGCCAGTGTTGGGGAGTAACGGAGAACATGTACCGGCGTTACGTATTTAAAATACAAAATATGAGTTTCTGTTACAGTTACCGCTTAAACAGGTGATAATTAGAATACAGTTACTTTGTTGAAAAAAATGGATTACATGGTGGTCTTTTCCTGCTTCATATGTTAGGCCATCCCCTTTCTAATTTTGGTGATTCCACACATTGCCAGAAACCCAAACAAAACACGCAATAAAAGGCTTTAAAGTAAGCGTCCTGTTAATGTTGGTGGTGCCAGCACAACAGAGCTAGCAGTGCACGGGCAGGAATGCATTTCTTACCTGGAAGAAGAAGAAGAAGTACAATACGGCGAAATCAGACCGTGCAATGAAAACTCTGTTTGCCAGCAACCAAGCTGCCCTTAGTGTCAAACGACTCCAACCTAAAGAAACATCTGGAAGTAAGTTCTTTTTTAAAAAGAACAGCTACCTTGTTTTAGTTGTGGTAGCTACTTGGTTAGGTTCCACTTCAGTATCTTCGATGTACTATCGCTGTGTGATTTATTACTATTACTGAAGGTTACTCGCCACTGAGCTAACATTGTTAGCTGGCGTTAGCTGAGGTTAGTTCTGTTAGACTTGATGGATAGCATTAACAACCTGCTAGCTGCAAATAATCATGTGCAGTTCTAGTAATAAATCACACAGCAATATTACATTCACGTAGTTGTAAAAAGCATTATAATATACAGTGGAACCCTGACTTACGAAATAAATTCGTTCCAGAGGGTCTTTCGTAAGTCAAAATTTTCATAAGTCGAAGCACCTTTTTCCTTCGCCTTTTGAGTAAGGCGATGCTGGCTGAAGACGAAGTTCTTGGTGGAGGAGGACCTCGCTCATATTTATCAATAATTTCTCTCTTTGTTTCCATCGAGAGCACTTTACGCTTCTTCTTTTCACTCGAATCACTTGCAGAAAGTTTTTTCGGCTCCCATTATGAATGAACAATAGGCTAATTGCAAACGAAAAGCACACGAAATAGCGCACTGCAACAACAATACGTCTTTCACGTGGAACAGCGAAATGTAAGTACGAAGGCCAAGGGGTTATCACATGATTTGGAAGGCATTCTGGGCATTCTGGGCTCAGCCAGCGGATTTCGTTACGCGGGCATTTTGCCGTACCACGGGCAGAAATATTGCCGTTCGTAAGCCGGGGTTCCACTGTATTAAGTAATCCAAAATATTCAGAATGTGTTACTCACTTTGAGTAACGTAACAGAATACATTACAAACTACATTTTGGGGCACGTATTCTGTAATCTGCAGTGGAATACATTTTAACAGTAACCTTCCCAACACTGGTCGTGGCTGACGAGAAGTTCAGTGTCTTAGATTATTAATAATCAATCGTAATCAAAAAGCCTGACTAACTAATAATTAATTGACGTTGGTTTATGATGCTGCAGGAGGGAAAAAATGTTTGACAGATTGCAGAGGGTGACCTCAGTAATTCTGCCTGTGCAGCAAAGGGGAAGAATGAAGTTTGAAAAAAATTGCATGATAATGAAATAATGTTAATGAATTTGGAAATGCAGGGTTGCAAAAGCACCGAGTACTTCCTTAAATTTGTGCGTATGAATGCAAAATTATTTTGAGTTCCACCAGAAAAAGACGAGAGGCTCGGTTGTTTACGTTTGACAGTCGAGCTGATTATAAGTTAGCGTGTGCATTTAAAATGTATTGTTAACTGATTAAACCAAATCTCATCGCCACCTGCGCAACCAAGTTTGCCATCTTGAGAACTCCGAGTTCGGTTCAGAGTTTGTAAAACCTGCATGCTGTCCATCTGAGGCCTCTAATACACCAGATGGCCCGTCCAGCCCCGGTTACTCGTTTGATACCAGTTGGTTGGTGGTGCCATAAGTTGATCTTCTCACAGTGACAATGAGAGCCATGTGCTGGCATGGGGAAGTGGTGGACAGATTCTCTCCTGAAACCCGTTTTATCCTCTGGAAGGCTGCGACGGAGCAGGAAGGACGGGGTGGAAGAGATGCTGAGACTGAGGGAGAGGGGTTTGTCAGGTCAGGACCCTCCAAATGTCACCAGCTTTTTTCTCTCTCCATCTGTCTCTCTGTAGCTTTCTGTTGGCTCTCTCACACATGCAGTCCTGCTCTCGCTTCCTTTCTGAACAGTAAATCTTAGCAAATGCGCAGCAGCTGAAGGTGTTTTGGAGACACTTGGATGATCTATGGTGTGTCTACGGTGTGTATCAGCGTCTCAGTCGTCCAAAGAAAAAGTTTGAAGACTGAGGAAGGGATGAGAAGGAGAGTTAAATATGGATAAAGGAGTTATAAAAGGATAAGGAGTGCAACAGGAAGCGGATTAGCTGCTGTTGATTTGGTTTGTTGCTAGTCTTTGTGTGCGTTTGTTGGTCTTTGAGGGGCTGTAGTTGTTTCCTCAGAAGCCTTAAATGATTCCTTCATAGGAGTTCATGATAATGACGATAATTTGCTACAAAACGAACCTGTTCTCACTGGACTGGTACTCGTAGCTTCCACGTTTCCCTTTCAGGGCTTGTCGGGTCAAGGTGCTCCGCTGTGTCACTCAGTAATCCCACGCAGGACTGAAAGTCGTCCATCTGCTGCTTTATTTGGACTTTTGCTGGTTGTTGTTCTCGTTCAGCAAAACAATGACAGCGAACAGTAAAATGTTACAAGGAGATCCAGGCCATCATGGAGTTTCTTAACATTTCTTTTCACGTTGAATGTTTAGCTCGTGATGCTTTGACTGCCACAAACTAGCTGCACTTCTCTGTGTTTGTGCTTTTTTATTGCAGCTACTCATGGATATAAGTGGCTTAATGACTCAGGTTAAGATACGCTTGAAGAGTAGTTCTTCTTTTATTCATACTCAGCTTTTCTCTTTTTCTCAAACATGGCGGGTCAGTCGAGGCCAAAGAGCTCAATTTATTTTCCTAAAGCTTCTCTGAATCATTCAGATGTTCACTGCAGACTTAAAACAAGGCTGTACATGTGCCTTCTAAGGATGGGGAACTTTGCAAGCGCTGCTCTGTATACCATGTTATCAGTGGTGCTCTTGGTGAATGTGGGCCGAGCTGCCCTGAGATCATTAACATGATCCTCACGTGTAATTTTAGGCTAATCCACCACTTTTCTCATGATCTACTCACTCCATGAGCCAAGACCTCGCATGAAGGTCCAGACTGAGAGCGACTGATGGTCATTTTATTTTTCTTCCATTTCAGAATAATCACATAAAGTCACATAAAGGTTATTATAGCCCCGTCCAGACTTGCACAGTCTAAAATCTGGTCCCTCTTTGGTCTTGCCCAGAGTGGTGGAGAGGAAGAACGTGAGTCTGTGGACACGTGTACTTTACACATACCAAGTTACAATCAGAACTATCTGTAACTGACTCGTTGTAATCTTTGTGCAACATCGCCGCACAACCAAACTGATCCACAGATCTGACTGGGTTGTTGGGGATCGAATACTTATTTCAGTGACATTCATCACTTTTATGTAATGTTTTGGTTGATTTTCTGTCATTAAAATGAAAATTTCACCTGTCAGTTAAAAATGAATCCACTGATATGATGGTTTAGTGAGTTCAGACTACGAGGGTCCAGGGCTGAGCAGATACTTTATATAAATCCAGGACCATGACACGGTGGGTGTGTGAAGTGCATACAGCAGCCCAGACAATACCCAGTGTCCTCTCCAAACACTGACGAGGGTTTGTGTAACTGTGTTGTCCTCATATATACTGACAGCAAAAACAAACCCAGCTGAAGCTCTAATAGTGTTTTTAATGCTGGTTGTAAAGAAAAATGTTGTAAAAATCAAGGTTTTCACTTTTTCCCAGTGTGATTACATTAAATGTAATTAAATTAAAAGGAGAAAAATTAAAATCTAGCAAATGTTCGTTCTATATTTCATATTATTTGATGTTAAATTTGTCGGTTAATGTTGTTATAAAATAAGATGGTTCTGTTAATGTGGATGCTGTGAAATCCTGTCAAATCCAGAGGATAACCAGAATCTGGTTTTGGTGTCCTGTGAGAAAGATTTCCTGACAGATTATTGGCTGTAATTACGTGCATGTGAGTTTGGATGCACAATGACATCGCTCTGTTTAAGAACAATTAAGAAGAAAGTAAACAACGAGCGAGGATGAGCGCTCGAGTTCCAGAGAGGAGGTCTGTGTGCTGTTTGAGGTCAGGACGTGTTTTTGTTGACACTCTCCGTGCGGATAAACTACAAGCTCTGAGTGTGTTCTTTGGTATGAGAGGACTTTGTGACGGGGGGTTTGGTGAGTTTGGGTAAAACCGACAACAAAGCCTCTCGATTTGTGCCAAATCACGTTTTGGAGCATGCTATGATGAAAGACCGCTGGCAGTGGCCACAGTTTCTTTTCCCCCCTCAGAGAAACTGATATGGGATTAATCCGTAGAGCCCAAAGCATTTAAAACCGAGCGGGCTCCAGAAAGCTTTTCAGTAATGTGCATCGGCGCTTGAACACAGTCGCACACGCAGATATACTCTTACAGTTTCCATGGAGAAACATTTTACACACTACGGTCACGAGAGAATTAAGAGCACTAGATTTCCAACAAGCATTTAAGAGCAGTGATGATACTGAGAAACAATTTCTATAGTCTACAGGGACTTCATTAGTTTTCAAGAATGCGACGTCCGTCGCAGCTCTGCTTTGTGAGCCGAGTCAGAAATGCCAAAAAGCTAACAAGCAAAGTGTGACATTATTCTTCTTGTCATTTCATTTTAAGCTCTGCAGCAATTGTGATTTGTTCATCGTTCACTTCAGTGATTATTGTAATGTGATAAAGGTCTGACTGACCAAATTAAAAAGAGAGAGAGACGCCATCGTGAGCCTAATTACACTTTTCTTTCAGGAAAATACAGAAATTCAATCCTGTGACATGTACGGAAGACAGAAAACGCCAAAAAGAAATAAATACATAATCAAAATAACCACGTGTTCTGTATTTGTTTACCTTTCCTCATTTCTTTTTTCTTTTTTACTCATGCTTAGACATGTACTTGCGGGTCACTTTATTAGGTATACCTGTTTAAGGCTACGTCCACACTAATACGTTTTCATTTGAAAACGCATCTTTTTCTCTCCGTCTTGGCCTCCCGTCCGCACTGAGACGGCGTTTTTGGTCAAGGAAAACGCAGCGTTTTGAAAACGCTCTCCAAGGCAGATACATTTGAAAACGCCGTTTTCGTGTCGCAGTTTGGACAGCGTAATTGCAGGCTTTCGGAAACGATGACGCATTTTAATCATATGATGCAGTCATGTGACCAATTAAACTAAGATAGCAGAGGGCATTATACTGTATACTACTTTCAGGTTTGAAAAAGAGAAAAGCCAGAGGTCAGAGGAGAGTGGCAAGAAGATACAGTAACTTTAATAACCACTTGTAGCAACCACGGTATGCAGAAGAGCATCTCTGAACTCACAGCCTGTGGATCTTTGAAGCAGACGTCCAACAGCAGCAGAAGACCACACCAGGTGTTACTGCTCCCTGCAAAGAACAGGAAACTGAGGCTACAGTCGACTCTGGAAATCTGTTTCCTGCTCTGATGAGTCTCCAGTTCTGCTGCAACATTCAGATGTTAGAGTCAGAATTTGGTGTGAATTACAAGAAAGCATAATTTCGACCTGCTTTGCATAAGTGGTCCCGACTGTTGCTGTCGTGGTGTGGACGATGGTTTTCATGGGACACTCTGTCCGTTCTTAAAGCTCAAATCATCTCAAGCCAGATTCTTGAACATGGCGATGAGTTCACTGCACACGAACAGCTTCCACGTGAATCCATGTGAATGGGGGATTCCCATCACGAAAGCACAACTGGCACATCTGCTGCAGCTGTGTGATGCTGTGATGTCAACATGGACCAGAATCTGTGGGGAATGCTTCCAGCATCTCTGCCATGAAGGATTAAATCATCTCCGGAGGGAAACATGAGTAACAAGGTGTACCTATTATTCCCTCTTTACACTTTCTCAGTCTTTTTATTTCTGTTTTTCGGTTCTTAATTATGCAAATAAACTGAAATTGTTTAAAGGGCCGGGTTTCGCCTGTAGTTTGATCGCTGGAGAACAGTGCTTTGCTCGTCTAATTGAAAATGATGCTGTCAGTCCAGATGGTTTAAGGTATAATTACATTTTTTGAACGTCTTTAAAAACATATTGACTCGATATTTGATTTCCATACAGTTTTATGTTTCATATCTATAATCATGTGTGGACTGATGTTGCTGCTGGTGACCTTTGACCTTCTCGTGCAGAGGCTTCTGGTCCGATTGAAGAGTCATGCATTTACTTGAGGACAGACGCGGAGCTGCAGGAGTGTGTGCAAATATGCTGCTGTACATGCACGTTAGCGAGGATTCTCAGACACTGTCATAACAAACACTTGACAGGCATTTACCAAACTGCACAGACGGAGTCCAGAGAGCAGGAGAGGGCAGGGGAACGTAAACAGCCCTGACAGGTATGCTAACACCGACTCCTCCAGTTAAAACTGAGCGTCCTTCCTTACACGTGTCCCTCCGCAGTCACTCTTTAAACACTTGAAATGTTTTATTGATAACAGCTCGTGAAATGCTTATTTTCCACTTTTGGCTGACTTGTGCAAACATTGTTGGTTTGCGGCTGAAAAGTGGAAACATTCACAGTTGTTGGAATAAACACAGCAAACAGTGATTATGTGATGGAAAATACTGACGCTCTGAAAGGGGAAAGGCATTTTGATTGATAAAAGCCCCTTCAATCAATTTGCTGTAATTGCTGAATCGTGCGTTGGGTGTTGGGAGGTGATACTTTTTTCTTTCTTTTTATTTCAAATTAATATATCTGTTAAACAAGCAAAATAATGGATTTTTGTGGATGGAGTAGAGAAATTTTGCTATTTCTAAAAACTATCACTTTAAACTAGAAGCCATTTAAAAGAAGCTTCTAACCACAGTTATTTAGGCAAAAGTGTTACGAGTGGACGGCTGAGCCAGCTCAAAACTCTCTCGCACTAAATCGTGTGTCCAGTATGAAGGCTAGCTACACATGTGGCCTCTGTGTGATGCCTCACAGGCCTCTTTTGATGAACACTCTTCTCTGTGTTAAAATGCGACACCTTGGTGGAGACTCAGAAAGAAAACACGCGCGCTTGTATTTACATACAGGCCCAAAGTCACGCGTGGACCGATACACACAGAAGAATCTGCGTTTGCTCACATCGAAACACCAAAGCGTGAGAAATGGTTTTCTCCTGGTGTGGATAGGATTTCATCCACTCTGCCACAAGAGTTTATTTGCTGCTTAAAACATTACACTGAGGCTGAGGGAGTTTCCCCGTGCTCAGAAATACTGCATTCCTACACACACACACACACACACACACACAGGCAGGAGAAACCGAACCTTTATTTTCCACTCTGTTTCTTTCACCAGCATCCACACCCCACCTTCTTATCTCTCCCCCACTCTCTCTTTTTCAGCCTCTTTCCCTTCTTCGCTCACTTAAACTTGCCGACACCCACACACTCCTGTAGGTGTAATGTTACGGCGCAGCCCGTTAACATTCCCGAGCCGGGCCGCTGAAGATTTCCAGATTGTTCTGTTTAGACGAACGGTGCCACAGAGGAGCGGTGCCGAGCCAGAGGAGTGGAAGGACGGAGCACTGATGAGAAAGTAGTGCCTCCTGATCTGCACAGGGAGTCACTTGTGCAACTTTTCTGTTCTCACACACACACACACACACACACACACACACACACACTTAGCCGTGGTTAGAGAACATCCTGCAGAAGGACCCTCGGCTTTCCGTATCTCATTACACTGTTGAAATGTCAGACTCGTTAAAGTGCCCTATTTGTCTTAATTGAGACGCAGAGTGTAAATAAATGCTTCAGTCCAGTTTGTTTTCACTGGTCTCTGCGGCACTCTGCTCTCATTCCAAACCAATTCATCAAAGAACCCTTCACTCGCTTTACTTCTTTCCTTTTTCTTCCCCTGCTTCTCCTTCCTGTCATTTTCACCTTTTCAGTCACTCCCAATTTGTCTTCTTTCTCCTTCGACTTTCTTAGAGGACGAAATCATTCAGAACGTCTCTTTAGACAAAACCCCTGAAAACGGTTAACAGCAGTACGTTTTTGGAACGAGTCGGTGCACCAGCTCAAATTTTAAAGGCTATTTTCCCCCAAAGTGCGAAGCTAAAAAACACTTGTAATAGCCAAAAAAGCACCCACTTATAACTCCTTACAGCAGGTGGAAGATTTTTCTCTGGCACCCACACTTTCTCATCATTTCACAGTCCTATTCAGAGCAGGAAAATGTTGCACAATCCCCACTTTGTGTCCCTCACAAAATCATTTTTCAAGTTATTTTGTAACTTCTTGTGCTCATAAACCACAAACATAAGCCACGACCACGCAGCCTATTTCACAACACTCGTTGAAGACATTTCCAGAGAGAAATAAATCAAGCAAAGAGATGTTCTGCTTCTCAGCGCCGTCCCCCTTTTGCCCCTTTCATCCACGCTTTCTACTTCTGCTCGGTTTATTGCTCCTGCTAGAGTCGCTCGCTGCCACTCTGACACACACTGAACCTTCTTGGTCTCGCAGTGAAGCAGAGAGACGAGTGAACGCTTGATCGCTCGCTCTTACTGTATACAGACCGTCTCATTGACCCGTACGAGAAAATACGGCTTCAAGCACACAGCCGTGCAGTCTCTTAAATGCAGGCGCAAATGTTCCCTCATTTCCTCTTTCCTGTAGCTGGTCAGTCAGGCGTGTGCGACACGACCAGGGTATCGGTAGCAGGGCAGGTTTGGCTGGCCCTGCACACACACACACACACACACACACACACACATTGAAGACGCACACACTCCCAGCCTCACTTGCAAATATATGCACATAAACCCACACACTCACACTCCTGTGAGCTCCAGAGCTGTGGTTCAAATCTTATCCAGTAACCCTTAACGCCTGGTCCAAGTGTGTGTGTTTGTGTGTGTGTGTGTGTGTGTGTTGTTCCAGGATGGTCAGCGGTGCATTTCAGAGCCAGGTGATAATGAGGTCCTAGTTGACCGTGCTGTCATGTCACTGCAGGGTTTTCTTTGCGTGTGCATGTTTGTCCAGACAGGTCATGGACTGTTGCTCTTTCCCGAGCACGGTGCCAGACAGTCGCGATCACCTGTGGAGGATCCGGCTCCGTCTCTCAGTTTGTTCTCACTCAGCTTAGTGTGTCCATGACTGAAAGTGTGTTTGTTCTACTTTACAGTACACTTAAAACTCAAGTTAATGTAAACTTTTATATTCCCATCTGCTTTCACCCGTGTGGATCTCCTCTATTTTGTACATCAGGGCTTAGTAGGGTAGCTCAAGTAAGTCAAAAAACAAATGTCCATTACAGAGTTCATAAATGAACAGGCTGGGTCTCAGGAGGATATATATATTCTTAAACTTTGGCCAATCTCCTTTTTAAGGCTGTCTTCTTGTGCGCCACCCTCAGGAGTCTCAGTCTCACCACATGCACTCTTGAGGTGTCTCTGAAGTATGATGGATCACCTCCACTTGTTGAAGGGAACAAAGGACAAAGTTGCAGGTTGAGGTCAATTACAGGGCAGGTGATGAGTGATGATACTGTTAGCGTAGCCAAAAAGCTGGTGCTTTACTCACTGCTCTGTGCGCTGACACACAATAGCAAGTATCACAGGCTGTATGGTTTCCATTAAATGTCCTCTCAGGACATTACAGGAGAACTCGGCACGCTCCTGACAGCGCTGGGTGGGATGTGATGCGCTGCCTTCAGGCTTGGATGCTCTGGACGTTTAATAGTTTGTAGCAAGAGTCTCACCTCTGATCATCTCCATCAGTGTGACATGGAAAGCTTGTTGGGGAGATTTGATGTCGACGGGGAACCTAAGGATCTGCATGTATGAGTGGTAAAAACAGGAGCACTGGAAGTGGGTCCAGAGGGGCATGAGCACATGACCTGTAAGGGAAGATCAGATCTAAAATCTAAAATATGCATACTGCACTATTCAATAGCACCAAATCACAACTCTACAACAATAGTCACCGTTTTCCTTTTTCCACAGATTCAAGCACTGATGGATACGTTTGCCTGTTATTTGCAAAACTGTATCTTAAAGTTTTGATTGAGTCTGTCCTCACTTCAACCTCTTTAAACAACCTACGTTTACTTTTTCCTCACAGATTAATGTCTGTGCTCATCCAAACGGTGACTGTCGTCTGAGCAACTCCAACACCAGACTGTTTACAACAGAAGGAACTATTCTCATTCACGTCCCACTTTTTACCTCCTACAAAGAAAATGCTCCCCAGACCTTAACCGAGCAGTTTCACTTTACTTATCCAGACTATATAAATCTGTACTAATCACAAAAATATGTATATAGGTCATTTTGAATGGCACTGACAGTCTGTGCAGGCCTGAAGATTCCCCTTTCCTATAAATAATCCAACAGTTCCACATCTATTTGATAAATAAACTACACTCATTTAAAAAGGGGTAAATGTTAGATATATATAACAACAGAAAGTCTGCATACTGATCTGTCTTGGCCACAGTTTTAAAGACATAAAATCACAAGGCCACACGTGGCTGTATGCAAATACTGTAAAGTGTGACCAACAACATGCAACAAGAGGAGACATCTGACTGCACATAAAAGACATAAAAGAGGCAGAATTAAACCACGAGGAGACATTTTGACCATAAAGAAAGGAAATGCAAATGAACGACAGCGTATACATTTACACAGACACATCTTCCTGCATTCTTTTGTTCTTAGGACGGCTTTATGCATGTAGGCGGAGAGGAAGCCTGCTCCTATAAACTGAATGTTAACACGAGTGAGGGTACCAGGGGCTGTATGTTTGTGTTTGCATTGCTCAGTTAGGTTACTGATTTGTCTGATTTGTGTGTGTTTAGGGTCCTGCTTGCACGCGTTTTTCTCTGTGTTGAATAAATGAGGAAGGGCAACAAAGGTTGAGCGTAGCGCTTGCTCCCCAGCTGGCTTGGTTGTATCATAGCAACTCCACATGAATAATAATCATAAACACACACACACACACACACACACACACACACACACACACACAGTAATGAACCATTCTTCTTCAGCTCCTCTGGTTAATCTCTCTCAGCTGTTTCTACTCTATACAGAGACCCAGTTTATAGAAAGCATTCGTTTACTTTTGCTAAATCCAAATGATGATTTAGAATTTAAATGATTTTGCCATTTTGGCCTCAGTGCACTGAGTAAAAAAACAAAAATATGCACAAAACCAAGACACAAAAAGAAGAAGAGCCTAGTTTGTGTTTTTAATGAAGATTACATGACAATGAATTCATTTTGAGATGTCCAGCCTCTGTGACCCCTGTTGAAAATATTAGTATTTATTTATGATTGAAATTTACTCCTTAAATTTTGCACACTGATTTCACACACAAGTATCAGTTAGTTTACTTTTCCCAATGCTTTGCAAACTTACACACATGCTCAGTCATCCTGAAGGAGTCACTGTGATGAGTGATGAAAACAATCAACTTCCTGGGATTCATCTAAAACCTGTAGTGGAGTTTTAACATGCCTGATCTGCACGAGAGGCTGATGCTCAGAATATTTGCCCTCTGCTGCTTTAACTTCAACTTTGCACAACTGCTACTGAGAGTCAGTGTAGTTTACATTTATAGCCAACGTCCTCCTAGATCCTGACAAACAAGCACAGTTCGTATCAGGCGACACGTCAAACAACAGAACAAGCAAAGGGAAGCATCTGCCCTCAGTTTCACTTCTTCACGTCTAATATTCATACCTACTAAATTTGTCATATTTTAACAAATACAGCTCCTGTTAAGAAATTCAACCTGTTAATGGTTGCAACTGTGAACTGGTAGAAAAATGACAATTACCAGCAGAAACTACAATTATGTGAACGGAGACAAACAAACACAAACACTTTGAATGTGTGCGTTCTGTGTCGCTATCAGTTGGTACACAGTGTTCCTAAATTGGCCCTCGCCAATCAAACCTTTAACAAACCCCCTGCTTTAGCGGAAATTTAACAGTTCTAGCAGCTTCTGACACTTGCAGCCCTTTTCCTCTAGCAGCAGGTATACGCCATCGTCTCCGTTGTTGCGTCGTTTGTTCGTTACGTCCAAACAAACGTTGTTTTGTACTCAACAGCAATAAAAACTAGAACTCAGAGACTAATCCCAAGATGTTTACTGAGTTGACCGAGGGCTTCCTTACACCTGGACATCTTTTTGTATATACAACGAACATTTAAAAATCCATCGCCGAGCTCAGATCTACCTGCAGTCTTACAGACACCTCGGGGCATCGTTACATGCTTTTCAATTCACCACAGATTTCAGTGGCGATGGTGCGCTCGCCGATCGAACCGGTGCTTCTGAACGTGATGTGTTTCGTCACTGCAGCACAGATCTGCTACAGAACACTAATATGTGCCCAAGGCGTCCTTTAGTCTGTGTGAGGATACAGCGGCAGCACAGATGACAAAATGGACCCAGAAATGCGAGGTTTTCTTCCAAAGCAATAAAACGGAAGTCAATAAAAGTCATGTGGACAGTTCAGCGGTACTGACAAACGCGGGTGAAGCAGCACTCACGCTGTTTACAGTGTTTCAATTGGTCTAGCACTGGAGAAAATGGCAATTTAACTGTGCTCTTAAGTCTGTGTGTATGTTGGAGGGAAAACAGTAGTTGAATGAAAGTGTTCTTTTATTGACCCCACTCCCTATCTGTTTGGTTATCTGCCAACGTCTGTATACACATTTTGAAAGAAGCCGAAACATGAAGAAAAAAGCTTCTTTTTCAGCCAGAACAAATAGGGCCTGGTATTAAAGTTGGGTGTATGGACAAGTTTAATGTTTAAAATTTCTTATCTCGGGGTTATTTTTGCTTATAATTGCTTCTCTAAATACTGCTGCTAATTTACACCGGCTTTACTCTACCTCTGTATTCTTTCATTTTCTGCCACATTTCTCACTGCCCTGCAACTCCGACCATCAATTTCAATTCACTTTCAAGTCAGACTCAACAGTGGGTTACTGTTTTATCTCGGTCGCAGGCTATTTTGTAACTAGCTGGTTGTTGAGGTGTTTTTCTGTGAACTTCTGTAACACATAAATCTGCAAATTAAAGTCAAATTGTAGACATAAAGATAAGAAGTTGCTAAATTGTATGGTAAAAATGTAGATAAGCATGCAGGAAATAGATGGAAGACAACGTGGCTGAAACTCTTTGAGTGCATACATCTGTCTTTGTCTCTCTTTCCAAGTCAAACAGAAAGGTTAGGGTCAGAGGGCTGGATGAGCAGGGCCCGTCCTACCAGTCATCATGACAGAGTAAAATCCGTTTCTTAGAGAAGTTGTGAAATAAAAAAAAGAGATGAGGGATTGTTTATCTCACACATTTCCTCCTCCTCTCAAACACTTGACCTTTACCCATCTCTCTTTTCATCCGCTGCTCTTTCTGCCTCCCTCTTCTCTTCTTCTTCCTCCCTTCTGTCACGCTGACACCCGAGAGACTTCTGTAGCTGTCCTCTCCATCACTCTCCATGCTCCCTCTCTCTCCCTGCACGCTGTTTCATGAACACACACAAGGCTGACACTACAAACACACAAAAAATGACCCTGTTCAATAAACAAGCAACGCAGTGTGTGAGAGTAAGGAAGCTTTTAGTGGCGCCTCTTATCTTGCTTCCTCTCAAAACACACGAAACAGAAAGAACTGCCTGCGAGCCTGAATGTCTTCTTTGAGAGTCATTCACCTTCCTGACACACACACACACACACACACACACACACACATTAACACACAGACTTATTCTTTCCCCCTCTGATACACACTCCATCCGCCAACATGGACCGGCTGTTGTGTGAAGTGGCTCGATGAAAGAGCCCTCACAGTAGCTTCAGTTCCTCAGACATGCATATGTGCATACTTTTATAAATATATATATCTGTGTGCACACAAAGCTGTTCGTAGATCTAAAAGGATTATGGAGAGAGAAATGCATTCATAAGTAAATGTGAAACTCTTCAAGAACTGAATGACAGCATAAAATTAGATATAAGCTACCAGTGGGCTCTGTAACTGAGAGTGGATCTGGGAGTCGAACCAGATCTCACCGGCCACTTCATCACTTACATTAATGGCACTTTGTTAGTTCTGGTCCATGTTGACCTGACAGCATCACACAGCTGCTGCAGATTTGTCTTCTGCACATCCATGATGAGAATCTCCCCATCCACCACATCCCAAAGGTGAGAAACAAGTGTGAGAGAATTTGAATTTTAAAACATGTGTGTGTTATCCTGCTGGAAGCAGCCATCAGAAGATGGTACGGTGTAGTCGTAAAGCGATGGAGATGGTCAGCAACGGTGTTCAGGTAGACTGAACTGATTACACGGTGCTCATTTGGTACTAAGGGGGCTAAAGCGTGACACAGCCCCGGCAGCAGCCTGAGCTGTTGATACGAGGCAGGATGGATCCATGCCTTCTTGTTTTTAACGCCAAATTGTGACCTTACCATCCCAACATTACTGTGCACTCATCAGACCAGGCAACGGCCGTTTCTCAATGCTCAAGTACGCGAGTACGTACTCGCGTTCTCGGTGAGTACGTACTCGCCGAGAACGCACGGGAGTACGTACCCGCCGAGAACGCGAGCACGGACTCGCGATATGTACAATTGGAACACCTGCGTACGTGATGATGTCACAGGTCCGGAGTTTTTACTGCCGTCCCCTCCTAATTTAACTGTGAGTAACATGTTATGAAGCTTAACTGTAATCACAGCCAAACCGGTTTACCCAGGAACAAATAAAACACTGAAATAAACCAAACATTAACATTTAGAAGTGATCTAAGTGACTTATATATCATTTTTAACCTCAGTAGTGAAACCTCTATTAATAAAAATAGTGTACATGTACATACGTGTACATACCTTAATAAAAACAAGCAGGTGAGATGTTAGAACGCTTTTATTTCTATTCTAGTGGACACTCAATACTATAGACAGCTGCTGGGGTTTCTTTAACATGAGTAGTGAGAAGACCGCGAGCGGGGGGGGGGGAGGTTGAAAACGATGTGCCGGGAGTCCGCTGTTGAGTTTTGGACGAAATGCATTCTGGGATATTTAGCTGTACCAAGTCCACACCGATGCATGCTCGATAAAACGGGCGGAGCGAGAACACATCCGGGAGTTTTTCGCGTTCTCGGCTTGATGCGTACTTCGAATTGGAACGGTACTTGGTCTCCGACTGATGACGTATCACGAGTACACGAGAACGCAAGTACGCACAAGTACGCATATTGAGAAACGGCCAACGTGTGAATTGTAGCCTCAGTTTCCTGTTCTCAGCTGAGGAGTGCGGCCTTCTGCTGTTGTAGGCCATCTGTTAAAAGTTGACTTACTGTTGCTTCACATCAGCTCGAAAGCAGTCTGGCCGTTCTTCTTTGACCTCTGACGTCTCTCTGAGAGAACCGCTGCTCACTGGCACGCCACTTACAAAGTCACTTAGCTCACCTTTCCTCCCCGTGATGTTCATGTTCTAAATTCTGATCAAGTTAAGAGTAAAACACACAAGTAAGGTGTGATTCAGGGTGTCGCTATCAGGTGACTGATACGTTGTTACCACATTATGTCCTTAGTTACTCTGATTCATCCCTCATTTGTGAGTTCTCGTTTGAAATTAATAAATAAAAATAAAGATGACGTTGATGTTATTGTGACTACATCCATTTTTAATATACAGTCTGTGGCTAAGATGTAACATTTATGAGCCGCCATCATTAAATCACCACTACAACTGCTTTGTAGTTTTTGGGGAAGAGAAAACAAAATCCATGTAAATGAGACTAATTAAACTGTGAATTTGGCTGAATGAAACACTGCAGAGGGGGAGCAGCGTATCGAGGCTGTGTCTCTTCCACTCCTCACCAGATGTTGTTTGTGTTGCCCAATATTGTCGTTTGCCACCTGAAAAGAGGACGAAGGCTTAGATAAAAGGCAAACGGAGAGGAAGAGAGGTTTGGCCTTTATCCTGTAGTTCTGGTTTGTTACTGACTTCACACCAAAATAAAAATGATAAAAATGATACTGCTTCTGAGTCAGCCGGGAATATCTGTGTGTATGTTCGAGCAGATTGAGCTGAACACAGACAGCGCTGCTACGTTGGCTTTGGTTTTTCACTGCGATGTGTTGTCATGGAAATGTTCTCTCCGTCTCCTGTGGATGCATGTGTGTTCATTAGGCTGATTTCATTAGCTGAATTAGTTGCTTTTGAAGCAGATACGCAGACCGGGGAGAGAAAGGTTAAAGATTCAAACCAAACCAGAAATGAAAAAAAAAAGGTGAGGAATTGAACCCAAAGAAGGGAAAAGTTGATGACTCGCTGCAGCTAAAATCCAGTTTCACTCTGCTGGGGATAAAAGTTAAAATGACGCTGATATCGTGTTTTGGCAAGTTTTCTGCAGGCTTAACGATGGTGCAGCAACAAAGTGGTTACTATCATCAGTGTGGTGAAGTTTAATAGTTAAACTACTTTGACAAAGGTGGTCATGGTTCTCCAATGCACTCACAGCCCAGGGTGTCAAATACTGCCATCCTTGCAGTGCTGCTGGCTTCACAGAGTGGTGTCCTTTGGTGTCCTTGCTGGAGCCAGTGCAGCAATAATGGATGGCAGAGACAACGGTCCTCTTTCAGAGAGCTACAGTGACAGCGTTAGGAGGCTGGACAAGTGATGATGGAGAACGTTACAGTGCCGTCTGCCAGGAGAATGTGGTTTGTGTCCAGTTTGGGAGCTTTTTGTGTTGGCTCTTTTGTTCCTTTGGTTTTCACTCCCCAGTGTGTTTGAATGTTGCTCACTGATTTAACTTTTACTTTGTGAGCTGGTTCGGCAACACGACTGGGTTAGAAACGACCAAGGACACAACTCCCCTGTTATTGAATGCAATTTCAATGTGCTTTATTTTGTAGTTATATTTACCTACAAATACTTAAAGGTACAGTGTAAGTAAGTTTTGTTTGTTTAAGAAAACCAAACAACTGTAAGCTGCAACTGTAAACAAACTGTAAGCACACTGTACTCTTGGAGTCACAGGTTTTATAGGGCGTGGCTTAGTGTTGCCTAACTTGTGGGTGTTTTACAGGAAAGCACAGACTCGATTACATCATAGGTGAGTAAATATTGATGGTATTCTTTTTTTTTTCTTCTTTTTTTTATCACGTTTGTCTTGGTAAAATAAAAAAAACAATCATAGAACACTGATAATGCACATCAACATGATAAATATTACAAAAAAAAAGATAAAAAAGAAAAAGTAAAGATGCAAAAAGGTCAGATTAATTCACTTTATAATACAGTGCATGCACCCAGAAAGAATTTACGATGTGAGATGGAGGAAAACTGTTTATTTTTCTGCAAAATTACAAAGAAATTATGTAGTGCTTCAAATTGCTTACACTAAAATGTGTCTCCTTTCTTAAAATACCAGAATGTATTACTTATGACAGGGGTGTCGAACTCCAGGCCTCGAGGGCCGGTGTCCTGCAGGTTTTAGATAACACCCTGGGTCAACACACCTGAATCAAATGATTAGTTCATTACCAGGCTTCTGGATAACTGCAAGACACGTTGAGGAGGTCATTTAGCCATTTAAATCAGCTGTGTTGGATCAAGGACACATCTAAAACCTGCAGGACACCGGCCCTCGAGGCCTGGAGTTCGACACCTGTGACTTATGTACTACTTAAATTTACTTACAATGTAACTATTTCTTCGTTGATGTGAAAAACACAGAGTTATGCTGTATTTAAAATTACTTATGCATTATTTGCACAGTGTAATTATTTCTTTGTATCCTGTAAAAACCTGACTTGTTACCCTGCTCTAGTGCACCTACCTTTAAGTAGTCATAATTACATTGTAATTACATTTAATTACAAGAGAATTACACCCTTATCTGTGGGCTGTGTTATAAAGTGTTACAGGAAATTTATGGTTTGGATTAAAAATACTGTTTTTCCAACACTGTGTGTACCTGGTGTATTTTAATGCTCAAATTGTTGTTTTTTCATAAGAGCTGGGAGTGAAAGACGTGTGTCACACGTTACCTAAAGAGGGTGTATCATGGAAGTCATGCCTAAGGGCGCTTATTGTGTGTTTTTGCAACAACCACGACTTTGATGAAACTGCAGTATTTCACGCCCTGGGAATGAGAACAGGCTGGGTTTTCATATCTTTGACTTTTCTCTGTGACCACTCCAGTACAGAGTAATCAGTCACACATTGGAAGTTTATTATTTGACCTACAGTTTTTATTAGAAAGTTGTGTTCCTCACTGAATTACAAAGGAGGAATAGTAACACGAACCTCTGAGAGCAACCTGCTTGATTTGACTGGGTCAGGCTGCTGATGCCTCATATTATCAGCGACTAATATGTATATTTTTTCTTTGTGTGGGAGCTGTGAGAGGATGTGTTCCTGGAGGAGAAAGACTAGACTGAATACAGTCCATGAGCAAAGACCTCCGGTACTCATTTGTTTGTTTATATTCATTTAATGGGATATGAACTCCTGGTGAAGTCCAATCATCCCTTTCCTGCTTCCTCAGTCTCAGTGTGTATGCACATGAATATACGTGAACACAGTTTCTCTGAGGGAGAGAGAAATGAACGCTGAAACGTCATCTTTTTTCATCTTATGTCTGCCTGACTGACTACTCCTGCTTTCCTTTCTCATTGCTTCCTTCTGACTTTGCTATCTTTATTCTAGGCGCATGTACACTTGCTGTGCATTATCGCATGAAAACGACTCAACCTGGAGCTATTCCACAGCTCTTTCAGTGGCTGTCATCATTTATTGAGTCCTGTTGAGCTGATGCTTATCCATAAAATCTCCAGAGCTTGTTTTGGAATATCATCTTCTTCTCGGTCTGAATGTTCCTAATTCAACGACCTCTCTAGAAAAAGTAAATGAAACTATACTAATATTCACCCACAGGCTCCTAAAGTGGAACTATTTGCTTTTTCTTGTTTTCTGTATTTCTGTAGCTACACTGACATTAAAAACTGAGCATTTAGATTAGTTATCTTTCTGGTGTTTGGTTTTTCCTGCTTTTGGGTCTGTATGAGGTCACAGCATGCTTGTATGTTTGTCTTTGGCACACAGCGCCACTCAGCTCAGTTCAGGGGTCAATCACAACAAGGCTTAGTGGGAACATTGTTTCAGACAGAGGAACACATTAGTGAACAGCACTAATGCCCAGCATAAAATATTAAGCATTATTCTGAACTATACAAAGATTTGGAACTAGCTCACCTTTTCATTGGCTGCTGTGAGACTGCATTAAACTTGTGAATGTATTTTTACATCTACAGAGCCAACACTTCTAGTGAGAGAGTATGAAAACCAACAAAACCCAAGCTGAGATGTGAAGGAAGTGATTGTAGGTTGAGCGCAGCTGTTTTGTTCCTGTCATATTTGAGTTCCTGTAAAGTCGAACCTTTGGTAAGATAAGTTTAGTATGGGTTTGTTATCTCGAGTGTCTTTCTCATTCGCAGGGCTGGACTGGTAATCTGGCATTTTCCCAGTGGGCTGAAGCACTTTTTGGCTGATGGGTCAATTGAAAGGCCGCTGTGCACCGGCCCTACAAGCACTGACAGCAGCCCATTGGTTCATTTTCAATACTGACACAGAATTTAGTGGCAAAAAGCTGGAGCTGAAAAGCCAAGACAGAAAAAGAAAGTAAAAATAAATGCTGCTGCTGATGCATCGTCAACAGCTGTACCAGCAACAAGTCCTCACAGTCACAGGAGGCTGTGACTGTGTAGAGAAGAGCAGGAGGAGGGAGCGCAGTCTCAAGGAGACCATGAGGAGGAGAAAGACGGAGGTGAAATTAACAGGGGACGTAGGGACGTAATTAGAAAGGGACAGATTCAAGTAACTTCAAGTGACTTTGACCATGAGCCACATCTAAAAGCTAAAGCTAAGAACTAATGCAACAACTGTACTAACCTGATTAAAAAGGAAAACTGTTCCAATATCGATAATAAAAACCAAATATGGCAGGACCGATTTGTCCCAGTCCAGCCACTTTACCTCATCCGCCCTCCCCTCTCATGAAAGTTCATGTTTCATATTTCCTCAGTTCAGTCACTGTTCCTCATTTCCTGCTTTACTTTGGTAACTATGTATCTCTGCTGTCTTGTGTTTGTCATTGCTTGTCTTCACCTGCTACCCTGCTGTTTCCACTACCCTGATTGTTGTGTGTGTCTTTTGCCCGTTTGCCTCTCTGGTGTGTTTTCCTGCATCTCTCTGGATTTATTTTACTTGGTTATTTGATTACTGGACTTCACTTCCACCTAACAAAGGTGTGTTTTCTGCTTCATCTACACGTCTCCATGTGGGTCTTAAATTTAAAAAAATGTGCCGCATCTCCAACAAGCTTCTCCTCCAGCTTTTTGGTTGCTATGGTGATTGCACATTCAACAGCCATTTGCTTATGACAGCAAGAAATCACCTGCATAAAGAGTCATTTTTAACCCCACCTTTCAAAATCAATTTTTATTGTCATTATTCTGATGAGGTGTGGCTGACCTTCACATATTTTACATTCATAACTAGACCTCAAGTATTTCTTAGTCTGAGTAATATTCACACCCATAAATTCGTACAAAAAGCACACACACACCATCAGATTACTCACCTACAGCACACAGAGTATAAAATTGAAACTCTCTGCACTGCTGTAGTTGCCTGGCAATATACTGAGCTGTGTTCCAGAAATAAACACAAACACCACAGAATATATGTGGAGAAGTATTTGTTATAATCCCTCTGCATATGCTCAGAGGAAGCAGAATATTTTCAGGAAATGAAAAGTGAATAAGGGAAATGAAGAAAACCAAATATATAGGGAGAAATGCACAGATTTTTTCCTACCAAATATAGACTTTATCTCAGTTGCTTTCTCTGACTTTTCTCTGCTACGTTTTTGATTTACTAGGCTGAATTTCAGCTTTTAATATCCTTACAGTTTTAAATGTAAAGCAAGTGCACACACATGCTTTTCTGTATAAGGATCAAGTAAAGACATTGTTTTGATTTGAAATGCAGAGGCAGTGAAATAGTCATTCAGGACATGTGTACACCGATGCTTTCATTAGAAAATGTAGAAGTTTTATGTCTCGTTATGTGTTATGTATGCTTTCCTGGCATTTAAGGACACCTTAGGCTCCAGTCACAAAAGCTAGAAATCCCTCAGAAACCAGCTGCAAACTCTGCCTGGAGGAAAAGTTTGTATTCTGCAGCCGGTGGCTGAATGATTTCTGGAGGTTTATTTGTGTAATATGAAACTGGGCACAGGAATAGGAATACGGTGCTGCACTGAAAATCTTGCACTTGCTTTCTTTGCCTGTTGTTTGCCAATTTGTCTGCAAACACTTGCAAACTTCTTGCTAAGCTGCAGTGAAACTGTGAAAAGTTGAACATAAACTGGGAACAGAGATGGATGAAACACATCAAATCTGCATAAAGGCTTCAGCAGTAAGTCACAGTTTTTACTTTACATGTGAATATTTTCCTTTTGCTCTTCGAGTAGCACTTCTTCAACATTGTTGAGTGTTTACAGGCAGGTTGGCATCTTGCCTGTAAACACTATCAAACTATGGCAATAACAACAATCTGCTAGTGACCAAAGCAGATGCAAAAAGGTGTATGCCTTTCCTGCAAGCAATTTCACCTGATGGCAGCCAGAAACCTCCAGCAGCCACTGGACTCTAGATCTGTGTGACCGAGACCTTAAATATAACTTTTGGAAACGTTTTGCTGACTAAGGGTCAGATTTACTAACAGGTTGCATCAGGGTGGAAAAAAGTACTGCTTGTATTTACAAACAACCCTTTTCCTCAGCTCGTTTTTCTATTGGATGGTAGTACCTGGTACCAGGTACTTTATTAGTACCTACTCGGCCGGGGTTCAAAGCGATCTGATCCTAATTTTTGAAACGAGTGGAATGCGTGCACAAGTGTGACAAAAAGCCATGCAGCAGATATACGGTCACCTGGTTGTCTTCGTGTTGTTTCTGTCGGATACAAATGATGTCATGGAGCGTTTGGCTGCGTTGAGAGCGCAGTGACGAATGTGTAGGAGGCGGGAACTCGTTGAATTTTGTGGCTGACCATGCTGCATATGTACTTCTGGGAGTTCTTTTCTCAAAACACACAGAAAAAATGTGTTTTGCACTGTATTTAAAAAAAAAAAAACAGCAAAAATGAAAACTAACCACACCTGTGAGGATTGAGCTCATTTAGTAAACATAGTCTGAAGTTTAAGTGTAAAAAGTTTTAAAACAAAAGAAGAAAATGAGCATTTCCAGACACAGATGTTTGCTTCCTGACTGGATCTTCCCAATCACAATAATTAAGGCAACACATGGTAGCTAGACTGACATATATTATTTCCATCTTTCTTGTGTGGGTCCTCCTTGCCACGGTTTCCTGCTGGCACTGCTCTTTTGTCATATTTGCTTTGCAGCAGCTTCCAATCTGTTTTCCACCTCCATAACCGCCTTACACCCATGTGCAACTTTCAGTTCCATCTCATCACTGGTCCTTGGAAGAATTCACCAGCCTCAGTTTTTACACCATCTTCTCTCTGCCTGCTGTTTAATCCAGCACTCACATGTGTACCCTGGATAAAGATCTGCACATAGATCATTTTCAACTGAAAATATTGTTTTAAAATAAACATATATTAGTGTAGCTGTAACAGCGTTCAGACATATAAAATGTGACCGGGATCAATGCATTGGTTTACTTATGAGTTATTTCATTAATTCATCTGTAATCTGTGTGTGTGTGTGTGTGTGTGTGTGTGTGTGTGTGTGTGTGTGTGTGATAGAGAACGAAGCACAAAATCTCACGCATCTAGAAATGTGTATGTGCGCGTGTGTGTTGTTTGTAAGTGGGTGTTAATTGATGCGTTCTCTCCTTTTGTCTGTTTAATGGAAAAGCACTTCTCATTAAACTGTCACTCAAAAATCTGTGCTGGTGTGTGCGTGGATCGAGAGAGAGAGGAAGACGGGAGCGGGTCATTATAATACAGTGTGAAAGGAGGAGAGAGAGGTTGCGGGAGAGGTGCAGAAGAACAGACCATTACAACAATTAGTGCGCCTTTTAAAAAGCTTTTCCTCACAGGCGTTTGATATTGAAATGAAACAATGTGTCTCTGCAGGAGGCTGTCGAGAAATTAGCCTAACAATACATTAAATGACACGCTCGCACGCTGCCTTTTCATCACCTGTGGAAGACTTATTGCCATCCCCCTCCCATTTCGCTCATTTCATTTAAATTAAATTCACTTTTGTTCAGATCTATTCAGCTGTGTTAAATACTTTTAAGTTTACCTCTATTAAGTGAGCTGTTAGTAAATTTTACTGAAGAAAATAATGTTTTTAAGGTTTACTTAATTTGCTCTGCTGTTTTAGCCTAAGCTTACTTCCAGCTTTAATTCATGGGCTTACAAAACATTTCTTATGTACTTGTGTTGGCCGTGACTCAACCTGTCACTTCATCCTTGATCTAAAACAAACTATTCTGATTAGCTGCCCTCACAAATAGAAAGTTTGAAGTGCAGTGGGTGGGGTTTCTGAGCTCACAGTGGCTGGGATCATCATACAAAAGCGTTCACTCTCAATGACATCACAGAGACCTGAAAGTGAAAAAATACTGTCAGTCACCAGTGCTACCCATCAGCCTTCTGCTAGATGCACTTGTGGTAAAAGTTTGAACATCCTAGGTGACTTCTTGAGGTATCACATTCACAAGATTTTCCAAGAACTTGACCTTGACTTTGAGGTCAAGGTCACTGAGATCTGAACTCGTCCCAGATTTTCAGTAGAAAACGTATCAACTTTAACATTCTATGTCACCTCATTCTCGAATGATCACCTTCGTAAAGTTGGACGTCCACACCGCCCGCACGCCAAACTGGGATGATGACATCAGCCGACTGAGGGGTAAAAACTGTTGGAAGGATTAGAAAGATTTTGACTCACACCAGTACTTCTAGCCTCATGTGACCTCATTAGGGTTATCTGCTCTTACTGATGTCATACACAGGCAAGAGGGAAAAAAAATGTCTATGTTTTATAGGCTTGATTATCAACACTGACACTGATTGGTTAGCTTATGTGACATAAATCTTTTTAAGAGATGAAACGCTTTATTAACCCGTTTCTTGGAGCCACACTAACAATTTTTAGTCAAGAAATCCCACAGGAGAGACATAGTTGTATATTTATCTTTTTCCTCTAAAACACTGATAAAATGTGATAAAATAATTATTACCTTTTGTTTATGTAGCAGCAGCTCATGTAGTCCAGTGTAGATCAAAGTTGGTCATGATGATGATTTTGTGTACATTGTGCTGCTCCTGTATTCTGATACGGGCCTGATTGGGAGCCTTTAAATCTGTGAGTGAAATGTTTGTTTGGTGTTATATGGCAACAGTTTTTATTTTTTTTAACTACACTTTATGTCATATTTATGTTTAATCTTTTATTTTGTTTTCTCTTGGAAAAGTCATCCAGAGTTTATTGCTCAATAAATCAAATTTTGTGAACTTGAACAGCTCGTTACTCCAAGTGTTGAGTCGAGTGTGCGTTGGCAAATCTACTCCTCACCACAGGTGGCTAAAATAACTACATTTGGATCAGCCGCTTAGAAGTAAAAATCTTTATGTCTTTCAGACATTAACGTGTTGAAAAAGGAGCCACAGTGCAAGTTATTTACCATCTAACTCACAGACTAGGCAGCACATGTTGTTCTGCATCACGGACGGACATTCTTGTGGTCCTGTTAAGCTGCCTGCTTATGTCGTCCACAGAGAAACAATACCTCCACAAATTTAGTAAATTCTGGAATTAGCTGTCATGCTTGGCAGGCACCGCGTCCATAAAAACATCCTAAGCCAATACTTTGTAATCTTGTGCGTGCCTATCTGTCAGCTTGGCTGCACTTATTCAAGACTGACACGTTAAACCGTCGTCAGATGAATGAAAACAGTTGCATGGTTGAAATGGGCAGCAATCTCTACGTTTCTTGGTAGAAGAAGAGTGGAGATTATGTGAAACTTGCTATGGAGGACATCGTTACACACCCACTATCCCCTCCCCACTGGGTCGTCCTAATACCACCCAATTTAAAAAACTTACAGTCTAATTTGATGTTATTTCAATCATATATTCGTTTATCAATCACAGTACCTCTTTTTAACCACTGCTAGTTGGATTTCAGTACGGATGCATTCATAGATGTGTCTGCTCCATGACAAAAAACAAAACAAAACGAACCAAAAACCAACAAAAAACGATTTTAACACAAAAAATCATAAAGAAAGAACAATACAGTATCCACATCTGAACCATCTGAGTAAACAGTGAAATGTGGATTATTAAACATTAGGTCTCTCTCCTCCAAGTCTCTGTTAGTACATGATTTAATAATTGATCAACTAATCGATTTACTCTGCCTTACAGAAACCTGGTTGCAGCAGGATGATTATGTTAGTTTAAATGAATCAACACCCCCGAGTCATTCTAACCATCAGAAACCTCAAAGCACTTTTTGAGAGTGCTGTAACTAAGTTTAAGAATATAATTCATCCACTGTTATCATCTTAGCTACCTGAAAGCTGCTCCAACAGAGGTCGATTATCTTGTTAATAATTTTACTGCGTATGAATCTGGATACTACAGCTCCTCTAAAAAAGAAAGCCTCAAATCAGAAGTACTTTCATGGCCTCTGACAGTGGACTCATCTCTGTGCTTGTCCTGCTAGACCTCAGTGCTGCGTTCGATACTGTTGACCATAATATCCTATTAGAGCGATTAGAACATGCTGTAGGTATTACAGGTACTGCACTGCAGTGGTTTGTATCATATCTATCTAATAGACTCCAATGTGTACATGTAAATGGAGAGTCCTCTTCACACACTAAGGTCAATTATGGTGTTCCACAGGGTTCAGTGCTAGGACCAATTCTGTTCACATTATACATGCTTCCCTTAGGCAGCATCATTAGAAGACATAGCATGCATTTTGACTGCTATGCTGATGACACCCAGCTCTATCTATCCATGAAGCCAGGTAACACACACCAATTAGTTAAACTGCAGGAATGTCTTAAAGACATAAAGACCTGGATGGCCGCTAACTTTCTGCTTCTTAATTCAGATCAAACTGAGGTTATTGTACTCGGCCCTGAAAATCTTAGAAATATGGTATCTAACCAGATTCTTACTCTGGATGGCAGTACCTTGGCCTCCAGTAACGCTGTGAGGAACCTTGGAGTCATTTTTGACCAGGACATGTCCTTCAACGCACATATTAAACAAATATGTAAGACTGCTTTCTTCCATTTGCGCAACATCTCTAAAATTAGAAATATCCTGTCTCAGAGTGATGCTGAAAAACTAGTTCATGCATTTATTACTTCCAGGCTGGACTACTGTAATTCTTTATTATCAGGATGTCCTAAAAACTCCCTGAAAAGCCTTCAGCTGATCCAAAATGCTGCAGCAAGAGTCCTGACAGGGACTAGAAAGAGAGAGCAGATTTCTCCTGTATTGGCTTCCTGTTAAATCCAGAACTGAATTCAAAATTAGAGTAGTAGAGTAACTAGAGTATTTAAAAGTAGAATGGGAGGCAGAGCCTTCAGTTTTCAGGCTCCTCTTCAGTGGAACCAGCTTCCAGTTTGGATTCAGGAGACAGACACTATCTCTACTTTCAAGATTAGGCTTAAAACTTTCCTTTTTGCTAAATCATATAGTTAGGGCTGGACCAGGTGACCCTGAATCCTCCCTTAGTTATGCTGCAATAGGTGTAGGCTGCCGGGGATTCCCATGATGCACCGGGTGTTTCTTCTTCGGTCACCTTTCTCACTCACTATGTGTTAATAGACCTCTCTGCATTTAATTATTTGTTATTATTAATCTCTGGCTCTCTTCCCCAACACATGTTTGTCCTGTCTTCATCCACTCACCCCCAACCAGTCACAGCAGATGCCCCCCCGAGCCTGTTTGTACTGGAGGTTTCTTCCTGTTAAAAGGGAGTTTTTTCTTCCCACTGTTGCCAAAGTGCTTCCTCAAAGTGCAAGCTCTTTAAAGTTAACAAGAAGCATAAAAATAATATAACACTAAAATATTACTTAAAAGCAAATGATAAATGAGGCAATCAATTTCCTAATTAGTAACAGGATCCCAGATTTCAGTGTTCTGAAATACAACATAAAAATTACAGTTCTACCTTTAAACTTAGATACACTAAAGTCATACTAACAGACTTCTGTGATTACATTTAATAACCTCTGGTAAACATAGCAACTCAACTTAATGCATAAAAAACAAATATTGAAAGCCACATTTTTAAAACATCAATTAAACACAAATATCTCCATATCTGAAACACAGAAAAACACGAGCTGAGTGTGTTTGTGTGTCTGTCTTCTGATAAAAGAGCGGCAGAGATTTCTTTTACTCACTTCTAGCGACCAGGCTAACATAGCGTGCTAGCATTAGCCTAATATCCTTGAGCAAAAACTTTTAAAAGCTTTGATTAGCAAACTCCGACCTCTGTGGGAGTTACACTGGTCGACTCATATATGAAATACAATGAGGTACAGGAGTTTGGTCATATTCAAATTGCAGTTAATGGCTTCAATAATCTTTTATTGACAGAGAGCAAAATGAAGGTTACCTACCTACAACGGCTCTTTATTTATAACTGGCATTATTGTTTCTTTCTGTTATAGAATCTTACAAGAAAGAGGCAAAATTGTAAAAATCCATCATGCTTTATTAGCTGCTTCGGTGAAAAACAAATCAACAATGCAACCCCCCCCCCAAAAAACAACATTGCAAAACAACATACTGGAAAATAGTTATTCATCACTTGATTGCTTCAATACAACCCTTGGGCACATATATGCGGGACTTTTCGTGGCTGTTTTGATATCGCTCTCTCTCTTAACGGATCAAATCTGGCTGTGGTAGCAGCTTTAAACTCGGTCTGACCCAGGCTGATAGAGGTGCCCAGTCTGGATCGCATTCCAGCATTTTGTAGGCTGGTTTTCCTACAAAACACAAAAAAACATTAGCCCACAAAGCCACAGTGAACAAAGCAGCATAGCGCAACGAATTACATTCAAATCAATATAAGACTTATTTGTAATCTACATCATCAATTATGTTATGATAAATTACGTAATAACTACAACAGAAGACGTACCTTTGTGGAAATGCTTGGAGCAGACTAACATGTGAGCTGGCGTGTTCTGGGACGTTATATTTGGTCTTCGAATGGCTGCAATCCAGGCCATCCGTCGCCTCTTTGTTACTTCGGAAACACGGCTTGAACAATTTCTCTTCCACGACGTAATCCGATAAAAAACAATCTCTTTACCCGTCATGCAACCGGCTATTGCAGTTAATAATACAACAGCTTCTTGACATTCTTTGTGTTTCTTTTTATTGCTGTGTGACTGTTTTCATGTGAAAGCCTGCGTGTGCTAGTACCGCTTGCCACGCGTTCCCAGAATCCTTTGCGGTTTTACCCCGGAATGACGTCACATTTTCAATCTCTATAGTAAATGAAAGAAATCTATCAGCACGGCTCTTTAGGGTTAAATTGTATAATAAATAATAATAATAATAATAATAATATAATAAATAATTCTGTAAAATTACAGAAAGAAACTGTTTTTAATGTTTTTAACTGTTTTTAAAGATCGGCTTAAAAAACAAATATCTGTGGTAGACGGTGAAAATCAGGAACTTCTCTGTCAGTGAATCGCTTATTTATTATTTATTTAGTTTAGCATAGTATGAACGGCAGGACAGGTCTTTATCACTTTATCAGTAGGAAAAGCTGTAAAACTTATGAAAATACAGTTAAAAGCCCAAAATCTAAGCCCTCCTTCCAAAAGCCGTTCTGTAGGCCTGATTGGAGTATTTGCCCGGCTGATGTTGGCCCCCGGACCTTATGTTTGACCTGTTTTAGAGTACAGCACTGTCACTAAAAAATGGGATTGCAGAAACATGAACAGATGGATATTTTTACACAGAACTTCTTTATTTTGGACTTTTGATAAAATCATTCAAGGCACAGTTGATGGCCTACATCTCCCAGCATGCCTGGATGGGTTCCACAGGCTACTCAATTTTTCGGCTGTAATGAAACTTTTGAATCTGGGTTCCACAGCTTTGACTTGGCATGTGCGTATCTGCAGTACTATAAGGGTGATGGGGTCACAGAGATTGCAGACCTTGTGTTTTAGTGCTTTCTCGCTGAGACTGGATGCTTGTTTATTTTGTTTGTGTTTTAAGAGTCACAGCCCATTAGTCTTAGTCTTGACGGACAGGGGCAGCAGCAGGGGGTCACACTTAGAGGTTAACTGTGATTATGAGGACTTGAGTTTCACAGCGATTTAACCCTTGTTGAGCAGTCAAACTCTTCAAAAAAGCTCTTAAAACTGTGATTTTGTGGGAACTCTTCAGTGCATTTAATCGCACATTTTAATTTCATTGTATTTCTTCTTTTATTTTGCTTCAGAGCAAACTTACCATTTATAAAGAAAGTTAAAAGTACAAAAGTGGCTGCCTGGCCACCTGGTTTGGGCCCTGGCTGTCTGACTCTGAGCTTACCGAATTGCTAACTGACCAGCTGAATGACCAAGTGAACGGTAAACGTCCCTCGCAGAAGCAATTCTTCACTGACCATTTGTCTTTCCTCTGTTTTATTACGCCACCGTAAAACTCTGCAGTGAGAGAAGAACCTTAAAAAGATAGGGCTGTAAAAGGAGAAGCTTTGTGTGTGTGTCTGTGTGTGTGAGAGAGATGCTTCATTAAATCCTTTGTATTTCATCCTGTGCCTTATTCTAACACCATTCAGAGCCATAAAGACGAGAAAGAGAGAAGCAAATGGAAAAGAAGAAAACATAAAAGACTGAGTTACAGTGGTCTTCTTCATCCCTCCATCTTCTCCTTTCCATCTACACTCTTCCTCTATCAATAAATCTGCTAAATGTACTCTTATCTTGGAAAAGATGCATTGCTTGAAAGTGGTAGAGAGAATTTAGGAGGACAGGGAGAGAGCGTATGCAGATAAGCATATCTGAAAAAGAGTGAGAACACGATGGTCAGTGAAAAATTGGTTTGGCAGTTTTTCTGTCGGATTAACTCCCCTGCCCTTAAAAAAGGAGCAGCACGTGGCCACGTCCCAAAGAAACAGGAGTCACAATACGACATCCGACATAAATTCAAGAAGGTTTAGTGCACAAAGTTTTTGCAGTCTCATACAAAGAGTTCATGCACACACACACACACACACACACACACACACACACACACAGTTTACTTCTAGTAGTCTTTTAATCCTGACTGAGCTTTTCATGATAGGTCAATTAGACAGTTGGGCAGCGTTCTTTTAGCATGAGGGAGAGAATCGAGGTGACGACAAGTGCGTGTGGTAAATGACACTGGGATACACTGCAGCTCATTTCTTACACAAATACATCAGGGACATCTTCTTTATGCATAAAAGCAACTTTGTGGCCAATTTATGCATATTTTTCAGATTCCACTTAATGTATGACTGTTATTTCCAACGAGCTCATACAGCTCATAAATCTTTGAAGTCGGTGTGATTTTGAGACAATCGAGTTGTTGTTCATGTGCGACTTTTATTGTTTGGTCTGCAGCCGGTCAGCAGAGTTTAATGACCTCTGAGCTTCTGACCCAGAATTCAGCGTGACGGTTTAATGATCACACACGATCACTCCAGATCTCTGTTATCAATCTAAAGGTGACCTGACACAGCACATGTTACGCTCCCATGGTCGAGCATGTGTGTGTGTGTTGCCTTTTGTATCTGCTCAGAAACAGCACACGTGCTCAGTCAAGCTTGTATGATAGCATTATAGGAGTGTGTGTGTGTGTATCTGTCTTCAGTCTGTGTCATCAAGCCATTCAATGTGTCATTGTGTGTGTTTGGTGTCTGTTAACACACTTTAGTAGGTCTGGGAAATGAAACAGCTGTTGACCCCCCCCACCCCCCCACCCCACCCATCTCCTGCACTGATCTCAGATGCTGTCCATCAGCCAAAGCTCCTCAATCAATTAGTGTCCACTAATATCTGTATATATGTGTGTGTGTGTGTGTGTGTGTGTGTGTGTGTGTGTGTGTGTTGCAAGGGGGTGACAGAGGATGCAGTCAACCATGTCAGTGAAGTGGCGGCCCCCAAATCACATTTGTGGGCCAGTATAGCAACCCTTCATTTCCCCTTCTCATCTATTCTTGCTCAGTACACACACACACACACACACACACACACACACGCACACACACACACACACACACACACACGCACACACACACACACGCACGCACACACACACACACACACACACACACACACACACACACACACACAGACTTACAACAGTAGATATACACATCCACACTAACTCTAGTTTTTTTCTGCACAGATTATTGTAATCTGACAATTCCAGGTGTTAAATCTACCAGCTGCAAGAAACAGGATTTTACAAGAAGCATCACATTCCATCCATCCATCCATTTTTTGTTTTTTTTGTTTTTATCAGGTCTCATCAGCTGTCCCACCACCACAGTTTCATCCATCCACCCATGCGTCCAGCTACTCAGCTAGCCAGCCATCTGTCTATCCTCTCCTCTAAAGCAGACAGAAAAAATGGGATTTTCTCCAGGAAGCAACTTTGTATTCCTCCTTTTCCCCCAATCCTCCTTCCATTCACTGTCTATCTCTGCCAGACTGCGAAAATAGGATTTTCCCTGGAAGTAACTCCAATTATTATATCACCTCCTCCCCCTTCTAGTCCTCGCTGCTCTCCCTCCCTCTGTCCTATAAATAGACACCCAGCTACAAAAGTGTTCGCTGGTAACTCCCTCTCTAATTGACATCATCACAGTCTTGATATTTAAGTTATTCTTATTTTATTTTTAAAATTTTAATTTTGTGTTTCTGGAGGTGGAGTTATTTTAAATCTGTGATTGCGAGCATATGTCATCCTCCCACTTTTTTTCATGTTTGTTCCAAAGAAATAGTTGCTTACTTCCTGCTTGCCAGAGTGAATCATCGTGTTATTATTCTGCAGTGCATTAAAGGCACCCTATTATGAAATAAAAAGTTTTGACCTTGTTAGCATGCTTGTGTTTGTCTGTTTTCTGATATGCTGGAGCAGAACAAGCAGCCGTGACAGCACCATGGTGTGTATTTCATTTGGACTCACGAGTGTCTGTTGCTGTTTTGCTGCCCTGCTGTCTGTCCTCTAAAGGAGAGACAGGTGAAGGTATGACTGCATTACTCAAGCTGACACCAGGTCATTCTTTTGCTGTAAATGTTAAGAAGTGTTAATCTGAGTAAATGCTTTGTTCTCCATTGTACTCCAGGTATCGTGGGCTTCTTAAAGCACCCTATGACCTTTTCTCAGCACCCTCTCTGTATTTTCTCCTCCTGTTAAGGTGTAGCGCACTTTTTTAGGCAGGAATGAATTATTTTCATGCCAAAAATATAGTTTTGATGAGGAGAGTTGAGGAGAGTCGTTTAAACAATGATCGGATAAGAACTGTAAGTAACCTAGGAGTACTTCACATTCACCAGCACTGGATTAAAGAGCGTGTCTTCTGCCTTTACATGAACGCCTGTTAAAGTGATTCCTTGAAAATTATGTAAATGAGAATCCTGTTTCTGGAATTGGCGTGCACCCCCCTGAAAAAAACCACACTGAATAATCTTGTTTCCTCTCTATAACCTGATTACTTAAATTCATGCAAATGCGCCGTGACCACTGAATTTGGCACCGTGGAAATCTGGTGGCACAAAATTCTAATCTGGCTCAGATTTTGCTGCAGTGCAACGTTTTGTGCACATTCCTCGAAGGAAACGGCGTAATTCGACCGACATCTCTGCTGACTTGATGAAGGGTTTAATCGACGCAGCCGTTCAAACCTGAGCGTTATGTTTACGACAGTGTTTTGGGTTCTGTGCCGTGTTTTTGGCACTTTATGCTCCATTAAGCTCACGGACGTATGGCTAAAGTGGACTCCCTGGTTCAGATTTCGTTGTGCGTAGCGACACGCCAGCGCCAACAGAGTCCCTCGCATTTTTTTAACACTGTTATTTTCAGTCTTAACACTGCTTTAGCCAATATCCTTCTCCATCTCTCTTCGCCCTGCTCCCTCTGCTTTTAGCTTCTTATATTTCTGTATCAGATATGATAGTCATGCCATTTCTTCATCCCCCGGTTGTGCCAGCCTTCTCCATCATATTCCCCCAATCCTACAGGAACCGCTGCATGAAGGTCAAAAAAGTGTATATATTTTAAATCACCTATAGGAGATGGAAATGCCACATGTACTGTATATGAGCTGCTTACAGCAGACTTAGTGCATGTTGCCCAGACATGCTCTTTCTAAGAACAAGTCCCCAGGTAAGAAAAAAGAGAGAGCCCCACTGTGCTGTAAACCTTGTATCTGTTTGTGAGTGTGGACAACAGCTTGATGAGTTCAGGGTGTTAACAGTCAAGATTAGCACACAGAGGGTAGAGAGGACAGGAAGCAGAGGAAGAACTGACTAAGACACAGAGAGGTGCCACAAATACTGTAACGCACAAACACACACACTGATACAGTTTGTGTAATGAGCCTCTGAGGGGTTAGAGGCCACTTAATCAGCGTTAGGTTTCCTGACCCATCATTTTATCATTATCAGAGGCTGCTCTCTCTCTCTCTGCATTTGTGCGCGCGTGTGTGCTTTTGTGAGTTCATGATTAAGCTATTAGCCATAATCCTATCAGTGTGTGTCATCTAAGACAAACAAGAGTCACCCCACCAAGAAAACCACTGCTATTGTGCTTCACACAGCCAGAAGGCTCCACTCATCAAACACAGACAGACTCACTAACAAATCCCTTAAGGCTGTTGTCACTGATGATGTCATTAGACAGAGAAGGATGCGGGGCTGTCAGCATCCTGTCATGTGTGTGTGCGTTCTACATACTTGTGAGCAGTGACCCGTTCTTCTCTTTAATTCCAGTGTTACAGTTGAGCAGCTTGCCCATAAACAGGTCCGCCCTTTGTTTCCCTTTAACAATACCACCATACATAGGAGTGCTCTGTCTGCAGATGGAAGGTGGTGGATCGTGCAAACGGTGCATGTGCATGTGTGCATCTCTTCCCCATAAGTAAAAGTAGAGTTAGTTCTAATTACAGAAACTGTGTCGGCAGTGGCTTAAAGAGAGAAGAATGGGGCGACCAATGAAGTGATCTAAAGTTAGAATAATAACAGAGTGAGGGCAACAATGGAGGGTGATGAAAAGGGGTGTAAAGAGCGTAAAGGGCTTTTTTCTTCCCCCCTCACTGTAAGCTGTCTCGTCAGACAGTGACTGATGATGCTAAACACAGCGCCTCAGCTCTCACACGGAAACCACGTGACTGTAAAACTTCAGGAAGGAGGCTGAGTTTAGACTGATGTCAAAAATTAGCGCCTTTACTTGGAAGCGGGGGTATTTTTCTCTACCATCTGATAAACTTTGAATATTTAAGGCTGCAGCATGTTTATGAAAATATTTTGTTGTTTGCGACGGTTCTGTGATTATTTAGACATTATTGATCAAAACAATTAAGAGGAAACAGACATGACATAACCTTTAATGCCAAACGTATCATGTCTGATATGAGTTTTTGTGAGTCATCAGTGTGATTTTTTTGCCCCGAAAAAAGAGAAAAAAATGTCTTCTGTAGCAAAAATGACACAAATTAAACTCATATATGCCAATTTATATTGGGTTTATTTTTTCACATTTGTCATAACGTTCAATAAAAACTCCAGTTTTTTTTTTTTTTAATTGAATTTTCTGTCAGTTCTTTGATGCTTCAGGCTTTCAAGGGTTAAAATCTGCATGACAACCAAGACAAAATAAAATGTTTTTTCATTTTCAACAACTCAGCAGATAAAAGTCATTTAGCGGCTCACCTGTAGAGCCATCTACGAGCGTAAAACAAGTTCTGAAAATAAAACTCTAAAGTTGTGAGCTAGGATTTCTTGCTAGACGTACATTTTATTTTTCTTAAACGATATGAATATCAGTTTGATACCCACTCCACACGCAGACGAGTACTTACAAAGTCAGTTTGACATCTTAGCAGCACCTGCTTTTTCCCCACTGTGGAACACTAAGCTGCTAACTGCTGCTGCTGCTGTGCTACCAGCTGAGTCAAACATCCAGAGAGGACACCCTTATCTCCAAACTGCACAGAGAGACAGAGAGAAAAGAAACGGAGGGAGGGCAGTGGGTAAAAATATATATATAGCAAGAGAGAGGAGTAAATGAGAAAGTCAGGCAGAATGGAAGAAAATGGTATAGGATGAAAGAGGCCTGCAGACAGAGAAAGGTCTACAAGGAAAGCACAGAAATTGTAAAAGAGTGGGAAATAAAGAAGAGCGAGAGGGCAAAAGTTACACGATGGAGAGAAAGAAGATAAAAGGGAGAAAGATGGAAGAGATGAGACGCTTCTAAAGAAAGCCGGACAATACCATTTTTAGCAAGAGTGTCGGCATCGTTCACAAACTCCCCACAGCTCTGACGGCCTACTGTGATCAATGAATGTCTGTGTGTGGGGTTGTGCGTATATTAGCGTCTCTCTATCGTCTCTGTGTCCTTGCTAATAGCTGAGTGGACTCCCTGCAGTCTCCACAGGCTGTACTGTGATTATCGCTGCTTAGCTGCGCACCCACACAGAAACACACACGCACACCGACACAGCTCCAGCGCTAAATGAGTATGTCAGTGTAGCGCGTGTTAACTGTTGACACACTAATTTACAGTGGCCTCCTGTAAGATCTGCTCAGTAATATGGCTTATTGATGAGGCCGCGGGGAGTGTGTGTGTTTGCATTACTGAGAATTTTCAGCGTGGGGCTAAATGGGTAAATACTAGTGGTGTGTGTTACTGCAAATTTTGGTATTGATCTGACACCAAATACATACTGAGCCAGTAATGCTGATGGAGATACTTTTAACTTATAAAGGCAGCTTATGTAGGGGAGAGCAGCGTGTCATGATTGTGTCATGATTTGTTACACCTGGATTTAGTTGCTGTGTGCGACTCCCAACCAGTCAGCAGATGGCCCCGCCCCTCCCTGAGCCTGGTTCTGCCGGAGGTTTCTTCCTGTTAAAAGGGAGTTTTTCCTTCCCACTGTCACCAAAGTGCTTGCTCACAGGGGGTCATATGATTGTTGGGTTTTCCTCTGTATGTATTATTGTACAATACAAAGAGCCTTGAGGTGACTGATGTTGTGATTTGTATAAATAAAATTGAATTGACTCTGTGTGTTTCTGAGACTCGCTGACAGATGTGGGTGAGGTATCATCATGTCGTGTGTGCCACATTGTTGTTACAGAGTGCCTTTTTCCTGTTATTCCATTTTTCTGGCTTTGTGCTTGGACCATATTTATGGCTGTTGTTTTTAGGAGAGAAAATAAAAGAAGAGACGAGAGGTAACCTGATTCACGATGTGGGAGAGATCTTGGACAGGAAATTTCATTTTGGACTGCGGTGAAAACCTGGACGAAGTGCAGCCCCGCAGAGTCCCCGGAGCCTTCAGACGTCAACAGGTTGACACTACACACACTTACTCAAAGATAAAAAATATCTAGTACTCTGACAGCTTCCAACTATGCACTCAGAAATCTTTAAAGTCGTTGACATACAGACACTTGCCCAAACATTTACTCCCTGGCACATTCACAGGCACAAATGAGGAGAGGTTGATGGACACACTGCTGCTGATCCCTCTGTGGTGGCTTTTAGCTTTAGAGGAGAAAAGCAGTTTCAGAGCGTTAATCAGAGGGCATCAAAAAATCTGGGGAGAACACTGCTATGCGCCCTTGCAGGCAGGACTAGCTGAGTGTGTGAACAGTTTGTGTGATTTTCATTTGTTCCCAGCTGACCTGGCAGAGCTGAACTTGATTCCTGGGATCTAATTTCTTTGGTGGGGGCTTTGAAAAAACACGGATATTGCTGATATTAGAAAGAGGAAAAAGCCAAGGAGCTGATCTACATCATTCACCTCCCAGGAAAAATGTGCCTCCCACTCCAGGTCTTGGGAAAACAGATTGGAAAGATGTGCTGTTTTGATAAAAAAAAAAAAAAAACTAGGAGTGGAAATTAGAAATAAATATTGAAAGAATAATATTTATAAAGTACAACGAACAAGAAAGAGAAGGACACGATTAATATGTGAAAGGAAAAAAAGTACAGAGCAGAAGTGAATAGAGAAGAAAAGCCTAAAAATAAAGAGGTGGCAAAATAAGAGACATGACGCAGCAGAGCGATGGTGCTGACGAAAACACAAATTGAGAAAGCAATGGAGTGAAAGACATGAATTCATAAAATCATTCGTCAGAATAAGTGAACGAGAGAGAGAGAATAGCAGAGGTGCAGCGTGTTGGCGAGGTGTGGACAGGCCCGGCATTGCTTGTCGACAAGACCGCCGACAAGTTCTTCCCTCGACGCAGAGCAGGGATCGCCTTACCCTCGGCTGGCTTCACAGCTCTGCAGAAACACTTTTTTATAAGGATGCGGTGATGTTTTATGTTGAACCCAGCAGGTCGGGTAAAAACATCAGGACTGGCAAAAACGACATTGTGGAACCTATAATAAAATGTAACAGTTACTAAATAGCAGTAAATGATTCATCATGGCCACACTGTTGAAATGTAGCATCAGAGACTTCTTATACTTAAGACAGAAAAATGTGTGTCGTTACCTGCAGGAGTAACTGACTCGGGAAAAGGAGAGAGAGAAATGCAAACATGCTAACGTCACAGCTCAGTGTTGCGCTACAGTGTTTCCTCTGTTGTGATAAAAGTTACACATTTTATTTATTATAAATCAAAAGGAGGGAAACGTGTGCTCACTGTTCTGCTGCACTTTAATCATTTCATGTCTTTAAAAGATGTTTTCAAAGACAAACTTTCAGTCCACACAATCTCTTTGCTGAACACACTGAGCACACACTTGGTTTCTTTTCCTCCATTTACAATCAAACACTGAAATCCTGTAAAGACACAGACTGTCTGTCACACTGATTTTCCGTCTCCATGAAGGATCAGGCTGAACAGTAAACTTCAGGTCTGGGAAACAAAGCCGACGTGGGGAAAACTGAGAGCTGGTGAAAATGTGTTAACTTCAGTGCTGTTCTCTTCAAGTCGCAGGCCTTTGTTGTGGCTCTCACACTGAAGTAAACTTCTCATCTGTGTTTGAGGTGTTGGTGGTTTTTGGAGCCGCTGTAATATTTGCAGTTATCTGACAAATATTATGTCTTCCTGTGTTATTTGTAACAGCACATGATCAAATAATCTGGACCATAGTCTTCTGATGACAATTCTAGTTTAGCTATCACTCAAACAATGTTCTGAAGATGATTGCTATTCCCTCCAAAAATCCAAGATATTCGATCCAAGATGATATTTCTTTAAATCGAGTCTTTGGTTCAAGTAAGTGTAAACGGTCTGAACTATTCTAGCATCTTTGAACTTTTTCTTATTTCATTTTTATTAAACTTTTTTAAAATTCATTTTTAAAATCTTTTCTTCAAAACATTTTACAGTCTATTTAATTCCTTCATTAAACACACAAACTAATGGCTGCCATGGAAGCTGAACATCTGGATTTAGGAGCTCAGGAGGACCCAGGAGTTCATACAGTCCAGACACTTTAACACGTGTGCTTTGTGGCCAGCTGACCGAAACACCTGCTCCACAGCAGGTAGCTGTAAGGAACAAATATTTATGGAAAATGCATCAATAAGAGAAATGCCAAAGCATCAGTGCATGGTAATGACTCTTTGTAAACTAAATAATAAACAATGGTAAGTGTCTTAGATATATTTGTACCCCCCAAATGTCACTTTATCGTGACTCCAAGTTGTGTTGTGTAATCAAATGTACCTTCATCACAGGCAGGTTTCCACCTTCTCACTGAGGTGGAAACACTGGCACGGTTGGTGCTGTGAGCAAACCAGCAACAAGTCTGTCAGTTTCCCCAAATTTGAGTCTTGATGATGTCATTGGTAAGTTCTGGGAAACCCAGTCGACTGTTTGGCAGGCAGCAAAGGTGTCATGGATCAGCAGAGCCTAGTTTCACAACACTGTGTCAGTCATAAAGAAGAACGAGCGGAGGGGAAGTCCAGAAGGTTTGGACTCGTGCAGGGTTGGACTGGGACAAAAAATGGGCCCGGGCATTTTGACTAGAGACCGGCCCACCAGGTATTATAGGAAAAACCATAAAGCCTTTGAATGAAAACAAACGCTGTTGTGACAGTGATGTACACCGTCTTGTTGGTATATATGTATCAGTCTAATAAACTTAAACCTTCACCATCCTCCCTATTCTGGTATTCTAAACAGTACCTGAAAGTAGACTGCTTGGTCGAGTTAACCTCCTGAACTTTCTACAACACATGGTGGAAACCTGAAATTAAGACAGAGAACACTAGAGGTGAGACATGATCATTACTGATTACTGATGACAGAGTTAGATATATTTTTGTAAATCATTCAGTTGCCACATCAATAAACAGCATGGCAGGGCAAAATATTTTTTCTAACATGGCAACCTTTAAAAAGTGAAAGGAGACAGAAAGACAGGTGAGAAAGAAAAACTTAATTGACTTTTTGATGGCATTTTACACACAGTACTGGTACAGAATCTAGAAAATGTGGGAAAATACTGGCATCATATACAGTACTTAGCTACTTCTGAAGAAATTATGATGGGACCCTAAAAAAATACTATGTACAATAATGGATTTCTATACATTTTACATCAGATGAAAACGTTTGTTGTAAGATTCAGATAATTATTTATTAAAAGCGAGACATTTTAAATGAGAATAATAAAGAAAAGTATTTCCTTGTGCCCCCCTCTCCCTGTTAATGCCCTACCTGGCCCCCTGGCAACACTTTGCTAGACCCGCCCCTGCACAGTTACCAGCTGTCAGCTACGTAGAAAAGGATCCTGGTGTTATTTGTCTCTCAGAAACAGTTCATAACTTCCCTTCAACTCATTCATGTCACCTAAAAGGTAAACCTGTTTCTCCATCACCTGTTCAGCTCTGACGATTCAGTAAGGACATCTCCTGGTTTCATCTGCATGTTTCCCTCTCACCAGATAACCAAACCGATATCATGACCAGCAGCTTTACAGCTGTGGCTCCAGCAAACATCAGCTGATACTAGAAATTAATATTAAATAAATTCTAACAGCAGCTGATCAAGCTTAAACGTGCTGCTGTTGTTTAGCGCGACATCCGCTGGTTTCCTCTTTCTGGCGCAAAGTGGGCGATCATTGATCAGTTTAATGATTGAAGTAGAAACAGGAGAGGGAGGGGAGAGAATGGGAGGAGAAGAAGAGGCAGCTGTGCAGCAAAGACAGAATAATTCCACCTTCGTGTCTTTTTCCATCCTAGCTGAAGTCCGGGACAAACTGTGTTCCTTTTCACCTCAATACGAAACGCGTAATACTCTGAATATGAGAAGATTCCGTTTTATACAGGACGGTTGGAAACTCTAATAACTAACCTTATAAATAAAATAAGATAAAACAAGTTCAACATCAATAAAATCACAGCACCCGCCCAGCTGCATAGAAACTCCGTCATGCTAGCTAGTACGCAGTAAGAGTTATTGTAACTGACTGTAAAAAGTCAGCATGACGAAAATAAACTCCACCTAAACTTGGTTTATATCTGACCCAGATAGACTGCAGGTCATAACTTCTTACCTGAAGTTCAGTTCACCGCCTCGGGTCTCTGCTCCTCCTGCCTTTCCGTCATCCACCTGCCAGCGTGTTGCATCTGCTGGCCTCCACCACTTGCTAATGTTACTGAATCTGTGGAAGCTCCGCAATAGCCACCACCAAACAACTGAGTTATTTTTACACATCTCCCAGCATCTGGCCAATCCACCACCTTTCAGTGTTTATAGCGTTACGGGGGGAAAAAGAAAAAAAGAAAAGAAAAAAAACAACCCCATCGGCCCATAAAAACGAAAAATCACCAACTGGGCAAATGCCCGGTATGCCCGATGGCCAGTCCAGCTATGGACTCGTGTCACACGGTGCCGTGGATGAGTTATTCGTCCCTCCAACTAAAGGATTCTCAGACTTCCAAAGCGTTTTCCTTTAGCATCATCTGCTCCCATCGTTAAAAAAAAGGACTACACTAAAATCCACTAAAAAGAGAAATTTTTCAGTCATATTCAAAAGCTTAAAAATGTTTTGGAATCAAGACTTAGAGTTAAAAACTGCTGCTGAACATCTCAGCTGGACGTACCTGCTGTCTGACTGCTGAAAGTAAATCATGTTTGCAAACCGTGACTCTGAGCGCTGAGACAGACGATACAGCGACATTACCATGTGACTGCAGTGCGCTCTCATCACCTGACAGATTCCAGGGGACCGGACCGGTTTCGGTTTCAGTGGAAAGACACAGCACGAAAAAGGCAAGACGGGTGAGTGGCAGGTTACAGAGGTCGTACACTAGAGGGACCCGAGCAATGAGAAGGGTGACAGTTACTCACTCTTTCCCTCGCTCTCTCTCTCACACACACACATTGAAATCTGTCATGGAAAAAGAACTTAATACCTTTAGACCTCCAGAGATGTTAGAAAACATCTGAGTGACTGTATGTGTGTGGTGTGTCGCTGCTCTGAGCTGAGATCACTGATTTACCTTTATTTTGCTAATTGGAGGACAGGAAACGTAAATTTAAACTGAACATTTACCTGCTTCCCTACGCGACTTTGATTTGGGAAAACAAAAATCCCACATCCCCCTTCCAGGCTGCTTGTTCTCAGAAACTCTTGTGTCAGAAGAAATATAAATATTTGGCACATGATGTAAAACGCATCAGCAGCCGTGTGATTATCGTCTCTGTAATAAAGGAGTTTTGATGGGGTTTACTTCCCACATGAGTTTTTTCACTGAGTGGTCAGTGGTGAGTTCAGCTGCGTGGATCTGTGTGTGAATTTGTGTAGGGTGTGTCCTGGGAAGGCAATGCAAAGAGCTAAGATTGGATTGGTTTTTCAGACCACAGGCTTTGGTGTTGCTAAAACACACCTCCCACTGACATCTATTATACTGCTGGGAGTGAGCAAATGAGCGAGGAAGGGAGAGAGAGCGTGCACGTGGAAAGAGAGTGGTCTTAAGTCTTAGTGCGTGTTCAGTAAGTAGACAGAAATCCAGTCACCTTTTCATTCAACTTCATTACCACTGCAAGTGTGTGTCAGCACATGTCCATGCTTGTGTGGTGAAAGTGTTTGTTTGCATTCGTGCGTGTGCATCTGCATAGCTTTCCTGTCTGTCCTCCGCCCCTCGTTTAGATTCTGTTCAGCACTGACCCATGTGCCCTTGGTAAACAGCTTTTTGCCCTGGCTTGTAGACAAGGGCTTATGTGTTTGCATAAAGGTGTGTATGAATTTTTGCATCCCGGAATTCAGCCTTTAAACCACAATGGCTGCTCTGCATGACAAGTAAATCTCTCTCATAATAATCCCGAGTCAAAGTTTACTTTACCCGGGTTGATCGAGAGATTCCCCTTCGTTTTGATTGGTCTATGCATGCAAACCAAACATGGATCAATGTTTCCCTGTAATGCTGTAAACCAGCACCAGGTACCTTAAATCTATCCTACAAAGCTCATAAAGCTGTGTTGTGGGCATCTTCTCTCCCAGTTTTCTGCCTCTCTCCTTTCAAACTCGATTCTCTTTATTACCAGAAGGACTGGAGGAAGAAATATGAGCAGAAAGGCGAAAGTATGAAGCCAAGGAAAGAGAATGAAGTGGAAAATTTTGGGGAGAAGGCAGAAAGAAATTTGGTAAAATGAAAGAAATGGTGAGAGTGGGAAAGATATGTAGGAGGTAAGAGATGGTCAGTGAGAGAGGAGATGAAATTGCTCTTTAATCAGTGAGGGGCTATATGGAGGCGGGCCGAGGTGCCTACTGTAATCCGATACACGCGCCCGCGCACGGCGTGCACGCGCACCAAGGCAGGGGACTGAGTGAGCGGTCCTGCTCGCTGCCACAAACCCGGCGGAGAGCGGAGGGGAAGGGGCGCGTGCTACCGGGAGAGAGAGAGAGGGAACAGGGCAGAGCGTCTGAGCGCAGACAAGCACAGTTGTGGGAAGACAGCGGAGAGGCACCACGTTTCTTTCTGCCTACCAGCTTTACGCACGCAGATCGAGCTGCTCGGAGATCCTGCGTTGTCTTTTGCGCATGAACGGACCATTACTGGGAAACTAGATGGGAACACATTTAATTTCCTTACCAAGAAAATGCGCCTTTGCATAAAACATTTGGAAATATTTTGAATCCAAGGAGGAAAGACGCGAGTTACTTTTCCCCGTTTCCGTCGCAGTTAGCGCTCTCTGATGATCTTTTTGGTTTCTAGTTAATTTGAAATGCACAATTTTCTTTATTTACTCTGCTGATCTGTTTCCCTGCGCTGCCGACTGTGCGCACAGCAATGGATTTTAAACTGTGTTTAGAGTTCAAATTGCGTTTCTAGACAAGTTGCTCTGGTTGAGGAGAAGTGGCGGCACGCACTCACACTGCCCGCATGAACTGTTTATTTTCTCCGGCGTGATATTCTTAGATAGTCGGGTGAACGCTGTCCCGGCTTTTGGATTTTGGACACAACCGTGTTGCACGTTAGAAAAACAGATAACTGTGGAAACGGACAGGAAAGTGCGACCTGGGCTGGAGCCGTGTGTCAGATAAAGCAAATAAAACCACACAGGAAGAGAAGACGTGTTTTATTCTGAGGGGGAAGGATGGATTTATTCGTTTGGCTCTGTGGATGTATTTTGGCTCTTCTGTTACCGTCAGCGGTAAAAGCCGGGGAAGGAGGTAAGTTTGATGCTATTGCTGTCCGCCTAAATTCAAGCGTCACACAAGGTGTTAAAACAGAAAATAAGAGCAGTTACACATCACAAAACGAATAAAAGTTTTCTTTCAGAGCAGAGAAAGTAAATTCAGGGAAAGCATCATTGCGCATTTGGTGACTACGGTATCGAGCCAAATCTACGCTCCGTTCCAAGTAATGCGCTGAAACGGCGCACTGCTGAGGGACGTTGATTACTTTCATCACATTTAGGATACAGATCCGTGCTGCTGGATGGCCTGTGAGCCAGCTCTGTCGGTCCGGTGCAGGTACAAACGTTAGGAAGTACGAACGTGCAGCAGAAATGATTTTGTCACGGTGATTTTACAGATGAAGTATCTTTGTCACCAGCCGTGTTTTTATTTATTTATTTATTTAACCCAGGGCTGATTTCGAAGGGATGCTGGTTTAATCAGCTTTGATTTTATCGTCTTGAAAAACATCAGTAACGATGTTCAATAATAACAAGATGACAAATCGAAATCTTCTGTAAATTCCCGTCGGGAGTAATTTTGTTGTCAGCAGTTCTTCTTCCAGCACGTTTCCATCTCATGCGCTCTCCTAAAATTCCTCGAAACTGTTTTTACTAAAAGGAAAAAAGCTGAATGCATTTCTTTACGGTGACAGCCTGTCATCCCGCGAGCGCGGAGAGGTGACGGCCGGTGTGACGGGACTGCTGACTCCGTGTACCGGAGGTCAGGTCCGGCCTGGCGCTCCACGGAGGCTCGCGTTCCCTCCAACTTCCTGAGCCCGTGTGAGCGACGGGATTTGCGGCTGTGTAACCCGACCACGAGTTCACCTTCGAGGGCATAAGCGGGAATCTGATGTGAGAAGCGGAACACGCATTTGCTTTTTACGCTCTGTTAAATGTGGAGAGGCAGAATCTATCGCCGTGTGCGTTTTCGTCTCCAGACAATCTTTACGCACGAGGAGGATAGCGACAGAAATCTTTTTCCATATGTGAACTTGATGCACAGACGACGTTTTAAGTCTCTTTGGTTACAACAAACCTACTTGTCACCACATAAAAGACTCGTTACCCAAAGTCTCTGTTGCATTGTCACAGGCAGGGGTGTGTGGGGAGACTCAGGACTCCGAGTGGTCTGACTCAGTTTACATAAATTTAGGAGCTTACGTTAGCTACTGCGGCCTCTACCAGGAGACTGATGACTTTTGTTTTCACTGCACACACTGATTGTTACGACTGGTTTCTCATTGCTGTCTATGTAAAGACCTGAATACTTGGAGAGCTACTTCTAGTCTCTCCTCGAGTTTCACTTTGTGCTTTGTGGTGAATGCATATGTGTAAATCTAGAGAGAGAGAGGGAGAGAGAACCGAAAGGGGGTAGCTGCAGGGAGCTTGGTGGCATTCGAGGTTTTACTGCCTTATTCTGGAGGGCTTTTGCAGATCTCATGACTTGGATTGAGTGGCCCTGATTGCCAAATGTTGTTTTGGAGAACCACTTTGTACAGAAGGCACAGGGAGGGCATTCTTTACATACGATTCACTTCTGATGTGAGAAACTGTGTGTGGTGGAACATCCTGCTATCTGTGGATATTTCTACATTAGGTTAAATCTGAACTAGTAATTTAAGGCCTGTGTGAGGTGATGTGAATGTTCAGATTTTCACAAATAATTAATAACTGCTGACTTTGTACAAAGCATGCAACGGTTCTGAAGCTTTCCTGTCCAGAAGAAATAACAGCAGGTCATTTGATCAGCAGTTGTTTGTCTTAAAACGAGTCATATTTATATTCAACACCAAAGCAGGAAGTATGCGCTGCAGTCCAGCACAGGAAACATTCAGATGGAAACTCTGTGGCATTCAAGGAAGATGAATGAGGTGTTTAACTTCAATGCCACTGACTGGAGTTTGTTCTTTTTCCAGCTAAATGGGGCTGACAGTGGGGTTAAATACGAAAACATGTGGATATTCTGTTCTTTTTTGACCTCTTACTTTATGTTTGCTGACAGCAGGTGAAGCCTGATTTTCCTGGGGACCCCCTCAAGCTCCCCTCGAGGTTTCCCTGCAGGTACACTGAGCATCTCTGGAACAAACACACACATTCTGAGCAGTAGGCTATGCAGAATGGAGCTTTCTCAGCAGTTAACTTTTATAGATGCCTCTACTTTGTTCTCTCTGGAGAGATGAGCAAGGAAGGCATAGTGAGACTAAGAAGTGTATATATAGAGAGACACGGGAGGGATGGAAGTACAGAGGGAGGAAGTAACAGAGACAGCAGAGACAGAAACAGGCAGAGGGAAGCAGCAAAAAGCAGTGAACGAAACGGAAGAATGATTTTTAGCCTCGCTGTTTGATCCTGTTTCTTCATTCCGTTTGATCACAGCTGTGCCTGGAAGGGAGATAAACGGACATAATTGGCCACTCAAGACCAGCTGTCTGCCTCCATAGTGTCTCTGCTGAAATATGGTGGATGATGAAACAGGATCACCATGATACTAAGTGTAAGAAGTGTGCTAGCGGTGGTGGTGAATTGCTCACAGGTACGCATTAAGGTTTGGTTTATGTGATTGTTTTTGATGGCTCCAACCGGCCTGGTGTGATTTTAAAAGTGTGAGCAGTGGGGAAGAATTTCAGGAGAGGAAGTTAACAATTCCATTTACATGCAGGGGAATAAATAAGAGCGTCTGGCAGACTTAAAGGCTTTCCGTCTAGCAGGTGCTTCACCATCCACATGAAGATGTTTTAGTTTGGTCACCGAACATGAAACAGCTTTTCCTGTACGTGCACCGTGTGCTGTGAGTGTGAGTGGGTCTGTGTTTCCCGGTGGGGTCAGCTTGTAGTAATTAAATGTTACATTAGTTTGGGTCATAATGCTTTGTAAGCGTCAGTTGGCCGTCAATAAAACAAATCATTCATGTCATTCACATAATGGGGTTATACCCCATTTTAGCTCAGAACCTAATGAACTGACTCGCTGCCACAAACAGTCATTCCACATAATTACTTCACTTTAGAAAAAAATCCAGGTTTTAACCTGAAACACTGCAAATATTAGAGTACGCAAATATGAATTCAACTGTATTTTCTCCTTTTTGTTTATGGATAATTGCGCAGGCCTTTATAGAGCTGTGTAGAAACTCAAACAGCAAACAGCATGCTTATCATTAAGAGCAATGAATGATTCTTAAATCAGCTTCTTTATGAATTTGTGTGCATTCTCCACAATCGTCTGAAATATTCTATTTGTTTTGAGTTATTCCTTTATGTCATATTTGTTTTGATTCTGAGGGAAGGAAAACAGGAGATTATGTGTAACGTGCGAGCTTTTGCCAACATCAATTGGAAACCTTTCTCCCCATAAAGTACACACAAAAAATGGAGCAATAAAAAAAATGAAAGAGATGCATTGAGCAAGAAATCAGGAGAGTTTGGACGTGCACAAGAGAGAAAATGAAAGGGAGAAAGTATTACGGGCATTAGTGAAATAAGAGGAAAGCAGCAGCGTGTGAAGCAGTAGTTGAGTGGAGCCACCTGCAGTAAACTAACCCAGATTTATTCTTCTCCTCTGAAACGCACAAGAGAGTTTCTAGGCAAGGTACTGCACATTTTATTAATAAATATGTACTCCTATTATGATACACTGAAGGTGAAGGATTTAATTTTCTTCATGTGATCTTGATAAGTATAAAATGACATTATAATAAAGGGATGTTTGACACTGTATATGAAATGTTGCTCACCCGTTTTTGCAGATATCAGGGAACAGATCAGACTAAACGTTGCGTTGGCCTGTGATGGTCAGGTTTATTAAAACATTTGATCAGATAGCTGAGTTTGCCGAGCTGCTGCAGGTGACACCTCAGAGCCTTTCCACTGATTTCATTTTAATCATCTTGCAGGCAGCAGGTGTTTTCCACCAGGCCTCAGGATTAAGCGTTACACATATTCATCAGTGACTCAGATCGCCATGGCGGCTTTTTTTTTAAACAAACAAACAAACAAAAACAAAAAACGCATTACATGCTACTGAGCCGTGCAACTAGAAGAAAAACAAAAATCACATGCATCAAGCACGATGACATTAGTCTCTCAGTCATTAGAATAATGATAACCTAAAAACAGAGTAGTTTTTCCATCGACATCAACAACCGAGCTGCAATGAGCGAATAAACATTAACCCAATTAACCTTTGGCACAGTCGCCCCTTCTCTTTCTCTCCTCTCATCTGTAAAAGGGAAAGGACAATTAGTGGGTCCAGCAGGATGTTCTAATTACAGTTATCATGCCATTAGTAAACTGTTAGTATTCTAGTGTCTTCATTGGCCACTGGTAATGACTGGAGTAATTAGAGAGGATGCTGGGAGCGAGTGGGTGTTCTTGTGTTTGCAGCCTTGTGAAGAACATTTGTCCTCAGAGGGAAAGGGAGATCATGGAAATCTTTCAAATGAGGATATTTGCTGTTCCCACTACTTTTAAAATCCTCGCACACAAAGAAAAACCTGTGTGTGTGTGTGTGTGTGTGAGTAAGCCAGGCCTTCTGTGTCTGCAGCAGTCCCTCCGGAGCGCTGTGCAACGAGGCCACGGGTTGTTTTCCTTTTTCTCTCCTCGTCACACCGAATCATCCTGTTGTTTTCTACTTTTCATGGCACTCCAGCTCTTCTTTAATAGTGCGCTCTGTCTCTTTCTCCACACCTCCCTCTGTCAGTGTTTTCCCTCACCCCGATTAAGAAACCTCCCTCACCTTCTTTTAGCCCACTTCGCCACGGTGGAAAATCTCTTTACTGTTTCAGCCGCTCACTTTCTGTCTGGTCCCTGGAACTCTGTCAGTCTGTGTTTTCTCGTACTTTGGAAATCCATTCACACGACTCGCTAGAGACGCTCATTCATACGCTGCTTAAAAGGAGCTCTTTTCAATGACTTAAAGGAATGCGTCACATTTACAGCCCACCGATCAGCAAAAACATTCCTTACATAATCAATTTTTTAATATACAAGATATAAGATGATTGATAGCAGCCTTCACTACAATCATAATGTCAAAGTTAGCAATTTTATTCAACTACACAGCAGGGCTTAGATGCAGCTACAGAGATTAAAGAAGATATTGACTAAAAAATGTCTAAATATATAAAAAGTCTGTGCTAAATGTGGAATATGTCAGATTACTGGCTTGGAAACACTAAATTTCTGATAAAAATGTAAAGAATGACCAGTTATGTGACATGCATACGCTGTATTGCAGCGATAGCTCAAATCATTGTAGCTTCCAGACTTCAGTCCAGCACACAAACACGAAACGTGGTGCAGGCCAAAGACCAGTTTTGTATTTTCTAATCAGTCTTTATTTTGACCTTTTGTTTTTAATTCAGTGTCGTTTTTATTAGTGCTGTCAGCATTAATCTCATTAAAATGACGTTAACGCCGCAACCGCATTAACGCGGCAAATCTCCGTTAGCGAGTGAACGCAGATCGCCCCGTGTGTGGGGCTGGACGGCGCTAACGCGTTGACGAGCTAACCGCGCTAACGTGTTGATGCCATGCAGCTCCACGCACGGGGCGATCCACGATAACTCGCTAATGGAGATTTGCCGCATTAATGGGTTGTGGCGTTAACGTCATTTTAACCAGACTTACGCTGACAGCACTCGTTTTTATTGGTTTCAATGTTAGTTTGGGTGTTTTTTAGTTGTTACTGTATGGAAGGTAGATGTCAGAGGTGAGATTTAGGGAAATGAGTGCACGTATTACAATAAAAACACAACTTTTTGAAAGCAGTGACTCCAGAGTCTCACTAATCACAGCCATCATCGCCTCATCAGGCAAACTAACTATATTTTTTCTGCCTTTGAGTTTAATTTTTGTTTATTATTTCATTTTATTTACTAACAACAACAATGACAGAGACTGTATTTGTCTTTTTGCACAGTCATCGACAGACGGTCAGTAAACACATCGATGGATTTGCATTTGCAGCCATTAGAGAGCCAGGGTTTATTTTTCACCTTGTACCACCTCACCTGCACTTAGAACATCTCCCACAGCCATCCGTCAGCATCAGCTGACACTCCCAGCTCCAAACTCAGATCTTTAGCTTCTTCAGCTATAGTTGGCACGCTCACACGGTGCCCTGATGTTCATTTGCTTAGAGAACTTAAGGAAAGTCAGGCCAAACCAAAGCAGCACCAATAAAAAACAACAAGTCGTTCCAGGGCGAGGAATTCTACTGACTGCACCTTAACGGTCTGCTTTCCTCACGCTGCTCTGCCTCTGAGAGTTTTTCCAATTAGCCGCTGCTGCTCTGGTATTGATCTAAAGTCTTTCTCTGTGTCTTATTTTGTCTATTGTTAGATTCTGTGTCTACTGTCTAAAGCCCCGTAGATCAGGGTGTGCCTTTGCTCCTGAGCAGAGAAGCTTGATCTGATGTCGGTGCTTTTTCTGTATCACACGCTCAGCTTTTTTTATGAGTCACTTTCTCCCTTCTCCTCATTCTCTGATCGCTCTTTCCTTTCTTTCAGATCCTTTGTAGTCTTCCACTCATCCCTCCCTCTGTTTTACACAGATATAAACACACGCTCACTCTGTGGTTTTCCACTGAGTCGTAATGCAGGGCACCTGGAGAAAACAGCCCCACCTGTTTGTGTGTCTGTGTGAGTACAGTATGTGTGTGTAGGTTATAATTTTTTTTGTCCGGTGAGCTTTTTCTGAGCTGCTGACTTTCTCCTTTCAGCTGATGAGAGACAGATGTTCTTGCATTACTCTCCCTTCCTCACTTTCATCCAGCTCTGCCTTTTTCTCCTTTGCTCTCGTTTCTCTTTCTCCGTCCATTCCTGAGGTTTCCCAGGTTTCGGGGCCTAAAAGCACCTGGGTATGATCCAAACAACACATTTCACTTTGTTATTTTCAGTGTCTATCATACTCCCAAAGTCACACGAAAGGTTTTTAATTGTGTTTGTATTTCTAATGTTTAAGGCATCAGTGTCTGCAGCCTTTGTAGGTGTTTCACAGTCTTTGTAAATAGTGAATGAAATGCATAGAAATGATTGGAAAACCAGGGAATTTCCCCTCAGGCTTTGATTCAGATGGCCAGAACATACTGAAAAATTTAAGGACCCGACTCTTTAAAGGTCACCGTAATGAGATCGCAAGTCTCACGCTGCTGTCGGTGGATAACAGGTTGATAGTTTCTTAACAAGTTTTCTGGTTAGCTGACACATTCAATTCAATTCAATTCAATTCAATTCAATTTTATTTATATAGCGCCAAATCACAACAAGGCGCTTTATATTGTACAGTAGATAGCACAATAATAAATACAGAGAAAAACCCAACAATCATATGACCCCCTATGAGCAAGCACTTTGGCGACAGTGGGAAGGAAAAACTCCCTTTTAACAGGAAGAAACCTCCGGCAGAACCAGGCTCAGGGAGGGGCGGGGCCATCTGCTGCGACCAGTTGGGGTGAGAGAAGGAAAACAGGATAAAGACATGCTGTGTAGTGAGTGCTTTCATAAACAAACACTCACTAAACCCTAATGCTTTCATTACGGGGTCGGACCAGCGTGAAGAAATGTGGACTCTGACAGATTGGCAAAGTTCTCACAGACAACAAATCGATTGCTGCGAGCTGAAAAGTGTCTGCTTAGAGTCAAATCAGACTCCCTCAGAGGGAAAACGAATCTGTAAGAGAGCTTAAAAACAAGGTCAGAAAATTTGCATTTGGGGCCAACAAACAAGGATCTGGTTCAACTGTGCGAGCCAGCTTCATGTAGAAGAGTGTGCACGAGTTTGGGTCCTTGGGAAGTGTCACAGATTTCTCTGTGGGTAGATCTGAGTGTATGTGTGTGCTGAGGTGTGAATGTGGGGAAAGTTGCTGAATAGGTGTTATCAAGGATGCAATACTAAACGTGGCAGAGAGCCATAAATAATGCAATGACTTGTCTTATATCTGTGCTCGACTGCTTAGCACCATTTACTGCTGCTTATCATGTGTGTGTGTGTGTGTGTGTGTGTGTGTGTGTGTGTGTGTGTGTGTGTGTGTGGTCTGTTTTCAGTGTCTAAGCCAGAAGTGGGGATGTTCAGTGGTTGCATTTGTTGTGAATGTGTGGTGCAAATACAGGCTCTCCCTGAAGATCACACATGCTGATGGGGTTGAGAGAAAAGCTTTACTGTGTGAAAACGAGGGTCAAGAGGAGGAAAGTGTTTGAATAAGGCAAGGACACACTGCGCCACAGAATACGGCGATGCTTTGACATGGCGCCTTGTGAAAGTACCCGCTCAGCGCTGTAGTGTCGGCCAGAGCCTAGTTTGTTGCTACACTGTAGGATTAGACCAAATTATAAAAAACAAAGTCAGACAGGACTTAACCCCGATTCAGGTTTCCACGGTACTACAGTCACCCTAGCCTCTTTTCCACTAGCTAGCTTTTTCCCTAGTTTTCCATTAGGTGGTAGCACTCCTTCACAGGAATCAAACTCGGCAACGACGCACACGGCCACACCCAAACTTTGAGTCCCACAGAAAGCTGCAGGCCGAGCAGCAGGCCGAGCAGCAGGCGCACCATCGCCTCAGTCTCCTCCAATCTTGTGTTGTGTTTGTGTCGCATACAAATGACATCACTGGACTTTCAATAAGTGCCCCTCAACTGTAATGGAAACCAACAATTACAGTTGAATCAAATCTAGTGGAAAAGAGACTTAAACCTATGAAGAGAACCTGTGCTGTTATAAACTCTATTCTCTACTTTAGTGTAATAAAAGAAAAATTGTGGCACAAGCACAGAAAGAACGCTGGTAATATGGACCAAATTAAGCTGCTGCTTTCCAGCGTTTACTTGTAATCGCCAGTTACAAAGTAATTATTCACCAAGCCTTCAAAGAGGCAGCTCCCTAAAACAGCAGAATAAAACCAAAATAATCCCCGTCTCCTGTCGCCGGCAGCTGCTGCATTCATCCAGTTTGCCCAGCCCCACTTCACCAGGATGGACCGTCACCTTTGCAGCTGCTCGCAGCAGGCTCTGTGACAGTTAACGGATGATTCTGTCTTTAACCTGTTTGGTAATTCTTGACGTGAAGTCAGGCATTTCCCCCACTCAGCATCTTCTCTGTTCTGACACACATTGCACTTTTTCACAGTGTGCACGTCTGGGTGGGGAATACAAATTAGGATTATAACAGGTTTGCTTTTGGAGGCTGTATTTATGCACCTCCCTGTTTTACAGACATAAACCCGGAGCGGTGTCCCTGCCTCTGCACGCTGGCCTGTCGCTGCAGGGCCTGATGTTTCACCGGCTGTATATTTACATGTTTCGTGTGCAATATGAAATTCATCATGAATGGCACTTCATTCTAGAGGATCTGATGTCATCCGTGCCCTCATCGCCTCAATTTGTGTCACTCTCTGCTCTGTTTGGATGCAGTGTTTGTTGAATGACTTTGTGTATGTGTGCATGTCCGGAGATTAATAGACCCTTAAAGTAAAGCAGACACTATACTTCATGCACACACGGCGCCTGCCTAAATATCACACCAGCCTTATTCATCAGACACTTGGAGGTGCTGTCTTTATCGGCCGTATGCCAGAGGTGAAACAGGGAGAGGAGAGGTAGTGAGACTCAGCCAGAATACATATATATATTCAGCATTTAGCTTTAGCAGCTGACAGCTGATACCAGAGCTATGATACCTTTATGCACATCCTATTGGAAAACCTCATATAGCGAATATTATGCTACAAGTGCTGCTACCTCTGCAAGCCACTTTGCAACCCACCTCCACTCCAGTTTCTCCTTTTCATGCCATTTTTGACTCAGCCAGTGTCTTATGTCTTAGATGCCAGCTCTCCTCTGCTCTGTACCAAGAGTTTAGGTGCTCCCGCCCCCACCCTAAGCTTTCCACATGTGGAAAAGAGAAAACTATGCTGCCAAATACACATTTCAAATAGGAATAACCTTCTTTTAATCAAAATGGTCCTAAAGGATGCCATTAAAATCATGGAGAGCAGCTCCTGAGGTAAATGCTGAAGTGTATAGTTGCACAGGTATTTGTCCAGCCAACTTTAACCACAATGATTCATGTGTAGCTGAGTCAACGTCTATGGAAAGAACAATTTGGTCAGCTATTAAAAATGAAAAACAAAAAAAACACTGGATGTGCCAGAGTCGATTGTCTTATCTTTTCGATAACATCCAAGCAGGAGTTCATTTATCAGTCAGATTTGAATCCACAGTCATTGATTTTACACCCCTTGCATCACCTCTCCAAGAGTTTTCATTAGATACGTTTAGCAAAGCAGCGTGTGCTAAAATCGGTGTTTGGCTGATGTCGTTGTGAGATTCCAGAGTGGTTAAACACTAATCCAGGTGGTGCTGAGATGAAATCCATCTGGCTGGGGTACATCGCCCATGTAACCCTACTCCTGTACCACTGTATGTCAGGAGGACATAAACAGGACTCGCTGGTTCACAGCGCGAGAAACCAAAGAGAGGCAGGCAGAAACGCTGAGATACGGAGCGGTTATCACTAATTGTTTGCAGACAGAGTGAGGTAGACACCAGATACAGATGCCAAAGTGTCACTCACGGTGTGCGCTGAGCGCTGAAATCTGACCGGCTCTTTAATCCTCCCTTACTGACTCTTAAACGTCTGATACGCAGTCAGCCATGTGAGCGTGGCGACGAAGCGATATTTTCGACGTGCGTTTTTGTTTGACCTTTTCTTTTAATTAGTTTTGAAGATGGTGCCCGATAAAGTGTTTATGCATGCGTGTATTAATGTTTGCATATGTTGACTCCACTCAGAGTAAGTTTACAGTAGCCACACTATTAATAGCTATGGCTTTAAAACATGTTGCATTCTGCCGAGCAGTTTGACTTGGCTGTGTCACCCCTCTCAGCACAGTGGCGATAAATAAAACGTCACAGCACAGCAGGCGAGATAGTAGCACAGACAGCTCACCTAACCTCCTCATGCTGCTCTTCCTCTGTTTTTTTTCTTCTGAAGCGAGTTTCTTGATGCATATTTAGTCACAGCTGAAAGAGCAATAAGCTACTGACTATCAAGAGCTTGATTGTGAGTTTGTTTTTCCTTCTTTTCGAAAACAGGAAATTATTTTTAGGGTCTGCTCACCGGCCAAATATTTCCCATCAAGCAGCCGGCGCTCACAGATGCTGTTTTCACTAGAATAACCTGGCCTATTGTAGCCATCTTTTCTTCCTCCAAAATATTTGCAGAAAATCCATCTGCTTTGTTGGAGATGCTCTGATTGATCACATTTTTTGGGCTGAAATTCTTCCCTGGATACTGTACGTCTTTTGAAATAATAGTCTCTTTTTTTAAACAAAAATCACTTACTATTAAATTTCTGCCAGTGCCGAAGAATGAATTACTCATGTTATATACTTTAACCCTAACCTGCATCACTTGGGTGGATGTTATTTTGGAGCAGACGTGGTGCTCGACTGTTCTCTGTCTGTCGCTGGCTCAGACTGCGCCATTATATCGGACTCAACAAAGCTCGCATTCAGCACATACTCGCCACGACGGCTTAACTTGTGTTTTGCAGATCTTAAACAATGAAGAAGCTCGGCATATTTAGCCTGCGCAGTCCATCAAACAGGAGAACCAGCGTTGTGCACAATAAGTGCCAAAGATTTCATACAGTGGAGTTGTGTGTGTTGTGCCGCTGGGTGTCACAGATATGTATGAGTTACCCATCTATGTCAGGGTACATCTGCGGCAGTGAACGAGGAGTATTGTTTATGATATGACACAGACGTATGAGTGCTGACAAGTGGATCCGCTCTGTGACAGTAACTGCTGCATCTGGAAGTGTGCATGTGTGTGTGTGTGCATGTGTGTGTGTGTGTGTGTGTGTGCATGGGAGTCCTTCCAGGCCAGAATGAAGTCTTTGTGCTTCACGATGCTGTGTTGACCTTTAGCACCGCACACACAGAGACACACTCATATCCTGTCTCTGCACACACTGCTCTTATCTGCATTTTATCTGTTTTGCTTCATTTGTTGTGAGAATTCATGCACGATGAACAAATATGCTCTGAAATAACTGGAAGTTCACTCGTCCTCCTGGTCAGTATCGATAAGCAGACAGAACTGTAGCCCCGCCTACTGCTGGGAAGGTTATTACAGTTAAAAATGAAAATGGAAGTTTATCTCTCTTCATTGTTTTATTATTTGTCTTCCAGTTGTAATTTATTTTTTCACCTTTAGTCTTCTGGGTCACGTAGCCTCTGCCCTCTTGTTCCTGAATTTCCCTGAAAACGTGAATCAGTGACCTTAATCTAACCTGTGAACTCGTGTACTGACCTGTGTTAATGTTTCAAGCACGCAGGATGATTTTGGTGATGGTTCCTTACTGATGGACCAAAGCCTATAAGTAACCATATTATCCACTTGAGTTTTCCAGACTTGTGTATAACATGATTTCTCCTTATCGCTCTCTGTTCCCATCCAGCATCTGAACCATGCGGCGGCTATTTAGATGCAAGCGATGCGGGCTACATCACCACCCCCGGCTACCCTCTGGAGTATCCACCTCACCAGAACTGCCGCTGGGTCATCACGGCCCCTGAGCCTTCGCAGCGCATCGTCCTGAACTTTAACCCGCACTTTGAAATAGAGAAACTGGACTGCAGGTAAGCGAAAAATGCACAAAGGACTTGATATAGCTTGCCAAAAGAAGGAGTAAAAACTAGCAGATTAAGAGATTTAAAGCTGCTCGCTAAGTCGCAGCTAAGGAAAGACGAGAAGTTTTGCAGACGGCTTTTTCTGTGAGCCAGCCTTTCTCTGTGTGAGAGTTGCAGAGTGTTTTCGGTGAACTTCAGCCCACTCTCCTCCTGTTTCTCTGGCTTTAGCTATCCCATAATAATCACTCTGGGACCTCCCTTGGTCCCCTGTCTCTAATTATCAGGGTCTAATTACAACACATTTACTGTTCCAGCATGGTTTTCACACTTTGGAAGAATTAACACAGATTAGAGGATTTGGTGTCCATCATTGTTTTTTGGCTGTTTGGCTTCGGTTGCACACCGAGGCTCACAGAACGGGGACATTTTGACAGTCTGAAATAAAAATACAGCAAGCAGTGATAAAGGCAGGCTGAAGAACAGGCTTCCACCGGGGTTTGAGTCTACTGTTACCTCCACTATGACTGCAAACAGTTGAGTACAGAGGGAATGATATGCCAAAGTCATACAGAAAGTTCTCACTTCAAGTTATGAATGTATTAACTGTCCAAAGCTTTGACTCGTCTTAAAAGAAACTGCTTACTGTCACATCATGAGTGAATGCATCCTGCAAACAGCAGAGGAGACCCTTTGGGGCATTACCGCCGCTGTGAGTGCGCACACACGAGCACGCACGCGCACGCTTTTCAGCCTACGCCTCCGTTCCTGTGCTTTCCCATCCAGTTATTAACATTTCAGCCATATCAATTATAGATAGGTGAATTTCCCCACTCAGATGTACCAAAATCATTCAGACATTCCTTTGTTGGAATTGAAGCATCAATATTTCAACCGGCTGCCTGTTTGTTGAGAGGCTGAAAGGTTGAAAAGCCCGCTGTGCTTTGCTCAGTTTTGCTTTTCTTTCGCGCTGTGCTGTGGAAATGAAAAGCATACTTCTCTCTCTTGTCTCCCTGCCCCCAACATTTTTTTTCACTTTTACTGCATTCACTTTGATACATTAGATGCTCTTTCTCTCTCAGTTTTGTCTCTCTGACATATCTATCCTCCCTTCTTTGCTACATCTGCACTTCTTTCCCTTTCCTCTCTGAATTTCTTGCATCCATTTAAACTCCGGTCGTTTCCCAGGAGGAGGAAATCTACAAGAAACACCAGCAGCTGATTTATTTATTGTGGTGCATGCATACTGTATGTGTACATATGTGTTTGTACACTGCCTTTAAATAACTCCAGTTTATTCCCAGTGATGACAAGCACCTTTTTTGCAAAGTCACCGTGCAGATTATGCCATTAAGAGGGAGATATTCACACTGTTGGTGGCAACATCTCAAGCTTACAAGTGCCCTACAACTCAGAGCTATTTAAGTCTACAGGCACCGAGTGCGTGCATGTGTGTCTGTGTGTGTTTGTGTAACGGTAGGCTGAAATTTAGCTGTTAGGTTCAGAGGGCAAAGAGGCCGAGGAGAAGAGGCTGCCGGTGTGTGTCTGTGTTTGTGGGGGGACACACAAACACCAGCACAGCCCCCTGATGTCTCTTTCATGTTTGGTCATAAGGACGTTATAAATGTGTTTCTTTTCTTGGGCATGCAGATTTTCAGCTCTGAGCAAGTGAAAACCGCCATTAATCTTTAGTTTGTGGGGACAAAAACACAGACATTCACATTATTGGGACAAAGGAGTCACAGACAAAGAGTACATTATGAACAAGCATATGCTTCTTCCCGTCTCTTTTTATCATTAAAAGAACCCCCTCACCATACAGTAGCATCTGTCTCTCCACCAACACGGAGCTGCGACAACAGCATGGTTATGAATCTGCATGCCCGGCCAGGCAGGACTTGTTTTATTATGTCACTATGATGAAGCAATCTCATCTATTATGGGCCTGATTGCAATTTAAGATGGGAATCTGTAATCTATAATGCATCACATTTTGTCAAGCAGTCCGGTGGCTCTGAAGAGAAAATCGATGGAGTGGAAGCCAGAACAAAGAGAGATGTTTTCATTAAGATTCATGTACAGCAGTAATTTAAGTGCAGGGAAACAGCTGAGGGGACTCAGGGAGAGGAGAAGGAACAACAGGAACATCGGGAACTCCGTGAATCAACATGGCTTCCCTTAGTGCATCATGTGACCGTCACCGTGGTGACACGTATGCCCATGCAAGTCTGCTGTATTTGTAATACCTGTGTGTATTTTGAGTCAGTCTGAACTCGATAATCTGACTGAAACTGTAGCTATTTGTGTCTCTTTATGCAGCTTGTTTAGATGATGAAAGATATTTCATATTCAATTATTTAAGAAACTCATTCTCACTCGTTCTCATTCCCAGTTTGTTACCTTTACTCATTTATAACAATTCGAGACTTTATTGTCAAGTCTATACACAGAGGAGACTAAATACTGTTTCTCTCTTACCTTAACATAAAAAAGGAACTAAGAAAATTTGAAAACGATAAACGGATACTCGAGGGAACGCATAAGACACTTTTAAATGTTTTTGGTATGTGTAACCAAAATCACAGCTTTTTACCGAACTGTAGTCTCCCAGGTGACAAACCCACGATTTGCTCCGTCACCAGCACTGATGACGGATGCCCTCAGAGGCATTTTAAACGACTGCTGTCTTCATCTGCGTTGCCATCGACCTCTCATACAACAACAGCACTTGCTGCCCTGAGATGAGAATGTTCTGCTTTATTTCACCTGAGAGGCACGCATGCTTGGAGTCGCTGTTATTCAGCACACCCAACAGTGCGGTATGAAGCACTCAGGAAATCAAATAGGTTTATAATTGCTCAAAACTGAAATGCCAGCTGTCCCAGAGGGCGAAGGGAAACAATGCTATTTGGATATGTGTCTCTCCTGGAAGACATTCTGAGCGTTGTGCTTGGTCGGACACAAAAATAGTTTTGTAATGAATGGAAAATATCCAGGAGGAGGGAGTTCAAACCCAGCCTCAGAATATGGCATGAAGATGAGCGTGACCATCAGAAATCACCAGACTAGGTTTCTCCTCCAGCCGAATGTTAGAAAATTTAAAGGGAAGTTTTTTTGAAAGCCTCACAGATTTATGAAAAACTGTCGAGCACCAGGCAAACGATGGTAAAGAAGTCTCAACACAGCAGCAAGTCCAGCTCTCTCACTGGTTTTTGGCTGTAGTTCTTCAACCTGATTGTAACCTAAATATATTCTGTGTGTGTTCATGGTGTGTAGAGTGTTCTGGGATCATCAGGTAGAGTTTCAGTGAGATGTTTCCTGAAGTTTACCATATGAGACAACAGCTGGTTCACTGCTTCAGAGCTTCCTGTTAGCTCACTGCACTGCTCTGTCTCTGAAAGCAAGATCTTTATTTTGGAATGAACACACACACACACACACACACACACACACACACACACTGAAAAGTGCAGCGTCAGGGTCCATTGGGGGCAAACTCAAATCATCCTGACAGCTACCTCCTCTCCTGCTCCCTCCTCTCCTCTTCCCCTGTCTGGCCCTTTTCCCGTTCCCTTCACACTATTCATCTCACCCTTCCTTGCCCCTCCCACCCTCACACTGCTGCCCAGTAGACCCCATCTATCATCTTTTATCTGCTTTTGCAACTTTGTCATTCCCACCTTCATTTACCTGTCCTCTTCTCTCCTTTTGGGTTCATCTCCCAAGTCTCCTCTCTCTGTTTCCAGCTAATTTCTCCACTTTTTGTCCCTCCTAAACCAAATCATTATTGAGCATTGCATATCAGAAAACATAGACAGCAAACCACCTGCCAAACATCTCTCTACCCTTCTAATTCCTTTTCAACTTCCTCTCCTTTCCCTCTTTCCAGCTTTAAATGCATCTGCTCTCTCTTATTCATGATTCGTGCCTATACATCACTTAAATTCCTTTTCTGTGTCTGTGTCTAAGTCAGCCTCCTCTTATTCAGCAGGACCACACCCTGTTAAGATGCTATCTGCTAATATTGAAATGACATGCAGCATGAGGCTTCCATAAACCTGCGTAAGGAGCAGAAGCAGATGCTGTGAGTGTATTCTGGCTCTAAAATAAACCCTTATAGCGTGTAAAAGGCAGACAGTCACATCACCGTTTTCACGGCTGCATGGCTTAAACAATAAGCGCGAAGTAAAGCAGTGAGTTAAAAAGTGATTTATATGACAGAGAAGCACCAGCCGACATTAATGCTTTCACTAATGATTTAGACCTTGTCTTTGTACTCTGCCTCAATCAATCATTTCACTTCACGCTAGCTTCTCTCTTCTCTTCTCTTCTCTTCTCTTCTCTTCTCTTCTCTTCTCTTCTCTTCTCTTCTCTTCTCTTCTCTTCTCTTCTCTTCTCTTCTCTTCTCTTTCCTTCTCTTCTCTTTAATCTGAGGTGTATCAAACACAAACATTGCTTAATCAGTAGTATTGTGATACTGTTATTTTGTCGCACACATACCTGTCTGGTGAGCGAAAGTCCCAGTGATGCGACCAAGAGAAGAAGTAAAGGGAGAGTGATGTGATGTGACACTAGCCTGAGGGCAGGATGGCAGAAAGAGAAAGGTGGGAAGAAAGATGAAAAGCCTATATGACAGAGGGAGGAAGAACATATGGAGTGACAGTGGCTGTTCAATTACCAGCTGTGGGCATTTAGCAGCTGCCTGCATGTTTGAATTAACATCACAGTGACTACAAGCAGGAGAGTCAAGCGTCCAGACAAGTATCCCGACACAGATGAGCTGAGGGTTCTTCTCCGAGCCTGAATCTGTGCCACGACACATAGTTTGAGTTTATCTACCTGCTTTTGATATGGGAAAACTCCTGGCCAGGCAAACCTTCAGACGGATGCCTTCCCCCGCTGCAGGTTGGATCACGGCCGTGCTGCCAATTTATTTGTAGAGAGAGGGGTCTTGTCTTTGTTGCTGCATAGTCATTTGTTCATCACTTGTCTGCCACTGAGCTACATAAGCAACCAAATAACAGCAGCTTCTGTATGCTGAAGCAATAAACAACATCTGCAGTTACTTACAGCTCCTGTATAGGGCCCTATTTGTGCTAAAATTATGTTCACGTGCTGACTTTATGCAGGGCAGCACATCTGGATGGTGAGCAACGCAGCCAGTTGACGAGACCTACACAAATGTTTTGTCATGAGCTCAGTCCACGTGTGCAGCATGGAGCCTCCCAGTCACAGACTAATGAGACTTCCTCCGTTTGGTTTTGTCCCTTCAAATGTTTCCATGTGATCTTTTCTCGATTCGCAAATCTCAGATTGTAAAAAAGTAAGAAACCAGAAACAACAATGATTTAAAGTGTCAAAGTGTTGCTTTCTCAGGTTATTCTTCTCCAAACTAGAGAAAATGCCTCGAGTACATAACCAGTGCAGAACTAATAAGCAGACACTTCAACCCCAGTGGAAGGTGAGATTAAGTTATCCTCCACTGCTTGAGTGACCTGATGTTACAGAAAAAGAAATTAGAAGATTTGTTAAGCTCCGAGGTAGTGATTTCAGGAAACACATATGAACACACACACACACACACACACACACACACACACACACACGCCTCAGGTAGCGTAGGTAATAATGATAATATCAGTGCTCTGATTTACAGACACTTCCCGGTGCCCTGAAGGTGTCCCTGCTATCTAGTCTGTTAGTGTAATAATATTGTGTGTGTGTGTGTGTGTGTGTGTGTGTGCAGTAGTGAAGGACTGATCCTGATCAATGTGTGTTAAAGCCATAATGAGGAATCGATTGGTTGTCGTGGAGACTACTGGTGGACACATACACATCCGCTCTTATATATACACACAAACACACGCTGTCCAGCTGTCTGCAGTAACAGTCCTATTACTTGATATCAGTGAAGTCAGTCATCCTCCTTACTCTCTATTAACGGGTTTGGTGACAAACTCACTGCTGCTTTATGTTTACACAGGTATACACACAGGTATACACACAACACGGAGCCACAACAATCAGCTGTGAATATTTTGAATAAGAAATAAGTGGGAGCGCTACATGATCTTTTCCTCCGTTCTCTGAATGCTTTACAAATAATTCGTTTTGACATTTAGCCTCAGACTGTATAAAAAAGATGGGCGGAGCAGCTGCAGCACCACCTTTTGGTTTTTGCATTCACATTTTGAAGCCTTGCCTTTGGGTGTGTAGGTGTTAGAATACCTTACAGTGGTGAAAACTACAAGCACACACACAGCTACTGAGTGCAGACCTGTGTGAACAAACAGGGTTTGAGTTTGTTTTTGAATGTCGGCACAGATGTAACTGATCTCAGGTCAGCGGGCAGCTGGTTCCAACGAACCGGACCGTCCTCGGCACGCTGGGATCTGATTCTGGGCCAGTTCACTGCCACTCAATCTCATCTTTTTATTCAGGAGTAAACATATTTACTGGTGGAGCATTAACTTATTAGCACACTTGGTTAAAAAGGTACATCCATAGTCTGAATGAGTGCATTACACAGACTCTAACAGCTGCTAATTCGTGCTGAGCATCATGAAAATGAAAGTGTGGCACAGGTTTTATTGAAAGTCAGTTGGTACAATGAAACACACAACAAACTGCATTATTTAAGATTTGTGTTGAAAATGCTTTAAAAAGGTAACAAACCACAAATGTGGCTGGAAGGTGCAGGTCAGTGAGGGTAAAGCACAGCAGACAGCTACTGTGTCAGCAGCCAGCAGCCAGCCAGAGCAGCCATGCTCTTAACTTTACACAATAAAGTTTATGATAAAAGTACAGCCCATGGAGAGCTATTATGAAGGGGTAAAGTGGCTATAGAGAGCAAAACACTTTGAGTATACCAGGCTGTGGACATGCGCTGTTGCAAGAAGCACTTGTGATTCCCAGAGGCTTGCTAAAACCACCAAACCTATAATTATTTTTTGTCTTGACAGTGAGTCGATAGTTTTATTCACTTCCTTTTGAACCACTATATATGTTTAGCTAAGCTTAGAGTCCGTTGCATTATTCACATGGCTAAAGCTGCAAAGTGTGTCTGCATGCATGTGTGAATTGCTTGAATATGAGGTTAATGTCATTTCCTTTAAAAATTTTCTCAGAAGTCTATCAAGCTAAAATATCATCCCCTCAAAAATATTTACTAGATTGAAATTGCACCAACGCTTTAACAGGCGTTCGTCCTCTCTGTTTCCTCTCTCCGTGAAAATCCTGTCACACTTGACGCCCACCTGGCCCGGCTTCAGCTCTCTTTGTTGTGACCGGCTGTGTGTGCTGTGCAGACGCTCCGTCTGCTGCTAAGGGCACCCCTGATGTTTGAAAGAAACGTGCAGGTGTAAGAAGACTACTCCCAACCCAAAAAGAGAGAATGTGTGAAAGGCAATTAAAAAGAAGCAGGGTGGAAGTTCATCTGTATCCAAATCTTTTGCTTGCTTCCCAGCAGGCAGGCTTTGGAAAAGCCTTGGCTTCTCTCGCTTCTGAAACATCCCCAAAACACAAACAAGCGCAGGCACACAAATCTCTGAGTGTCAAATGTTAGAGGTGGTTTAAGGCCTTCTTTCACAGCTCAATTTGTGCTCACAATCCTTACTTGTCCTGGTTTCCAGTGTACCCTCCCATGTTATGCAAACAGCTCGTTAACAAATACATTTTAGGGAGAAGTGTGGGAGAAGCACATTTGGGGTTCTTGTTATTCCCCGTGGCAAGTTTCAGTACATCAGTGATTGGCCTGCAGTGAAATGTATTGGGGTGATGGGGTAAGATTAAACAGTTTGTTAGAAGCTGTGAACCTCCTACACACAGACAGATTGGGAACCCTTCTATAGATCAGTGTGCATGGCCACAGGCTCTGTGTGTGTGTGTACATGTGCTTACATGTGCGTGGAAACAGGTCTCATGCGAGCGTGTAGTAGTCGTGTATGTCTTTGCTTTCTACTAAAAGCACAGAGCTGGAGGGAGGACGGGCGGCACGAAGCACACCTGTCTCTGTCTGTCTTAGGTGTGGAGCTGGCAGAGTGAATGCAGTGTCATGTTCCCTCCCAGACTACATCCACGCTGCACCGGCTAAATCTCAAATCTTCTCCTCTTCGTTTTGACCCTGCTTCTACACCTGAAAATGGAGCTTTTTCCAAAATGCTTTCCAAAAGTGAATAATGCCGGGCTCGGGGACAGCTGGGCCTCGGAAAAATTATCATGTTGTTTTTTTTGTTTTGTTTTTTTGCCACCTGTCTATGTATCTCGCTCGTAATCTCATGTTTCCCCCCCAATAAGTACTATTAATGAAGCAGAGTTAAACATTAAAACATGTAAAAGCTCTACTAATCATTCTTCACCATCTCTGCTTCTTCTCTCTTACCCACACACTGGCTCTTAGCCACTGGTTATGTGCCTGACAACACATTAAAACAAGCCACGCAGAGGAAGAGAAGGAAGAATGACAGTAGAGAGAAAAGAATAGAAATCATTAGAAAAAGCACAGGCCAGAACAAAGAGAGAAAAGGAGATCTCGTGCGGGTATGAGTAACTGTTAGACAAAGTTGTCAATGCCAGAGAGGGGAGGAGGAAACTGTCACCACAATGAGGCGTTCTCTTGGGGAAATATGACAGGAACTCTGACACGTACACATGCGCGCGCATCCACACACACAGATGCGCGCACACATGCTCGCCGTGCGCTGACAGCTTGCGTCATAACTGTGTTAGTTCCTCACAAAACACGATGGGAGAGTGGGAGGTGTGTGACCCTCATTATGTTGGGAGGTGGCTCACCTGTCAGACTGCACGCTCACACACTTTACAAAGCTGTCTGCTTCCTCCTCTTCATCGCTATTGTTCGTGGGGTTTATTGTACAAGGCAAATGTTATAAGGCATGAACATGTCTGAAAATGTTACTCTGTAAAAAATGTATCACCTATTTATTATGGCAGGATGTGTCAAGTAACGAGGAGCACAAACTAGAAGGCGCTGACTAGAGTTAAAGGCATAAACTGTACTTAAAAGATGGACACAGCCACCTCGACTTCACCTGTAGGCTAGCAAACCCCCGTTTTGAAACTTTTAGTATTAGTTTTAGTTTTTTTTTTTATTTGGAACCAGAAGTAATCATATTTGGATGAGGGAAGTGCTTATTTATCAGGATCATTTATCACATTCATACATTGTATGAGTGCTAGCTCTAATTAACATTGTAGTTGTTAATTAGGGCTAAGTAACATAGTATTAAATTACTGGAATTACAGTGGAAAGGCTCCAGCACAGCTGTGACCCCGTATTAGATGAGTGGAAGAAAATAGATGGATGGATGTGCAGGGACTGTTTGGACATGCTGTGAGTACACTTAACCTCAGACCTAGTCATGTTTTTGGATCAGTCTGTAGGCCTTTCTCCTCGAAAGTGGAGTATTTTAACATGGGAGTGCATGGAGCCGGCCCCGAGTGGCCATTTGGTGAACTGCAGTTTTTGTCACGTTGTCACACATTTTTCAACCACAGAGGTCGTGTCTCTCTTAAATCCTGGCACCTCATTACGAGGTTTAGAGTCTGGGCTGAATAGTCTTTGTAGAATTATCACTATCCTTCTAAATGACAAAAACAATGGATCTGTGAGTGTGTTTTGGCCTCTTTGTCCACAAACAGTAGCATTCATAGCCAGCATTGGAGGTTTTTTTTTTAAAAAGGTAATGGATTTAGTCCCTGGAAAAAGTACTCTGTTATATTACTTGGCATTCCTCTATACCATGGCCTGTAATGCACTGTAGCATATGAAGTTAACAATATAAACCTACTTAGGCTACAGTCCGACACACCAACACTAATCCCTATCCTGCTGAGGACATGATTTTTCTTGTAGTGTTTTCTTTTAGGGTCGCTGCATTTCTATTGTAGAAGCATTTACAGGCTGTAATGGAGGCTTCAGCGCTGAGTGTGACGGCTCAGCACTGCCTTTGTTAAATTACAGGCTCTGGCTGCTATGCTGGGGTCTGCATACACTCTGCTTCTTTGGATGCAATTTGCACTTTACCATCACACTCTTGTCCTTTCATGCAATAAAAATAAAAATAATTCTCACATCATGGCTCCTTAAAAGCTGTAGACCACGCTGTAGTTTTCCTCCTCCCTGCACGTGAACTGAAATCAGCTGATTGTAGCGCGAGTGCAGATGTGTGCGCATCCTGCAGAGAGCTGAAGAAACTTTGTAACAAAGTAACAACATGAGTGTAACTTTAATGCGATTACTGAATTTAGTACAGTAATGGGTTAGACTAACACATTACACCCAACACTGTGCGTTACTAATGCATGCTGACAAGTACTGAAGAGACCAACCACCCTTATATATGTTTTTAACTTTAATATGTCTGTACTACATGTTTAATATGCAGTGGTACATGATCCATTAATCCACTGGCTCACTGGGAGGTTTTCTGTTTCCACTTTAAAGTATTTTTGAAATGTATAAACCTTTTAAACTCCAGAGTAAATGGAAGCGTGTCCATTTGATTACTTTAGAAAAATGTTGAAAGCTCAGTGTTGAAGCAATTCATGTGACTCATGTGGTCAGAAGTAGGCGATGTGATGGACAAACATCTACAGGAAGAGGTCAGCCAGAGTTTTGTTTTGCAGTAAGAAAATACTGAATTAAAGGTATTTAGCTGCTGGAGGAAATTCTATTCAGGAAGCTATTTTAGAGCCGGGCAGGTGTGTCTCTGGTATTCAGACACAGAGGCAACACTCCTGCTGCCACTCCGGAGATAGGCCGTAACATTTGTGCTCAGAAAACATGAAAGAAAGAAGAATAAAAATAGATGTGCAGTCAGTACCAACGTTTTACAGAGGAAAAAAACAATTGCTTGCACCCGTCTGCTGATCTGTGGTAAATAAATGTGTAATTTTGAAAATAACCGTGAAATTCAGAGACTCAGCTATTAAAAAGTACTCGATATGAAAAAACAAGGAAACTTTCATTTAGTTGTTGATATTCTTGATCATTTGTAGTTAATTGTCGATCGCAGTGTTTTCTCTCTTATTTAAACATAATGATTTAACACAGCACAGACATGACCTAAATCCTTTTGAAAATGTGGATTTGTATTTGAAAACAAGCCGAGCAACAAACACGATCCACTCACATTTCTGCGAGACGTAAACCAGAGTCATTCGGTCCACATTAGTTAATTTGTACCATCAAAGGGCGTAGTGTCCGTTCACGGTTCAAACAGTTTGGCTTTTGTGTACGTTTGTGACTTTGACCCTTTAACCAGAAATCTTGTGATTTATGGGAAACAGATCGATCATTGTTTAAGTGCTGCGTTGTTTTGTGCTTTGAAAGCCATCAAACTTGTAAATATATTGTGTGAAAGTGGGAATCTGTTTGTGGGGATTTCTAAACTGCATTGTGTGTGACATCATGCAGACTAAAAGAGTGCTCGCCATATTACTCACACGTTCCTTTTGTTTGTAGTTATATTCTGCAAACCACGAAGCTCAGCTGTTGGAGCATGTGATCAGTCGGTTAAGAATTTTAAAAAGGTTTCTTTTTCCGTTTTCCTTCACACAGGTGGTTCTTTTCATCTCGCACCATATGTGAACTGCCAGCTTCTTCTGCTGTATTTATTTGAATCGCGATGACACCCATGCCGCCGCTGATAGTAACTGTGCTTTCAGAAGTCCCTCTAGCCCCTTATAGATGCAAACAATCTGCTCTTTGCTTCCTTTTTACAGCCAAATCCAATGTGATGCCTGCCAAACAAAAAAGAAAGGAGAAGAAACTAATAAGATCAGAGTAAAAGCAGCTTGTGGGGAATTTAACAGTTTTCTCTTCCTGTAACTGAACCATCATTTCCTCTTCTCCTCTAAACACCTCGTCAGTCTACTAATGTAATGGCTTCAGATGTTCACGAATATACTCGGATATTTTAGGCTGAACGTGATTGGTGCATGTGTGTTTCTGCCAGCTACGGATCTCTGAATTGCCACTGGAAATTCTGTCCAGGTGTTTAGTGAGGTGTGTTTGTGTGTCGCAGGTATGACTATGTAGAGATCCATGACGGGAACTCAGAGTCAGCTGACCTACTGGGGAAGCACTGCAGCAACATCGCCCCCCCACCGATCATTTCGTCGGGGCCTGCGCTCCACATCAAGTTTGTGTCAGACTACGCCCACCAGGGGGCAGGGTTCTCGCTCCGCTATGAAATCTTCAAAACTGGTAAGTTTTCATTTGACATTGAAAAGTTTATATTTAGTGGTTGAATCATGGGCTGATGTGGTGCAGAGGTTAGCACTTTTGGGCTTCTGTGTGGAGTTTGCATGCTCTACCTAAGCCAGGCTGCTCCAGTTTTGCCCAACAGTCCAAAGACATGATGAAATGGACTGGTACTCATGGAGTCCCTGCAAGTACACGCCATCATCACACACTCCATCAGGGCAACGTGGGGTTCAGTATTTTGCTTGAGGATACTTTAACATGCAGAGTAGAGGAATCAGGGGGCCACTGACCTTCTGATTGGTGGATGACCGGCTCTATCACCTGAGCCACAGTTGCTCAACATACTTTTTTCTGACTTGTGTTCCTAAATTGACAATAAGTGTGGATGCCTGCCTTTGTCATCCTCCAGCCTCTCCCCCTGTGTTGGCTGGGATAGGCTCCAGCCCAGGTGACACAGGTTGCAGACTCAAACTTAATAACCTGTAATGACATTTATTAAATTAGAATTTAAACTGCCAGCAAAACCCCGGTACGACACTATTGTACGGCTGACAAAGCCCTCTTCATCTGCGCTCATAAAGTCTATCCAGCACTCCCAAAAAGGACATTATCACTGTAAATGACCCGCACACGCGGGCAGCCTTAACAGTGAGTGAACAGGATTTTATAAGAACTGCACCCATGAATAGGCTATTAGTAACTGTATTACAAGCTAGCAGAGGATTGAACATGCTTCATTAGGCGACCAAGACTCGTTTATCTCCCTGGTGTCAATGGAGACAGAGAGAAAACGACGAGAGACGCAGCCGAGGACCCTCGAGAGCTCTTTAGTCTGTCCAGGCAAGACATCTCTTCCCTTCATGGCACTTTGTGTGTGTGTGTAGAAGTGTGTGTATCTGACACGGCTCCCCTTCACGCTGCTACGGGTCAGCCAAAGCGAGACCAATTGAGATCAAGGGCATGCGAGACAGAGAGGCGCGTAGCGTCGGCCCCATGGCCATCTTGTCCCGTTCCCCCTGAAAGCATTCCACACATGCCTGCTTAATTGAGTCCTGAGCCCTGCTCCCCTGAGACACACAAACACACACACGCACACACACAGAGGGCTGAGGTTACTAACACAACACGTGTGCTTGTTGGTGTTTCTCACTTGCTGGCACCACCGTTTTGGGATTTCTTGTCTTTCCCTCTGCGGGTGTGTGTGTGTGTGTGTGTGTGTGTGTGTGTGTGTGTGTGTAACTGTTACACATGACAGAGTCCACCTGATGAACATGAGTGTCAGCGTTCACATTCAAGCACCCGAGGGAGAAATAGAGAGCGACAAAAAAAAGAGAGAAAGGCAGATTTGTGAATCAGTTACTTTGTTTTGAATTTATCATGAAGTCATTTCTCTTTTTCTTTGTGTGTAAACACTCGTTTGTCTCTGTTTTGATCTTAACTCCATAATTTCAACACATTACTGTAGTTTATTCAGTAAAATGTATGTAATGTGCAGCTTAATGAGCAGGAAAAGCATTCTTTGTTCATCGCATTTCTGAGTTTCTGGCATTTGTGGTTTGGAAATGCTGATGATATGTGCAGTTTGGCTGACATTAAAACATTAAAAATACCTTGTTTTGCCATAACTACAATCACACATTTATTGTGTTTAAATGGTCAAATGTTACATTTTATTTGAGATATGAGAAATACTTTTAACTCATTCTACTTATCAACTTTTAATATGTAACCATTTAAATCCAACTCCTATGAATATCCTCTGCAGGACTTTTCTAAGTTTGTGCGTGTGTGTGTGTGTGTGCGTGTGTGTGTGTGTGTGTGTGTGTGTGTGTGTCCAGCCTTTTCTGGCAGTAATGATGGAGCCATTTGGAAAATTCAAGCTGTTGTCATACGGCTAACAAGATCTTGTTATCCTGGAAGGTGCAACTGAGCGTCTGGTTGTGTGGATGACTAGATTTTGTGTGTGAGTGTGTGCTAGACAATCTGTATACCCTCATGGAGAACCATCTAAATTTATATCTGTTTTTGGCACCTGCACATTCAGTTCTGTTCAATGAAAAAGCTTCTCTTCTCCTCTTTTCCTGCATTTTCACGGCCTCCACTTACTGGTAAATATAGTCTCACTGCTAGGCACAGAAATATGTGGAACAAAACAAGACAGAAACTTCTTGAGAAGAGCTTTAAGTTTATGCATTGTCTTTAAAAAAAAACAAAAAAACATTAATCACAGCTCTTCTTCTTTTAAATTGTTCCAAATTTGAATTTATGACTATTTTTTGCTTTGATGTAATTCATCCGTTCACTTCGTTGACCTTTCTCTCTCACGTATTTGACGTTTTATTTGATTTCTTCTGTCCTCTTTTGCCTCCAGTAGCGGTAAACATCGTTGCACTGAGACACTGTTTACTGGAGTGAGAGCCTTGCTGTTTCTTGGAAGAGGAAGGCTTGATTTCTCAGGAGCATAAAGTTCAAAATTAAATTAAACTGAATCTTTCCAATTCAAAAAAAATTCTTTGTGAATCTGAAGCTGACACTGAAGTCTTTGTTATAAGAAAGTTCAGTGATTTGCTCGGTTTCAGTGCCCTGTGTTGTTGGATTGTTAGCATTAATAATGGTTTTGCTTTTCCCCTTTCAATGCCTTAACTCGCTTGGCTGAACATTTAGAGGACGCCTTGGCCACAAACCGTTCATGTTACTGGGGTGTGTTATGGAGTGAGGGGTGGGTTTGCATGAACACAGGCACATGTAATGCATGCACACGTACATGTACACAAACATGGAAGGCTCACGCGTGCACGCCAGTAGCCGCCATTAAAGTCGAAGCACATAAACAAACATAAAATATAAACAACTGAAATGTCAAAACAAAACGACATGATACTGTTGTTATTGTTTACAGCCCTGTTACTATGGAAATTGTAGTAAAATTCCAGCCAATGAAAACACAGCCGCTGTTATGTGACGACCAATCAAATTTCACTGTCTAGGCAGTGTGCCCCCAGCTGTTATTGTGACCCAGAACTCACCAGACACACACACACATGAATTCAGTGATGCAGGCTGAATGGTTACTCACAAATGCAGGGCAGCTTGCGTGTCTGCATGGAGATGTTAATTCACACACACGCACACGCACACACACACACACACAGCTTATCTTTGGTCTAGTGGACATTTCACTAATTAATAGTGTAGACGAACCCTGGCCTGAACTTCAGCCGAGCCTAACCTTAAACCTTTAACACTAACCTCCACCAAACGCACACACTAACACTGAATTAAAAACGTGACCTCGTGGGCAACAGTTTCTGACCTAAATGTGAAGTGAGTGAAACTGAGCAAAACAACTTCTGTGAGTAATACAAGCACACCCACACACACCTTCCCACACATGCACACACTCAGACACCTCTCTCTATACATGCACTAGGCGTGTAATGTGGAAGCTGTCGTGACGATCCTTCCGATTACCGCTGTTGTTTACTTTCTGCCTAATGGCTTCAGGCACTTCCTCTCTGCCTCTGTCCGGCTACCCATCGAGTCAGTTCATTAGACTGTTAAACCAATCACATCACTCCCTCCTGCCGTCGCTGAATTTTATTGAAGAAAGTGGATCCAGATCTAACCTAGCAACAAGCAAATGTGCCCCAAGCTTAAAGGAGCGCAACAAAGAGCAGAATTTTCTTTAAAATATTCAATAAATTTACAGTTAATTAGGAATCTTTCACTTATCTGCAGGGCTTCAGCTCCAAAACAGATGCAAATATCAAATTTCAAATATTTCGCTGTGTTACACATCACTGAAGAATCACAGTGTTTTGAACTTTTAGTAAACTGGAGTGGGATGACTACATGGATGACAGTTAGTTTTCATGTCAGAGTGAGTTTATAAAGAGAAATCCTCGGTGATGCAGTGACAGAGGCTCAAATGTAATGTCAGAGTTTCAGCACCACGAGCCTCCAGCTTAAACAACGCTGCGGTGGAATCCAAACACATATGGAAAGCAAGGCTGTGGTTACGCTGGAGCTGTTAAACTGTGTGTGGTCGCCTTTCGGTGTGTATGTTACAGTAAATCTGCTCTGCATGTGGACGTGTGTGTGTTTGTTAGAGATTGATGAACGGAGAGTCCGAGAGCCTGGTGAAGGCTTGGAAAAGGGCTTGAATAAAAGTAGAGCTTCACATAAACAAACGTGCAGATTTTTATGGGAATTATATTTTATGTTCACATTTTAGATAAATAAAAGTGTTTACATGCACTCACAAGCATATAATTTTAAAACACACACTGAGAAAGCTGGTCCTATCTCTCAGTGCCCTGCGAGCCTTAAGCACCATCACCAAATCTACCCAGCAACACACACACACCCTCATGCAGACACACACACAGGCACGCTAACCACAGTTCCCCAACCCTTACAAGTTAAACACGTGTTTCTTTCACACCTACCCGCTTCAAACAGATGGGAAGGAAGGTGAACACAAAAGGAAATCGGAGAAGGTGGAGGTAGAGAGCGAGACGGGACAGACTGGAGGAAGATGGGAGAAAGGAGGGCATAAGTGTTTTTGCAGAGTCCACTAACGTGAAGTAATGAGAAGGGAAAAAATCACTGCGGGCAGAAAACTGGTCAGGCGTTTACTCTACACATGCGCGGGCACTCGCACTAATAGTCACACGGGCTCACGCTATTCAGTGATGGACTCTGCAGGGGGGCCAGACGCAAAGAGAGACAGTGTTTGTCTCTGGGTGAGCGTGTGTTTGCTCACATCTAAGGTCACCGCACGAGGGAAAAGGTCACAATAACAAGAAAAATAGACCAGGGAGGAAGAGGAAAAACTGGGATATATGCATACAGGCCATCTTTATCAAACTAAAAATAGATGATGTTGTGGAAAATAAATGATCCCAGAAATAAAGGAGACATTCATGCAGATGGGTAAACAAAGCAGAATGTGAGAAAAGTCCACAGACGATGCTTTGGTTTATCGGAGCTGGCATGAATCAGTCACATGTCCCGGCAGATTTATGCATTTGCTGAGTGAAATTCCACAGACTGAAAAAAAGCAGAGAGGAGACAGAGACATGTGTTGTATTTTGTTCATTCTCAAATACAGAAAGCTACGATGAGCGATCGTTGTGACCATGTGGACGATGCTGTAAGAACAACTAAGCATCTGTGGTGTCTGAAGTGTTTGTGTGCGTGTCATCAGGGCCGAGTGTCGACTATGAACAGCAGAAACATTTGGTTAAAATGTCTACTCGTCTTTAGTCATTCAAATTTCCTTACACGCTGACTTACGCTCACTATTAGCTGCAGTGATACATTACAGCAGGTCTGTTTATCCACAGTACTTTGATACATTAAGAAACATTGTTGCAGCTTAAATTCCATGTAATTTTGTAACACAAGTACAAAGTAAAATGTTACCTTTAATGTAATTTGATCAGATAAAATATAGATTCAGTTTATACCAAACACATTTTCCTTAAAGATTAAGCATTTGAACAAATAAACCTTTGATTTTATATTTTTATATATTTTGGATTTTACTCAAAAACGTTGCTTCATGTTTATTTAGGGTGATTTTTTTTTGAGTGTACGCCATCTGTTTAGTTATGCATGTAAGTCAGAATGAAACAGACTTAAAGCTCCAAAAACCCTTTGGGTTGCTGTTAAAAGCATAAAACACAAGCTGTTAGCACTAAAGAATTCAGCTGAAATGTGTCTATTGTACAGGTTGTTGCAAACACACGTAGTTTAGGTTCATTTTTACAATGACACAGAGCACACTGTGTTTTAGTGTCTGCTAACTTCTCTTCATTAACTCATGAGAGACATGGGTTACCCTAAGAGGCTTAGACAGTGTTTGGTCTTATGGCTGGGTGGCCTGGAATAATGGTCCAGTTGGTGCAAGCACACTCACTTCAGTGTGTGTGTGTGTGTGTGCGTGCATTAATAGAGAGGGTAACACAGCCCTGTCACAGCATGTTTATGTGTGCGTGACTGTGTGCATGTATTATGATGTCTAAAGCTCCTCTTAACTGTTGGACCACCCATCCATGACACTGTCAGCAGACCGTCTGTCTCTCTCACTCCTCTTATTCTGTTTCTCTCGTACCATCTCCAGCTCAGTGTTGCTCATTTTTCTTAAAGATTACAGCGGCTGTACTTTTTCCCAGAAATTGTCAGCAATAAAAAGTCTGGCTTAAGTGCACTTAAACATGGGCCGATCCCTTTCTTTCTGCATACTGAAACTTGGCATTCGGTGCAGAATATTAGTGCTTTTTTTGTGGTCTTAGAGAATATGGAAAAGCTGGGGATTTACCACCTTAGAAAGGCACTATTTAATTTGCGTTGACTTTTTTTATTTTGTTTTTTTGAGCTGGAAAAACAAAAAAAGAAATTAGCCGTCTGTTATCTTACAGCTTTGTCCTCTGTGAAACCCTCAGGCTGCGTTTGTCCATAAGATTGGCCTTTATGTGAACTCGAGCTACTTAAGCACACACATTGACACTCTGTAGCCCCAATCATAGACATGTATTATGTGAAGTTGATGTTTTAGTATCTAAATAAAACTGAGATAGCAGAGCTGGGAGTTATGAAACAGAGGAACATACATTGAGTTGAGTTTAAAGTGCTCGCCTCTAAAAACAGCACCTCTGGGTGTCTGCCCAGAGTAATATCATTAGTTTGAAGTATAATGAGCGTCGACATTCTTCTCTAAACAAATCTTGTTCCAAGCTTTTTCCAGTTAATGATTTAAATCAACGTTTAACTGCTATTAACATGAATTTTTGATTAATGTACACGATGTTTTGTTTCTCTGTCTTCATCCCAGGTTCAGACTGTTCCCGTAACTTTACCAGTCCCTCGGGTCTCATCGAGTCCCCGGGATTTCCCGACAAATACCCCCACAACCTCGAGTGCGCCTTCATCATCATTGTCCCGCCCAGAATGGATGTCACCCTCACCTTCCTCACCTTTGACCTGGAGAACGATCCTCTGCCAGGTGGAGATGGAGACTGCAAGTACGACTGGCTGGAAGTTTGGGACGGGCTCCCGGGAGGTACGACATTTATGCTTTGGATCTCCTGTCGGATCGCGTGATCACTGCGTTATTGTCACCGTTACTGTGATGATGCTGATGGAGATGTCAAACAATATCTCAGCCCTGTCATGAGTCAGTACAGAGAGCAAAGTGAGTAATATATGTGCTCTGCCCTGCCTACATCAGTATTGACTGAGGTGGAGTAGCAGCTATTTTAGAAGCTATGCGTTGGTAGATGAAAGCTAAGCTTACAGGCAGGATGCTGGCACCCACTGTGGAGAAACAATGCAACTTTTCAAGGGAAAAAAAATGGCAACTGTTGAGCAAAGGGAGAAAAGAAAGGGAGTGAGAGGAGGAACAGTGGAGGGTGGGATATTTCTGGTCTAACTGCTACAAGAACTGGAAGTTTAGAAGGACTCCAACTCCGAGGCGCACAACCCTTGGACTGAGTTTCAAGCAATGGAAGAGGTAGAAAGAAACAGAAGGAGAAAGAAAAGTCATCGACTGCTGGGAACGCTGGAGCAAAGGAATGAGATGCTGGTGTGAATAAAGGAATGACCTCTGGTCTACCTTCGACAGGAGGAGTGGGAGAACAAAGCTGGGCTGGAAAGACGTCCAGAAAGAAGCATTTAAATATTTGGAAAACTTTGCCAATTTTACTTGAACTTTTAAAACTTTGCTTTAAAAACTGTCAGAGTATAGACACAGAGTATATTAAACAAGTATTATAAAGCCATTAAAAACATTAAGCAAAGACCGACTGGAATAACACAGCGCTTTCCTTTCTGTGAACTTTACTGTAAACATGAATTTCGCCTTAGGCACAATGGAAAAACAGAGACACGATGCACATTACGGAGGAAGCAGCTTGAAAGGATACTAAAAAAATCCCCAACTTTCTTCAGGGGTCAGAGAGAGGAGAATGAAAGACTTCTGCTTTGAGTGATGGAGGGAGGCAACGGGAAATACAGTGAGATGAAGAGAGAGAGGGTTGGAAAGGGAAGGAAATTACTGGGTGAGAGTCAGAGGTGAAGGACTTTTAGTTTCAGGAATAAAAAAATCCTCGACAGGAAGAGTGAAAAGGCAAGCGGAAAGAGTCTGTTTTTTTTAACAGCAAAAGGTGAAAGGAGTGGGAAGGAGGGAGGAGATGCTGAGAGACAGCCAACTGACCTAAAAATCAATTTATTCAAATGTAAAGGGAACGAGAGCCAGACGATAAAACAGTGCTCACTCGATTAGAGACACCAAAGGGTTGTTTTTACTTTTTCCTCTGTGTACATGTATGTATGAGTCATTTCTGTTGAGTTAGTTTTTATCTCCTAAAACCTAAACCCATAAACCCAAAATGGAAGCTTATACGGCAAATATATATATAATCTTTAAAAACATTCACGTGTTTGCCTCCTCTCTTTTCTCTCGTCTTCTTTTCCTGCTTTCCTTTTTCCTCACCACAATCAAGAAAAGAGTTATTACCATTATTTGCTCAAGAGCCCTATTTCAAATATCCACCCATTCCAAAAGGGAAGGGGAAAAAATCAATAGCACTGATCGATCGCCGGCTATTTTCTCTCCTCCTCCACAAACCTTCTCATGTGTATATGTGTGTGTGTAAAAGAAGAGGGAGTAGCAGGATGAGTCAACTATTTGTGTAACACTCACACACACACACACACACACACACACACACACAGACCCTTGGGCTTTAAATCACACTCATCTGTTTGTGTTGACATATACAAGTTGTGGTATTAGAGAAGGAGACAGTAGAGGAATCACTTAGATCCTTAGATCTGCACACACACACACACACACACACGCACACACACACACACACACACACACACACACACACACAGATGTACAGTATGTGTGTATTTGTGCACTTTCTCAAACCGTGTCCAGATGGATGAAAGGAGGGAGGTGAGGACATGAGGGGGTGGAGTGATGAGCAGATGCAGGAAAATCAGTGCAAGTCATGAAGATACAAATAAACAAGCGTGAGGTTAAAAGATGACGGCGTTCATGAAGAAACATAAGATTAAAATCTCGACCCTTGGACGAGTGCGATGTTCAGTAACACACAAACAAATAAATGATGACTAATAACTGCCGTTTGATTGACAGTGGGCCCTCTGATCGGTCGATACTGTGGGACCAGGGTGCCTCCCGAGATCCAGTCATCCACTGGGATCCTCTCTCTGTCCTTCCACACGGACATGGCCGTGGCTAAAGATGGCTTCTCGGCTCGCTATAACATGACGCACAAGGAAGTCAGCGAGAGTAAGTTGGAGTTTGTAGCGTGTTTTCTCTCAAAATAACGCAAAAGAAACACGAATGTTGGTCAAAATCTGCTCCTCCTCTCCTCTTACAGCCTTCCACTGCAGTAATGCGTTTGGCATGGAGTCAGGAAAGATCACCGACGACCAGATCACGGCATCGTCGACCTTCGCCGACGAACGCTGGCTGCCGCGACAGGCCCGACTCAATTACAACGATAACGCGTGGACGCCCTCGGACGACAGCAACAAGGAGTACATACAGGTATGAGTGTGTCCATCCAGAAACCTCACACGCTTCAAAAAGCCACTCCTCGAACACCTCGAGCTCTACAAAGATTATTTCACGGACGTTTCACTGTTTTATTTCCAGACCAGGGCACAAATTCAGGACCCTAATCCTTAGATGCAGAAGTTTACTCTGCCTAAACTAAAAACAGACTGCGCTCCCATCTTAACACCATATTTTTCCTCGTGTTGACATATCACACATAATAACTCTACCGCAGATATATTTGTCAGCGTATGTGGGAGAGCAAGTGAGAGAGAGAGCGAGTGGGAGGTGTGGCGCTATCAAGGTTTAGCAGCTCGATGCCTGGGTAAGGCATTGTTTCCTGTGTTGTAGCTCTGTGCCAACCTTGTGCCATCCCTGAGCTTGAGTTATGAGGCTGTCTGGGTGAGATGGGAAGGGAAGGCGAGGCCGACTCACCCCCTAAGACAGGGAAGACTCAGGCGGGTCAGAGGGGTGCTTTTCAGCCAGACACCTTTTGTAAACAACAGATTACTTTTTGGGTTGTCACGTAGGGATAGCCTCACAAAGCCAGCACGCAGCTTTAGTGTTGCGCTTTGCAAAGGGACAAATACCTTTAGGGGGGATTGGTTTTGCTACAGGTGTGTTTTGTAGAAGAGTCTTTAACCTTTAATGTAACTAAGCAGTAAACACGGGATCTTTATTGGGGTTTCTTCCTGTTCTTTAAAAGGAGAAAGCATTTATATCTTACCAGTATGTTTAAACGACTCTGTTTCTAAAGCCATTAAGTCTGGTTTAGTATCACTGGACTCATTTACACATGTAACCACATATATATCCTTATATATTCATATTCATACACACATTTTAAGGCGGGGGGGATAAGGAAGCTTTCGGGATTTCTATCGATCAATCTGACTTTAGATGCATTTAGTCTGTGTGAAGAGCAGGCAGAACAGCGAGCCTCGACCCTGATATGGCTGTTTCAGCAGACGAGGGACTTTCAAGATTGATTATCACTTAAACCTGTTTGACCTACGACCCCTAAAGCATTGCCTATCGAACGTTCTTTACAGGTTGCATTTGTCAACTAGTTAGGATCAGCACAAGCATGGATTGACTAACCGCTGCATACTTTCTGTGTTTATTTTAGTCCTTTAAGGGAAACAACTTCCTGTGGCAGACGTATGGCATTTACACTTTCCTTTCCTTACTTATTTTATCTTTATCTTGGAACCTTTTTTGCAAGATGCTGCACGCCAGATTGCAAACCGCTGACCTTCTCCTACAGTTTTCTGACTCGCCTGGCTGCCAGCTGCAAGGCTCAGTTTATTCCCAGGTTTCCTAAATTTACTACACAGTCAGAGTGCCATAAGATTGTAGCTTGCTATGAGAGTCTAGCATCCATTTGATTGTTAGCACTGTCAGTAACTCAGATATTTATGCATTAAATGTTTTTAGAGGGAAAAATGCACGTGTCTTTAGTGGCGGGCTGCAGAGATTAAACATTATTAAGCACACATTGTCTATCACAGAGAAACGTCTCCTTTATGTTAGCTGGACCAGAGTCACAAACACAGTAGTCACAGACATGTGGATTAGGAGCAGCGCTTCAGACCTCATAAAAACACAGGAAGAGATTGTGGCCAAGAGGCAGTGCACAATGCCTCTCACAGCTGAAACCTCACACCCTCAGGGCCACTCTCAAAAGTAGCTGACAGAAAACAATTTGTATAAAACACATCATTTCAGGCCAGGAGGAATTCATTTCCATGTTTTTCATGTTTTTCCTCGGACGCTCAGACAGACGATGTGATCTCACAGGGAGAAACTCCCGGTGTGTGCTGGGTTTGTGTCTCTCTGGTCGGCGGTGCTGTGGTCGGGGCATCATGTTCCACAGAGGCTCTCAGCTGTTCCTCTGCATTAACACCTAGCACAGAGCAATGCCTCTGCATGCATGCATGCATGTGTGTGTGTGTGTGTGTGTGTGTGCCTTGATGAGCAGCTGTCATAAATGCCAACGTGCCTCTCCTTCTTGTATCTTGCACCCTGTGGAGTCTTACAGCTTAGTGCTTGTGAGTGCAGGGGTGAGTTTTCAGATCAGGCTTTAATAAATTTAGGATAGCTCCTCTATTCTATTCTATTCTATTCTATTCTATTCTATTCTATTCTATTCTATTCTATTCTATTCTGGCTCACTGAGATGTGGTGCAGATTGATGATGCGAGTGCTGGTGGCTCTGTTATTCTAACAGCTCTGTGATTGATGAGGGACCTTCCTTCCTTCTTTGGGAAGTCTCACTTAGCCCCCCACCCCCCGGGTTTCATTCTTTCTTTTCTCCCTCTTCCTCCCATACTCACTCCTCACCCCGCCTTCTCCTCTCCTCGGTTTCGTATTATCGATTAGTTGTCTTGGTGGATCTCTGTCTGGCCCTACCGGTGTGCAGGCATGTGTGTGTTTGGTGGAAGTAATCTGAAACACCTGTCTCTCTGACAGATAACAAACGCAGCATTTTACCTCCCCTGGTGTTTTGTACTATACCTCAGTGGGACATACAGCGCACACTTGCACAGCAAACACACACAACAAGTTCTGATTAATCTGCAGGTTTCAGCAGCTCCAGTCGAGGAGAGCAAATGTTGTAATCTACACTCGAACCTTTCTCATCTCCTCTGTGTGTGTGTGTCTTTAAAAATGTGAAATACTTGAGTTAAAGAATCACAGGTGTGCTCTGATCCTGGCAGGTAGCTCCACTAAAGCTTCACTGATTTATATTAATACATTTTACTTCAGGTATTTTCAGACCGGCAGTGTTTATGATAAATATGCAGCCGTTCATTAGCAGTGTTCGGTGTCTTCCTAAACACCATCACTTATTGTTTCGTTAGACTCCTTCCATATTGAGAGATTTTATAACAACGTCTTGTTACTTTCCGTTGTTATTTAAATACCTTCATCGCTCTGCTGTGTTTACTCGTTTTGGGCACCATGGAGCAAATAAATGCGCGTCTACTTCAGGGACCTTGAAATCCCGGAGTTTGAAGCTTCACATCCTACACAGTGCTTCCCATGTATAATGCAACGCAGCGAGCAGCATGCCAGCCACGTAGTGTAGCATCCACAATCAGGACGGGGAGGTGATTATAGCTATTGTATGGGAGGAAATTAAAATGAGCCCCGGGTCATTACTATCGATCTGCCAGGAGAGAGCCGCAGAGTGGAAAGAAACAGAGAGGAGTAGATGAGGAGGGGAGGAAAAGAGAGTGCCGAACGGGGGAGATGGATGCAGATAACTCCAGGTGTATATGTGTGGGATTATTTTTGTGTGTCTTCAACTGCTGTTACACTTACAAGGTTTTCCGACACTTCTTTTGATCAGCGATAGCTTTAGAATGAAATCTTACATCTTCAGTATGTTTGAATTTGAGGATTTCTGGCAAATTTATTTATCTGTCCTGATTTTGTCATTTTCTTATTAAGTCAAAGTTTAAAACCTTTCTCTCCCTAAACAGGTGGACCTCCATACTCTGAAGGTGCTTACCGGCATTGCCACACAGGGCGCCATTTCAAAGGAAACGCAGAAGAATTACTTTGTTACCTCCTTCAAGCTAGAGGTCAGCACAAACGGAGAAGACTGGATGATCTACAGACACGGCAAAAACCATAAGGTAGGTTCAAACACACGAGGCAGGAGCTGCTAACCGGCGTCGGGCTCCACTGGCATCCTGATGGGAGAGGTGGACGGAAATATGAGATGGATTATATGCAGCAAGAGTTGACCGCAAGCCCAAAATTTAACTGGTGTCTGCAATTACAGCCTTTCCACTGCCATTCAGTTGGCCTCATTTAAGGCTTTATGACTGAGCCAGAACCAGCACGAGTCTCCAGGCTCTCTGCGATATCTGACATCATTGTATGCAACTGCATTTACACTGCACATTCTGCTTTTCCCATCCCATCTGGTTTCTTTTAGTTTCTGGTCTGAGCTCTGCCTAACGTTGACCTGATCGGGGCCGAGTTCCAAGCTGTTTTTCTCAGAGGTGTTAAGGCATGATGTGTCATCGGTGTGCACGCTGCAGTCTGGCCAGCCAGGTAGAAATAAAGCAGACGGCATTAAGAGTCTTAATGGTTGAGACTGCAATTAAAGGAAAAGAACATTCCAGTGGTTTTGGCTGGTTTTTCCATCAGAGGCGTTCTCCCCCTGCCCGTGGTCACACATGTGTGTCCTGCGGTCTAACGCCACGTCTGACTTTGTGCTGTAAACCTTTATTTCTTCATGAACGCTAATGCATGCACGCAGTCACATATGCATGCGCTTTGCTATGAGAGGGAAACAGGAGCTCCAGTCTAACCATGTGGAATTCCTTAGTGGAGATCCCACAAGACTTACAGCAAATGTTAACTCCCACAGAAGTGATGGTGGGATAAAACAGCACAGAAAATAAAAGATGGGGATGATGGATGATTGAGGAAACGAGGGAGTTTCTTCAGTTATATTTACAACATATTGGGCTTAGTTAACTTTTATTTTTAAGGAAAAAAGCTAATATCTTTGGTCATTTGTGTTATGTGGTAATAAACTGCATCTGTTTAACAGTAAATGGAAGGAATAATCTTTTAAATTTCCTGTGGAAATTTGGACTACAATAATAGGAGCTCAAATATGATGTCAAAGTTGATGGTCTCATTAACCGTCCACAAAAATCTAAGCAAAAATAAAAGTTTATAGCTTTTAGAAAACTTCTTTATTTATATATTTTATATTTCCCAGGCATGTGTAAGTGCAACCGATCATATTAGTATCAGTAGGGAACTTGGATAAATATCCAGGTTCAAGAGATGAGAGGCTTGTGATTTTCCTGGGAAGTGTGAGGCTGAGCTGTGGGAGCGAGAGCGTTAATCCCGTAGTGTTCTGCAATCATTGGTTAACATATGCATGGGTTTTTGCGGACCGTGCAACCCTGCACCACGGCTTACCAAAAATGCAGTTCACTCTTTCTCCAAGCCTACCAAAGCTGGACAATAGTGTAATTTTCAGCAGTGAATGTCTCCCTGGGACTGCAGAAGCAAGCATGCTAGTGCAAAGAGCTGGGAGACACAGGCACACCGCACAACTGTGCACTTTTTAGCTATTCTAATTTTTAATATAACACTTCATTATTTCAAGTTTGGATTGAAGCTCATTTCTAATGCTTTTGCATGTTTTATGCATGCATCATTCTCTACTGCAAAGGTATAACTCAACTGCAGATCTTCATTTTTAGTGGCGCTAAAGTAAATCCACTGAATAATGAGCCATCATACTGTCCATGCAGACACGCAGCAGCATCAGCCCAGTTTCACAGTCACATCGGGCAACGAGACAATAAAAAAATCCAATATGCAAAACAGATTAATGTGTCGAGGCTAGTTGCTGGTGTCACTGCGCATAATCCTGCTTGTTTCAGCCATAACCCTGGAAAGCTGTTTGGAGCTGAATACCAAGGGAGACATTGAGTTGCACGTGTGTGTGTGTTAGAGGAGGGGATTGCCATAAATCAGCAGCACACAGAGAAACTCACACATACACATGCAAACCAATTGGTAGGGTCTTTCTATCTGTTTGGCTCCCTGGTGTGCCAGTCTGTGCTGTAATCTGATGGTTCGGCTCAGTGTTGTCCAGCACCCCTTTTAATCCACTACTACACACCACTGTCTCAGTGCCATAATATGGATATTACCCAGATACGTACAAATATTGTAAATGTGTTATGGCAGCGTTATGTTAGATCAGAAAAAAATGGCGGTGTGGATGATGGTTATTTATCTGATGATGAAACGATGATGTCAGCATCTTGTCCTTTCTCGGTTGACACACCTCAGACGGCCAGTCAGCACTGGCCTTGCCCTGCTGACTTTCTCTATCGTCTTTCAGGGTGTTGTTGTGAGTTTGTGTGTGTGTGTTTTATGCTAGAAAGATATAAATCACTCCACAGCAGTGGCCAAGACCTTTTTGGCAGTGTGTTTTATTCTGCAGTTTGTAAAACGCTGCGTCTGCATTAACAGGATAATTCAAGGAAATTGTATTTCATAATTGAAAGCAGATCCTGGATCAGTTTATGCGATGGATCACGGTTTTCCTTTTGTCTCACAGAAGCCTTAAATCAACATGGCTAAGTTATTAATTTTGAGAAGTCGTAGCTGTTTTAGCCATCCAGGAAATAAACAGAAGTGCCCCGACTGTACACCTATCCATCCATCTCCCCTTCTTGACATTTTCATTCACTTGCCTCTTCACTAGTTCTCTCAGAATCTCTTCATCCATCAATTGCTCCCTCCATGTCTCCTCATTCACTCACTTCACATCTTCCTTCGGCCTCTCCTTACACTCTTTCCCCTCTCACAGCGCTCCATCATTCGCTCCCTCCTCCTCCTGTCTCTGAGAAAGTCATCAGGAAATACGCCGGCACGTTTGTGCTGCTTAAACAAATGACTTTTGTGCTTGGCAGCAGCGATGCTTTGGTTTGTGTGCGTTAATCTGGAAGAATTATTGAGTTAGTGTTTTATGGGCAACAGGCATTAAAGCAGGACAAAAAAATAATGAAAGCCACATGGATAGTTTGTTCTTGCAAAACCACCATGCATGAAATAATTAAACATATATAGTGGAGCAAAAACACACCAAACAGCACACGCAGACATGTGAATAGATGCATTTACATCCTCTATCTTTTTGTATATTAATGTTTGTTGCACTTAACTAATCAGACACTTCTTGTGCACACACACACACACACACACACACACTCTGGCTTTAAACATCTGGGAGCCTGCCTGCACGGGCGGTGCTGCTGTCACACAGCATCGTGATGATTTGTGTGATCTGTAATGTATTTGATAATGTCATTAAAGGCCTGTCGTGAACCAGATGGGGCATATGGAATACATGTTAACTTGGAGAAACTTTTCAGGCACAAGGATGGAGTAATATTCAGACTTAATTTGTTCCTATTTGTACTTACAGATACTACCAGAGGAAAAGGGGAATGACAGACAGATGGGAAAATTTTTTATTCTTATTGTGAAGCAGCGACATGCCAAGGTTTAATCGAGAGGTCGTTCACAGATCATTTGAATTTGCATTAGCCACAATACAGATTTGTGCCTGTAACTTTCTGTGTGGTGCGTTGTGCACACGACAAATAAAGCAGCAGTTTTCTGCAGCCCGAGGCCTCGGCGTGAGAAATGATGTCGTCTCAGTTGCAGTTTTTATCTTTAGGAGCTTGAGAACTTCTCTGTATAGCTACATTTGAGCTTGACGTGGGACAAGTGTCATTACGTAGCCCCCCCAGAATTGCTGTAGGCAGACCTGTCTGTGGCCATTACAGCACTGGACCTCGGCCAAGACCAAAACCTCCTATTCCCACTTTAATCTGTGGGAGGGAGGATGGATGGAGAGAGAGGGATGGAGGATGGAGACGTGGGTGGAATGAGCGGGAGAGAGAGAGGGATCGTGATGGGAGGAAAGTGTAGAAAAGTTGAAAAAAATCAGGAAACAAGTAATGGAAAAAAGCAAAAGGTTAGGCTGATAGAGAGAGGAGAGACCGGGCAGGAGGAGGAAGAGAGGTGGGAGAAATGCAAGGTTCATAGGGGAACAAGTGAGTGAAGGAAAGAGGCAGGCAGGGGGAAAGAAGTGTTCATAGGGGAATCGCGGAGCAAAAGAAATAGGGATAGATGGATGAAGCAGGAGAGGGGAATAATGAGAATAGCAGACAAGGGTGTTGACCACAAATCCCTCTGGATAGTTCAGAGGTCTCAGCAACACAGCCTGGAAGGATGTCAGGAGAGGGAAGGAAAATAAAGCGACAGAGTAGAGGGAGGTGAGGGAAAAGCAGAAGGGAGGGCCGGGTCAACGCAGAGCAGGAGAAAAGAGTTTGTGACAAATGAAGAAAGAAAAGCTCAGAGAAAAAGCGAGAAAAGGGACAACAGGGGATATTATGAAGGTGCCGTGTGTCGTTTGGTCTGTGAGATTTGTGCATTGTTCTGTCTCTCACACACACACACACACACACACACACACTCGGATTCAGCTGTCAAAGACAGGTTACCTCCCCGAAGTCTCCGTGTACGCAAGCGTGTGTTTGGCCTTCTTTGATGGAACGAGAGGAGATGGGGGGTGTTTTATTATTTCATAACTCAACGCATGCACACGACGCACACTCGGCACAGACATTTGAATAATTCAGCGTCTGTGGTGGCCCTCTCTGGCTGACTGACTGTGGCTTTGCATGTTCTTTACTTTCCCGTGAGGTGAGCGCACTCGTTTGTCAGTCGCCTTTCCTGTAGTTATTCACTAGATCTGATTCGCTGCCTTTTGCCTGCAAACCAGAATCTGCTACCCAGAACTCTATTGTTATTCAGCGGAGCAGGTGTGTAAATGAAGGAACAAATGGTATTCACTTCATGTCGGCCACCTTTGAGCTTCACTGAGAAATAAAAGTACTATTTGAAGTTTCTCTTTATATTATTTTGTTAAGAGCATTTCTGTTTGCTTTTGTAGGTGTGTGTGTGTGTGTGTGTGTGTGTGTGTGTGTGTGTGTGTTGGAGACAGACAAAGGGGGGAGGAGCATCTGCCCACCCTACTCTTTGCCAGTATCAGCTTCCCTTGTCTTCTTACCTTGGTGGAAACATCAGCCCATTAACAAATGCAGACAGACTCTCTCACACACACAAACACACGCTTAATAACCTGAGCTGGGTTGCAGGTGTAGTCCATTAGCTGATTGTTATTGAAGCCTCTTAGACTGAGACTGTTAACAGTGAATTTAGTTTGGTTTAAGACCTCAGGGACGCTGCATATCCCCTTACACCTCCTCTCTGTGGAGTCTTGCTGCGGAGCCACGACCTGGGAGCAGTTACGGGAATACGAATATTCTTGTTTGTATGCGTGCGCAAACTCACATGTGTGTGTCTCATCTTTGAGATGTTTCATTCTGAAGTGTCCCTGCTCTTAAATTCACTTTATTATGAGACTGACGTGTGCTATCGATCTCTGCAGAGGACAGGTACCCGTCCACACAATGAAAAGTTCACATAGTTTGACTTTTAACAAACATGGCAGCATAAAATATGGCCGACGTGTAGAAAAACATATTAAAATTTTAACAAGCCGGTCAGGTTATAAATATTTATGGGACAATTTCTTAACAGGGGAGGCGCCTGACAGCTAGAATGGATGGCCTCTCAGGTCTCCCTGTGTCCGAGCAGGTTAAATCCGGGTGTTCTGGCTTCCTCCTGCATCACAAAGACATGCATGTTTCTGAACTGATTCTGGAGTGTGCATGGTTTGTGGTCTATGAGTCTTAGCCCTGTGAAGGACGGGCAGCTGTATCCCACATTTTTCCCAATATCAGCCAGGATAGCCTCCAGCTGCCCCGTGACCCTGCAAGTGGTAAAGATACAAGTTCACAGTCCTGATGAAGACAATCAGTGACAGCAGTAGCTCAGCGGTACAACAAGCTGCAGCACGCGCTGCATCCCTGATGACCCTGAACAAAGCTGGTAACTGAAACAGTAACAGAACCAAGTTCGTGTCAAAGTTCGTGTGCACAGCTCAGCGGAGCCAAACACTGTTTCTGCAAATGTTAAGCTGCAAACAAAGCTGCAGGTTAGACTTGCACACAAACATACACGTGTGCAGAAGAATCCACACTCACACGTAAAAGTGTGTGTGTGTGATTGTATATGTGTACACTGAAAATGTTTCAGTGGGCACCCAGGGAAATCAGAAAGCACCCGCCAGCCCCCAACTCCTAAGAGTGAGACTTCATAATTACACTTTTACACAGCGACACACACACACACCCTGACACACACACACACACACACTTGTAATTACAGTCTGCTACCACAATCCCATTAAGTCTTTGGGGCCTGTAGGCATTTTTCCATCATTTAACAGGTCACAGTTTCTAGTATGAATGCTTTTGTAAGGGCATGAGTTCACAGGGGCCGACTTTGTGCTGTACACCCACTGAGTCACGGGTTCAATTCCCAGCTGGCCTAGTGGCCTGCTCCTGTTCTGTTCCAAGTCACAAACTCCTTTCATCCATATTTTGTCACCCCTGACGAGTCCTGCTGTTTAATGGATTGAAGACAGGAAGAAAAAAGTGATTTTAATCTTTTACACACACACACACACACACACACACACACACACACACACACACACATGCACACACCCTGCCCCACGCACACACACCTAAAACAAGGCAAACATCTATAAATGCGTAGCCAAGCAAGTAATTGCAAGGCCTTTGGCTCTGTCGAACAAGGCTTACCGCTCTGTATAATAAACACGCTGTGATGTTTTCAGCATTAATGTAACATAATAGAAAGAGTGTTAAAGAAAAAGAGGCTTATTTGCTCCTGCAATGAAACAACAGCATGGATTATTTTCCTTAAATTTACAGCCGTTTATCATCAGCGAGAGACGAGATAGAGACATCGGAGAGACAGACAGAAACGAAATGATGGGAGGAGAGCAGAAACCCAGCTGTGCTGTCCTGCTGAGAGACCAGCGGAGATGGCTGTTGGCGAGAGAGACGCGATGCTGTCAGATAGACAGAGATATAAAGTCTTGATGTCAAAGACAAAAAGGGTCCTTCTAGCAATGTGCACTTGCATTCAGTTTCCTTTTATCTGAACTTGTGTGTGTTTTCAGAGGAAGTGTGGGGAGTGCAGGAGCTCAGAGGGCACCGTGTGAGAGCAGAGACACATTACATGCATGTGGGGGGACAGTGGTGTCTGCACGCAGTGTGTTAGTGAATGTCATGTGTGTGTTTGTGCATCAGGGGGTGACGGTGTGTTTTTCTTTGTGCTCTGTGCACAAAGGGATTAGAGCTGTTTTCCTGCATGTGTGTGTGTGGTTGAGTCAAGAGGACGTGAGAAGAGGATGCTCTCCCACATACTTACGCCCGTGATTTATTGCACACTGCATGCCCTCAGACCGTGTGTGTGAGTGAACCTTTGCACCCCTTCTCTCCTCCTTGAACAGTCACTTTATTAATTTTGTGGCTTTATGTAATCACGTAGAGGAGAAACATTAATCTGCTGCCTTTTTACCTCACATTAAGTTTCATTAAGTGTTGTCTTGAATCACAGCTGTGGACAGAGCCACAAACTTAACTCCAAACCATAAGATTATTGTTTTTTATCATGCCACGGCTCAAAGAAACTACATGGCTGTATTATATGTGTCATATTTCTACCACTTACAGTCAGGGGAAAAAGAAAGTGCTCACACTTTCACTTGTAAGAGTTTACATATCAGGACACAAATGATCATGTGGTCCTCAGCAGGTCAAGTACATTCAACATCAGATTAATATCAACAATATTAGACTGTGTCGTTGTTTATTTAACAAAAATTAACCAAAAAAGAGAAAAAAACTCAACTCAAATATCTGTAAGCTGATAAAAGGACAATAATTTCAGTTTATTTGGCCAATGTGTTAAAATTAAATTAACAGTTTAAAACATTTGAAGGTTAATCCTGCTGTACAGAATAGCTGGGATTTATTATGTGTATACAATACTGTGCACAAATATTGAGCCGCCCTCATTTTCTGTATATTTTGCAAACATAGATGGAAATACAGCAACAACTGAGTTTGTGCAAATCTCCAGGCTGCTTGAAGGACATTCAGAGCTCTTCTTTGGTTGTTTCTGCCTTTTGTACCTTTCTCTGTCGCGATGATTCAACACTGCTTCAATGATGTTGAGGTTCGAGCTGTCAGTCCATGACTGATAATGTTCCACTGTGTTTGTTTTCACAGCACCGTCAGAGTGTTGGGATCATTGTGCTAAAAAATGAAGCTGTTGGCATTCAGACACTTTCTGGATAGTTTTGCATGTTTGATCAAAATCCGTTTTATCCAAATCTCCAACATCGGTGGATAAAAAGCAGCAGCAGATCATAACAGAGCCTCCACCGTGCTTGACAGATGGCTGTCATAGTGTGCCAAAGTTACAGCTTAAAGCTGGTTCTTTGCTACGTTGCCTGTTCTGTTCATTCCTTGAAATAGATGACTTTTTCATGTGTCAGTGATTCATAGGTCAGGATTAAGCAGCTTAAAAAACAAACAAAAAAAGCATTTCTCTGAAATTGGATCAGGCAAAAGGATGAGACTGAAAATGAGTGAAAAAACAGCCAATGTCCAAAAAACTAGTTTGGAAGACAAGAAGACAAGAAAGTCTGGCTCCTTGGAAACAAAATATAAGTAAAAAAGAGAGATGGCTGAGGACTTTTACACATCGCTGTATGCAGCACATAGAACTGTGACTCTGCAATATCGGGCTGTCTCCCATTATCCTTACTGAGCTCCTGCTCTGCAGACAGACTCCAAACGTCACACGGCTAAATGTTCCTTTCTGTCTGCAGGTTTTCCATGCCAACGCTGACGCCACAGAGGTGGTCCTCAATCGAATCCCACAGCCGGTCCTGGCCCGCTTCGTGCGGATTAAACCTCAGACATGGAAGAACGGCATTGCGCTGCGGTTCGAGCTCTACGGCTGTCAGATCACGGGTAAGACAGATGATGCTTGTTTTCCTGCGGAGTTTCTCAGACTTTCTCGGGACAGGGGTCAATCTCCTCGTGGGATTCCAGCGAAAACACAGAAGTCAGTTTGTCAGTGATATACGTGCGTTACACAGGGTCAGTGCAGAAAAGCTCCCTTGGAGACATTTTCTGGACAGGAGCAGGAATACGTGAAAGGCTTTTCTTTATTTGTATAATCTAATAATAAACAGGTTTGTAATTTGTCCATCCATTAACTCCTATTCATAATTCTATTCACGCCGTCCTCTCGTCTTTTTCTCCTTTTCACATGCACGGTACACACCCACCCTTGTGTGCGGCCGCACTCTTGCCCTTGCTCTTTCATATACATACACCCCTTCTCTGTCTCCCACTCACAGATCTCACACACACACACACTCAGTCCTAATAGAATAATGCTAGAGTGTGATGTGTGGGTGATAACATCAGAGAGTAACAGGCTCTCAGCTTTCATCTGCAGCCCTGGCAAACAAACACGATTTCAACCAGCATAATCAGCTCAATACTATAAATAGATAAAACTTAATTAGACTGTCTGTGTGTGTGTGTGTGTGTGTGTGTGTGTGTGTGTGTGTGTGTGTGTGCGTATATGGTAAAAGACAGAGAGTTGCAATCCATTTGAGCATATCTGTGTGCATGTGTGTCCCGCTCCACTGTATCATTATTAGGTTAGGGCCTCTCTGCTGCCATCGTAGCGGCCATTGAGAGGGACAGATATGCTCTTATCCAGGAGGGCTATTTCAGCACCCACACAAATCACAATCACACTGAAACAATATGATACCGAGTGTGTGTGTGTGTGTGATAGAGAGATAGACAGGGATGTGGAATATATCAGGTATCTTGCCTGTGTTCTTGATTGCCCAATTTTTTTATTTTTTTACTCTATTTTAACACCTGAAATTGCATTATATATCACTCTGCCTTTTTCACTGCTTTCAGGAGTGAGAGCATATATAACCCCCGTTTTTTGGGGCATCGCCCTGCCTTCTGCTCATCCCTGCCACCTCGCGATTCCTGCCATCCATCATGAGAAAAACATTGAGTTTATATGCAAAGTCTTGACACTTTTAAGGCTGGTTTTTGTAACGAGGGATGTCAGAGTTTGATATTTTCGAGGCTCGTGGAGGAGCACAAACTGTTCTGCTGCAGTTTCAGGGAAAATGTCCATAACCTGCTGAAAAAACCCCAAACATACCTGCTAATGGCCATGCAGTATCTTTTCTGAGCACACAGACATGCAGGCAAACACACAGTCAAACACACTGCCAGGGGGAATGTGATAATGCCCTACACAAGCCTATAAAGGCAGACATAAAGCAGTCAGTCACTGACATGTCATTAACTTAAATCACACTTTTATGTCTTCTGCTCTACTTTTTTCTCCGTCTCTCTCTCGTCAGTATGTTTTTCTTCCTCTGTCCTTCTTTTACCTTTGCTGACAGCCACCATTCCTTCCTCCAACATCCCTTCTTTAAATCTTCCCGTCCCTGCTTCATTCAGCTCTTCCTCCCTCCATCGCTTCTTCCTTAATCTCATTTTATTTTAGCACCGCAGCACTTATCAATCATTTATTTTTAGCACCTTTTACTACTTTTCCCAGCAGGGCTTGTGTAGCGTGTGTATTTGTGGAAACTACACACGTGTGCGTCCAGCCGTGTGCGTATGCATCAGCCAGGTAGCGCCTCGGCGCCGTACTTGTGAGACCCCGTTATCAGAAACGGCACAGTGGGAGTTTGTGTTCACCTGTGTGTGGGCGAAACATCAGAGCATACGTGAGAGGAAGCGGGCTTCTGAGACACCTTTACTGTCCGACTGCTGTGTGCATGCGCGTGCATCTCTCTGTGCGCGTGCATTTGAGAGCTGAAACTATTTCTGCTATGCTATCTGTAGAGGTGATATGCTGCACTCCTACATTAAAGGAGCTGCTAAAATACACTGATGCAAGAAATAAGAAACACAAAATAAATGACACGGGAACAACGTTTTCTTCTAGCTAATCGGTTTTCATGTCTGCTGTAGAGCTTGAAGGAGCCATCCAGCCTGGCTGGAGCTGTTGTTGTTTATTGTTGATTCATTATTTACCATACTGAGGCACAAACGTCACGGCATGAAACATTCATCTCCGTGAAGACCTGAAGAATGTCACCATCAATCACCGTCAACCTTCACTGTCAGCCAGCTCTCTCTCTTTCCCACTTGCATCTCCCTCGCTCCCTCTTTCTCACCCTTTCCTATTCACTTGCTGTCTTTTCAGTCCATCTCCCCGTTTGACCTTTTGTCTGTCTCTTTATCTTCTCTTTGTCCTCTAACTCCTCCTCCTCACCTTTGTCTTCCTTTCTTCCGTCGCTCTTTCCCGTTTGTCTTCGTCCCAGATCAGAACTGGTCACTTTGGTTTTTTTGGTTCCATTTGTGTTTTGTCATTATTCATGGCAGTGCCATATTCTGATGCTTGTCGGACTAAAAACCATTTGTCAGTGTAATAAACAGTATCCCTTTGATCTCCAACATGCTTTCATTTAGTGCTTCCATTTGAGACTTCTTGGGCTCAATTCCTCATGAAGAATCCTCTTTGGTAGGCAGGTTAAAATTATGCATCAACTTTGCAGCAGCAGGAAGGCAAAATAATGAAATGGGCTGATGGAAAGCAGCTCAAAGGGGCCGCGCCGCGTAACACACAAGTTGTTGTTTGTGTCACAAACACAAAATTTTGCTCCCAGATTAGATCAAACAGTGTCGCCGAATTATTCCAGACCTGAAAGCGACGTTCATTTATGAAGGATAAAGACAGATGCTTTGGTGTAGCAGGAGCCTGCAGATGGAGAACAGTTTGGACAGTCCAGCATCGTTTAAAGAATCGTGAAGATATCAGATTATGGCCCGTTATATCCAAATTACTGACCAGATACAGTCATGTGCAAATGTGTTAAACTACTCCTTGTGTCTTTGTATTTTGTGTCTTTGTCACTTTGTTACTCGCAGCTTGTCCCAAAATTCAACTAAAGAATAAAGAAATCTCTTTAGTTGGCTCAATCAAAAATAACAAAGTTTGACAGACATGGATTTTTGCACCAACAAGGTGATTCCCAAACTGCTATTAGCTGAAAACTTGGCATATCTCAGCCTGGTGTGCAGTGTGTCCGTACAAATTTAAGAGAACTGGACCAAAGTGGAGGACAAAAGAAGACGCAGTGTGTCCGTGGCAACAGGTCTGATGGAGCGATGAATTCAAATTGGACATTTCTGGTTCAAGTCGTTGTCAGTATGTACGCAGGAGGTCAGGAGAGCGGTCCAACATTGAGTGCCAGTGCAGTGAAGGCATATCTTAACTGAGAAAACACACAGTGGAGCTTGAGTCATGGATGGGTCTCCCCAGAGCCCGGACTGAGATCCTGACAGAGAACATCCAAAGAAGGAAGCCTGGAGAACTGTTCCTGAACAGAAGAAAGCCTGTTTAACGAGGAAGGTGTTCGTACCAAATATTGAATTTCAAGCATTGTACAAACTCCATTGTTGCCCTATAGACTATATATCCATGTATGTTTGCATAACTTTCAATAAATTGCTGCAGTTGTTTCTTACAAGTGACATATAAAGAACCGAGCGCTGTATATTACTCCAGATGATTTCAGATTTTTAGCTTCCGGGCAGCCTCTAATATTGCATAACTAGTTTCATATGCAGCATGAAATTCCCAGCAGTAAACATACAGTGAGCTGTAACAGCAGAGGACAGGAGAGAGCATATCACTGCATCAAACTTTAAATTCATAGAATCAACCATTTAGCACCAGTGTTGTTGTTCTCTGCCGATAATAATGCTGCTTTAATGTTTTTAGCTGCTGACTGATGTTTGAGGCACTGAGTCAGAGGACGGGAATGTTTTCCAAAAAGTTCCCAAACTACTTTGTAATTGCTTTTCTTTTATTAACAAAAAGAAAAGAAATAAGGGGTATCAATGTTTGTTTTGTGCACTGATTATAATAAGCTGGCAGAATAAATAGAAATCATCTTTCCTGCCTTAAGCTTAAGAAAAAATCCTCAGCGGTAGCATTAAGCACTCCTTTCTCTCTGTGTTCTGATTTATCAGATGCCCCCTGCTCAGAGCTGCAGGGCATGTTGTCTGGTTTGCTTCCTGACTCGCAAATCACTGCGTCCTCCATGAGGGACATCCATGGCTCCATGGGGGCCGCCAGGCTGGTGGCCAGTCGATCAGGCTGGTTTCCCAACCCAACACAACCCATAGTTGGAGAAGAGTGGCTGCAGGTATGTCGCTGTAGCCTAACGTCATTCATCTGCTCTGTCTGTTGATTTTTTTAAACTGCATGTGAGGGGCGAGGGGTGAGCTGCCAATCACAAGGAAGCCACGACGTTGACCTGCTTTGTCATAAGTATTTTACTCTTAATTGTAGCATAGTATAGGAACGCACTTCAGTTTATAACGGAGAACACTTGAAACCAGAGACTGAGACCATAAACGTCAGAACATCAGAAAAGGTCGTCTGAAGTGATAAATCAAGCGGGAGGTGGGGTCAGTTTCCCAGGGACTTGTTTTTGCAACTAAAGGAGCCATAAAAAAAAGACACAGCATCCACATCTGTCTTTTATAATGTAATCTACGGTTTGGTCAATCAAATACTGCAGGCCGGGCTTTTTCACACCTGCACTGGCGATCACAACATCCACTGAACCCACAAAATTACTGTAAAATGACACACGTGACAACAGTGTGCAGGGTCTCTAAACACTGATGGAGTTTTCAGCCGTCGTTTAGATTGCATTCGTGAACTGACCTTGGTTGTGAACTGCTATTGAATAGAAAGAAGAACCCATTTCCAAAGCCTGAATCTTATTAAAAGTTCCCCAATGGAAAACCAACGTTTGATTGATTATATGCTCGGGAAAGTCACAGTTGCCACAATGGGCAGGGAATCTGGAAATTGATCGGTTCCATGGCGCAGAGGGTGAGCGAGCAATATTAACTTTGTTTAACTTTGTTTTGTGTGCTGCAGGTGGACCTCGGTGTGCCCAAGATGGTGCGTGGCATTATTACCCAAGGTGCACGAGGCCTGGAGGGCAGTGCGGAGAACAGAGCATTTGTCAGGAAGTACAAACTGGCTCACAGCTCGAATGGCAAAGACTGGACCTACATCACTGACAGCAAGACTGGGTTTGCTAAGGTAGAGGAGAACACACACACACAAACACTCTCCTTGTTTTTGACACAGACGGGGCCCCCTCTGTCCTCTGGTCCGCCGTCACTTCTCACTCATTTGTAGTTTATTTATAGCCGTCTCTCAGCCGAGCCTGTCCCGCCGTCTCCCTCTCTTTCTCCTCGTCTTTGTCTTTCTCGTTCTTGTCATTTTGTGCAAAAAAGCCGCTTTATTACAGCCTCGGCTCCGATAATAATTCAATTTAATCACCTCGCTCCTCATTCTTCGTGCTTCTGTGTCTTCCTCTCCCCGAGTCCTGCGCTCTCCCTCTCTTCGTCTCTCATCCTCTATTTGTCTCTCATGGGTGTTAATTAAAAATGTCTTTCCTGCATCACCACTCAGCACTGCTGGCGTCTGACGCACTGAGAGACGGGCACTTTAAACTTTGTTCTGCTTTCTGAGACTATGTCTTAAAACGCTTTAATAGTACTACTGAGTGCCTGGATTTTCTCCTGATGCTAAAATCCTGTTCTCTCTCATCTGCCTGTCTTTTTAAATGAGCATCCTGGGAAATTCATCTTACGGTTTTTAAAATTTCAGAAATGGGGAACACAGAGGATACAGTTCAATTAATGAAACCAATAGTACAACTTTCACGGCCCACGTTTTTTGAAAGGATCGCTGTAGTCTTGTCTGTATGAAGTTTGTAATAAATCTTGTGCTTCTTCTGCCTCAAAGACGATTTGGAAATCAAAGTAAACATCTTCTTTCTGTTGTTATTTTTGACACATGTCGCTCTGAGCGGGGAAACAATGCTAGTTAGTGTCTTATTTATCAAGACTTCCAGTTTTTTATTGGTTTCTCATCAGGCAGGATAGTGAAATACCAAAATTTGTTTTAGGAATTTTTTAAAATGGTCGATCAGATTTGGGCACCAGGCAAAAGTTTATCACTGACTGCCTTCAAAACGATGTCAAAGAATTTATCATCAAATGCTTGAATGAGCTAAACTCTCAGGTCTTTCTACACCAGTGAAACTGTTTCGTGCTCACCTTTCACATTCTTCCTCTCCTCAGATTTTTGAGGGCAACAGCCACTACGATACTCCAGAGGTGCGGAGGTTTGACGAGATAGTGACTCAGCACATCCGAGTTTTTCCAGAGAGATGGTCGCCCGCCGGGATCGGCATGAGGATGGAGGTTCTCGGCTGTGACCTGCCTGGTAGAAACTACACACAGATGAAATAAAGTTGCATGCATAGATAAATGAACAATCCCACACAGTAGCAGGAATGAAAGTTGAATACATCTGCACATATACGATAAATTAAATGATCTATGAACATATTTCAAAAGCATACACATGCCCTTTAAATCAGAGGTTTTTGTCTTTGTCCTCGTTGTCTTTTTGTGGCTTTGTGCTCTGATATGTAGGTTTTGCATGTGTAGACAGCATGTTCCACTCTACAGCGACACAGTTTTCCTGGTGCAGGATTTTTTTCACTACAATGCCAGATTAAATTAAATGCCAGCTTTAATTCAAGGATTCAAACGTGTCATATGAAACCAAATGTTAAAAGTACTTTTTGGCACCTTTGTCCAGAACCTGTGGACTTTATGGTAAAATGGCTTTGCTCCTTTCTCAGGCTCCTTGTTTGTGGCCTGCTTTCAGCAGTTGTAATGAATGATCAGGTGATCAGCTTGACAATCACATAACATTTGACTTGTTTACCTGCAAAATTGTGTCAGTTGCTTTCACTGTATTTGGGGTTATTATCCATCTGTACTGCCTTCCAGGCAACTTTGCTGTATTTGGTGGAATATGAGCAGGAAGTTTGTCCCTACACTTGAGTGGTTCTTTCTTCTTATGCATCATCAGTAAAGACTGGTGGCCCATCATTATGAAGGGTGCTTCCAGATGGGGTTTGTCTTGCTTTTGATACTGAACACTGGTTTGCACCTCGCGCTGACCCTTCTGCATTTCCCTCTTCGAGTCCTCTGTGGATGATGCACTTGGATAATAACACGCTGACCTCCAGGAGAGTACTGTTTACCCGGCAGTGTTTCTTTATCTATCCTGCGATCATTTGCTGAGCTTTACATGTAGCTGCAATGACTATCGAACTCTTTATGTTTCCCAGTTCAGCTCTTAAGCTCTTAAACTTAATAAAAACTGCACTGTGATCTTTGGTCCTTGCCCCTGTTTGGATGTGAAGAGCCTAAAATTCAAGCTGTGATTTTTAGAGCAACTAAGATAACAAACCTGTGTCTGTGTCCAAACAAACATACATATATATGAATAACTGTAGTATTTGTGCTTGTGTCATGGATTCTCCAACATATCATTGGGGTTAAAGTTAATCATCTTGCTCTGCAGGAGGGTTTTCCACATGTCTGGACAGGGATTAACATGTCTAGGTCATGGGACTTTTACTAATAGTGGCCAGCTGTGTACTTTATTGTGTTCCCAGCCCATTATGTTAGTAGCATGTTGCTAGTGTGTCGTGAAGGATTAGGTGAACTTTGGTGTTTTCCTTTTCCTGTTGTGTTTTTTAATATTTTAGCAGAAGCCGTTGTTCATCAGGAGTGCTTTTTAGTGTGCAGTGTGTGTAAAGTGATGAATGTGGACCATTACTCTATATGCCACTTTACTGAGCTGTGTAACCACAATTTATTATAATATGCTAGCGTTGCATGGACCTTGTTAGCTGTGGCAAGCATTTTTTTCAGCTCGACAGTAATTTAAGCATTAAAGCAATCCATTGTACAAACCTGACACTTTTTTCTTTTGCTTAACTTGAGCAGTAATAATGAGCTGTATAAATTCTCCACTAAAAGAAGCAGAGACAATGGATCCAATGTTATTAAAGCTGGGATATTTGAATGCATGATAATATGATCATGTCCTATAGATAGCCAGTTATTACACAGTAACAGCAGTTAAATCGTGTTTTCATAACTAGACCTCTGTACCTGCTGCTGTTATGACCAAAGTCCTCTCCTTCCCCGTGCTCTCTGCTTCCAGCGTTTTCAGATTTTACTGCTTCAGTCAGGTTGTGACAGGTGAAGACGAGAACAGGAAATGACACGTACCTGTTCCCAGTGGACATGAAGGGGGTTGTTGGCTGCGACCGATGGCTCCAACTCTGTGTTTCTGAGCACGTGTGTGTCCATTTGGGTTTCCGACAGAGAGAGGGGGAACCCGAGGGGAACGTTATATCCCAGATGTGTCAGGCCTAACCAGGAGGCCGGCGATGATGGGAACAGAAGGGCAGCCTCTTCTGTTGTTAATACAGTTTCTAACAACTACCGAAGAATAATGCAGATTACACAGGAAAATCACAGCGTTTCAGTCCTGACATGACACCATCGATGTGCTGCGGCATGTGGTGATTTACATCTTTGCACTCGATACGTCAAACTCTTCATGAAGCCTCTTGAAACTTTTAGTCTTTCCTTCCATGAAACAAGAACAGAGATGTCAGACTCATCGGACATCGTGGGCCACATAAGTGTAAAGAAGTTTAACGACAGTTAATCTCTGACATAATACAACAAAGTGCAAGTTCAACAGTACGTCTCAGTTTTTCTACATGATAAAGAAATGCGGCTGTAGGAAATGAAAGAAATCAGTCAGCACGACTGTTTCAGCTAAAGTGCTGGGAGCTCGTTACCCAGACAGTCCTGTGATTATAAAGCAGAAAGTGTGTAAAAAACAACAAAAAACAAGTGCATTTCTATAGTAGATGGTGAAAACTAGGATTTTTTCTGGCGTTTGATTGGTTATCTGTTAGTTAATTACCTTTGTGTAGTCTGAAAGGCCGTGGGGGACTTTACTGACTCTTTATCAGCAGGAAAAGCTGTGACAATACAATTAAAAGTCCAAAATTTATGCCCTTGGTGGGCCGATTCTGGCTCCCGGGCCTTATGTTTGACACACCTATACTACATTAAATATGCAGTCAAAGCCATTAAACTCCATCTGCTTATATTTAACAGCTTTTCCAGTTAAACCTTTTGGTTCAAGCGTAACACAAATCTAACTACTCTCCCAGTTAACTAACTCATTAATGCCAGGACCCGCCGAGAGCTTTTTTTTGGGCCATAAGAAAAAAGTAAAATATGCATAAACTGAAGTAACATCTGACACGAGCGCACTGGTTATCCTGCTCATAAACTACATGTGTGATAATCGTGCACTCGATATCTGCACCACCATCTCCATGACTGTGGTGCAGATGAACATCACTGCGGTTGTGCTTGCACTGATTGTCTGCTGGTCTGGCTTTCGATGTCTGCGCGCCAGATGTTTGCCTTCTGGTTGTAATCTGCGCATTAAACACGATAACAGTTCACTTCCACTTCACGTGTACAGCACAGCAACCATCCCAACTACAACACACAACCACACACTAAGATAATTGTACGTTAGTGGCTTAGAGCAAGTGAATATTGTTAAATTTCACTTTGTCCGCATCTTAAACGGTCTCCATCCTAACTGATGTGAGGATAACGATCCAAAAACGATCCAGTCATTCCGACCTGTTTCCTTCTTGCTCCTGTGTGTTTTTGTTCTACCCGTTGTGTCAAGTTGTAAAAGAAGATTAAATATTCAACGGTGCATCAGTTTCAGTCCACTGAACACAGCTGTTTACACATAAGTCAGAGACTCGCAGACATTCAGGCCCACGTTTGTCCTTCTCACCGAGCTGACGTGCACACAGTTACCCGTTTTAAAAAAGGATCCTTAATCTTCTTTTGTTTAGCGAAACAAGGAGATGCACACCGACACCCTGAGACTCCCAAGCTTTGCATTGTTGTGACCTTTTCAGGAACATTTCCACGTCAGCAAACATAAACAGAGACAGCTCCACCTACAATTAGGATTCTCCCTTTTTTTCTCACACTTTAGCACAAATAGTCGAGTCGCATCCCGCCTGTCTCAGCGCCGCTCAGGAAATAGTGGGCATGCATTAATGAATTCATTAACAAATAAGCAGCATATCGCCATCATACGTTCTCCAACACAGTCACAAACATTCACACTTATTCCAATTCAATTCAATTCAATTTTATTTATATAGCGCCAAATCACAACAAAAGTCGCCTCAAGGCGCTTTATATTGTACAGTATACTCTATAATAAAACATACAGAGAAAACCCCAACAATCATATGACCCCCTATGAGCAAGCACTTTGGCAACAGTGGGAAGGAAAAACTCCCTTTTAACAGGAAGAAACCTCCGACAGAACCAGTTCTGCCGGAGGTTCCAGGGAACGCATCAATCCAAACTGCCAGTTTAATGTTCAGTTAACACTATTCTCTTTTTCTGGGGACTGAACTTGCGTCTACACTGAGCCTGTTCATGCTCAGATCACAGTTTTTTTTTTATTGAGTCTATGAATGTTAGAACTGCAGAAATCAAGTTTGCTTCCTGGTAGAAACTTTTCAGCCTTCGTCCTTACTGAGATGCTCCACAAAAGTGCATACAGTGTACTGTGGTACTCACAATTACTATAAGACAAAGACAGTGTAACACGCTGTCAGTCATACACCTCGCATCCTCTAAACAGCAGCTTTAACAAATTTAAAAGGAAACTGCTTTTCCATTACTGCCCCTGCGTTGTTTTTATATTTTACAGTGAAGCACGCTGACCTGGCCACGGGGCTGTAAAACAATTTCCTCACATGAGAGAGACAATCTCAGCACACAACTGCAATGAAGAAATCCAAAATTACAGATCCGAGGCTCTAAGGGGGCACGCAATCATGTCGTTTACCATCTCATTATTGTGCCAAACCTTCGGTGCAAAAACAGAAACAAAAGCCAGAATATTATTGCGGGACTCGTTCTAATCATTCACGCTAGCTACGGAGGCAACGTGTAATTTAGGTCTCATAACCCCGACTATTGGATCTGAACTCTGAGCTCGCACGCTGCCAGTTTTGTTCATGTTTTAAATGAGTGAGCTATCAGAACATCTGCTACACTCTCATCTCTTTCACTCCACACCTAGCTGTTGGCAGGCAGGCACGTATGTACACACACACACACACACACACGCGCACACACACACACCACCTGTTTGGCACAAAGATGTGAGTTTGGTTTTAGTTGTGTAAATACATGCTTAGTTTCTCATCACATTTGATAACTACATTGTTATGGGCGGGGTGCTTGAGGAAAATAATGGAGACAATGACAAACACAGACACAGAGTGAAAGCGGCTTTTGTCCGGAGCCTCAGAGTGCTTAATAACAGCTTTATTTTTATTCAGCTGCTGCTGCTGCTGCTCTCGGGATCACGGAAGTCTTAAAATACCGCCAACCAGATTGTGACACAAATTACGCTTCCTTATTATTATGTTCCAACAAAACAGCAATGATTAGCGTGATAGGAGCCTCACTCGTGGCTGATGAATGCTGCTTTTCACCACAGACTGTAAATGAAAGATAAGCATGGCTTGTAGCTCTGCAAGAAGTGCCACAAACATGCTCTCTTTCTCATGGTCAGCAGGGGGCGACTCATAAGAAGTCAATGGGCTCAGATCTTGATGAGTGTCTGCACAGTGTTCATTTTGCAAATTATGATCCCCATTAGATTAAAAAAGGATGAAAGAGCAGCGTATGGCTGATTTGCTGTGACCATGAACTTCTGCAGTTTCTTGGCCTGATCGCCACCGCCTGCCTATCATGTCACCAAGACGACGACGGCATAAATTGCTCTGCTCGCGGCTTCACAGAATAATGTTACATTGGCCTCATGTATCTTTTATGTACGGTTTATGTCTTTTTATTAAAAATATGGACTCTAAAAGAGTGCTGTGTGAAATTCTGCAAGATGTGGGGAAGTACATCAAGCAGGGAGGGTTTGACAGACTGTCCAAAAAACAAAGAGGACATCGTCCTGAGTGAGAAATCCCGGTGCAAATGTGGATCGAATGTGATTCAGAATGTTGTTGGCAAAGCGTACGGCATTAAATTTCCATGTAGGAAGCCTTAACTTTGGCTGTGACTTTATGACGAGTGTTGCAATATGCACAGGCGACTAATGGCCAAGAACTTTTCCTTTGTCAGTCACTGACACGCGGATGGAGTTGGACCGGGAAAACACACATGTCAGTCGTTACAGTGGCACCCTGGAGGGGAACGCTGCTGATCGTCCTTGTTAAAGACATTCTGGAGGTGTTTTCCAGCAAGTCATTCAGATTTAGCCAAGTCTCTGTGTGTGTGTGTGTGTGTGTGTGTGTGTGTGTGTGTGTGTGTCTGTGTGTCTGTGTGTTACGTCCAGCTTTCCTGATCGCATTCACATGTGGGCCATGGCCTGAGTCCAGACACTTTCATGTGATCTGCAGGATGTGTCCTCAGTTACACCCACTGTTCTCTCTCCCTGCTCCTCTTGCCTTTTCTCATTTCACTGAAGAAATGAAAGTGGTTATGAATGCAATGCCGCTTCCAGTAACAATAACTAGTATGCAGATTGGGTAATTTTATGTTTTAATAGTATTCAGATACTGGGAAAGAGCTGCACACGTCACTGTGATTTTTGTTTTTCTAACTGGGTTGTCCAAAGTCTTTTTTAATGGAAAAGCAGAAATGGAAAAAAGGTTTGCGAGAGGTTTTGTGCATGTTTGTGGCTTCTGCAGGTTTCACTGTGTCCTGCCAAGGCTCCTGCAACAAGCCCCTCACCACACCCACACAGACACACTCCATCTCCCCAGAGTCTCCACCAGTTCCCTTCTCTGTTTTTATACTTGTGACTCTCCTCAAACTCAAACTTGTGTCGATCTAATCAGTGCATAACAGACGCAGGTAGTGCACAACTTCTACATAAGAACAGGGATGTAAAAATAAACAGCAATCAATTTTAAGATCCTGAAGGGATAGCTGTTCTAAATGTTTGCACCACACTATGTTCCAAAGTGTCTGATAACACAATGCACCAGGGTGAGCGACAAAAAATCAATTGTCCACCACGGCGGAGAAGCCGAATGCCCTGCAGCTGTGCTCCCGGTTCGGGGTTATGCTTTAGCAAAGACAGAAGGCCAAGTTTGCAGCTCACAGAGATGTTCTACTGTTAAGTGTTGAGCAATCTAAGCTATTTTAACCACACAACAGGGATTTGTTTACTTCAGGACAGCTCAGTTTATCTGTTCCTTCCCTTCCCCTCTCTGAGATATCACACATGGAAACACTTAGGACGCGCTCCAGGTTGGTTGCGGATGCCTGTGTGTATATGCAGGTAGGGCTCCGTGTGCAATGAAAGCTCGTGTTTTTCCAATATAAATATTTAAGTTTGGCTCAGCATGCCTTTCAGTGTTTCTCAAATATGCCTTTCTCTTTTCCCCCTCTGTTTCCTCATCCTTCCATCCATCAAACCATGCAAAAACCCAACTGGAGGGCTACACAATACTGCCCTCGCTCTTACTATATTTAAGGTTTAAAAATGATTTAACTTCTCTTTAGCTCAGTGACGAAAGACAACATGTTTCCCTTGTCCCAAACCGTACGTCCAGCCTATCTTGTGCTGCACCTGCAGTTTAATCCGACCACGCCCGAGCCTAGGAAGGAGACAACAGCTTATTAATGCTTGGTGAGCAAGAAAGCTGTCCTTCTCTTCTTCATAGATCCTAATGGCCTACTTAGCTTAATGGTTTTTTCCACACTTAAATTCATTTTCTCTGTAGCTCACCATGTTTCACTGATGTAGTTACACATTCACTGCCAGCAGCTTCTTTTTATCATGTCAGTTGTTGTCGTACTTGTCTTGACACTTAAGGCTACAATTACAGTCGTATACCTTGTGGTGCTTTGTTGCACAATGGGCTAATGAGCAATTTACTGTCTGTAGTTTCCTGACATGAAGAGTGCTTTTGCTTCTCAGCTGCGCAGCTCATGGCTCTGCCTTTTAACCAGAAGTTTGATTGTTGGCAGCTTTTTAACCACAGTCATGTGCTCAGTTTTTGCAGAAACTCCCCTTTCCTGTCTACTAATGTAAAACCTTGTGGTCCGCTGTAGCGCTTATCATTAAAGAAATAATTTAAAAAAACTATATAATTGGTAGCTTTCTGTACAATGCGCTAATTAGCAATTTAGTCTGGAAATAATACGCTGCTGTAAAGACCTCATTCTCCAAACCACTCATTTACAGAAGAAGGAGTCATAATGAGTTTAAGCCACATACAGTACAAACCAAAGCCACAGCTCTGGGTTTAAGAACAGTTGACCTTCAGATGTTTTCCAACATCACCTGTGATGTGATGTCATGTTCCTTTAGACTCATTGCACAGCACTAGGATCAGATTTTCTACTTTTTTCTGCATCCAAGTATAACGCTCACTTATAGCAGCACACATTAATGTGACGTCTTTAATATTCAGTTTGAATGGAAACTGTAGCAAGTTTATAGCAGTAAATATGAGTTTATGCAGATGATACCTGACACACACACACTCGTTTTCGTATCTTAGTGAGGACATGTCATTGACATAATACCTTCCCTTACCCTAACCCTAGCCATCAAAAATGAATGCCTAATCCCAACCCTAACCTAATGGTAACCCTGACACTAAAACCACATTTTGAGCCTCAAAAATGTCTTCAAACTCGTTGGGACGGGCGTTTTGTCCCCATAAGTGACTGTTGGTCCCCACGAGGATAGTAGCACGGCAATTTTCTGTCCTCACAAGTATGTCTAAACATGTACACACACACACACACACACACACACACACACAGGTTAGCCAGTTTCGTCTGTAAGGAAGGCATGCCTTTCAGTCTTTCAGTCATTAGGTGGAGGAAATCCCCTCCATACTTACACACATGCACCATGTCACCAATAATTGAGTAGCAACTGCCTTCTCTGTCTCTTAGACGTACACACACACACACACACACACACACACACACACACACACACACACACACACTATGTCAGTAGTCATTATTTAGGCTGACAGAGGTAGATTTATACCCAGAGCTCTTTCCATAATTGAACAGTTTTCGTATCTGTGTTTCCGCTTTGCCTTGCTCAGTCAGCAGCTTTACAATGAGCCCTTGGGCCTGTGACACCTTCTGTTCTTCAGTTTAGAAAGTGTGCGTCTGTGTGTGGAAGAGATCGAGTCGGAGGGTCTCTGCAGGTTTCTCTAAGTCAGCTCTGGATGACCCATCTGCAGAATATATACGTCAGGATTGGTTTTTCTCATGCACGTCTGTTTAAATCTTCCCACGAGTGACTGAACTCTGCCACCTTGTATTTGTCCTGTCATTTATTTCCATTCAGCGAGTTAGAGTCAAAGTTCCTGCAACAACATTTTAAAAAATATTATTAAAGTATCTTGTTTAAATTATTTCTGATTTTTACAGTTGATACAGAGAGGACCCTGGTGGATTGAAGAAGAGGATGAGGAGTAGAAGGAGTTAAGAAAAGGCGAGGAAAGGAGAGCCAAATTGAATTAGGCAGGTGGAGAGGAGATGGAGATAGAAATAGGAGGCTGTGGAGCTGTGTGTGGTCACTAATTAGGAAATTGGTGGTGCGAGGTGGAAAGGGTTACGTTCCCTTTTCTGTGTCTCCCTCTCATCTCCTATTCCTCCCTCTCTCCCCTCAACATGGGGGGCTAATTACAGTGGTAAAGGGCACCAAATTAAAACAGCTTAATGTCAGCAGCTGGGAGCTGCTTATCAAATGTTAATATCTAATTTTGAGCGTGTGTGTGTGTGTGTGTGTGTGTGTGTGTGTGTGTGTGTGTGTTGAAAGAGCAATATGAGTGTTTGGGCTTACATAATAATCGTGCATACTTTGACTGTGAGCGGACTGTGTAAACAACTCAAAGTTACGCACACACACACATTAGAGTGGATGAACCCCGACACTGCAGTGCACTCAGAGCTATTAGCAGAGGCTTGCAAAGGTTACCAGTTAACACTAAACAAGACACACACACAGAGAAAGATCACCGTGTGAGTCATGGAAATATCTACAACAATTACACTCGAAGCAAATCTGCAGCAGTCTGAGATTCACTGAACTGGTGATTAGAATCTACATCAAATAACAGTGGACAGAGTTACAGCACAGAGAAAAGTGCTGAAAGGTGGAGGAGAGTAAGAAAGAGCAACAGGAAGAGACCCAATCTCAACAAAGAGACGAAGAAAGAGCTGCAAAGGGGCGAGGAGAAATCGAAATATACCTCAGGGAGAGACGACAGAAAGAGAGAGCAAGGGAAAGAGTTATGAAGACGAAAATTGCGGTTGTGGTAAAACAGAAACAAGACTGGGTACGATTTCACTTCTATGCAGGAGAGGCGAGGGAGAGAGAGAGAGGGAGCATGTGTGCTTATGTGTGTGTGTTTAGAGCTTTTTGTGGTGTCAATAGTGGTTTTGCAAAGCAGAGCCGAATCTGGTCCGATTTATTGTGACAAACGAGAGACAGCAGATGGAAAGAAGGAAAGAAATATGAAGGGAGGAAAGAAAGAAAAGCCATGAAACGAACAGAAGACGGAGAAAAAAGTAGCTTCTGAGAATAATTTGGTGAGAGGTTTGTGGTGTCTGGCTTGTGCCACGCAAGCCAATCTTCTGTTCCCTTACGTCAACACGCACACACACACTACTTTCACCAGTGTGTGTGTGTGTGCGTGCGTGTGTGTGTGTGAGGGAGAGAGATGGGAAAGCATTCATTGCCATTTAAGGAATCTTAACCAGCAGTAGAAAAACTGCTTATTAAGACCAGAAGGTTTCGGGGTTACACTGTCATACCCGAATGCTGACGTCTTTGCTCTGCAGGTCTGTGAGTGTGTGTGTGTGTGTTTGATCTATCATACACTCGATGCACGCTGCTGTGCTCCAAGGTCAGTGTGAGTGCAGCATCTATCATCATAGCATTGTGTGAGCGTGCATGCCAGCCTGCAGTGGATAAACAGAGCGGTGTGGCACAGTCCTGAGCTGAGTGCCAGCTCACTGCATCAGCTCGCTCTGTCCCTGCCTGGATCCCGACAAACGACAGGCCCCGAAAATGGCGAAGAGCATAAAAGCATCGTCAGTTAGCACTGTGTCCAAAGCCTGGCTTTGCTCAAACATCACAGCTGCACTGTTAAAATATTACTATTTTCCACTGTGCAGCGAAGCCGTCGCAGAACAAACTGTGAATATTTAACAAGCGAGCTCAGATTTAGTTTTTCCCAGCATCGTCTCTGCTTAGTACACAGTTTGACTGTCTTAGAGAGAAAACAATAAAACAGATTATCTATTGTCTATTCTGTTCTATTCTATTCTATTCTAACCTTTTTGTGTTTATTTTTTGTGTTGATAGAAACCACCACTGTACCTGACACTGTGACCCCCACCACACCCAGAGTGGAACAGACGACCTCTGTGATGAGATCTGGTAAACACACACACACACACACACACACACACACACACACACACACACACACACACACAGTTTGTGAAACAGTCACAACCTCTGATCTATTGGTTTGTGTCTCTGGACACAAATTTTCACCTTTTTCGCCTCCTCGACTTGAATTTCTCACCTCTTATTTTCTTAAAAGTGTGTTTTCATCTGTCTGGTGTCACATCCACTCATTTGTGCCATGCACACAAAGTTGATGTTTTTCACATATAAAGCATGACAAATCCACGTTGGAGGCGTTGGTGGTGTGACCGAGTTCACATCACATCAGGGTTGCAGGGTGGGTGGAGTCATAGGGTGAGATGTAGAGGCTCTGTTGCTGGGCTAATACAGAGACAGAGAGACATTTATATTCACACGTATGGGCAGTTTAAAGTCGTCAGTTAATTTGTCACGCATGTCTTTGGACTGTGGGAGGAAGCTGAAGGACCTTCAGATAACCCAGGCAGGTACACGGAGAACACACAGAGCTCCACACAGACTCCAGTCGGCGTGAGGGGACCATGCTCACCGCAGTAGCGTACTGTTCCACTTATTATATTTTGTTTTTGTTGTTATTTTAAAAGACATTCATAATGTATCATTAAAAGCAAATTGAGAAGATGTATCCACACAAAACAGCTCAGTTTATAAAAAGACCACACTGTGACTTAAAATGCAGCGGTCGCCACTTCTTTTCAGCTCTGTTTTCTTGGTTGCCGGGGTGACGTCCCCACTTTGTCTGGACAGAATATGTGCCGCGCACGCTAACTATAGTTCCTGCTGAAATACGTCCGTTTCAAAGTTCTGCTGACTGTCAGGAAAAAAGCCCGTCCCATTTCAAATCAACATATGCAAACCAACCAGTTATTTTTCATGACTATTTCACATTTTGTTGTAACACACACACACACTCAAGCTCTCTTCATTCAAGTGCATGCTATCTGCGCTCTCACATATGCAGATTTCTTGCATCCATGCATGCATTTATTTCTGCTCGTCTCTCATCCGCAAACACACACACTTGTGCACACTCGAGCTCTTAAGGTCAAACTCATGATGTCAGTGTGCACCGTGGGGCCTCTGGGCTTTGAAGTCTGTTAGATTCAATAGTCCCACAGGAAGCTCCGTTTGAGTGAAAATAAGCTCGCACAGCCAGAGGATCTTCATACAAACACAGGCTCACATATTGGGAATATGATTTCACAGCTATAGGTCACCGACTGCCTCACTGGAGTTTATGCAGAGCGTATTGTGATGTAGTTTAAGGAAGTGCCTTTGCTTTTTTGTTTCAGCACAACTGAAGGTAGCAGCTTATTGCGGTCTAATTACAGCATCATTTTAACATTTTCCTTCTCATTTGTGCTCGTCTTCTTACTTTCATGTCACCCCTTGAGTTTTGTATCATTCACCCTTTCTGCTGCTTTCTTTCTGTCCATTTTCTGTCTGTGTTTGGTTTCTGTTATCTCCGCAGTCTGCTGCAATTACTCTTTCTTTCAGTCTGGCTTTTATTCTCCTTTACTCTAATATTTGTATTCAGTATGATTTTCAAGATGTCATATTGCATTGAGCGCTATTGCAAAACATCTCAACACAATGCGAATGTCTCTCACGGCACTATCAAAATAAAGACCCTGCCATTATAGGACCGAGTCTCACACAAGAAAACTGAGAAAAAAAGAATTTGTTTAAATCCAACACAATACTAAAAGCACTCAGAAGAAGCTCTCGGGTGGTAATCAGCAGTATTTTAGCCCAAACAGACACTTTTAAACACATTTATTTGTAATCTGTTTTTCTTTCTTGATTCACAGCCACCACTCCGTCCCTGTCGGCCGTGTGTGGCTTTGAGCAGAGCCTGTGCGGGTGGTCGGCTGATCCCCAGTCAGGTGTGAGCTGGACCCTGCACACAGCCAGCAGCAGCTCCACTGGGCATGGCGCTCATGGAACAAGGCAGGACCTGGCACTGGGATCAGAAAGTGAGTACACACGTACTTTGGAGACTGAAGGGGATAAAATGTGTGATTTTTAGAATAATTCAATTTGATGAACTGTGTTGCTTTAATTCTAACATGAGCCCGTCTCTTCAAGTTTCTCACCGCGATGTCCTCTCACAGTATTTCTTGGCTGCTTGACAAATGATTTTGTCTTTTGCCACAAAAAAAAAAAATTCTGACATTTCCTCAGTGAGACAAAGCAGATTGCACATTATGTGAGAATAACCTTGCTAGCCCATTGAGCTACAAACAACCCATAACGCTTTCCTCTAAACTAAGAGGCTCAATCTGTAGAGGACATTTGGTTCTGCAGACACACAAATGTCTAAATCACAGAACAAATGCTCATTTTTAGACAGAATTTTGAATAAATCTTGAATCTGGTCGGGTTAACCTGAGCATTATGTTAGCTTAAATAGGCTACAAAGCACATCAATATTAAAGCTGCTTTAAGCCCCAGTCACACAGGTGTGGAGACCAGCTGGAGCCACCGGTTGATAAGGGAAAAACCGAGATTCCTCATCCAGTTGGAAAGTGATTGCAGGAAGTTGCTTTGGTTGGTATGAGATTGTTGTGGTCGATCAGAGTGTGCATAGAAGACGCCAATTGGTCTGCAGATATTCGCCAACTACTCACTAGGCGCTAGCAAAATCCAAATTCAAACCTAAAAAAATAAGATATACCCCATGTACACACATGCCCTCACAGATCAATAAGTATATCAGGAGGTTCAAAGAAATAAAACAGTTTAAAAACCTAAAAGTGCTCCCTGTGAGTTTCCCTTTAAAAACATGCGAGGTTAGCATGGAGCTTACACGTCTTCCATGGAAGCTACAGGCAACCACAGCAGTCTCCTAGCAACCAAACAAGTCGCAGTCAGTTTTTTGGTGGAGCGCCGTCTTTACGACTAATTTCACCCAGAAACCACTCGCCAACTGATCGAGTCACACACCTTTAGGCCTGTGTGACTGAGGCCTCAGCCTACATACCCATGCTCCTCTGCAAGCCACTTTGCAACCCACCTGTGTGTTGTGATCTTGAGATTTTCAAAATAAAACTGCTTACAAGTAATTAATAGTTACAGCTCTGCTATCTTTCTCAAACACACTGTAGAAATTCACCAAGCAGACCTTCCATCTTCTGAAATCTCCACAGGGTTAGAACCCATTAAAAGGATTTATGGGTGGGCCTCCTCCTCTAATTAAACACTCAAACTTTCTGAAAACTCCATGGGTCCAGCAGAAAAACATTACTTATTATTTGGGCATTTCTCATTTCACAATATTTCTGTTTTTTTAAAGACATAAAAGAAAGCATCGTCACGCTGAAATGTCTGACCTTCCTCAGCACAAAGACTTCTTGAGCTAATTAAGAGCAAAGCGGTCGTCCTGTGG